>NC_091141.1:1996027-2677694 GCF_041381155.1 Argopecten irradians
CTCATTTTGTACCGGACTGGGGTATTATTAAGTCACAGCTTTTAGTTTCTCTACATAATACCAAGATAGTCTGGAAATTGTTTTCAAATTCTGATTGCCAATAAATAAACCCAAGCTGAAGAATATGTATCTATGTGTTTTATTTTAAAAAAAATTATGCCTTTGCTTCGCTATTGAATACAGTGCAATTCAACTTAAATATCATTGCAGAAAAATGTAACCTTGAGCTCAAGTGTGATATTTATATATGTATATAACTTTAAAGTGAATAGTCGGGCAAAGAAAACCAGTCTAAATGCGTTCATTGGCCTTCCAAAAGTTCTCACATATTAATACAACGGTCAAGTTCTGCTTAGTTTCCCAATTCTGACCATTAAAGTAAAGAAAAGTTGAAAGCATTGAAAGCGAGGCTGCGTGGAAATGTAACTATGGACATAGTGAGCCGGGAGGACTTTTTAGAATTCCCAAACTTTAAATCAATTTCTTCGTACGCAGACAGATTTTGACGAGAGATTTTATTTTTCCATTTCATAAGAAATAATACTGGATACATTCACACCATTTTTACAGACTTTAGCCATCCTTGCCCAACTGTTCGCTTTAATATTATTGCAGGAAAACGTAACCTTATTAAACCTCAATTGTCTCAATCATCCTTCAGAAGTTCTATCTGATCAAGGCATTATTGTTTAGAATGGTAGTCCAAAAAATGTTTGGCTTTAAAACTAATGAATATTGGTAAAATTAATGCTAGAAATATTTGTGACCATTATATGTTACATTATATATAGTTCTGTTTGCTTTGACCCAAAACTGATGTAAACAATTAAGCAACTTATTATGTAGCTTATATATATATATGTATTGCCTAACAAATACCAACATATGTAGTTTAGGCCAAACACATTGATAAATGTGTTTCTTTTCTCTACATGCAATGACACATAACCAAAGCACTTGGTCTATTGATACCCTTTTAAAGGCCAAGGAATATACAACTTTGTTTCCATAGTGACCATGTGTACAGTGACACAAACATAATAGAGTCTAAAATTTTAATAATCAGTCTATTTATAGCTTCAAAGAGTTAATTGTACTCTTTGAAAATATCAACCAATATTCAAGATATACTGTGATTGCTCAAGGATATTTTGATTTATTTTTGATAGTAATAGGAATCTTCAATGATGTGTTCCTATGCATAAAAAGTGAGATTTTGATAAGAAGAAAATTCTTTCGAGTTCAGAAAGGTCTTGTAGAGTCTAAAATATTGTAATTGCTGAAAGTGATTAGGGATTCAAAGGTTTGATCATCTTGAAGCTGGAACAACATTTGATTATTTTCTGTAATTTGAATTAGATAGATGGAGATGAGGCTATATGGATATGTGCTAGTCAGAGTTCTCCCTCAGAATACTAGATGGTAATGAGTATTATTAAGACAACTTCTATATTTATTATAAGGAGAGGTTGTTGACTGAAAACAATATAAGTGGCCTAGTCTGGCCTGACGAGGTATATATATATATATAGGTGCTGATGAAGTGAGATACCATGTGGAAACCATGTATTGTGGTTAGGTCTCACTATAATGCTACTGCAATACACATTCCTCTGTCAGTTACCAGTCCATATCATATCTGACCTCTAAACGAGTGATTTATCTAACATATATCTCTTCGTTAGAATTAAAGATTATCTAATATTTCACATCATTCTTCCCTAGTAATGATACAGATTTGGAAATGACTAAATTCAATCCAGCTTCTTAAGTTGAATTATTCCGAAATATCACATATGATCACAGTTTGTGATACGGTTCTTTGATCTTCACTGTAAGCTCCTGTCATGAAATGGTCAATGCTTTGTCTTAATTTTGTTTTTAGAGTTATTTTGATTTATTTCTGCATTCAAGAAATTACATAAGGACTGTGCCCATTGTTAAATGTGGTTGGGTGTATAATTGTTTGTACAGCTAGAGTGTCTTTGAAAGTATGCTTCAATAAGATAGAACTATATGTGTTGAAGTCACTAGTTCCACTAACTCTACTAATATACTACCTTAATTAGACTACATTCTCCCAATAGAATAATTGGTTTATATCTTTGATGTTTTAAGGAAAAACTATAGAAGTTTTTGTTGACTAGTAATTTATCATTATGTTTATCTTATTGATGCTGTTAAGTAATTAAGGTCCGCTATTTTAAATACAATGTATATAACTTTAAACGTCATCTCATCTCCGGCCATTCGTTTCGTATTTAACTGGTTCATTTTTTTCTAACTGTTTCTCATCTGACCGGTTTGTTTTTATAGACCTTTGATGTTGTTTGTCAAATAACATTGCTCTTAGTTCGTTTCCTTACAAATTATGAGGAATTTGACCTAAATCAGTACTTCATTGTGCAAACAAACTTGCCATTTAAACTAAACTCAATGAAAAACAGGCTCAGGCACTCTTCAATCCATTGTTAGTGACTTCCAGTGCTCAATTCACCGTTCATATGTACCCCATGTAAAACCAAGCAAAATCAGAATTATCCTTCAAATTGTGTGTTACCCAACACCTCAAAGACTAATTTAAAGTTTGTGTACTGCTATGTACTATATATAATATAATCTATTGTGTTTTCTGAAGGTTTATTAGTAACTTTAATCCTTACTTATATAGATAAGATTTAAAGTTAAATGTCATTAGGATAGCTGAAGAAATCAAGTATTAAATCTTGAGTAGGGGAAGGCATTATCAATAATTTAACTTATCATCAAGGAGACTGTTAATAAAGTATACTCCACAGATACTCATGAAGGTATATATATAATGTATCAATTTCTTAAAGTGATATTAGATACTGTAAGTACATTTATTGAAAACAAAATCATAATCCATTAGGGGAAAAAAACCAAGTATATTGATGAATATGAATTTGTTTGTCAATTTTTGATATGATAAATCACTCTTGAACAAATAATTGAACTGATGTTCCCATCGATCAGGCTAGCTTAACTTGACGTTTCTTGTTTGATTTGAATGGACAGACCTATTGGATTACATCTAATGATAGAAAACATCATTAAGAGGGATCAACATGCAGAAAATTAGAGACGTATTCCTCAATCGCAATTTTACAATGACGCACATGCATTTTTTTTTCGGAATATAAATATAGCATTTATTGGCTAAATATGATTAGTAAGTCTCAGATGAATTGTAGAGTTCAAACCTATTGTGTTTCTGTGGATATCTTCTATAGCTGTTTATAAATAGACATGTGTTATATTGAATGTCGACGACTCCTGTATCAAAGTACAAATACCAAAATAGCCTGCTTCAAGGTGAGGCTAAAGGAAAAGATACATTAACATACAGAATGACTTTTTTAAAGTCAGCCAATTGTATAAATAATAGCTGTTTAAATAATTGAAGACGAAAAGCATTCATATGAAAATGCTCTGCGTATGTATGATCAATCATGATTTGTCAGTGTTTAATTTTAGTTTAAATGACGTCAGAGAGGTTTTAATGTGTTTGTTAAATGCTAAAACGGCATGAGATTGTTCTTAGTCTGTATGGTACAAAACATTCAAGATGTTTTTTTCAGCCAGGTATTGTTAACAAAAACAATTTCTGATTGAAAATTAACAGGAATGTTTCCTTATTTTAAGAAAATAATGAGTTTACCGTATATACCGAAGTTTAAACAGGTTCACTAAAATAATGAGTCATATTTTAGGTTGCAGGGATATTATTTACCAAGATCTAGATCTAGATCCTGGCACTTTGAAGTTTTATATTTAGCTGCAACTGTTTTATTTGAAAGTAAAATAGTTCTAGCAGCAGCATTTGAAATCGTTGGAAGGTTCCTAGCAATGGTCAGTGAGATTTCTTATTAGTGGTACCAGGATCTACCTTATCATCAAACTGCAGTCTGGTGAAATGTGATCATACTGGCTGATGATAGTACTGGGATTCTTGACCTTCCCTGTTCATTAAGGAACAGATAGTACCGAGTTCTTGACCTTTTGTAATGGTCATCATCAACACATGGGGTCTCTTTAGCCTAGATTCCATAATACACCCCCGTCCACAAACTTCTATATTATCTCTGGCTTGCCTACCAATATACATGATATATGTACCATATTATTCTTGTAATGATAGGATAAACTCGCATGTTATTCTGCCTGTTAAGCCACAGTGGACATATAATTGAATTTTACACTACTCATTACAATGCTATGTATATACCTGACCAAGAATATTCTACCTGGTACCAATTATTTTTACACATCACAGAAATTTGTGTGTAATAATGCAATTTCAGATCATGAATTCATAGTCAAAATATGTCATGTTAGCAGTGAAAAGAGTTAGTCCATTTGACTTGAAATACCATTTGCATGTTCGAAGGTACTTTAATTGCAATTGCTTCAATATTAATGTATCCAGCTGATTTAAGTTACATTATGAGTGGTAGATATACGTGGTTAAAAGAAAGAAAATGATGCATAATTAAGTATGAAGGTTCTAAAATACTTCCCTGATTCTACCAGAAAAGAAATTGCAACAATAAGCCTCTTCATTGTTATGTTAGCCTGCTAAACAGTAGGTACGGTGCACACCTGCAGTCTGACCTTGAATTCACAAACAATTAGTTTGAAATCCTGATCAAATGTTCAAGGAAAGAGTCTATTGGAGCATTTTCCATAACAGTTGCAGCTAACAGAATTTACATTCTACTAACTGTACATTACAATATTCTAGCTTATATTCAGTTAGTGTCATGTGTCAAATTATTTTGCGATAGGTTCCCACAACTTTTTACAACTATGAAAAAGCGCAAATACACAGACCACCGTCTTATAGAAGGAAGACTAATCATGGTATTTCCCGTTGTTGAAGCTTATATTCAGTTAGTGTCATGTGAAGGTTTGCATAAAAATTTATTACACATGTTATTCTCTCCAAGAATTATCCTTTTATTATGAAATAAATCAAAAAAATAAAATTATTTTCTTCCCCTAAGATGATCTGAGTACATCATGAACCTTGCCAATTTTGAGAGAGATATAGAATACAGAACAGTGAATCATTATTGTAATTATTATCAACATCCTTTGTGATGCACCAAAATCAGTAATATCTCTACAACATTGTTATATCATATGATCAGTGCACTGACCCAAGGGTCCGTTCTATCGCCTTGTTAATCCACATGTTGGAGGGAGCTGTTAATTACTGTCGATAATGAACACTCACTTGGGACTTACACCTGAGTAAGTCTGGTTAATGGTGGGCACAATCCTCAAGGTGCAGATTGAAGTAAACCAACAGATATACAAAGTATGAGCTGCGCCAAGCCTGATGGCTGATTATACTGGGTGACACACTGGGGAGGGCCGGAGGGTGCACTAGCCCTATTCTAACTTCCTCTATCATTATTACTGTCAAACCTGTCTATAAAGACCATCCAAAGGACAAAGACAAATTTGTCTTTGTTGCCATTTTAGTGGTCTTTAAACACAGGTCAAATTAGAATTAGGCATTTGGGATTTCAAAATAATGATTGTTTTAAGCAGGTGGTCTTTATGCAGATGTGTTGACAAGACCATGCAGTTTGACAGTATTAAATCAAATTCCGATATTCAACTCTTTTATTTTGTAAGCATTTCACAATCAACTTTTTTTGCACAATAAAAGTATATAGAATTAGTTTACTTATTTAACAATGGCAATGTTATATGATCTTAAAAGGGTTATGTACATGAACATTTGATAAAACATGTCAACAAAACTAAAGGTTTTCCCTTACATTATAAGGTTTTCCGAGTCTCAGATGTGAAAAACAAAAGAAATTGCAGGGGATTCCCAAAAAAATCTCTTGAGAACTCACTGGGCTGTAGAAATCAAGAAGTTTTTCTGCTTCAGATTCAAGACCTAAAAACTCCCCAAGTCTGTAAATGTGTGTTCAAACTTCAGATCCTGACACCAGACGTGACAGTCACAAGGCTATGAATCATTTGTGTAATTCTCTCTATTGCTCAATCCTACTCAGCTTTGTGGAAAATTGTCCATTTCCTGACTGTAGACCCCCGAAGGCTATGGACAAGTTTCTGGGCTCCAGACAATAGACATGATCAGATCTGTTGAAGTGTCGGACCAGATTAACCAGTGTTTATAATGCAATTTCTTAAGACGAGTTGTGTATATATATAATAAATGATATGCAAGGAATCTAGATGGTAGTTGACGCTTTGTCTTGTAGATATTGTAGTTCTATAAAAGAATGGTTGAAATTAAGTGATAGGACATGTAAAGACTTTAAGTGTGTGTAGAATAATTTTAAACAAATTGATAATTTTGGCATGAAATAAAGTTTTCTAAAGAGAATTTGCAGGAAGAGACCATCAAAGTAAATGTTGGTACAATCTAGTGAATGGAGACATTGTCGGATCTGTCGTGTTTGTCAGAACATGGTTTCTGTTTGATCAAAACAAATTATTTTAGAAACAATGAATTTGGATTCAGAACTTATATTTCGTTGAGGACTACATTCACTTCCTAATTCAAAACTCAAGCTTGTTAAAACTTATGCAATAACAATTTAACACACTTAATTAGATTCCAAATATCCCATTTAATTGATATAACCATGTGCATCTTATTTAAATTTTGTATTTCTGCTTTTACTTAGGGTTTGAAATGGGAAAGAATTTTAACCTTAATGAATTCAGGTATATGTAATCAGAAGCTGTGCAGTGTTTGATTTTATATTGGCGGTTAGAAGTGCTACAAAGGAGCCACACCTCATCGTCTATAAATAGAATTATCACCAGATCAATTTGTTTGCTTGTGAAATCCAACAAGATGTTCTGACAAATTGAGATTCTGTACTCAAATATCTATGTATCTTGACTTGCTCTTTGGGGGAAAAACCCCGTTGTTATCAGCATTTCTCGGTGTGTTCCCAGCAAGATCATTCCTTTTACTGAAAACTCCTAAAGATACACTAATGGAGATTAGTGAGTGTAAAAGCCTCACATTGTACCCTATAGGTGTGTCATTCCCACGCACACAATCTACGCTTCTAGGAATGGTCTTTATTCTATTTTAGTGTATATTCCTTGGGGAAAGTCTTGAGAAATTGGAATCATTGAGACTTTGGGATATGTTGAGTTACAGACCTATACGGTTTTCCTTGGTTGTGTAGTGTTTGAGTGTCTACCTGTCCACACTGGATGGTATATTATTATACTGTAGGTAGTTTGTTATGATATGTCTGCCCCTGATAAGATAGAACAGATAGACATATACATATTGCCATTTGAATGTAGCTTCACTGATCAGCGGCGCATCATGTAGTAAATGTGCCACAATTGTGAGGAGAATAAATCAGAAGATTATTTTTTCATTCCTGGATGAGCGATTTAATGGTTGGAAACAATACTAAAATACCCACATTCTTATTCACAGTGGTTATCCATTGTTAACACTCTTGTATTCCATTGACGACTACAATGAATAATCTTCATATATGAAAGCAATTTCCTAAACTTTCTGTTATACATGATTCATTAATTGAAGGGTACTTATTAAAGTTTGCAAGGACTAATTTAGAAATTGTAGTGTATGAATTTTGCAGAGATATTATGTTAATATTATTTGCTTTGTACAATGCCTATCTGGTCATGACCCTGACAATAACTTCAGATAGATTATAACTTTTGTCTCAATATTGGTGGGTGGTTTTTCTCCACCTCCTCTGATTTTCTATCAGAACTTTCCTATCAGAACTGTAGGGTATTTACTGTACCTATATAGGTATGTTAACGCTGTGTACTGCCCAGTGAAGTGTAATCTACCAGAACTGGTACTCCCAATCATTATTGTATCAGCTGGGCTGGGTAAAATCACATTCTGTCCATTTTTACCACAAATCCCTCACATTGTTGGACAAAATGTAAAGTTATATGCCTCAATTCCATGTTTATGATTTATGAATTCAAGTGAGAGTCAATCATTACAATTTGCATCTCATGAAAATGTTGTTATTGTCAATTAAATACCTAGAAGATTTAATTATACGGTACCCAAATTTTATCAGGTGAAGTATGAATAAGGATCAACCAGTATGTTAAATAGTATTCACTATCACTATTCATAAAACTTTTGCTTTGGAAAGGAGTTGTGTTCACTTAATGACAAAATTGAAAAAGGCTTAAATCTATTGGCCCTTGAGGTGAATCAGTTATAGAGGCATAAAGTCCAGACGTCCAGGTTTAAATATAGTCCCTCTTTTACATTTTGAATCCAAGTATTAACTTACATTCAAGATCAATTATGCTGGTAGTGTGTCCATGTTGTAAAGGACTTTAGGATGACAGGGGATGAAGAAAGTGACATTCCCAATGAACAATTAGAGTTAGAGTATAGAGGTCAAAGGTCAAAGGTTCTGTTTATTGAACTTGCCATTTCCTATGTCTTGCAATGTGCATAGGCAATACATTTGTAATTTTCCTTTTAATATTTGCACCAAAATTCAAGATAAGAAGTGGTTCAACCGTTGATATTGCCTGTTAAAATATAAGTGTTCAAAAGCAGTTTGTATTTTAAACACTATGATGTTATTGTTGAAAATGCTTAAAGATGATTAAATGTAATGTAGCAATATCAAATGACATTGCAAGTCAAGCAAAAAAAGTTACTGCATTTGATGATATTGAATTGATTATGAATGCTTGATTTTCATGAGTGTTGCATAAATTACAATTCATCAGTACATTAAATTTCTGATGGTGCTCTAGACTCAGCAATGAGATTTGAATTCTACAAATGGTTTCATTACCATATTATTGAATGTCAATTCTCTGCTTCCACTGAATCAGCTGCAATAGAGGTCAGATATGAATCAATACCTATATGAATGAATTCAGACATATCCTATTGCTGACAGCTACTTAAGCTTAACCTCAGATTTCCACATGACAATTGTATTAATGTATCTGTGATGTCCTCCAGGATTTAATCATGGGGATAGGTGTATAGGGACAATCTAACATACCTATCGACATGGATAGGAATTAACCTGATTGTTCTTAGGGAGGACTGACCATTAGGTTAGATCATTCAGGCTTCTTCATATACACAGACAGGTCATGTCAAGGTCATTCGTCAATGCTTAAAACAAAGGTCGAAGGCCAACATGAGATTGCTCTTAATGGTTTATAGACATGTGACCATTTGATCAGTAAGCTTTTAATCAGGCGTTGTGTTGCTGCATCATTTACATGACTATTTTCAAAGGATACAACACAAATTTACAAATAATACTTAATGGTATGAGAAACTGTATCAGCTGTAACAGCTCTTGTTACTTCATATAGTTCATACTTATGTCATATAGCTCATCAGAAATTTGTTTGGTCATAATTCATGGCAAACTTCATCTGAACTGAGTCCCATGAAGGCAGAGTTCTATTTATGGAGTTTTTGTTGGTGGTTTGTATAACGTCGGCCATATTTATAGACAGTATACCTTATAGACACTAGGTAAGGAGAAGATTGATTTTCTGTAGCGGGATGGCACTCCTACTTTCAGTCTGACATTTTCCTGGCATCAAGAGGTAGTGAAAGTCTGGTATTATATTCTATGAGCTTTGTATTTGATTATTGGTTGGTTCTGGAGTTTCAGAAGGCTACTGGTGGTGAATTTAAACTTACCTTGTGCAACGCTGATATCATCACAAATCCTACACACACTATTCAGTCAGTTTCGTGTAGTTGTTGCAATGGTCAAGCATTAACTTACCAAACATAACGTCCATTCCATTTATTGTAAATTCAAAGTAAGTAATTTTAATTTGTGCACTGAAAATGTCAAACCAATTGTGGACACCATAGAGGTAAACTGATGATCTCAAGGTCAAACCAATTTAGTATTCTGCAAGATCATAAGTACAATATTCATAAGATCAAGTCAGATTCAAGGTCAAGTTGTTATTCTTGTCTACCTTAGAGGTCAAATTAAGCCAGACTTCAAATTCCTGCAAACTCTTGAGATAATGTTATGAAAGGTCAGCTCAATTCTAGACCCCAGAATTGAACTTGTAATTATCTTGTGGTTATTAAGTGGCTTGCTGGTAATGTTTATTAGATGATATATATTATAAGTAGTAAAATATGAACTTCTATCTGTAAGGAAGAGACTTTCTATTCCTTATTTGTTTAAATTCACAATTTTATGGTCCGCTTACATTGGCTTCCATGTGGAGCTTGAATTTATCAGTAAATTTTGCATGTTTTATATGATTCTTAATTTACATTTTCAAACTTCAGCAGAATTGGCCCGATTGTGAGACATATAAATTATAGTTTTAATGGTTAACCAACACTTGGTGTGAAGAAAAAATCCACAAAGCACTAAAGGAAGTGTAAGGTCCTGATTTATATAATAAGCTGACTTAAATAAAGCACAGTAGTGACTGTATAAAAATTTGAACAATATCCAATAACGTTTAATCTTTAATTAAGTCAGAACTTGCATTGAGCATTGTCGTATAAATGTTCTTTGTAGACTGTGAATGAAGTCATCTATGCATTTCTATATAGGCTAAATAACTGTGAATCTTTGACATTAAATGTATAATTTTGTAGACCATCAAACTTACTGTATTATATTTGCATGTCCATCACTCTAAGATATTACTTGTTTTGCTTCATTGTTGCCAAGACTTTTGTAGTCAAATTTCTCTTATTCCCACTTCATTTCAGCTCAGTACCTTCCCCAAAGACGCATTGTTCTGTGGCAGTAAATTTGATATATATTAGATTTGCGGATCATTCTGTCACAGATTAGAAATAGGACCCCTTCCTCTGTCTGTTAAACTCAAGTAGTCTTACCATTCCTTTGCTTTTTTCTCTCTGGTTTTGCCATTAATGCCTTTGTATTTATTCATTTTAACCTCTATATGTACAAAATATTGACAGAGTCTAGTGTAAACAGTATTATTGATCCTAACCTGTTGTAGGTTAGGGCGTGAATCAATACTTTTTGACAGGTTATATTGCCCGCAGCATCCAATAACCCAGAATAAACCAGAACCAGATCCGTATAGCTGGAGAGATTTGGTTGTAGATGGCAGCTCATGTGTAACATTCTCATACATTAGTCTGTAACGTAATTTCAATATGCTATTATCATTAAAATTTTACAATTTTAGTTACATCATTTCTTATGCTATCATTAAAAATTTTACAATTTCTGTAACATCATTTCTTATGCTATTATCGATTAAAATTTCACAATGTCGGGAACGTTCTTAAATAGAATCTTTATCTTAATTTCATTGTTTGTAGAAGCTGGTCAGAAAAATTCTAAAGTTAATGAAAACATATTGTCAAATTAAAAAATATATATATAAATTTACATTGATCTAAAAATTATATTTGATGTGGGTACTCATGAAATTGGGATGCATCATATTGTTACCTGTTCTTGCTTATCCTAATCAGTTTTGATATATGGAAGTGGGTACACTAATGTCTTACAGACACTTCTAGCCTATTTATATAACACAAAAAAACAGCAGAAGAAAAAGATAATAATTTAGTACACGTCAGGAAATGCCTAGAAAAATATTTAAACATTTAAAGGAAAACATCTTCAGGGCTAAGTTGATTGTACTCAATATGCAGGGGTAGGAAGCTTTAATGTAACAGCCAATACAGTGATAATTGCTTGGTATAAATTGGTTTGTCTGTGGGCTTCTTGTGTTTTAATAGCAATATATATGTAACATGTGATTGGAAAGAAGGAATTAAGTTTTAAAGACTTGGCTTGTGTTTCTCACAAAAGATAATTTTGTCAAGTTTTCCTGCTCTTATTTCCCTCATAGAAATACATAACAAGTAATTCTCGTGTATTCATTTCAACAGAGAAACCAATTTACAGGAGTTGGTCTCATACAAAATCTCATTTATTTCAAGTGTTGCATTCAAGCCTGAATTCATTTCTCTATAGTTTGCTATAGAAGCAATCTATAGAATATCCAATTTGGAAATTTAAAAACTTAACCGCCAGTCCAATGGAAGCATTCAGATTAAACTCATCTACATGTGTGTTCCATTTTCATTAAAGCATGTAATGGGATTTGAATTCAATTTCTATGAGAAGCATGATAGTTGGAAGTTTATTAATTCACAAATATCATTTAGCCCAATTGAGGTTCTTTTATTTGATGACATATCTTTATATTAAACACCAAAGTCTTAACTTACATCAAATACTTTTTCTTTCCAAGAAAAGAAACAGACAGAAAAAGCATCTGATCATAGACAGTTTACGTTGTTCAGTGTTTGAAAAGTTTGATATTTTGATTTGTTATACTTCTTCTATGCAACTGCCATTTGGGATTATAAGATTACAATATAATATAGGCCATATGAACTTTGGTATGTTGGACTAGTACAAAAAGGTCACAGAAGGCCAATGACAATTTGACTGACTAAACAAAGTTGATTTTCATGAAAGGTAGATTTTTGTTTCAATTTTTTTTATTTAAATTCACTGTATGTATTTTTATACTACAAAATTGAATTACTTCTTATACCCAATCAAAACCCTCCTGGAAAATTGTTTCATCTGGTTTGCCCGTCATATATTTCAAGGTTGCAGATTTTAAGTTTTCAATGCCAGAAGGGTTATTATTGACAGATTGTATGTCATGTATTCAAATTGGAATCTGGAGTATTTTGCCTTTTGAAGTTTGTCATTTCAAGTGGATTTCAGTCCTTTCAAATTTCAACTTTGGTTTCTCTTTTGAATATTAGAGCCTGCAGTCTGGTTTGCATTTGATTTGTGAGCTGTCTTTTTCCCTACCCCAGTTATCTATTCCTTAGCCACCACAGGATAACCCGTCAAGTATGGGAGAATTATAATATAATACTTCTGAATTTTCATCAATTAAGAAAGAATCTATCTCTGTCTTACTAGCCTGCAATTTGGCATCCTATCTGTGTGTGACAGAAATAGAACTGCACATACATAACTAGTACAATAGCTCCACTCATTGCCAACGCACACCCATTGTCGAGACTGATCAGGAATGATGGCACACTATAGATATGAATTATATAGAAGCTTGTAGCACCAGGAGTGATTCCCTCGGGGAGTCTGTAACATTACTCTATTGGCGGAGTAAAGCTTGCTGTGCATTTATCATAAGAGATACTCACATCTCTTAGGTAAAATATATCAAGCTTATAAAATATATTAAGCTATACTCATATCTCCTATTATGAAATATATCCAGCTTTAATGACATCTCTTATATAAAACATATCAAGCTTTAATTGCTTTCTGTTGAATTTGCTTCTGTGTTGGTTAATTAAACATATGTTGATGCAAGAATGTATCAGCTTGCATATTGTTCACTTTGGTTATATTTAGCATGACCTGTTAAGATGCTTTTAGACTTCAAAGGGAGTTAGCACCTCATTAGAACAAAAGGGGGGGTTCGGGAGTATAGTCTAGATCTGTTGGTAATCACATTTGTCTGCTAAACCTAACTAGACATTTTATTTGACAATCAAATGTTCTTCCTTTGGAAAACATTAAAAGAAACCTGCACATTCTGATATCTGCCTTGGAATGTCTATCTGTAATGGCTGTTAGAGGTTTTTCAAAGATGACTGTAATAACTTAACTGTATATGATTTTTAGATTACCAGTATCTTAATACCAGACTGATCTGTAGGCAAGCATATAACATAAGTAATAAAACTAACTAAACTTTAAAGCTGTTCGATGCGGAGGCTGGATGACAAATTTTGGAGGTTTTTACCTGCAGCAGAGGCTCCGAGAGATACTTGGCCTCACAAGTAGTCTCCGGCTACAGCTTCATCTCAGCATAAACCATCTCCAAATCAGCTCAATCATAAACAGTCTTGCCTGTTAAATTTATATCAGATGATAACAAGTGGATTTTGTCATTTCTTTATGCATTGTTTAATTTCATTTCCCAAATCTATTAGAGTATATTTTACTATGTAAACTGTCAATATCTACAGGATTGACAAAGGTATGACTTAGTTGAAAGACTGTATCTAATCCATCATCTTACCTAGTAACGTTTGAAAATTGCAGAGAAGCGATTTCCTTTTACGTGCAAATAGTGTTTCATGGCAGCCAAAAACATTTTAGTCGTTTTGTCATGATGGTTATTAGGGCTGCCGCGATACGGCAGAAGCGTACCACGATATATTGCGATACACAACAACTGTATTGTGATATGTATTGCAATATTTTGACCTTAACATATGTGTTGTCTATTTTGTATATATTCCATAATAAAAACACCCATTACATTATACAAACATACAGTGCTATGTTATGTAGTTTTACATCGATTTGAACCATGTTGTTGAGTAACAAAAATGTTCAATTGTGTTCTTGTTTTAAAAAAATACGAGTCTGTTTGTGAAAACGCTAGGCTAACTGTTACAGACGATCGTAACCTAATAATGCAATAACTTAACATGATAGTGTCTGCAAATATTTACACTTTTGAACCTAAATGATGAACAAATTTACGTACAATTGTCCTGGCAAAATAAGCTTACGATCGTGATTAAACTTCAAAGGGCCGACCGGCTTGCAGTGTTGTTTTGATACGTGTAGGAAATCGAAAATGGCGGCGGACGATGAAGCCTGAAAAAGCTGGCAAAATCCCTGCAGCCATGTATTCACCGGGCCTTAAATGTGTTTAGAGAATTAGATATTCCGGTATTGTTGATTGATGGAGCGAATCAGCTTGATAATATTTCAGAAACTAGCCTAATGTAATATTGTTTATATTCAACGTCATGCAAATGTTTGAATCATTTGAACATTATACACGTTAGTTACAAACATTTGACCGACATCTGAATCGAATGAAAACGAAAGGGATACCCACATGGCTTCATATTATCGGAAAGGAAAACAAATACAACTTGCTGGTTTTGTTTTAATGACAGGACGTTTTAATTATATCAAATTAATGAAATTATGATACTAAGAAAATATATCGTAAAAAACCGGTACAGGTAAACTGTATCGCGGTACAATATTTTTTGGTGGTGTATTGCAATACCCCAATATACCGGTGAACCGCGGCAGCCCTAATGGTTATAGCATGAAGTGTTTCGATTTGATGAAGCTAGCAACATGCTCAGAAACTTTTCAATATTTATATTCACTTTTGGAGTTTTCTTTGCTTGGCTATCAAATTATAGTAAAATATCTTAGCCAATTATATATATATATAATGACACTGCCATAAAGCACATATCTGTCGGACAAACTGTAGTCAGCAATTTCCATGGTTTTCCTTTGGTCCCAATTGTTTCTTGGTGTTATTTGCATGTTACAGACCCACTACATCAGAGCTTGGACTATACTGTCTAGCAAACTCCTAGATCAGTTTAAAGCTTTAAGCCTAAAGAGACCTCAATATTAGAAATGTCCAGTATGATGAGGTTTCCAGACATTGTGTATTGAGCTGGTCGACTCCCCTTACATATTGCCTATGATGTATTAGTTATTCTGGTCCTGTACCATTCTATGGGGCCTATGTGTGCTGGGTTGACTTTAAACAGACTTACTGGCTTCACTACATCTCCAAGATGCTCTTTATTTCTGTAATTTTATGATACTAACAAAAACTTGCCATGCCATAATTAAATTCCTCAGACATGTATCCTGGGAAATAAGAGTCACTTACTGATGTATTAGCGACCACTCGTTACAGAGAGATGGAGAAGTTTGTCAATTTCTGATGAATGCTCATCATGATGGCTGCTTTAGGTTTCATTGGATTCCATTCCCCTTGTCTTTCAATCTAAATTTGATCTTGGACTTACCTATACAATTAAAAATAAAAATTCTAGCAAACATAACCATATCTATAAGTTGCCAACTTTTGTTGGTTGTTACCATGTTTCTGCTTAATTTTCAAATCAATGATTTCCATGATAGTAACATACATGCTTCTCCAATCTTCTGTTAATTTGACTCCAGCCCTTGATTAATATCATGCAGAAGCTAGTGGTAATTTGGCTTTCTTAATTACTTCCTGATTACCATGATTTTCACACCAGATGTAATGGAGGCACATATGGTGAAACCTTTTTGAGTTTCATGTATATTTCGTTATAATGATGAAATATTTTGTGCTCTTCCATTGCAAGAAACATTTGCCTTTTTGTGGCGTACACCCTGCATGATTTATTGTATTTTGATCGATATATATGGATGGAGTGAAAGTGTTAACGATTTGAGTCAGTCGTTATTGTTACTTTTTGTACATATTTTTTATTTGTAGGGATCACTTCTTCCATTTATGCTATGTATATATAGTGTCTTATGTTTAGTATAATCCTTGCAGACTTTTATGATGTCATTCTGGCGGACATTTTGTATGTATGACCCGTCTGGTGGGAGGTATAACCATTGTAAAACTGCTGATGAAACACCTGGTCCTCTTTCTACTGGTAGCTTTTCAGTAGTCTGCATATTTGTTCATATTTTTTGGCTGCTTTATCGATTTACAGTTAGAATTACAATTTTGTTTACATGTGAGCATTCTTGGTCTTTTATACAAGGTGTCACATTCTGTGTGTTTTGTAGATGTCAACAGCTGCTCCCCAGGACTATGGCAGCTCATATATATCTGCATACAATACATCTAAAAATCCATTATCCACATGCAGTTTCATATGGTAGCTTCTGCACTGATGAATATATTTACCAGGAAAAAATATATAATTCTTTTCATTTTGTTTATTTTTACTGATTTCTTTGTAGATATATATGAATATACTATATTTCTCTGTGGGACTATAATTTATTTCATATTTTTTCATTCATTCAATGTATGTCGATGAATGACTTTCACTTAGTCAGTCACTCCTGTTCAATGATACTTTCCCTCTTTCACTTTATCTCTCTTGTTCAAGAATGACGTATGGAATCTATTACCATCAGGTACCAGAATAATTCTGCTAGTGCTAAAAACCCAACCTTTTTGGTTCTACCCTACCTTAGGACAATAACCCAACCTTGTTGATCCTACCCTACCTTAGGACAATAACCCAACCTATTGTTAGTCCTACCGTACATGAGGACAATAACCTAGCCTATTGTTAGTACAGTAACCTAGCCTATGTGTCTCCTACCCTACCTTAGGACAATAACCCAACCTATTGTTAGTCCTACATGAGGACAATAACCTAGCCTATTGTTTGTTATTGTTAGTCCTGCCCTACCTGAGGACAGTAACTTAGCCTATTGTTAGTCCTGCCCTACCTGAGGACAATAACTTAGCCTATTGTTAGTCCTACCGTACATGAGGACAATAACCTAGCCTATTGTTAGTACAGTAACCTAGCCTATTGTTAGTCCTACCCTACCTGAGGACAGTAACTTAGCCTAGTGTTAGTCGTGCCCTACCTTAGGCCAGTAACTTAGCCTATTGTTAGTCCTGCCCTACCTGAGGACAATAACTTAGCCTATTGTTAGTCCTACCGTACATGAGGACAATAACTTAGCCTATTGTTAGTCCTGCCCTACCTTAGGACAGTAACTTAGCCTATTGTTAGTCCTACCCTACATGAGGACAATAACCTAGCCTATTGTTAGTCCTGTCCTACCTTAGGACAGTAACTTAGCCTATTGTTAGTCCTGCCCTACCTGAGGACAGTAACCTAGCCTATTGTTAGTCCTGCCCTACCTGAGGACAGTAACCTAGCCTATTGTAGGACTCCAGGCTTTCCCCAGTGTAAGGGTATCACTCTCAGAGACATTCCACACAAATACAGAAGGAGTTCCTGTAGTGATAGATTTTGTCAGATAAGATCAAGCATTTATCAGACCCGACTAGGAATACACTGCTCAAACCCACTCCATCAGAAGCTTTGCTTTGGCTATTTCAGAGCAAAAAAATCAATAAGGTTTCTTATTGGCAGTGCCATAGACTTCCATGAAAAGGAAAGAGAGGGCTTGATTTCTACAGGGAAAATTTGGAACATCCATATGTTTGAGACTGACAGGCAGGAAAATATTTCATTGTATGAAGCGTCAGGAAATCTATATGCTGTTTTTATATTGAGATGCTAGATTTAGTTTGCTTATATAATTTTGACATAAAGTTGTTATTCCAATCAGTTAAAACACAAAATATGTTTAAACCATCAATAAGGACCAAAAATATCACACTACATTCATATTCTTCTGTAGCAATCTTTATTGTTACTTGTATACCTGCTAATTATTTTTCTAATCAGAAATTATTTTGGCTGAATTTACATACCTTGAGTTCTATTAGAAACTATATATTTAAAGGTTATGGTGACCCTAACGATGTCATGATGTGTTGTTGATCAGCTTTATTAGAAAAGTTGATGGTCAGGTGTTACCCAATGGTCACTATACTTCCATCCCATTCATCTTCCACACTTTTGCATCAGACATCCGACAGCTATGTTTGCTGACAGTTCTAGTTCTCTTCATGATACATATACATAATATAATGTAATTATCTTATACATAATATAATGTAATTATCTTATAAAAGTTGCCTTTTTATTTCAAAAAAGTTATGTCTTGTAATTTTCACAATAAAAAAAATAGAAATTAATCTGTTTATGTAATCAAAATGCACGATGTATAACATATATAGCACATATTTCGATAATTAAATGTTTGTTTATGTTGTTGTATTTGGTAACTAACAAACAATAAATATTTAATATTGTGAAATATAAAATTTACTTTGATTTAAACACATTGCGAAATATCAGATCACATAATTTGATATTTTAAAAAGAAATTATTTGACCCTAACAAAGGAAGTTGTGTCAATGGACGAAACACACAAGATTATAGGTTATAGGTGCTGTATGTTATCGTAGGTACAACAAATCTAAAATAATTAGACACGTGTTGTGTTTCTTTATCTCCTGTACTGTTACATCGTGCTCTATCCGATCTTTGATCTCGTGTTGAATTTAAATCCCTCCTGTAATCATTTAATGGGGGTGTTTTCTATAAGTGGCATGACTTGTCTGTCACGATTCGAGATAAATGAACACATTAGCGGGGTTTTTTTCTCGGCTGATTGCAGTCATTGATACCCACACCTCATTAACTATGCTGATTAAATACATGTCTTTGATGGTATCGTTCTATTGTCTTACTGACATGTTAAAAGGTTGTATTGTTGTATTCTTCGTAACACATAGTGGTAACAGACTCGAGTCTCGTAGTTTTTAACACCTAGCCTGGTTTTTGATTAAGGGACCAAAGCATCTATATTTTATAACTATGAAATGACATATTGTTTTCTTGACATTTTACATTTTATTAAACGACTAGACAATGAGATTCCGAGGGCTCTATGAAGGGGTGGAATGCTTATAGGTCAAATTAATGTATTCATCGTCAGGTTGAAAATCATAATCAACCACGACACACTAAATGAAACAGGTATAATGTATTTTTTTATAATCATTTCACGTGAACACTAAATGAAACAGGTATAATGTATTTTTTTATAATTATTTCACATGAACACTAAATGAAACAGGTATAATGTATTTTTTTATAATTATTTCACGTGAACACTAAATGAAACAGGTATAATGTATTTTTTTATAATTATTTCACGTGAACACTAAATGAAACAGGTATAATGTATTTTTTTATAATTATTTCACGTGAACACTAAATGAAACAGGTATAATGTATTTTTTTATAATTATTTCACGTGAACACTAAATGAAACAGGTATAATGTATTTTTTTTATAATTATTTCACGTGAACACTAAATGAAACAGGTATAATGTATTTTTTTATAATTATTTCACGTGAACACTAAATGAAACAGGCATAATGTATTTTTTTATAATTATTTCACGTGAACACTAAATGAAACAGGTATAATGTATTTTTTTATAATTATTTCACGTGAACACTAAATGAAACAGGTATAAAGTATTTTTTTTATAATTATTTCACGTGAACACTAAATGGAAAGTTATAATGTATTTTTTTTTATAATTGTTTCACGTGAACACTAAAAATGAAACGGGTATAATGTATTTTTTTATAATTATTTCATGTGAACACTAAATGAAACAGGTATAATGTATTTTTTTATACTTATTTCACGTGAACACTAAATGAAACAAGTTTAATGTATTTTTTTTATAATTATTTCACGTGAACACTAAATGAAACAGGTATAATGCATTTTTTTATAATTATTTCACGTGAACACTAAATGAAACAGGTTTAATGTATTTTTTTATAATTATTTCACGTGAACACTAAATGAAACAGGTATAATGTATTTTTTTATAATTATTTCACGTGAACACTAAATGAAACAGGTATAATGTATTTTTTTATTATTATTTCATGTGAACACTAAATGAAACAGGTATAATGTATTTTTTTTATGATTATTTCACAAGTGAACACTAAATGAAACAGGTATAATGTATTTTTTTTATAATTATTTCACGTGAACACTAAATGAAACAGGCATAATGTATTTTTTTATAATTATTTCACGTGAACACTAAATGAAACAGGTATAATGTATTTTTTTATAATTATTTCACGTGAACACTAAATGAAACAGGTATAAAGTATTTTTTTATAATTATTTCACGTGAACACTAAATGGAACAGTTAAAATGTATTTTTTTATAATTGTTTCACGTGAACACTAAATGAAACGGGTATAATGTATTTTTTTATAATTATTTCATGTGAACACTAAATGAAACAGGTATAATGTATTTTTTTATACTTATTTCACGTGAACACTAAATGAAACAAGTTTAATGTATTTTTTTATAATTATTTCACGTGAACACTAAATGAAACAGGTATAATGTATTTTTTTTTATAATTATTTCACGTGAACACTAAATGAAACAGGTTAATGTATTTTTTTATAATTATTTCACGTGAACACTAAATGAAACAGGTATAATGTATTTTTTTATAATTATTTCACGTGAACACTAAATGAAACAGGTATAATGTATTTTTTTTATAATTATTTCATGTGAACACTAAATGAAACAGGTATAATGTATTTTTTTATGATTATTTCACGTGAACACTAAATGAAACAGGTATAATGTATTTTTTTTATAATTATTTCACGTGAACACTAAATGAAACAGGTATAATGTATTTTTTTATGATTATTTCACGTGAACACTAAATGAAACAGGTATGATGTAAATTTTTTTATAATTATTTCACGTGAACACTAAATGAAACAGGTATAATGTATTTTTTTATAATTATTTCACATGAACACTAAATGAAACAGGTATAATGTATTTTTTTATAATTATTTCATGTGAACACTAAATGAAACAGGTTTAATGTATTTTTTTTATAATTATTTCATGTGAACACTAAATGAAAGAGGTTTAATGTATTTTTTTTTATAATTATTTCACGTGAACAGTTTACTTTTGTGTGTGTTTTATCTCAAGGACGTTTTGTAGAAGCAGAATATTGTGTAGATTTTATTTTATTCAGGCAGGTTTAAATTTTTATCTATCCTAAAAAGGTTCTATTTATGAGATAGAGTGAATGTTTGAGTCCATGACAGGAGTTTTACTGTTTAGGACTTTACAAGGAACATTCTAGTACATGTATATATCTGGTACCAAAATTATCAGCTGAAAAAAAAATGTACTAGAACTAGCAGAAATGTTGCTTGACTCATTTACCCTTGGTGACATATTTAAGCTCTTCTGATGCAAAGGTATGAACATGTCATTATGAATTTCCAGGGCTGGATGAGTTAACTTGGTAAATTTGTAAAATACTGACTTAACTGATTTTCGGTGTCTGATGAGAGTACAGATTATCCTGGTGCCAAAGTTCATTGACCCTTAAGATTCACCCATTCTCATCATGGCCAGTCAGCATGCATCATCGGCGGTTTAGGGCTGTATACTGTCAGGGAACCTAGAACAATTTAAAGATCATTGAAGAGCATTATGATGTCTGGCAATGTGATATTACCACAAGCCTATAACCAATAATTATAGAATTTCCATATGACAGTTTCATGAGCAAAGAATATTGCTAAATTATGTCTTCATGAACATATTGACCAAAAGGTATCTGATTTGATCTTACTATACCTAGGCTCTTCAACCTTATCTCATGACATTATGACGCCCATTCTATATTGCCAATTCTGATCTGATGATTTTATTAGAAATCTGGAGATTGTTGATAAACCAGTCATAGAATATATCTACAAGTTTATCGTCAGAGCAAGCCGTCTTGATCTACTTTGTCCTTGGATTCTCTGGGTCATTCCTTCAAGTAAAAATCTCTTGGACATCATGACTCCAAATCTTTTTGACTCTCTTTTCAAGGTTAAGACTTCAGGTCAAATTCATTTATCATGGTAATAGCTTCATGTTCTAATATTCATTAAATTTTCAAGATGGAAAAAAAAACTTGGCAATTATTCATATTGAAAGTTACTATCAACTATGAATTCAACATGTTTACATTATCATTCCACTGTTTAGAACTTATGAAATAAATTGTATTTGATCTGATTTAAATAGTGGTTGAGAGAATTCTAATTTATGATATTGTGATGGACTTGGGGCTTTGTTATAAATGGGGCATGATTATATCTATTTCACACATATGGGGATGATTTAGACCTTACTACCTCCAATTGTTATTGTCAACAATTAAATTATTGATTTTTGATATTAACATTGGGAACATTTCAAAACAATAGTATTGTCATTGTTGTTTTCGGTTGAGAGATCAAACCTTAACCCCACAATGACACTATATTGTTAGGTGTTAACGCTAGAGTTTATATATACATTATCATGATCACCGTTATATATTTAATATGGTATGATCGTACCTTGGGATCATTTTTCTGAGTTGACAGATTGAAAAAAAAAAAAAGTTATTTTAGAAGCATTGTATTGCATTTATTCTATAAGGTCTACCTACTAATTTGGCTAAAATTTTACAGATATATGTAGTGTTATATTTCAGCATATGTGTCAGATTGACCTTTCGTCACCAATGGCAGGTTATGATTGACAATTAGAAAACAGGCATATCTTTCTTAATATTTTGTCATAGATATTTTTTGCTATAAAAGACTATAAAAAATTGATTACGATTTAACACAAGATTCCAACATACGTTTTTGGCGTCCTCTGTTATTTTATTTATTTATTTTTTCATTTCATTTATTTACGTTCTTTTTACGAACGCTTTTAACTGCACAAATGGTCATTTTGACATGTGAGGTCATTTTGACCAGATCTAGCCTGACCTTTATCAGTATTTACTTACACTGACCATTGCTGACCACAGTCTTGGAGTGTAAATACATGGTATACTAGAGCTTATCTTTGTCAGAATATAGAACAAATATCAACACCATCAGTCATCACACATATTGGAAGACTTCTATGATTATGTACAGGGTTTGATTTAATTATTATCATGTATGTTTATAGGGTCATTCATAAGTACACACCTACTTATTTTTGTGTTCTAATGCCTAACAACTATCTGATGGGGATTTTGATATCAAAATTTTCCGTCATAGAAGTCAGTGAAACTAGTCACTACCAAAAAAAATTTGCTTTGCATGCCTTTCCAATTTTTTTAAGGTAGAGTTTTTTCCCCGAGCTTTAAATTGTTTTCATAGTTTCAAAGCTCCAGTTAATCTTAGTTTTCTAAAAGAAAGGTATTTATTATGCAGACATTATCAAATTCTGTTGGTATCATAGGTAATTATATTAAATTTTGATCTTCAATTAGTTAAATTGTATTAGAATCATTCATGTTTTACAGGCCCTATGTGCCTCTTTGTATATATTCTACAAGCCCTGTGTGCATCTTTGTATATAATTTACAGGCCCTGTGTACCTCTTTGTATGTTTTCTAAAGGCCTTATGTGCTTCATTGTACATATTCTACAGGCCCTGTGTGCCTCTTTCTATGTTTTTCTATAGGCCCTGTGTGCCTCATTGTATATATTCTACAGGTCCTATGTGCCTCATTGTTTATATTCTACAGACCCTATGTGCCTTTTGTATGATTTAACTACCCTTGGAGTGCATCAGCTTAGGACTGATGTGTTAGTTTGTACATTGGCACTATACCTACTATATAGATATCATTGTGTGCATCCTAACAACTGTGATGTTGGCAGATTCAGGCCAAGCAGAAAGGGAGATGGTTGTCCCAGCAACTGTGCAAAGGTCATAGCAACAATGAAAACCACATGGTACTCAGGCTGGTGAAATAAAGAGGTCTGCCTCAATTTATAGGTCTGATGGGTACCCTTAATTCTTTCTATCTCTTATAAAAGCTTATGGTATCAAATTTAGGCTATATTTCTGGTCTTGTCCTGAGGGAGCTGTCAACCATTCAGGAAAAGTAATGTGATCATGTTTGCATTTATATCTTTTTAGAGCAAGTCTATTGGACAGTACTATAGCCAATGTCACAGAGATCTTAATGTTAGTGAGTTCAATAGAAGGAAACAAATGATTTAAAAAGAAATCAATTATGAAAACATGTGGCATACATCTACTTGATTCAATGACTATTATGACTTCATCTACTTTTCAAATAGATCAGGTTTTTTTGGTGTCAAATATCTGTAACATGTATACCCTCATCCCTGCATTTCCTTCTTCAGTCAAATCTCGTTTACTCAAAGGGAAGGACCCTGATATATATATAGTCCAAGTTATTGAGATATCAAATTCTATTGGTTAAATTGATAAGTTGAACGATCGAATTATTAACAGCCAAGGTCATTTAAGGATTTGCCAGGTTGAGATGGCCAAAGAAAGCCACAGTACCCGGAAAAAATCTCCGACTCAGAGATCAGTACCTGGCAACTGTTCCACATTGAATTAAACACAAGATCCATAGGTGTTAATATGTTCACTTGGCCACAATTTCAATGTACTTCAGTATTAGTGTAATATGATCAACATGATGCCTCAAATTAAACACAGTGTGTTCATGTTATATGAATTTGAGTATACACGGTTCAACTGTAAAATCCAAAGAAAAGAATCCTAAGTGATAAGGGTGACAATGAACCCTATATCAGTAATGATCAATTATGATGCTGGTTAAATAGTGAATTTCCAAATGTTCCTGGCGCTCAATGACGTTCAAGTGCTTGTCTAATATTTGTAATGTACAGGATATCATGTACAGCTAATAGATACAAATATTGAAAAATACGTTTTATGAGCAAAAGATCTGAAGAAACATTTTCTTGTGAGACAATAAAAATCGTTATCACTTGTAATCAATGAAGTTGATTATAATCATAAGGAAGAGATAATGCTGTGATACGGTGTACAACAGATCGATTTTACCTGAAGAATCCATCCTTAAATTGAATGAAAGCCTGATATGGATCTGCCATGAAATGTTTCCCAGTAATGTCCTTTATAGCCTTGTTGTAAGGTAGGGTGTACTTGTTGAGTCGGTCTAGGGTGTCATGTAGTGTAGTGGGTGTCTTATCAGGAATTTTCTACATCTGATACAAGACCCAGGGTTTGCAATGTTCTAGTGTATAAAGATTTCTTCAGTGCGTAGCTATAGTTGCTGGATTAAGGATTGGGATGAAGATTTGATATACTAAGTGATGCCTGACTCAGTAAAGAGAAAATAATTATTCTCAAATTGCATTTTAATCTTAATCTTTATTTTAACTTGTATAAAATCAGTTCAGGTTTAGTGTGTGAAAATAAAAGCTTTTACAATAGATATTGACTTGGATGTGAACCACAATTGAGATATCTTTACTAGGTTTTAATTCTGTGACAATTTACAATAAATTTGCCACAACTGATTATGTGGATGAAAAGTTGTTATCGTGTTTGCCATATTTTGTGGACTATGTCATCCTGACAATGATAATTTCCCTGTCATTGTTGCTGTATATATATAATGATGGGGATGATTCAGTGTAATATTTGTAATAACAATAAGCCAATGACAGGAATATCAAGTCAATGATAGGGCCTATTCCTGACATATCCTACCGCTGTTTTCTAGCCATATCAGTGAGCCAGATTTCATAAGGTTTGCTCTTAATTGCATGCAAATGCTGCTTCTACCAATCTAAGCCCATTCTCCAGGGATTTGAAGTAATCACTTTCCTTCTTGGCTGCAGGTTCATGAAAAAATCTTCGAGTTAAGTTTTGACTTAGCCAATCATAAATGATGTAACTTTTTGAAATGTCATCTTTGATTGACAAAGTCTAAAATTAAGACAGTTTGGACTTAAGTTTGTTTCATGATCCAGGGGCCTGGTGTACAAGTAAAGCCTAAATATACTAAACATGCCCAACTTACAGTCTTCATACATTGACTTCATATAATGGGCTAATGAACTCAGAAACTTGTAAGGGAATCAATTTTTGTCTTAGATTTTACAAAAGATGTAGGTCAAGTTTTGTTTGTCACTTGAGCTATGTCCTGTCGATTTCTATGTGTTAGCAGCAGGTTTCATTGATCAGTATTGAATGGTGTCTTCTTGTGAATCATATCACGCAAATGTATGAAACTTAAAACAAGAACTGTTTAGCTTTTCATCAAACAACAAACATTTTAACAAATTCAAAACAAAAAACGTTAATTTCTTTAATGATGTAAGGTTGGCCTGGTAGATAATTTCAGTCAATTTCCACTCTTTGGGGTCACACATACATAGGTCATTGTTTATATTAGTGTTTCCCCCACCATTTGATGGGCCCATAAACTGTTTTGGTGTCAAGTTCACCACAGCACAAACCGATTCCTTTGTATCATCTGTTATTGTGATGAGGTTTCATACAAAGTCAACCATAATAGTTGGTTCCAAGGTCAAAGTCAGTGCCTATAATGCTGCCAGTGGCCTTATTTAGTGATTTTAGTGTTCTAAGAAGATCAATAATTAACGTGTGCAAAGAATGTAAAGACGTAACTGTAGCAAAATTATTTTTTGTATAAGAATGCAGGTATCCATTCCAGCTTTAAAAAAAAAAAAACCATTGGTGGATTTTTTTTGTGCTCAACTACAATAATCATAGTAATTGGAAAAATCTAAATTTCCCCAAACTCTTCTGTCATTTAGTCTTCAACTTTCCTATTGTGCAGTACGTCATTAAGACATGTGACCACGCCAACATGATGTGGTATTGTTATAGTTGATACCTTTGTTGTATGGTGGTTGTGCTATTTAATGAATGAGTGCAGCTCTCTTTAAGTTCTTTCCATTCTGTTTTCTCATTTCTCTATCTGTACAGGTATACCAACTGGCACATAAACAGTAACATAGGCTTTTAATGTAAACTGGGATAAAGATACTTTCATTTACCATCCTGGAATTCCATTAAATTGTTCACCTTGTGAATTTAGTACCAATACATCACACCATTGTATATCTGTATACAGCACTGAGGTGTGAAGCTTAGCCCTACTGGATGAGTGAAGCCCAGATCTTTAGGACGGCCTTCCTACTGAAGCCCTAAATACACCTAACAGTTGGGGAATCACTATCATCCTCATGTAGACTGCTATATATCCTCACAGATGTAGAGAAATGCCGCTGTAATGACAACTTGCTCTGACAGAAACTGCCAATTTGAATTCTCCAGCCTTCTCCATCAACTGCTAATAAGAAGGTGGGCTCCAGCATTTCAAATTCAGAGTACTCGCTTAATTACAAGTTACATAATGGTCTATCACCACATGTACAAAAAATCCTTAATGAGCAATTAGACATTGGATTTGGAGTGCTATGTAAAACGTTCAATGTGAATCCAAGGGCAAGAAGTTTACAAGAGAATGCCGATAAACTCCTATGTATTGTTTGTATGTTTTAAAATTTTGGGCTCTATTTTTTTGGTATAAAAATACCAGTGAGGATATATAGAACAAGACTAATAATCTTTCCTTTTTTAGAACTGTATGTGATTATGCTGCGAGTCAGATCAATCTGATGAGAATGTTTACAGGTATATTGTGTATAGAATAACAATATTACCGCAGGCCAGATAATCAATACAGAATTTGTGTATATATATATATACAAGATGAGTTTGCAGGTACCTGGAATGAGTTCATTATTTATACAAGTGTTGTAAATGTATTAATATATCTGTAATGATATATGCCTTCCTTGGGTACGCTGACTTAGTATTTCCCCAGGGTTATCAAGTAGACTCCATATCAAGCTTCAGTAACATTGCCTATCCCTGTTCGGCTGATACAGGTGAGGAGAATCAATGCCTGGTGATGAGTCCTGGTCCCCGATGGACCACTATCCCTATTGGAACCACAGGGCATGTATTTACTCTAGATACACAAGTCTGGCAGGGCTTTCCATGTTCACCTGCCAATATCACAGGTAGCATTCTAATCACATAGTGCGTCAATGCTTAATGACCAAGTAATCAGATTACTACTATGCCTACTCAGCGTCTTCGGAGTTCAGCGAAAATATTTCACTTCTCATGAGCATTATACTAATTAAAAGTAGAGTCAAATCTGAAGTCAGAGTGAGACCACTGATTTCAAAATGTTCAAGTTTTCTGTAGACCTCTACCAATGCATAGTAAAAGGTTTGGGTAGACTAAAACAATGCTTTGAATTAAACACAGTCTTATAGTTATGAAATGTCACAGATTTTATAATGGTTAGAGGTTGGGTTAATTTTCTGTATACATGCATTTGAATGGGAAATCTGAGTTTGTTGGGTTTTTTTTTTACAAAATTATGATGTTATATGGGCACATCTTCAAAATAACAGTCTGTAGGTTGCTATTTTCTTTGAAATATATTAGAATCAAGTTCTGAGCTTTATACACAATATCTGAAACTTTTCATTGCAAGGGGAAAACTGAGTTGTAAAAGTCCTTGAACATGTAATACAATTGTCCTTAAAAGAGAAAGATTGTTAGGGACCTTGATTGTGATGTATTATTATCAAATACAGGTGTAGGATAAGTCTCTGTGAATTGTAGTTAAAATCTAATATAGGTCAAAACTTAAAGCAGATTATTACAATCTGATTACATACACTACAGACTAATTCTGACATACATTTGATCCTGATAAAACACTATAAATGTATGTTCTTAAAGTATTTGGTAGTCAGACCTGACTATAATGGCATTATAATAGCTATATTATAAATACATAGCTAAGCTTATTTGATAGTTTATTTGAATTCTTTTGTTTTATTTCCTCACTTGCTGAAATAATGTGAGTATCATCATTTCAACACAATCTCTATACCCCCTTATCCTTTAAGTTCAGCAACATCCCCCAACCCGCACCCCCACGCCATTTCTACCCCTATCTATTGTATTTCAGCAAAATACCCCAACCCCCACCTACCCCCACACCATTTCTACTCCTATCTCTTATCTATTGTATTTCAGCAACATCCCCCAACCCCCACCTACCCCCACACCATTTCTACTCCTATCTCTTATCTATTGTATTTCAGCAACATCCCCCAACCCCCACCTACCCCCACACCATTTCTACTCCTATCTCTTATCTATTGTATTTCAGCAACATCCCCCAACCCCCACCTACCCCCACACAATTCCTACCAACCTATCCTTTGTAGTTCAGCAATACCCCACCCATACACAATTCCTACCCCCCTATCTATTGTTAAGTTTACTATCCCCTTCCCCCATATGAATGCCTAACTAGCCACATAACATCAAATTTGGCTGACATACAGACACAAAATATGTAGGCATCAGGCTTCTGTTCTTTGACAGTCGGCCTAGCTTGGATCAATAGGAATGGTGTGCTAGAAGTCTAGCTCCCTAAGGTCATGTTAAAAGCTTGGAAAACCCCCCCTAGACATCTAGTGTGCATGGCATGGAATCGTTTTCTCACAACATTTCCCAATGTTCTTTTTATAATGACCATGATTGTGTGTAGGCCTATAGTCGGGCAACTGTTCCAATGTATTGTTCTGACAAATGGTAGCATATACTTCTCTGTGGTATATGTATATATGGCGTTTTATGTCTCTGAGTCGATACTTAACTTTATTCCCATGTAATCGTTTGGCACTCATTTTATTACCAAGTTCTTGGCATGCAAATACAATGCTATTCAAATTGATAAGGCTTGATCCAACCAATTCTGGCTTTACAGGGTTTGATAACAGTATTTTAATACAAAAAAAATCAAAATGAATTTATGAATTCTTCCTACATGCCTGCTGTTTGGCATTCATTTCATAACCTGGAAACTACAGATTTTAAAGATTTTCTACATAATTAGGTTTCGACAAACATTTGGTATGCTATAGGATCTTTAAGTGTCAATGCTTAAGTTTGAAATTGCAAGCAGCTAAGCATACGGGTACAGTCCTAAACTTCAATTTGTGCCACTTTTTGAGGTAAAAAGATAATGGAGTCTCCCTGCCGGAGATTTAGTTGGCATGCATTGTGAATTAGATGTCACCTTTGGTTTTGTTATTATGTAAATATTATATTTTCTGATTTCCTAATCTAGTCTTCCTGCCACTGTTAGAGGTAGCATACAGTCTTAAGTATCCTTTTCACGGTTGGAAGTGGCATGCATCATATGTGTCATGTACCTCTAGGAACCCGTATTGTATATGAAGCGTCTCTTCCAGTTTATGTCAAATTCTGAGAAAGCATACAAACTTAGATTGGCACCTAATACAGACATCATCATACATCCTAATTAAGTCTACAAGTCACGATATTAGATAATGTGTTCCCTGCTGCCATTACTGGAGCTTGTACCAAGCTCTCTGATTTCTCGCTGTCACACAATTAAGTGGTATGGAAACTGATGTGAATTTGATATAATTTGGTCAGGACAATAACAGTTAGATTCAATTATGTTGAGAAATGTACAGACTATTTTCTTATTGGAAATCCATGCAAGTATAAAATGAGTAATCCATCTGTCCTTTCTATTTCACCCAAATTAGTCACAAGGTCTTGATCATACAGAGAAATGCCAATAGTAAATCAGTCACTAAGATCAAAATAGCACTAGGGTTGAAATGATACCAAGTTCAAAGTGGTTTCCAGTGATTCTAAGATAAAAGTGATCTTACTGTACCTCACGCTCCCTGTAGACTCCATTGGTACATGTTATAGGTAAGAGATTAATATTGATGATGTCAGGTGGCAATAATGCTTGACCACCTGTGGGATATGGCATAAAATAAAACAATGCTAAGTTTTCAGTTAAATTTTTCCAGATATCACATTCATAAGAACTTGGAATATTGAGTTTATGATATAGACTGAAGCGACTGTATGAAAGTTACTAGAACTTGCTACTCCTGTGATCTTGTACAGATGATCGTATCTGTAGTTTATTTGTTTAGCACTGTCTGGGATTGTGGACAGTGTCTTGACCAGCAGACATATTATTCTTGCCAGTAATCTGATTAGTCCGTTTGTACCGCTGATGGTGATTGGTCCGTTTGTACCACTGATGGTGATTGGTCAGTTTGTACCGCTGATGGTGATTGGTCCGTTTGTATCGCTGATGGTGATTGGTCTGTTTGTACCACAGATGGTGATTGGTCCGTTTGTACCACTGATGGTGATTGGTCTGTTTGTACCTCTGATGGACCAATGATTGGTCCGTTTGTACCTCTGATGGTGATTGGTCCGTTTGTACCACTGATGGTGATTGGTTCGTTTGTACCGCTGATGGTGATTGGTCCGTTTGTACCACTGATGGTGATTGGTCCGTTTGTACCGCTGATGGTGATTGGTCCGTTTGTATCGCTGATGGTGATTGGTCTGTTTGTACCACAGATGGTGATTGGTCCGTTTGTACCACTGATGGTGATTGGTCTGTTTGTACCTCTGATGGACCAATGATTGGTCCGTTTGTACCTCTGATGGACCAATGATTGGTCCGTTTGTACCACTGATGGTGATTGGTCTGTTTGTACCACTGATGGTGATTGGTTCGTTTGTACCGCTGATGGTGATTGGTCCGTTTGTACCACTGATGGTGATTGGTCCGTTTGTACCGCTGATGGTGATTGGTCCGTTTGTACCACTGATGGTGATTGGTCCGTTTGTACTGCTGATGGTGATTGGTCTGTTTGTACCGCTGATGGTGATTGGTCTGTTTGTACCGCTGATGGACCAATGTACATCATTCCTGTCTAGGACATTGTTGATCAGTGGACCCATACATAATTTTGATCCCATTGTTTTATAGACAAAAAAATGACCATCCCTTCTCTGTAATTTTCTCCTGACATGGGATATGGGTATTAACTGTCTCGGAGAATACTGCTCTGTGGTATCCTTCTTAATAGCCTGGTCTGGTCAGCCATAACCTCTGGTCTGGTCAGCCATATTATACCTCTGGTCTGGTCAGCCATATCATACCTCTGGTCTGGTCAGCCATATTATACCTCTGGTCTGGTCAGCCATATTATACCTCTGGTCAGCCATATTATACCTCTGGTCAGCCATATTATACCTTTGGTCTGGTCAGCCATATTATACCTCTGGTCTGGTCAGCCATATTATACCTCTGGTCTGGTCAGCCATATTATACCTCTGGTCTGGTCAGCCATATTATACCTCTGGTCTGGTCAGCCATATTATACCTCTGGTCTGGTCATATTATACCTCTGGTCAGCCATATTATACCTCTGGTCTGGTCAGCCATATTATACCTCTGTTGGTCAGCCATATATACCTCTGGTCTGCCATATCATACCTCTGATCTGGTCAGCCTTATTATACCTCTGGTCTGGTCAGCCATATTATACCTCTGGTCTGGTCAGCCATATTATACCTCTGGTCTGGTCAGCCATATTATACCTCTGGTCTGGTCAGCCATATTATACCTCTGGTCTGGTCAGCCATATTATACCTTTGGTCTGGTCAGCCATATTATACCTTTGGTCTGGTCAGCCATATCATACCTCTGGTCTGGTCAGCCATATTATACCTCTGGTCAGCCATATTATACCTCTGGTAGACAAAGAATGATGAGATGGCGTGTATAGATATGTAAAAATTATACTAGCCTGAAGCGTAACAAAATTAAAAAAAAAAAATCAGAACTGTGACTTTTAAATACAGTCTAACCATTCCTATTTCTGTATTATTATCAATGCTAGAACACCTTGCTATTACCTGATGACTGATGACTATTACCACAATGACATAAACATTGAATAATCCAAGATTGCGACCTTAGATCAATGTTATCGGACAGATCGTCTGCTATTTAGACACACACCCCACCCTCTCCAGTTTTCACTTTTATTTCTTCTTTAATTAAGGGTCTTATTTGTGATGCAAATATGAAAGACAATGAATTGATTACCTAGTTGAATCTATTTGATGATGTTTTTCTTTCATCCTGACCATACCTTCAGCAAATGAATTTCATTGAATGATCACCAGAATGAAGAAAAAAAACCAGTGAAAAATTACCTTGCATCATTCAGCTGGAGAACGCCTAAAATGCTAGTGTTCAGAGAAATTAGCATGAAAATGTTATAAAGGATTTGTTTATCAGATCCAATCGATGTGGAAGCTTGTAGTAAAGTTCCTCGTTTTTCTGAATATGGGCCATGTGGATAAAGAGATAAACAAGCACCTGTTTGTGTTCAGTTAAAGTGTGTAAGATCCAACTAGCAATTATGTAAGATGGCTATACCCTAAACAGAATATGTATAGTAGTGGAGTGATTTATTCGGAAAAACTAAGAACATACGATTTGAATATACTTTTAATTTCACTGAAGGAAGGCAAGTGGTAAATTTTGTTGATGCATTAATTGTTTCAGTATGAGATCGTTTAATTACCTGGTACAAGATAAGGCAGTTTATAAATATCTGTACATTGGCAAACATCCATGATTCTGTAGAACGATAAATTACTAGTATAGGCCTGGATACAATACAAGTGTGACATTGTAAACAAATAATGTATCAACAGTATCCAGGTGGTAAAGGGCTTTTTGTCTCTCAACACAGTTCATCTTTTATATTTAACAAGTTGGTCATTCTGCTAACAAATAAATGTCAAATTTTCTTGATTTTTGAACTGGAGAAAAAAAAGAAACATGAAATACTTTATCATTGGATCAAATGTCCATGGGACATTGATCTAAAAAAAGATTGCCAAGTTACAATATCCATCATCATAGTCAAGGTCAATACTGTTACAAAGCTTCTTCTAGTGAAGGGTCAAGCTTGGAACCACTTTGACCTTGGGTAGTCCCTGATACGACCTTAGGTAGTCCCTAATACTTGATATGGGACCATGCTGGCTCATAAGGTCCTTTGATACCATGTAGTTACCATCTCTGGTGCAGTTGCAGGTGCTGATTGCTTTTTTTTCCTGTAGATTTTCCATTAAAGGCACGTCTTTTAAAAACCCTGGCTGTAATTAGGATACAAACTAACCCTTAACACAAAACCCTGGCTGTAATTAGGATACAAACTAACCCTTAACACAACACCCTGGCTGTAATTAGGATACAAACTAACCCTTAACACAAAACCCTGGCTGTAATAAGGATACAAACTAACCCTTAACACAAAACCCTGGCTGTAATTAGGATACAAACTAACCCTTAACACAAAACCCTGGCTGTAATTAGGATACAAACTAACCCTTAACACAAAACCCTGGCAGTAATAAGGATACAAACTAACCCTTAACACAAAACCCTGGCTGTAATTAGGATACAAAACTAACCCTTAACACAAAACCCTGGCTGTTATTAGGATACAAACTAACCCTTAACACAAAACCCTGGCTGTAATAAGGATACAAACTAACCCTTAACACAAAACCCTGGCTGTAATTAGGATACAAACTAACCCTTAACACAAAAACCTGGCTGTAATTAGGATACAAACTAACCCTTAACACAAAACCCTGGCTGTAATAAGGATACAAACTAACCCTTAACACAAAACCCTGGCTGTAATTAGGATACAAACTAACCCTTAACACAAAACCCTGGCTGTAATAAGGATACAAACTAACCCTTAACACAAAACCCTGGCTGTAATTAGGATACAAACTAACCCTTAACACAAAACCCTGGCTGTAATTAGGATACAAACTAACCCTTAACACAAAACCATGGCTGTAATTAGGATACAAACTAACCCTTAACACAAAACCCTGGCTGTAATAAGGATACAAACTAACCCTTAACACAAAACCCTGGCTGTAATTAGGATACAAACTAACCCTTAACACAACACCAAATCAAGACATGGAACGTAACATATGATAAGGAAATAACCTATATAATGTCACAAGCAGTCAAGGCTATGACTGCACAAGGAATTAACTGATCATATTATAAATGAGGAAAAAAGCGAATAACAATAGGAAAATAAGTGATAATTTAGCGAAGTAGATGTTAGAATTAATTCATCAAAACACATTAGAGTTATGAAAAACAGTGCCAACCCAATGAAACAAATATTAGAATTGTTGAAAAGGTAAAGGAACTAATTTGTTATATAGCTACCTGGCGTCACGTAAAAAACATCAGAGAAATGTGTATGTGTTTCTTGTTGATATCTTGAGTGAGGGCATCAGCTTATAATGAAAGTATAGATTTTTCTGTCAATCTTGTATATATACAAATCCTGGAGGATATATTAACATAATTAAAAGCTCCCATATACATAGCTCTCCTGTACTAAATGACAGAAAAGAAAGCAATTAGATGATTAGGTGGGCATGGAAGATGGTTGGCCCTAAACAGAGAGCCAGGCAGACTAGAACAGAAAGAGAGATAGTCTCTGTAACAGATGACATAAGTACAATACTCCCCCAATATACAACCACACACCCATAATGGCTGACCTCTGAAGCTCAACAGATTCTTCATCTGGATCCACTCAACTCTTATATTCTTAGTCATACAGGTACTTGCATCATATGGAAAATGTCAAGGTCATAATAATAGAAGTGTGTCAATTATATCTTTTATCATCCTGCAGCCATACATTGAAAACATTTCATCTTAATCATATTGTTAATGAGACATTTTAGAATTTTCAGAAAGTTTTTGAACATTTACTAGATGATTCCTTTTACAAGTACAGAACAGTTCACTACCGTAATTATCCACGTGATACTCCCATATTGACTAAAGATTTTGTTTCTGTTTTGTGTTCATTAGAACTGCAAACAGAGCTCACGCTAGTCATTGAACTTAACCCATGTCTAAAATTCATGTTTTAATTATACATGAGTATTCATTAGTGAAGTTACACATGAGAAGACAATGATAGTAACAATTCATTATCGGGCCGTCCTACATGTAAACAGACATACAATTGATCAATACTTTTAATGACTACCAGTAAACCTTATTTGCATCAAGTCAATCATCACCAGTGTTATGTACCAATTAGTTAAAAGCTCTTGTACAACACGGGTGATTGTAATGTCCACCAGAAAGCATCCACGACCTCTAATTGATCTTGGAATGGCAGCCATGTTGGCGAGGTAAACAGACACACTGTTTCGATGACCGTGATTGGAGAACTTGTCGATCTCGTAAATCATATAATTTTTGTGCAAACATTTTTACTGAAATGTTTCCCATAGATGAGTGGTTTTAACTCCAGTGATTATACTGAAGGCAATTAGAAAGGATTTATTGATTTCAGTTTTAGAATCGAATAAATCTGAGCAATTTTCTTACCTAATTTAAAAAGATAAGGTAAGCACACTTATACTACATGTATCATGTTACTTAAGTGTAATGTAGTATATGTACTATGACTTAGTATCCAGCTAAGCCTGATAAGTGCCACTTTAAAGTAATATAGAATCCTTTACAATCTTGGAATCTATCCATTCCAACTCTGTCAAAGTCCCCCGTTGTTACATAAAAAAATTACAAAATTGTACTTTACATAACTTTCAATGGTGTCTCTATTATCAGTAAGCATGCATTTTGTCAGAGAAAATGATGTTAAGAAATCCATAAATAAATCAGGTCAGGATATGCAGCTAAATTATAAGGACAAAAATAGTTGGGGTATTGCATTGGATGATGCTATCATATACTTCCTGGTTCTGTGATATGGGTGAGACATATGTTGTACATGAGGCCAGGATTGATCTATATTCATTTTTATGATAAATTTATTACTTCACAGATAATGGTTGATCGGTTTACTGTGATAATGGATACTTGGTCCATATAAAGCTTGATTTGTATCATTCCCATTTCTCATTGGTCAGTCCATCCATTGATTTTACTGTATAAAGCCATTTGATTGGTGGACTCAATACTAGTTATTTGTGATATTTTATCCATCACTAACAGTATGTAAAATTCACTGTATTAATGCTAGTTATTTATTACTGCTGATTTGTGGTACAAATTGAAATAGTATCATGAATTTTTGAATAGTCATATTATACACTGGTATTCTAGACACTAATCTATGATAATAAGCAATTTGATGTGATTTATTCAGGAAGTAATAATTCTATTAATTATACTTAATGATAATTACAACCAAAATTACTATTGTCATTTAATGACAAATGGCTATAAGGTTTTTGTCATGGATGAAAAATTGCTAATATCTCTGAAAGCTATTTAAAATCAATAGTAAGTATGCCTGTTGTTAAAACTTTCATTATTTCAACACACTTGTAAGATTTGCCCAAATGAAGCACCTCTGCATAAAGATCACCTGCTTACTAAGAACACTTTTGTGGTCTATATAGACAGGTTTGACTGTAATACATTGTAGACTTTGTTAGTACTAAAAGAGGTTTGATTATTGCTGGACAGTTTGGTTTTAAAAGTATTTGTTCCCAGTTCATAGATCTAATTTGATTTTTCTGGCATTGCTATGGTCTTGGTAAATTGGTCGCAGGCCTTGTCTTTCTCGACAATGTGGAGACCGAATCTTTCCCACAGAGCTGTTCAGGTTTGCTGTTCCATTGTCATAAAACATGATAGAAATTTTCCTTAATGTCTGAGGACCAGTAAACAGAAAATGGATGTGTAGCCATGCATTGAAAGTGGTTCCTGAAGTGATTGGTTTCTCTTTGGGGAATGATTGTAAAGTACAGCCATTTAGGGGATTATCATTTATATACGAGCCTATATACACTAACCAATACTGATTGGTTGGTCAGCGGAGCTGGGAAAGCCAACTTTCCTCCACAGTTAGTCTCCAGTCTGCTCATGCATACAATTCCTTCATACGGTATAGCCCTATTGTTTTATATTAGGGCTCTCAGAGTCATTATTTTCATAACGGACCAATATCAGAAGATGTATGATACTGAGACATCTTTGCCAAATAAGACATTTTTGATCGGAGAATAAGTTATAGGTTATAGATACTAAGTAGTTTATCATGTCTTGTACAAGTTGTCTATGGGTCTGTCTCCGCTGTGGTCTCACTGGAGTCCTGGAGTAAAGACCGCATTGTACAAATCACTTCCATTATACAGCATTTGAAAGGTGAACCCTTACACCTCTGGATGTTGGATATTAACTGCTACAACATAATAAATCACTTCCCATGGTTATCCAGGGAAAATGTATCAAAAGCAAACTGCTACAACTTAACTGAAACTGATAAAGATTTTCCATGGTTATCCAGGGAAAATGTATCAAAAGCAAACTGCTACAACTTGACTGAAACTGATAAAGATTTTCCATGGTTATCCAGGGGAAATATATAAAAGCAAACTGCTACAACTTGACTGAAACTGATAAAGAATTTCCATGGTTATCCAGGGGAAACATATTAAAAGCAAACTGCTGCAACATGACCCAAGCAGATAATGACATTTTAGTGTTATCCAAGGAAAATAGCAGCAACATTGATGTTGACAGATGAGTTACAGACAGATTGCTATTACGTACATGGCCTAATTGATCAAGTTGCTATTTTCAGGGAAAAGTAAAATAAGCAAGCATTGTATATATCTCAACAAAAAAGGAATGAATATAAAAAAACTATATATGTAAATATGTAGGTGGATCCAGAAGCTAAATAAATCCTTAGTAGTCAATCAATATATGTATAGAAATGCATCATTAAAAATGACAGGGGAAAGTCACAATTTGTTTTACTGGGAATAATTTGCTTCATTCCTTTTCATGCAGTCACATCTGAAATCCACAAAATACAGTGTTAAAATTCTTCACCGTATAAACAGAGGTCTATAGTCCATATAGGTGTAAAGGTTTTAACTCTGGATTTTTACATTACGCATAGACTTCACAGGTAATGGTGTTTCCCATATGGATGGCAAAATGCCAAGCAAAGCTGGAAACAAAGAGTTTAATACATTGTTGGGCAACATATTGTCAAATTGTCACAGCTTCTATAATATCTCAACTCCATAATCCCGCACTCATTTTGAGACGTCAACCAAATTGCTTGGCTGTGAGTGTTGTGCTTGAAAAATCCAATTCATTACGTCTTAATAGCTTGGAGTTTCGTATTGCTTTGTAAAATAAAAAGACTAAATGGGTGGAAATTCTAGTACAGCTATTACTTGTGGTAGAAGTGAATCTAGGACCATTCAACATGTCATATGCTTTAAGCCTATAATACTACTCAAAAGACATTAAGATAAAAATATTAAATCTGTTTTAAAAGACCTTGTTAAATTTGATATATTACTGGTGAATCTCCAGATTTTGTGACGTCAATCCCAAGCTAACTATTTGAGCATCATTGATTATTTGACAACTTGTGTAAAACTATTCCATTCTGGTGAATATAGTGTAACCTTTAGACCTTTAACAAGCTGACATTTCGACAACCAGTTAGACACTTTGACCTTTGATGACGCAGTAAATATACACGCTGCGACGTAGACATGTTCAGTGTTAGCTCATCTCTTCTATGTTATAACAGACGCAAGTCAGTGTTAGCTCATCTCTTCTATGTTATAACAGTACTGGGCAATAGGCAGAGTCATGTAGATAGTAAGCTGCGACGTAGACATGTTCAGTGTTAGCTCATCTCTTCTATGTTATAACAGTACCGGGCAATAGGCAGAGTCATGTAGATAGTAAGCCGGGACGTAGACATGTTCAGTGTTAGCTCATCTCTTCTATGTTATAACAGTACCGGGCAATAGGCAGAGTCATGTAGATAGTAAGCCGGGATGTACCGGGCAATAGGCAGAGTCATGTAGATAGTAAGCCGGGACGTAGACATGTTCAGTGTTAGCTCATCTCTTCTATGTTATAACAGTACCGGGCAATAGGCAGAGTCATGTAGATAGTAAGCCGGGACGTAGACATGTGCTGTGTTAGCTCATCTCTTCTATGTTATAACAGTACTGGGCAATAGGCAGAGTCATGTAAATAGTAAGCCAGTAATCAACTCACCAGACTTAATTGGTTGAGTACCAGTATGGTACGTCATCTGATTAGTGTTATAGACCAGCACTATCCTTCCATCCTCATAGATTGGGTGACCTTGTGTAGATACTGGTTACCTTGACCTAGATTGGGTGACCTTGTGTAGATACTGGTGACCTTGACCTAGGTTAGGTGACCTTGACCTAGTTTGGGTGACCTTGTGTAGATACTGGTAACCTTGACCTAGATTGGGTGACCTTGTGTAGATACTGGTGACCTAGACCTGATCACTGGGCATTGTAGACAAGTTACAATAGACCTTGGCCTTTAATCACTCTTAAAATGATGACTTTTCACCTGTTTGAGCTTTTCATGATTAAGATCCAAATATCAAAGACAATAATGGCATAGTATAGTGGAAATTGTTGTGACTGAATAGTATTAGGTTCAACATTTCCTCAAATATTGGTACTCGCACACGATCATAACATTTCTTTCTGACAATGTATATTTACACATGCGATGGGATAGTCTCATTGCAGGTTGTGTTACCTGCTTTAATGCATCAGTACTCTATAAAGTCACAATGAGAATAACCTGTACTTCTTATCATAAAATAATCATGTCCAAAACAGGCCAATCTTCATCTGTTTTTGATCACTCAGCAATGATATTATCTTTTTATTACTTATTCAGTAGAAATGACTGAAATAATTGAACCATTGTATCTTTTCCTCTTCATGTCTGTAGGAGGAACACAGTGTTAATGGTTTTTCTTTTAGAGCTAAAACATCATCAAAGAAGTGTGCCTAAGTTAAATGAGATTCTGCCATCCTATCTATCAGAATTCTTTTAAGTTTTATATAATGTATTTAAATCGTAGGTAATTGTAAATGTATATTAAAACTTCAAAGGCGTAGACTTCCAGACTTCTGCATGGCTGTAATGTTTATAGCAGGATTTCTTTCACCCTTGGAATGTCTGAATGTCAGCACATGTAAAAATTACAATGGGAAGAAAACAATGGTTTAGACTTGGTTTTTATCAGCGTCTTATAAACAGCTGATTTAGATGGTGGAGGAAAGCCGGAGTACTTAGAGAAAAACCACCAACCAGTGATAAGTGTCTGGCAGCTGCCTTACATGAGATTTATACTGATGCAACCTAGAAATAGAGGGCTTGTGGTAATTTATCGATACCTCTTAATCCCTCTTTCACTGTGGGTTGGGCAAAACAGGCAAAATATATTCAAGGTCATGTTTGAACCATTCCTTGAATGATAACTTCTATAGGTCTACTTATGAAGACTGTATAATGAAAGGTGATCAAATTACAAGATCCATAGATTATAGTAAGGACTTAAAATCTAATCAATGATTTCATTTTTCTTAGCTTTAGTTTGGAAATATTTGAAATGAGAAAATGGAAATTTGATAACTGTGTTAATAATACACAACATTTGTTAGACAAGTTCAAAACTAAATAGGGACATTTACAATTACTTTATGAATAAATACATTTTATTCAGATACCAAACAAGTTTTGATTATAGCAGATTATCTAGTAATCATTTTCTGTAGCCTCAAACATTCCTACAGCTTTCGCTGTATCATCAAGCACTCTCAGAATCTCCATATCCACATACTTTTGGTTAGATGATTGAAATGCACTCCTTAGAGATTTCGGTCAACAAGCACACAGCCCTGATATTCCAGAGAAGCCTATCTGATATAATCATTATTGCAGTACCCTGTATCGCTGAGGGGTCCACTTGACAGGATTTGGATTAATGAGAAGACTGTATAAAAACCTATAGACAATATCTGATCATCAAGGTGTAGAAAGTCTAAACTTCTCTAGGCGGCCTCCTTAGGTATACTTGTATCACAGATACACTGACCTGATTGTCTAGAACCATGGTTCCTTTCTGAACTGGATACTTGTCTAAAACAATGGTTATAATGTTTTAACTATATATATGTTCATTATGATAAACTGACTACAGTCTGGAGTTACTTTACACAGTCACCTTGAAGTTCTGATTCTCCAGTTTCCTTCTTATGTGCCTTTCAAGTTTATTATTCGAAATTCCTACCTGTCTGAAGGTAATAGTGTAAATAACAAAAACTGGTTTTCATGGCCTTGTTTCTTAAGAGTCAGAAAGGCAATAGTTGCTTTTTGCTGAAGCAGTCGTACAGGATCTATTTTGCAGCATCAAGCCGTGGTCAAATTTCTGTGTAATTGTCTTCAAATTTCTGTGTAAATGTCTATCCATTTAGTTTAGTGCAAGATACATACTTCAGACATGAGAATCAGTCTAGACAGATATAGACAGATATTCTGGGATTAGAGCACTGTTTCAATTGCTACAATGCAGTTCTGCAGGTAGGGAATTGGGGTGGTAATTGAGTGGTCGGGCTTGGCACTGCCTTTAGTTCGGACCTTGACGTTGAGCATTTGACTCAGTGGGTTCTTTCCTCAGCCTTGCACCAATTTATTCAAAAGCTTCACATTCATGTAGCAGGATGAATGGTTCGCTCACTTTAAGTATTCTTCCAGCAGGAAACAGCATCGAGAAGGTGGGAGTTTGTCTATCACAAGGAGACAATGTACAATCATTGGTCAGGCTCCTAATACACAAACACTCACCTCACAAATTAAACAAAACAACCATAGAAAAATTTCAGACTTTACCTTAAAGAGTTGTATTTCTTTCAATTACCTTTATTAATGTTTATGCATTAATTAGATAGACCAGAATTTCAGCAAAAAATTTGGGGAAAAAAGTTACCATGACAATAAAAATGGTTAATGTAAACTAGGAAAGTGGGTCACAACTTCATACTTTTAATATTACCAGATTTGTATGTACATGCCACACATAATGGTGTAGACGACAAAATCAACCAAGAATTTAGTTTGTAACAGTGACATACAACAGAGAAAATGGTTTGTATATCACCTTTTGTATTGGTTTATTTAGATAACTTGTGTACACAATATAACCTTCAGAGTCGAGTAATTTGCCTTGAAAATCATTTCCTGACAGCTTGCTTTACGTTGGAAGCATGATTGAGTAGTTATCAGAATGATGTGGATTATTTGTAGCGTAAAAAATCTGTGGCAGCACAATAAGCGCCTGATTGATTATTCATCATAGCATACTGTATAGGCAGAGATCGCAATCATTCCACATTTCTCTAGGAGAAGGAGAAGTTTATTAGAAAACTAATCAGCATACAAAATTTTCTACAGCGGTAGCAGGTCCTGAAAATCTCTCTGTATAACCATGCAGGTTGTAAATGAGCTTCTTGATTCCAACATATTGATAGTCAACACTGGAACAGATCGTTCATTTGCACCAAGCCAACTCTGTATTTAAATATAGAATAGCAGCTCTACTCTAATGTGGAGAGTGGATGTAGTCATTTAGCATGCAAACAAGAGGAAATTTCAAAGTAACATTCATCATTGATTGCTTTCTGGTCAGGAGCCAACTGGGCCTGTAGCAGAGGGTGTGTATACATCTACTTCAGCAGCATCCAGCAGAATAGAGGATCAGGGGAAGTCAGTAGAATAAGGGGCTAGGTAAAGGGAGTCCCAACAGAATGGGGGGCAAGGTAAAGGGGAAGTCAGCAGAATAAGGGGCAAGGTAAAGGGAGTCCCAACAGAATAGGGGGCAAGGTAAAGGGGAAGTCAGCAGAATAAGGGGCAAGGTAAAGGGAGTCCCAACAGAATAGGGGGCAAGACAAAGAGGAAGTCAGCAGAATAAGGGGCTAGGTAAAGGGAGTCCCAACAGAATAGGGGGCAAGGCAAAGGGATGTCAGCAGAATAAGGGGCTAGGTAAAGGGAGTCCCAACAGAATAGGGGGCAAGGTAAAGTGGAAGTCAGCAGAATAAGGGGCAAGGTAAAGGGAGTCCCAACAGAATAGGGGGCAAGACAAAGAGGAAGTCAGCAGAATAAGGGGCTAGGTAAAGGGAGTCCCAACAGAATAGGGGGCAAAGCAAAGTGGAAGTCAGCAGAATAAGGGGCTAGGTAAAGGGAGTCCCAACAGAATTGGGGGCAAGGCAAAGTGGAAGTCAGCAGAATAAGGGGCTAGGTAAAGGGAGTCCCAACAGAATAGGGGCAAGGCAAAGGGATGTCAGCAGAATAAGGGGCTAGGTAAAGGGAGTCCCAACAGAATAGGGGCAAGGCAAAGGGAAGTCAGCAGAATAAGGGGCTAGGTAAAGGGAGTCCCAACAGAATAGGGGGCAAGGCAAAGTGGAAGTCAGCAGAATAAGGGGCTAGGTAAAGGGAGTCCCAACAGAATAGGGGGCAAGGCAAAGTGGAAGTCAGCAGAATAAGGGGCTAGGTAAAGGGAGTCCCAACAGAATAGGGGGCAAGGTAAAGTGGAAGTCAGCAGAATAAGGGGCTAGGTAAAGGGAGTCCCAACAGAATAGGGGCAAGGCAAAGGGATGTCAGCAGAATAAGGGGCTAGGTAAAGGGAGTCCCAACAGAATAGGGGCAAGGCAAAGGGAAGTCAGCAGAATAAGGGGCTAGGTAAAGGGAGTCCCAACAGAATAGGGGATCAGACAAAGGGGAAGTAAGCAGAATAAGGGGGCTAGGTAAAGGGAGTCCCAACAGAATAGGGGCCAGGCAAAGGGAAGTCAGCAGAATAAGGGGCTAGGTAAAGGGAGTCCCAACAGAATAGGGGGCAAGGCAAAGTGGAAGTCAGCAGAATAAGGGGCTAGGTAAAGGGAGTCCCAACAGAATAGGGGGCAAGGCAAAGTGAAAGTCAGCAGAATAAGGGGCTAGGTAAAGGGAGTCCCAACAGAATAGGGGATCAGACAAAGGGGAAGTAAGCAGAATAAGGGGCTAGATAAAAGGAGCCCCAACAAAATAGGGGGCAAAGCAAAGGGAGTCCAGCAAAATCTGGGACATGGCAAAGGAAACCAGCAAAATAGGGGGTTAGGCAAAGGGAATCCTGCAGAATATGGTTTTAGACAAAGGGAATCCAGCAGAATATGGTTTTAGACAAAGGGAATCCAGCAGGATAGGGATTAGACAAAAGGAATCCAGCAGAATATGATTTTAGACAAAGGGAATCCGGCAGAATATGGTTTTAGACAAAGGGAATCCAGCAGAATAGGGATTAGACTTGCTTGCTTTGAGTGACAGTTGACAAGTGTCTTGTATGTTGTCATCACTTTAAGAAGGCTTGATAACAAAAATGACTCGACTTTATCACTGGGCCATTGAAAACTTCAACACCCAAGTTAATGGAGCCATGGATACTCAAAATGACCACAGGTCTGGTCCCCTAGTTCACATGTCTTTAAACATAGCAAAAATGAAGAAGATATATTAATTAATAAGTTTTAGAATGGAAAGAAGATGGGGTCTGATTTTGTTTCCATTTGCTGGTAACATTCTTTATGAGCAATGTAACACAGATACTTTTTTTAAATTACAAATATGAAGCATTCTATGCAAGTTCAAACATATATCCAAGATGCAGGATTTGGAAAGAATTTGATGAAAAATAATTTCCATCATAAGTTGTTTTGAGCAGATAATATGGTTTAATTTGTAAAATGATAAGACCTCCCTTGTACTGTGAAGGGTGACAAGATCTGATCGTTAAAAGTTCATATTACACTTGTCTGAACATATCATCATATCAATTTACTTATGAAATAAATTCAATTGATTGAATAAAGAAAATAATGAATTTGTAAAAAGAATAATTGTCAAATTTCAAGTAGTGAAATTTCATTTGCAAAAATTCACATATTACTGTTGGAAGGGGCTATATGTCATTTAAATGGCAAAGGATTGTGATACAGTAAAATACATGTTGTATATAGTGTGAAAAGTTCATGTGGTAATAGTTCCTATTCACGCATGCTATTTGTTATCAATACATTGCGTATTATATGGGGGTCTTTCAGAATATCACAGATAATGACAATGTATGGATCTGGTTGTGGTACCCAATAGGTTGAGATGTCCTGACATATCAACACAAGCATTCCACCTTTTGGATAACAAGTTTGAATCCCATGTGAGGCAGATGCCAGGTACTGACTGCTGGTCAGTGGGTTATTTCCAGGTTCTGAGACTTTCCTCCACCAATAATCCTGGCTCATCCTTACATGACCCTGGCTGCTTATATCAAGGGTTTGGGATATTCTTTATTAAGGGTTCTCATTTAAAAAAATCCTTAGCCAGGGTCTTGTAAGGAAACATATCAAGTTATGTAATCATGGAGATTTCCCATACATTATTGACCAGCCTGTTTTTATCAATCTCTGAAGAACAAAACTTTTAGTAATTTGGAGTTTAACATACAACATATGCCCTTGAGCGGATTTCAGTCGATATGTCATTGACAAGGAGACCTTATCACTGCTATGGATAATTACCTAGTATTGGCAGTATATAATCATGGACGGTCAGTTCCAGCCACTCCTAATTTGGTCAGGGCCAGCTTTGGTGGAGCGGTCAGGTTCAGTTACTCCTAAGTGTGGTCAGAGCTAGCTCTGGTGAAAGGTCAGTTTCAGCCACTCCTAAGTGTGGTCAGGGCCAGCTCTGGTGGAGCGGTCAGTTTCAGCCACTCCTAACTGTGGTCAGGGCCAGCTCTGGTGGAAGGTCACTTTCAGCCACTCCTAAGTGTGGTCTGCGCCTACTCTGGTGTAGTGTCAATTTACTTGTCACTGTTAACAATACTTCATCATTATTTATACCCCCTAAACAACCCTCCCATACATCGTTCTAGTCACCAGTACAACACAATCCTGATTTGTGAGAGTGAAACATTCAGAATATCTGTCAATATTCAATATTGTTTAGAAGGGGAGATAAATAATGTGAGAAAGTTCCTGATGGGAAGTGGATGTAAAGAAAAAGAATTATTATAAAAGGGTTGGTTTTAAATTAAAATGTTCATATTTTCACCGGCTGAACAAGACTGAAATCGACAAGGAAATCGGCAGTGGTGTAATCAAGATTCTGACAGGCAAACGCTTGCCAATTCTAACAGGAAGTTAACCTTGAGGGCTGTAAAGGGTTGGGCTATTATTCTTTCATTGTCTTTTCACACCTACTGATGACTTCCAATTCCCTTTGCAACATCTCAGAGAAGTGCTCTATTGCTGGGCCATGCTTGACGGTAATATACACATAGACCTTCTTTATGCTTGGTTCTGTATAGTTTCTATATGAATTTACAAAGGGAAACCAAAAAAAGTCTTGTAGTCATCATTCCATCAGTTGATATAAAGTTAATGTTTTATACATTTATATAAAGATGTTTGTAAAAAGTCAAATTACAGTTTCTTATTACCTTTATCTACACTGTAATTAAGCGCTTAAAATTTGTGGGGTCAAAATTTCATGGTTTGTTGTTTGGCTCATATTCACAGTTCAATTAATTTTACAGTTCATTGGTTTCTAAAATTCCATAATTTATACAATACTCTTGTTCTTAGGTAAGTCTAGGATTTTTTGATTTTTTTTTTTTTTTAATTTTGCTGGTGTTTAGAATTCACAGATTTTCGTTAAAATGTGAAAAAAGGGAAAATAATCCAGCTGTGAATGTATCCTCTGTATAGTTTATGGTATATTTCAGTACTGCATGGCTACCAACAGTTTATGGTATATTTCAGTACTACATGGCCACCAACAGTTTATGGTATATTTCAGTACTACATGGCCACCAACAGTTTATGGTATATTTCAGTACTACATGGCCACCAACAGTTTATGGTATATTTCAGTACTACATGGCCACCAACAGTTTATGGTATATTTCAGTACTACATGGCCACCAACAGTTTATGGTATATTTCAGTACTACATGGCCACCAACAGTTTATGGTATATTTCAGTACTACATGGCCACCAACAGTTTATGGTATATTTCAGTACTACATGGCCACCAACAGTTTATGGTATATTTCAGTACTACATGGCCACCAACAGTTTATGGTATATTTCAGTACTACATGGCCACCAACAGTTTATGGTATATTTCAGTACTACATGGCCACCAACAGTTTATGGTATATTTCAGTACTACATATGGCCACCAACAGTTTATGGTATATTTCAGTACTACATGGCCACCAACAGTTTATGGTATATTTCAGTACTACATGGCCACCAACAGTTTATGGTATATTTCAGTACTACATGGCCACCAACAGTTTATGGTATATTTCAGTACTACATGGCCACCAACAGTTTATGGTATATTTCAGTACTACATGGCCACCAACAGTTTATGGTATATTTCAGTACTACATGGCCACCAACAGTTTATGGTATATTTCAGTACTACATGGCCACCAACAGTTTATGGTATATTTCAGTACTACATGGCCACCAACACCTCGGTTCTGTGAAGTGAGCTGTGAATAGCTAGGATGAATTATACATATCAGAGTTTTACACTTTTAATGGTAAAGCTATAGGGTAGTCTAGACAAAAAGCACACTTGTGTCCACATTAATACTGTGACAAAAAACACCAACCCCATCTTAGTGAAGGCTTTTATAGCCACAGTGACACATATATTTCAGAATAGTCTAAACCCATGAAGTACCGGTATTTCGTGTCACAGTGACACAGAGAGTTTAGAATAGTCTAAACCCATGAAGTATTTCAATTCAAATGTATTAAATGTTCGACTTCCTTTACTGCCATTTATAATGAATTTTAAATAAGAAATTAAAAAACCAATTTTATGTATGATGTTTATTTGCATTCTGAAATTTAATTTCGGCATTCGTTTTAGCTCTTTGTCAATGCCTGACAATGTGTGCTTTGTTGCTGATTCCATTGGAGACACGTGCACTAGTACTGCTGCTTGAATAAAAGCCACAGAGAGGAAGAAGTGAATAAAATCTTCAAATTTTGTGAAAGTTGAATGATGTATATTTTTAATCTGCTGATAGCTATAATGCCAATTCTTGATGTGAATGACATCTTTTTAGTAACCCTTGATGGATGTGAATCCCATTAAGTGAAATATTGAAGCAAATTTTGAACATGCTTCTAAAAAAGGATAATATAGTGCATAATATTATACATTATAAAGATAATTAGTAATGATACCAAAACATGGGATTTCTGCTCAAACATCTATTGTTCTGTGTAGATTTAGATTGTAGATGTACATAAAAATGACTGCCTACATTAGTGACTGTTTTTCTGTCACCCCTACAGCAGCCCTCATAGACAGGTGCACACTCCATCAAAGGTGTGTATTTTATATCAGTTTACAGAGTACATCTTAATTTATACAGTTTATATCAAGTCTATACATGTTGACTAGATCATAAATAATTCAAACTTAGTAGAAGTTTTCAAATACGATATTAATGTTTAATTCTGTAATGTACCTGGTATCTTGCTTCTTCATGTGTTATGTATGGCGTACCTGGTACAGGCAGTCGTTACAGCAGGTTGGACTGTATTCACAATTTAACACGATGAGAAGAGAATTCTGATGAACAAGTCAGAAAAGATCCCAGTCCCCTACTGTTCATTTCTAGACTATATTTACCGGTATCAATTAGAGTAGGATTATTTTCACATGTGTATGTATAAATTTCAAATGTTTTTAATCTGTTGATGGTGTGCCAATTTTCTGACTGTGAAGTATCTATAATGAAATATTCACATGTAAAAGTTGCACTCTTTGTATGTTTGCACATGGATATTTTTGCGGAGAAAACCAAAATATAACATTATGTAAAAGAAAAATTTCTAAAAAAAAAAAATTCTGTTTGTTAGTGCTTTCCCTATCATACAAATAATAAAAAGTCATGCCCCTTTCCTGGAAACAAAACCAGCCCCTGTGATTATAAACTGAAGGGTTTATTATTTTCCAACCATTTTGTCGGTCGGCGCTTTCCCTATCATACAAATAATAAAAAGTCATGCCCCTTTCCTGGAAACAAAACCAGCCCCTGTGATTATAAACTGAAGGGTTTATTATTTTCCAACCATTTTGTCGGTCAGCGCTTTCCCTATCATACAAATAATAAAAAGTCATGCCCCTTTCCTGGAAACAAAGCAAGCCCCTGTGATTATAAACTGAAGGGTTTATTAGTTTCCAACCATTTTGTCTGTCAGTGCTTTCCCTATCCAAGACGCCTACACATTTCACTATGTTCATTGGCATGATATTTCACTGGATTCGGTGTTATTTTATCAAACACGTTCTTAGGTTAGCATCGCTTATGTTGGTTTTGATGTGGTTGGTATTTGATAGAATTGATACCAAGATAGTTTTACAGTATTCCTAAAGGAACTTTGGTTTATTTCAATAATTCCTAAACCTGAAACCATAAATTAATACAATGTCGTATAACAGTTATTCATTGAAAATAAGACTCCAAGGATGTGATCTCATGATAACAAATGTGACCACAGTCCTAAGTTGTACACTTATGACTATACTACAGTATATATGGTGTTTGCTGTACGTCTAACTTACAAGGAAAGGTCAGTTAAGGGTGATACATTTAACATTTGCAGGTGATCTCAGACAGTGATTAGTTCTCTGGCAATACAATAACCAAAAAACTATGTTACCTTTCAAAAACACTGATGGATGAGTAGCTGAAAATATACATCTGTCTATTTGAATTTGAATCTGACCTACATCTAAAGAAGCCATGTTTTCCAGGCATTCTGTTCCAAATCGATCCATGCCTATCTTGTGCTGGCGTCACCGTCGGAGACAGCGGATGGTGGAATAGCGGTGAACCAGTTCTGTTTGTTAAAGGCTATGGACCATAAAAACAAGCGAGTAGGCTTGGCTACGTTCACTGAATTGTCATCTGATCTAACGGAGGATTGGTCCCAAGATAGCATGCCATGACAAAGAATATTTTTCCTAGTTGCCATTAAAAGCATTAGCACACAAACACCACACACAGTACTTGGGAAGAAAATTGAAATGCTTGATGGGTGGAGTCGTGTTCATAGCTTTCATTTGGCGAGATAAGTCCCAGAAAAGACCATGAATAAGCAGTTAATTATTTGTTAAACCAAGCTGGAACTCTTCTGATAGAATGTATTTCTTTAATTGAATCTCAATAAGGATTCCCAATGGGAGGCAGAGCAAGAGATGAAAACAAAATCAGGGGAAGACATGGAACAACACGGGCAAAAAATCCATACTGTTTGTAATTACGGGAGATTTATTGAGCTCTCATGTATCCTAACATTCAGATCGCCATTGTAGGAAGTGCTGGTTTGAATACAAAGTACTGATCATACATTGTCAATGACAGTATAGTGTTGATTGAGTTCTCCTGTTGCTCACAAAATGTCAACTCAGTAATGACAGTTGCTGGTGTAGCATATTATCTCCAGCCTGGGCAGATGATGGAACTCTCCTCTCTCTGCTAATGTTGTTAGCTTTCCAATCTTTGTTCCTTGTCATCTCTCTGTCAGCTTACATGGGGACACTTGTCATTCTGTGGCTACTTATTATCTTGTCAAGTCAAACATCCACATACAGATCACTGACATAATGTGTCAATTTGATCAATCACATAATTAAATTCGAAACATGATTCCACAATTTTTTTGTTTAACAGGAAAAAAAATAAACACAAAATCCGTATAATATGTAATGATCAAGCTATTTTTGGTAGTGAGCTTGAGTGATACAATAGGTTTTTGGTAAAAATTGGTAAATTGTATTATATTGGGTTGGTACTGGTGAGTAAATTGTATTATATTGGGTTGGTACTGGTGAGTAAATTGTATTATATTGGGTTGGTACTGGTGAGTGTGACATAGATATACCGTATTCGACCCAATAAGCGCCCAGGGCGTTTAAAAATTGAAAAAGTGCTATGAAGAGGAAATTATTGCAAATCTGTACAGGTTTTGGTCTTTATTTATGCCTGGGCAATTGAAATCAATGCCTCAAAATTGGGAGGGGTGCTCATAGGGACATGGGCGCTTATTGGGTTGAATATGGTATTGGTATATTAAGCTTGATATAACAGTGTAGGTGACTTTGAAAGTGTTGCTTTACTGGTTTGTAAGCTTGATACAACCACCATGACACAGTGGTGTCTGAGCTGTGGGATAGATGTAGGGAATCCTTGTCACTAGGGACCTGGCCTTGTCAAAAGTCCTCTCGGACACATTCAGTAAAGCTGTGTACTTGTTTCACAGTTGACAATCTGACAGGGTGAATTCCCCAGTGCTTCACCAATCTGTTCCCATTACTCTGTAGACCTGATTGTTCCCATTACTCTGTAGAACTGATTGTTCCCATTACTCTGTAGAACTGACTGTTCCCATTACTCTGTAGAACTGATTGTTCCCATTACTCTGTAGAACTGACTGTTCCCATTACTCTGTAGACCTGATTGTTCCCATTACTCTGTAGAACTGACTGTTCCCATTACTCTGTAGACCTGATTGTTCCCATTACTCTGTAGAACTGACTGTTCCCATTACTCTGTAGAACTGATTGTTCCCATTACTCTGTAGAACTGACTGTTCCCATTACTCTGTAGAACTGACTGTTCCCATTACTCTGTAGAACTGACTGTTCCCATTACTCTGTAGAACTGACTGTTCCCATTACTCTGTAGAACTGATTGTTCCCATTACTCTGTAGAACTGATTGTTCCCATTACTCTGTAGAACTGATTGTTCCCATTACTCTGTAGAACTGACTGTTCCCATTACTCTGTAGAACTGACTGTTCCCATTACTCTGTAGAACTGACTGTTCCCATTACTCTGTAGAACTGACTGTTCCCATTACTCTGTAGAACTGACTGTTCCAATTACTCTGTAGAACTGATTGTTCTCATTACTCTGTAGAACTGATTGTTCCCATTACTCTGTAGAACTCATATTTAGTATTTGGGATTTGGCCATGCTTTATTGTGTTGGTTTCTGATGTGCAGGTTTAAACAAAGATGTTTGATTTATCAAGGATAATGTGACTGGAAGTAGTGTGCTGTTCGGTGTCTTTCGAAGTATGCTCTAGTGAGATTTTTTTATGAGCTGTATCAGAAGAGACATAACACCAATATACAGCAGCCTCCCAAAACATACAGACATTCACACACAGCTACACATTGTATGTATGACATTTTTAATGACCAATCAACAGTTAAAATAGCTTTATGTCTGGTTATATGAAATGATATTGTTTAGAATACAGTTTTTGTATAACAAAAATTGATAGGAGTTACACTAGTACCTTTTGTAAATGAATAATGCTTGATATTTGTCACTGATAACAGAAATCTGGAAGTTTGCTATCGCATGTAATGTTTACTATATTAAATCCACAAACACCACATGATTCTTCACAAACACTGTATAAACCAACTCCTTCAAACGTTTATCATGCAAGACACTTTCTACTAGATTTTAACTATAAATTAAGTCTTGACATTGTGGTCCGATTCATGCACTGAGATTCATTTCAGCTTATCAATCCATTGAATCCATTTGCATCAGCTATTTCTGATATTTGAACATTGCAGCAGCTGAAGGACAAACAATAAGAGCAATAGTTAAAGAAAACTTTGAATGTGTAATAATTATAAATAAATTTTATCCATTGTAGAAATGAAGGCAGTACTGTTGGGATGTTCCACGCACGGCATACAGATTAAATTCGGTCATCGGTGTGGACACTGAGTTACACGAGGCAAGGACAAAACGATGGACCTAACTCAACCTTTAAGGGCTGGTCTGGACACAAGTGGTCACAACTGGACTTAGAGCTGACACCAAAGTTACACAAGAAGGAAAACAATGGTGGATATAACTGTATCCTGGACTTCAAAGTGATGGTATCTGGACAGGAGGCAGGCCATTAGTGAGACCTTAGTTCCAGCACTAAGACTTCTTTTAAAGGAATATTACCTGAACAGTGGAGTACATAACTAATCTCTTAGCCAGTCATCTTGGCAAAAAAAGTGATGTTGTGGTAGGTTTCATCAAGCCTATATACACGTATCAAAGCTCTGGAAAATTTCTTATGATTTTGTCACTTGTAAAACAAGATGGCAAGTTTAAGTGGTGTTCCTGGATTGTGTTTTAACAGTGATGTGAGATCTATGGTACTAGTGTATGGAATAGCACGTACACCAGAATGGTTTTCAGGATTTCATTTGATGAAATTTAAGTAAAGAAAAACTGGAGAAGAAAAGTATATTGCTGCTTCCATAACTTTCTGAGTTATGTCCCTTTGTGAAAATTATGCTTCAAAATATAACTAGCTTTCATTAAAGGTTTCTGTTGAGGAAGAGGCTGAGTTAAACGACCTATTTTCTGTGATATTTTGAGTACTTCACTGGAACAGGGATTATATAGTGTATGATTTGTGGTACTACATCACGGAGGCTGGAACGGACAACGATCAGAGATACACACGATTGGTTCTACTGATGCAGGAGCATGTGTGATGAAAAGCATGTGCGAGTAGATATAGACTGGTATGTGTGTCTAACGGGGTGCTGCTCATTCCATACGGAGCGTGCATGTATGTGTACTAGAGGCCCCAGGTATACACACACTGAGGGTACCTCTTTATGTCTGCATACCAATTCTACCAACCTTTGATGCTAATGAAAAAAATAGGTTGGTGGGGGAGGAAAGTGGGGCCAGGCAAAGGGGCAGCAATTACAATATTATTTAAAAGTCACAGGTAGGGGAGGGGGGAAGGATATTTAAATTTGACAATTCTAAAGCTCAAATTTTGTGATAGTTGTATAATTCTCTTCTTAGCTTTTTTAAACAGTACACATATTGTGAATCTGAACAGTAAAAATGAAAATGTTCCAATCCTATTTTACTTGTGACTAAATAGCATCTGTTGGTGCACACATTCAGAGATGCCAATTCTCAGTGTTATGTTGTGTCACTGCGAGAGGTTACGATCACCTTTGTAACTCCCAGAGAGGAATAGGGTCATATCGTATGTGAGTGAGTGTGTGCTACATAGCTATCATAATAATGGCAGTACCACATCACCTGCATGCCCAAAAATGGTGACAGGGCTGGGACTTTTCTGAAATGGAACATAATGTGATGGGTCAGAAAACACAGAGGCTTTATGACTCTTCTGAAATGAAACATAGTACGAGGAGATGAGTAGCTATTAGGTATTGATGATGACCCTGTATAAGATATGGGGGCTGTATTAAACGTTTGGTCTGATTGCTCAAGGAACGAATGACATCTTGTTAACATAATCTCATGTTATGATTGTAAGGTAACTTATATCTTATGTGTATGCAGAATTTTACTTAAAAAAAAGTCATGAAATTTTATGACTTGTTAAGAGCGCGAAAGAACGTGGAAAACGGGGAAATGTTTATATAAGTAGAAATATGTGTAATTTGTCTTGCATGTATGTGATGTTAATGTAGAGGTTGAAACAAAATGTACATTGTTATAAACCGAGAGGTTACTCGGTGCAAATGTTACCAGAAAGACTGTTATGAAGGGGGTGTTGCTGTATCTTTGTTTAATTTTCATTTTTTAAGTTTTTTTTCCCCTCGTGAATTGAAAGGCAAATGTGTTAAGTTGTGTAAAATGCAGGTTGTAAATATTCTTTTCCAGTATATATATATGTATATATATACAATATATAAATATATAATATAATTATTATGTATAATGACATGTTGATGTTTTACCAGAAAGGGTTTGTTTGTTTCTTTCAATTATTCCACTGTGCGACTGTGAAAGCTGCGAGGACGAAATCATGTGATATGTATGTTATGGTACAAATGTATGTTATTACCTCCATCACTTTTATTGTTTTCCTAGTATACTCCATAACCATACTGCAGATTCAACTTGATGAAATGATTTCCTACACATGTTGTCATTTCTATAATCAAAGGGTTACTAATGGGTATTATGAGTGAAGGCCGAAAACTAGCCATTTTGTAGTTTTTGAATCTATTATTTTCCTGATTATAAAAAATGCTGATGAAATGTAGAGGCTCACCTCATTTAGAATCATGTGTCATTCAAGTCCAATTTATGTTATTTTATAGAATATATATATATATATATATAGAATTAATAGATCATCTATTTTTATCTTCCTAAAGTATTCAAGACAACTGGCCTCAACTTCTGTTGGAACAAATGTCAATGTTTAGAAACAAACTTTTATCTGTGTAATGTATTTGTTAGTTTAAGCTAATTTGATATAAATTTTATCATGACATTAAAGTAACTTAATCAAGATTTAAATTCTACTATAAATTATTCGTTATTATATATAATCCATTTAATATATAATATTTTTCTATCTTCAGTGCTCTGAAAAGAGTATTTGGCAATATCTTTTATATAAGCAAAACATAGTAAAAAGGACTATTGATATCATGAATTATTCCTTTTAGTTTTATAAATCTAGTATTTAGTGGTTTGTAATAAAGAATTTTTATCTGTTTCGAAAACAAATTGATTAAAAAACACTCTTTCAATGTATTTAACATAAAATTATACATACATATAGTAAGTTAAGAGAACGCAGTCAACAGAAATGACATCAATCTTTATTTTGAGTTCATTCTCGGAACTTGAGTCCAGTTGTTGCACCTGTGAGTATATAGTGATGTAGATTATTTATGTTTGTCTATCACCCCATCATCACACCAGTTCTAGAATCTACCGCCCTCCCACTTAATGTCCCCTCATTCAATTTTATCTTCTTTAAAGTTTCATACAATTCACAACATTTTCACTTTCTGTTAGAACATCATAATCACAATTCATCGTGAAAGTTTGTAGTGTACAAAGGAATTTTTATCAATGAAATTATGTATGGATATCAAGCCATTGTGTTTGCAAAGTACTAGTGAAGAAATACTCAAAAACTGTCAAGGTTGTAATGTCGATTTTGTTTGATAAATGTATTTGCAGTCAAGCCTTGACCTTTGACCCCTTGAACCATGATGTCTGGCCTATGTCAGGGTGATAATACTAAACAAAAATCTTTGTAGGATCAAAACTTTATTTTCCAAGTCTGGGTAAAATGCTGTTCTAATATCTCCTACAGAACTACTTACTTCAAATTGGCATGTACTGAGTTTTAAATCAAGCTTATTGATATAATGATACAGTTAAATGAAAGTTACAATTGCTATATTACATGAAAGAACAGAAACCTATGTATCGATGACTTGTGTTAAATAAATTACAAAAACCGGTAGATAAAAGATGCTGCTAAGCTTGCTAATGTTGAATTTGTATTATGAAGCACATAGAACAGGTAGAGGTATTATATAGTCCTGTTTTATTTCTATATAGTCGTCAATTGTAGAAGTATGAAATTCTTATTTTTGTATACCTTAAAACTGTGATATATATTAGCTGAAGTTTTAACCATATACTCCACACACACGTTTCTGTTAACGTTTAAACACTTGACTCGGTGTTAATCATAGAATAGTAAGCTTTTACCATCAATTTTTATAGACTCTCTGAAAAATGTAACACAGAAACTAGTCACCATGGTAACGTTTATACATGTACATGATGCACAATGTATATGTATTCAAAGCCCCATACAGTATTATAAGACAAAGGAACACAGGCAGGCTTCTTAAACAATTAAAATAAACTCCTTATTCGGTTCATTACAGTTAAAAGCAATACAAAAAGAAGCAATTTATTATACAAATTTTGGATTCTGTCTTCTTTTTTTTAAATTTTACAGAGTTATCTACCCCTGTGAATGGATTTTGTTGTCATATATTTGTCAAAGTAACAATCAAGGTAACATTAGATTTTCAATGAAAAAAGTTATTTGTAAACTATGATGTAACAATGCAATGTATGTATCTGTGCACAAGGGCAGATAACTCTGTAATATCATTATGTAGTACAAGTGGTTCTGTGGTTATTCCAAGACAATATCTATTATCTGTATAATTAGCACAGTGAGTTCATACATTTGTAAATGCCTTCTAACTATCTCATAATATTGTTGAGGTAAAAGGAAGAAATAACTCATAAAATTTAAAAAATTTAAAATTTAAATCGTAATAATTTACTGAAAAGTTAATGATACATGTATATGTTTTTAACAGCTAGTCCCATAATTTCCTTTTAATTAATGTGTATCTAGCTCATTCAGATGTTAATGTTTATATGCTATACCAAACTCAACCATTCCAATTATATACCACAAAAAGAAGCTTGTGATGTTTCTGATATTTGCAATTTAGAAAAGATCTGGATATCTGTTCCTTTAAAGATGCTCCATCGCTGACAAATGGCATTTTTTCGCTAGCAAAAACATGCAGTCAAATTAGCATTTTTCTTCAGTTACAAAAGGTACTTACTTCACACCATTACCATGATTGAAAAGTTTGAGCTTCTAACTTTACTTCAAGACAAAAATATTAAAAACAATTAATTGCATCCCGAAAAAATTCCATGGCACTATGTCCTATATGGAATGAAATATTGATTGTGCATACACCAAAAGCAAAATGAATTATTTCAATTATTTTTTGTGTTAATTAGACATATATATATATCCACACGATTAAACACTAATTTTATAAATTGATGAAAATTGTTTAAGCTTTGTCGGTGGTGGAGCATCTTTAATGGTGTAGACCTCAAGGTGTGTCCTTTACAAATTTTGTGTCAGCTGTCACCTATGTGTTTGAAAAATAACATCATATTAAAATAAACTAGTATATTGTGTTAATTTTTCTCTGAAATCAAAATCTGCTTACAATGAAAGTGTAATATAATTTTGTGTAATTTTGGCATTAAATCATGGTGAATGGTTGGGATAAGTTAGCATATAGACTTAACTAATTACTGTCTGTTATTACAAGTAGACTCCATGAGGATTTATTTGTCTTATAACTTCCTCAAGAGATTTTTTATTTTAATGTCAATGTTGAACCTTCATACTTGATTTTAAATGTCTGCATTTGATTTTAACTCTGAAGATTGGTTGTTGCATTTACTTCATTCAATATCGTTTTAGATATGAAAGTTGTTGGTGAAAATATCTTGATTGGATATACTGAAGATGTTTTAAATGGTTTCTTATGGAACATTCAAAAGTAAAAAAAGTTTGAATTTATTTGAAAACATTACTTATTTTTATTTATTTGAACTCATTTGAGATTGCAAACATTTTTTATTATAAGAAATACGAGAGTAAATTTAGCGTTTTACAAATAAATGCTGGTATATTTAGATATACATAGTGCATGAAACTTTTCAAATAAGAAATTTTTCTGATGCTTTGTACATCAAACATTTCCAGACAGAATTTTAACATTTGTTCATTTGATTCATCATTGATAAAGAAAAGGCTTGTCTGAATCAAATAAGAAAAAACAAAATGTGATGAAAATAGTTAATTGTTTTAAAATCTAGCTTAAAAGAGTATGCATACAGGTATACACTGGTAGACATTTGTAAGCATCTCTAATGGTACTTTAAATTTACTTATCTTAATGTGTTCTGATGCTATCTTTTTCTCCAGGATAAACTATTTAGAAATATGATTAAAAAGGAATTTAAGTGTTGCAGGTCAGGTCAGATAGTTTTCTTTACTAAAACATAAAATCATAGTATGTTTTATTACAAGCATTTCCTCAAAGCAGGATTACCGTGGTCTACTTTCATGTTTTAAAAATTGGAAGTTATAAACGAAAAAAAAAGTTTTTTGCAAGAGTTGATGATATTTTTTCATATGGTTAATTGGAGATGGTAATTTCATTTATATTTTTTTTGCGCGTTCATATTAACCTGATTCTGCAGAGACATTAGGACTATGGAGATAAAAGAACAAAATCAGAACAAAAAAAATTCATTCTTTTCTACCATATCAATGTTTTTCAGAATCAAATTATACAGTTACATATATCTCTGCCTCCATATAAATATATCTCTGCCTCCATATAAATAAAGTCAATTCACAGAAGCATTATCCTTAAGCAGACTGAATTTAAACATGGTTAGCATTTTCAATGTAAATTGAATATTATTATAATAATTGTAAAAACCACCTGATGGCTTCTTACACCTGTTTCCTTAATAAACAAGATTGTTTCATAGAATTATTATAAGGAAATCAGGTATATCTACACCTGTTACAGTCACAATGTTCTTACATCAAGGAAATCTAATTTGGAGAATAAGCAACAGAAAAGTAAATTGCATTTCTCTATATCTTCAAATCTTAATAGCTATAGTTTTATCGGAGTATATGTATGTGTATGAAGTGTACTTTAATGCTGGTCGGGTCTAGGTGTAGGGAAGTTCCTGGGAAGGCATGACGACAGGTAAACAGCTGTGGAGCCCTCTATCTTGGGAAATCATCGGGTCTTTTTTTCTGGCATGACATCATGATTATAAATTCTCGGATGACAGCCCGGACAATGATGTTATATATCTGCCAGACTGATTTTAGCACCAGTACTTCCATCAGATGTGTTGTGAATGGGGCTGTTTAAAGCTGTTTATTTTTCTTTTCAAACAGAACCGGAAACCTTCCATCAAAGTGTGATTATTTTTCTTCTCAAACAGGCAAAAGCTCATTCAATCAATCGCACTCAATACAACAAAAACCTGTGCCAAGAAAAATATACAATACCTAAACTGAGCAAAGAGCATTTGCTACATTTTATTAAAAAAATCGAGAAAGACATCCTGAAAATGTATGATTTTACAAAAAATTCTGCACTTAAGTTTTACACATAGAGAGTAACTCAAGAATTTATGGTAAAAGGGTATGTGTTAAGAAAATGTACTGTCAATCTAAAATGCTCAACATGAAATGAAAAACACTGGTTCATATATTATTCTTAAAACCTAAGAAAAATTTGTTTAGAAAAGAAAACTATTGTTTAATGAGTACTGTACTTGGCTTTTTGGTCTTAAAGGTAGATGGCGTCCTCTGTACAGTAAGATCTAGTACCATAGAGCATAATAATACCATCCTATCAGTACTGGTACCACCCAATACTACAGCTGGTAATTAGGTCCTGTGAGGGGGGCTCTGTGAGCATTCTACCAGGCTCTACAGCTATAACAATATCAAGTAATGATAGTAATGTGCCTGGTCTGATGCCAACAGCTTCATCCCTACAGACTATCCCACAATTATCATACGGTCAAACCTCTGCATTATTGGTGGCAATTGAACATTTCAATTTCCTTTTTCAAAAAGTTCTGTATAGATTGGTGTTAAGGATTACAATCAAGCCAAACTTTTACTAATTAAAATTTGTGTATCTCTGCATTCTGAATATCCTAAAGCTAACTCAGTAAGCGGTACCAAATTGGTCCTGCATCATTTGAATATAGAAAAGATCTTGTTGACCCATTGTATTTTACAAAAGCTGTCCCATTCTGTATCAAGCCTTTTTCTTCCTCTATAATATAAACCGCTAAGATAATACACTTAGCAAGGTTTGCAGACAACATGTGGATGCTTCATCTACGTCCAAACACACACGAGTCGGTATAAACATGATGCACCACAAACAGATTGTACTGTACTTATCCCCCAACCTTCAAAAAGCCATTTATATACTGTTGGTATACAATGATAGGTGCCTGCTTGATCTGGTCCAAAGTGGCATATACCAGGCCTAGAACTTAGACAATATCACACATAGACTAGTATATACAAAAAGGTTGTTGGCTTCATACCTAGAGGTCAAATAAAGTGTGAAACGGGCATACAGCACTCGCGGTTTGGTAGTGTGGTATCAGTGGTGTACAACTTTAGTATTGGAAGGTCAAAGTGTGGTATCAAGGGCAGATAACTCTTTGGTTGGAAGGTCAAAGTGTGGTATCAAGGGCAGATAACTCTTTGGTTCATAGTTCAAAGTGTGGTATCAAGGGCAGATAACTCTTTGGTTCATAGGTCATAGTGTGGTATCAAGGGTAGACAACTCTTTGGTTCATAGGTCAAAGTGTGGTATCAAGGGTAGACAACTCTTTGGTTCATAGGTCAAAGTGTGATATCAAGGGTAGACAACTCTTTGGTTCATAGTTCAAAGTGTGGTATTAGATCAAAGCGTGGTATCAAGGGCAGATAACTATTTGGTTCATAGGTCCAAGTGTGGTATCGGGTCAAAGCGTGGTATGAACGGCAGATAACTCTTTGGTTCATAGGTCAAAGTGTGGTATCAGGTTAAAGCGTGATATCAAGGGCAGATAACTCTTTGGTTCATAGGTCAAAGTGTGGTATCAGGTTAAAGCGTGATATCAAGGGCAGATAACTCTTTGGTTCATAGGTCAAAGTGTGGTATCAGGTCAGGATGTGGTATTAAGGGCAGATAACTCTTTGATTGTTGGTCAAAGTGTGAAATCAAGAGTAGACAACTCTTGTTGATAAATGAAAGTGGAATCTACAGGGCAGATAATGCTTGATTTTGTAGACAGTGGTTACATCTGAGAAAAGAGTCATAGAAATAAGGATAATTATAAAGGTTTGAAAACTATTACACGGCAAGCCTAAATAGAACTTGGTTCTTGGTCCTCTTTTGTACTTGATACTCTCAGATGGATGGTTAACTGTAAAAAGACATAACCTGATGTGAATGTCTTGTTGTAAATCATTTGTTTTCAAATAAAGTCTTTTTGCAGTTGTGTTTATAGTGTTTGGCACCCTGCGATGTCTTGTGTATCTGCCATAGTGTATTATACAGATTCTGTTAGTTTCATTTGTTACTGATCTGTATCGCAGAACCAATTGGCAATACAGTATGTGTGGCAGATTTTTACCTATGACATTATTCTCGTCAGGTTGAATGTAGGGTTGAGGTTCAATAGGTCTGTGGTATGGTTACAATGGTACAGTATAATAGTTTGTCCAGAGCTCTACATTTAGTGTTGCACCAATAGTGGTTATAGAGACTTGTTTTGAAAACACATGGCCCTGTGTATTGATCCTAATGGTCTGTCGGGCTGCCCGGGCTCCACTGCCAAGTCTTATTGTAGCAAGGAGTGCCATTGATGTATTCACTTAGATAGAGCCTGCAGTCAGCTTTTATGTTCCTTCCCTTCCTACAGCACACAAGTTTGAAAAAGTCCACATGTCTCATTCACAATGTCTGCTGATACATAGTGAAGAATTTGAAACTGTCCACAGAACCAGGGGTCCATGTGTAAATACAAAAGCAGTATCTCACTGCAAATGTACTAGAGTTCTGACTGTAAGTATTCTTCATGGCTCAGGAATAAGTACAATAATTTGTCTTTTGCTTGCTCTGGCTTCTGGTCCCTGAATGAATTACCAGATAACCAAATCACCAGAAGACATGAAGCAAATATCTATTGTAAATAACTCTTTCACCCCTGAAATTTCACAATGGATTGTTCTAGGTTTTGATTTGGAAGAGTCTAAATGTGTCATGAGGGGTGAAGGAGTTAAGTTCAACATATGATGTCATCCCAGAAAAGGAGCAAAATGTAATCTCATGATAGTAGTGGTTAGTAGTGGTTAGTAGTGGTTTCACAGTAATGGCCATATAGGAATACTTTACCATCAAAATATACAATGTCCTTGAATGACCTTGACTGTCATATAATGTAAGACAAGACCAAACAAATAGTAGTTAAGCTATATTTTAAAGTTTAATTTTAATTTGAAGACTAATTCGTAATCATCCTTTTTTTGACAGCAACTCTTGTGTTCAGTGATTCTGTCTGGAAATGTTTGTAGTCTATGGTATCAATCATCATGAGCTCAAAATGCCCTAGTTGGACAAAATTTTAAATTTATAACCTTTTACCTTTTCCAGGTAATTAAACAATTCATCATGACACTGAAATTTTTAGTATACAAAGTGTTTAATTGAACATAAAGATCAAACTACAATTAGTTTTATTTTAAATAAAAACAGAGGTGTGATACATTATATTACTAAGTAAAGTCTTTTTGATTTTATATCTCATCCAGAGTAAAAAGTTGAGAATTGAATTTTTCTTGGTGAAACATCTTCTAAGAGTTATGATTTATTGTGTTTCAGATAGAATCTCTGGTTGTTTTTACTTAATTCTCTTCTATATTGATCCAATAAGTGCTTCTAGTCCTTAAACTTACTGTTAAAGCATACAACTATTGAAATGTGAACAAATTCAATACATAATTTTTATCGAGATGAAGGTCTTAGCATTTATATTTCTGGGGGAAAAAATGAATGTTATACCTACACAATATTGTAATAAGAATAAGATGGCCGGATACCCAGATATTTGTTGTTTACATTTTATCGGTACAATACTCTGTAAGTGATATTATGGTTTGGGTAATACACTATGTTAATGGGAATCTCTTCAACTTTTTTTTTTTTCGTTTTAGTTTTATTTGTTTTTGCAAGAAAGAATCTCTGCATTTTTTAATCCCTAAAGATACTATTTATAGAAGATACACTCTCCATCATCTGTCTCTGGTATCTGTGGAGTTGTATCAATTTACAAATTTTTGCAATTTTTAGTCTTAGCTTTACATGCAATTTAAAGAATTTTTACCCCAAAATTTGCTTTTTCATATGCTCATTTTTATTTGCCGTTCACTGACCTTTATTTTTGGTTGTATGTGTTGAATATCTCAGTAATTTTGTGATTATTATGTTTTTCTTCATTACTATGTAAGATCCTATTTCAATCAGTTGTGACTGTAAATTCATCATTTTCTCCTCATCTTAGGTTGTAGTGACTTTCAATGGTTAATGAATGAAGTTTTAAAAATTAAATAAAAATTTGTGTTGCATATATTAAACACAATATCCAAAGTTAATATATTTCATCTGAATATTTTTGATGTAAACATGGGGGAAAATTTGACAGAAACTTTGACTGGATTTTTAATTTCATTGATGCATTTTGAAATTGAAGAACTGATTACCCAGTCGAGCATAATACTATGTAAACTGTGGCAAGAATGGTATCTGAATTTTAAATATTCATTATTAAATGTTTAACAAACCTGGTTCTTATTGAGAAATATTTAGAAAATGACCTGGGTAATTGAAAGATAAAATTATCACTTCAAGTTTTTCTTCTCAGTGTAAATTGGTATTTATTACAGGAAGGGCATAAATGTACAAAATTACATTTTAGCATACGATACACCTACATGTAGTAGTTCAAATATAGCATTGTTCCAGACACTTGTTTCATGTAGATGTTTATTTTTGTTGTGTCCTTATAAATTCTGTATGATCTCATCATTCCCATGCACTATAGCATCAGTACATCATCTGGATATAGTTTTATTTGAAGCAAATATTCAAACACTCCTTGCTCATCATGGTCAAGGGAAGTAACTCTCATGTAAATCTAGGGAAGAAAATTCCTCATCTTAAAAATTTTTGCCAATGCAAAAAAAAAACTAGAATTTGCTTATAGTTTGAGTTTATCTCTGATTTTAAGTTTTTATTGTTTTTTTTTTTTTTTTTTTTTACTCCACATCAATCATTTCTACTGAATGTGTTACTAATTCGGTCTACATGTACTGTATCTAATGGATTTTAACCAAGGCATGGTATAATTAAGGAGTCGGATACCTCCATTGGAATTCACTAAAACCTGCTGAATACTATTACCTCCAAAATCATGATCACTTAAGATTTACATAATTTTGATGAAAAATACAAGCTAGGACTTAAGAGAAAGTATTTCATTGTCCATTATTATCTATTATTTTAATAAGGCTGCAATGTAATGGCATACCCAAACTAGCATATACCTGGTTAATGTAATGACAATGACAAAGGGTTTAGGTCATATCAATGCACAATATTGTCAGTAACGACAATGTAACTACGACAACAATTGACCAATCATATTCTCATTCTACAACTTACATATTTATAGTCCAAGTTATACGGAAATAACCACATCAAACAATTTTATGAATTGCAAAATGGTTGTCTGATTGACTAGAATTTGTTTTAGTTCAGTTTCTAAATTGTTGTCCTAAGAGGTTTGGTATCCATATTGGATCAAGTAACTTGTAATGGCCTACATACTTGTATCATGTTAAACTCTGAGTATAAACCAAGGATTAAGGATACATTTTGTGTGTATATGTTGATCAGATCCATTTCATTTCTCTAGACCTGTACATAAAAGTTCATCTTGAATAGTACACCGCGTAATATGAATTTTTCAAGTCAAATGTGACATTCATATCTTCACACAGTAGAGAATTCTTAGGTACGAATAGATAACTTATACCCGGTAATACTCACATTGAGTTTCGTTGTCAATATACCAAAAGTTTCGTTATCAATGGTCTTCACTTTCATCGATTGTATCATTTTTAGATGTTTTGTCCTCCTTATATTTTGAATCTCAATGAATTACCAGTAATGGTTGGGGTGCCTGGTCTGCACCCTTTTGACAGTGTAAGCACATGTTTGTTTTGTTTATGGATGCGAGGTTTTATCTATTCTCATTTTATCATTTGTTCATTTTAAAGAAACTTGTAAAGTCCTTTATTGATTTTCCACAACTGCTCAGGAATCTTTAAAAATTTGCAAAAAAAATAAATAAAAACAACAAACATAGCTGAAATTAGTAATTACAGGCATAGTACTGAATAATGCTGGCAGTAAAAATACCTACATTTTCACGATCTAACTGGTGTTCTATTTCTTACAGAGTTCTGAATACTGCTAACTGCTTTGCTTAAGAATGAAGCCAAAATAATCTGAAAAGTTTTCAGCATCAATATATTGAATAATGTTTAACATACCTATCAAGTTTCTCAGAGAATAAACCAATAAACCTGATGAAGGTGTAATACTTAAACTTGGTACAAACCTTATGTTATTATCAGTATATTTTAACCTCTGGTAATTTTTTTTTTTTTTTTTTTTTTCTGTGAGTTGATTGATTTTTTACAAGAGGTCTGTGATTCATAAAATAGTTGTAATTTCAGTAGTCGAGGAGGTTTGGATTCCAGAAGGAATCTCGCCTATTAGAGGAGGTTTGGATTCCAGAAGGAATCTCGCCTATTACAAAAATCATTAAGTGAGGAATCTCGCCTATTACAAAAATCATTAAGTGAAATTTTTTTTCTTAATGACAAAGCATCTAAATCAGTTCTGCTACATCCTACTCAGTTTGATATGTGACGAATTAAAAGTTTTGTTAAAAAATAATATATTTAGGACATTTGACGAAGCTGGTAGTAATTCTTGTTCCAGGAGTATTACACTATGATATGTATTGTTATTGTGATAACTGATTGTTATTTATGTACAAACATACAGTGCTCCGCGATGTCTTTGATGTTGTTAAAGGGAAATAATCAAAGATGTTAGTCCATATTTTACTGTTCTTTCTTGTAGTTGTATAACTTTAGAATATAGTCCATTAACGGATACAGTCAAGGCACTTTCATTACAAAAATATACATTTATGGAATTTGTTATAACCAAAGTTAAATATCCTTTTAGGTACAAATGGAGCACATAACCAGTAGAACTGTACAAGGTAAAGTCACTTGACTTTGTAGAAGTACTATAACCGTATATAGGATAGATATGTACTGTATTGAGATTCCAAGCACATAGAGTTATTTAATCATTTGATCTCCCAAACATATTTTACAAATATTTTGAATTTTGTCATTTTTTTTATTTATTATTACATGAAGCACAGGAGGCATAGTGTCTCGGATGAAAACATTTTTTGTCCAGATTATGCTTTCATTTTATTGTAAGGCATTCAAAGACATTAATCTTAGAGAAATGTTTTTCTTCATTGTTACCTGTTTATGAATATTTATCGACCTGAAGTTTACCAAGAACTGCCTTTTTTCCTGTTGTTGATCAGACAAGCATGATAATTCAACCTATTATCAGGACTGTTATATCTTTACTGTGTCACATGACCGTTAGTCACATGACTACCATGTGACATCAATGTATCTTTGCTTGCCCAGATACTACCAAAAGAGTGTGGTAAGAATCTGAAGACCTTGTATGGTCTTGAGAGTGTTAAAATTTACCTACATTGACTGATTCATTGTTTCATTCTGACATCTAACAGTTTTTAAGTTTTGTAGTTTTATTGCATTAAATTGAAAAATTAACACTTGTTTTGGTCTTCTGTCAATTTTTTTTCGCTGCTGCTTTTAAAGTCACGTGATTACTATGACATAGATCATGTGACTAGTGTAAATATCTTGCCCTATCAGACGAAGTGAATGGAAACGGGGATGTTCATCAGAGTTGCCATATCTGACCACCGTCTTTCTTTTCTCTATGATAGTTATGCACGTGGTGTAGTCAGGAAAGCACGTGGCATAGTCAGGGAAGCACGTGTATATCACAATATGACATACCCCATTGAACTAAAGAATTAAGAAAATATAAACGGCCATTTGTGGGTTGGTTGATATTACCTATCGTCCTACCAACAACTAAGGTCATTTAAGCCTTCCCTGTTTGTAATGTGATAACAGGAGGTTCTCGATGTGTGTTTCCTTGTAATTATATAAGCTCTTATCTGAGAAAGAGTGTTATATCACCAATGAATACTTCCATAAACATCGAACAACACACCGCACCCGGGCACGTTATATTGAGAATGAGTAACCCAGTCGTCCCACTCCATTTATGCTTAACGTTATCTGCAATAGCCGGAACTAGAACTAGGAACTTTCCTCACAAGCAGAGAAGGGACGTTAGAAAAACCATTTTAAAATATCACAAACTCAGTTGTCACATATGATCATCTAATGTCCTGTCTACTGTACATAGAAACCGACACCTGCCGTCAGCATTCTTAGTGATAAATGAGCGAGCAGGCGTAACAAGATAAATTGAAAACTAATTCAAACCATGCATACTGGTAGAGTCATTCGGCACCAGAAATAAACTTTGTGAATAAAGTACTTTATTATAAGACAGACGATATGAAACTGTAATGAACGAACAAGGAAAAGTTACATCGTAATCCTCTTTATATTCAAGAATGCAGAAGGAGCAATGTTAGCGCGGGGTAAGTCGGTTGACGTTGTGGATGCGTTAAATAACATTGTGGGGACGAGATCATTATGAGCGCATCACGTTGTACAAAGATGTTCGTGGAGTGATTGCAGCAACCCTTACACATCTGAATCAAATGTCTGGGAACTTTCGCCATTTGATGAAATCGTAGCGATTACATAGTCGAGCTTCCTGTGACAGACATAGTAATCATTAAAAGCCACGCCAAACTGAGGTCGAGTTAAAATCTTCGCACCTAGTTTAAACCTTTTGTTTCGGCCGTGAGAGTGAAAATGGCATATCTGTCTCGATGAGCTGAGAAATGGCACCATTAAAACATCCCAACTGCAATTGCTAAAAGCAACTTATCCCCAAAATTTAAAAATATCGTAGACGTTTTTTGCATTTGCATCGCTAAATTGAACGTAGGGTGTTGAATTGAACGTGCTTGTTTATAGCACAACAGTCATTCTGAAATGCATTACCGACAGGATGCGGGTAGTAAAACTGTCAACTAAGTCCTGGCTCCTGTGGGCCGCTAACGATATGGTGCACTCAGACTCAGAATGTATACAGACAATACCAATAAGAGGATGCATCTGTCCAATCTTTTATTCGAGTACTTTGTAGAACAGTAGGGGAAAAATCTATTCCGTTGAAGTGTTTCCGTGACCTAAATATTTAAAAAGTAGTTTAAATATTTCTTTGCGCTCATAATTCTTTTGAATATTTTTCTGTATCCATATTTGTGGAAATAATTCTCCGAGCTTATTCAGTGTCCTACATATCGCAAACATAGCAACCATCAACGAAACTTGGGGTATATTATGATATCTCTGAAATCGGAGAAAAATCAGGACATGTCTGGAATTCGATGTCCTTTCGGAACTTAAATATGTTTGGAATTAGTAGTCTTAATTTAGACTCATTTGGGTCGTAGTGAAAGGCGGAATTAATCCCGAAACACCATGGAACGTAGAAAGAAATTGATAAAGGAAAGAAGAAAATAGGAAGGGAAATAGTCCTGTGTATTCCTTCAGTTTCCTACATGCCGGATTTAAGACTAATTAGTATGAACGAAACACTGCAATGTGTCTGAAAAGGGTGTTCAATCCTTCTAGAAATCAAACCAAGATTGTCAATTATTTTTTGTTGATTCCTTGTCTAATTTTACATATAACCTGTCATCACTTATGTTCACTTCAAAATAGATCCATGCAAACTCCGAGAATTGATCGATCATTTGTTTTAACATAAGCATTGCCAGTGAACATTAACAAGACGTAAGAATGTAAGGCTACTTTGGCGTGTTGGGATTTACATCTGAGGAGCGCCAGTATAGACGTTATGGTCAAAACAAAAATTGTCAGAAGCATTCGTCAATATTTACGTACAATGAAATATTCATTATGGATTTTGAATAAATACATGTTTTAGTTACATAATGATAAAGATGATATAAGAGATTGAGAACAGTTACTGATGGGTATTATATGTAAACACATTAACAACCAAGTTAGTGATTTGACATATATGGGATTCCGAAGTGATACTGCAACAAAAAGATGGACGAGACTTCATATGATCTTAAAAATTGTGTAAAACTAAATGGACATACAAAATATTCCCTTTTCAACACAACTTCACTGCATATTCTCTGATGCTTATAAACAAAAGTGATTCACGGTATTCTCCGATGCTTATTAACTTAACTGATTCACGCCGGACATGGAGTGTCTTTTGAGTATTGACGGAGCACAATGAACTGGTTGATAGTAGTTACTATTGAGTGTGGACAGGACATGGAGTGCCTTTTGAGTATTGCCTGAGCACAATGAAATGGTTGATAGTAGTTACTATTGAGTGTGGACAGGACATGGAGTGTCTTTTGAGTATTGCCTGAGTACATTGAAATGGTTGATAGTAGTTACCATTGAGTGTGGACAGGACATGGAGTGCCATTTGAGTATTGCCTGAGTACATTGAAATGGTTGATAGTAGTTACTATTGAGTGTGAACAGGACATGGAGTGCCATTTGAGTATTGACGGAGCACAATGAACTGGTTGATAGTAGTTACCATTGAGTGTGGACAGGACATGGAGTGCCTTTTGAGTATTGCCTGAGTACATTGAAATGGTTGATAGTAGTTACCATTGAGTGTGGACAGGACATGGAGTGCCATTTCAGTATTGACGGAGCACAATGAACTGGTTGATAGTAGTTACCATTGAGTGTGGACAGGACATGGAGTGCCATTTGAGTATTGACGGAGCACAATGAACTGGTTGATAGTAGTTACCATTGAGTGTGGACAGGACATGGAGTGCCATTTGAGTATTGACGGAGCACAATGAACTGGTTGATAGTAGTTACCATTGAGTGTGGACAGGACATGGAGTGGCATTTGAGTATTGACGGAGCACAATGAAATGGTTGATAGTAGTTACCATTGAGTGTGGACAGGACATGGAGTGCCTTTTGAGTATTGCCTGAGTACATTGAAATGGTTGATAGTAGTTACCATTGAGTGTGGACAGGACATGGAGTGCCATTTGAGTATTGACGGAGCACAATGAACTGGTTGATAGTAGTTACCATTGAGTGTGGACAGGACATGGAGTGCCATTTGAGTATTGACGGAGCACAATGAACTGGTTGATAGTAGTTACCATTGAGTGTGGACAGGACATGGAGTGCCATTTGAGTATTGACGGAGCACAATGAATGTGTTGATAGTAGTTACCATTGAGTGTGGACAGGACATGGAGTGCCATTTGAGTATTGCCTGAGTACATTGAAATGGTTGATAGTAGTTACCATTGAGTGTGGACAGGACATGGAGTGTCATTTGAGTTTTGACGGAGCACAATGAACTGGTTGATAGTAGTTACCATTGAGTGTGGACAGGACATGGAGTGCCTTGTGTCTTTTGAGTATTGACGGAGCACAATGAACTGGTTGATAGTAGTTACTATTGAGTGTGGACAGGACATGGAGTGCCTTTTGAGAGATTACGAGCACAATGAAATGGTTGATAGTAGTTACAATTGAGTGTGGACAGGCAGATACAAATGCTAAGTAAAACACAGTATTGAGAATTTACAGCTGTTCTTCCTTACAACGAAGGCCGATATACATGAACTGGTCTTGATGGTACGTAGACTTTACTGCTTCTCCCAACGTTGGCCATCGTTCAGAGGTTTTTAAATGGTTTTCTTTAGTTGTCATTTCATTTCAACGACATGACTTCTTTGACATTAAGACATGGGATCCGCCAGTTACTTTGTTAACACATGACGATAGCACGTGTAAGGCGACATGTGGCATAAAATGCTCGTCAAGAATTCCCACCGTGACGTCATCACTAAAGGAGAATATTGCGATATCAGTCACCAAGCTGTTTCCATGGAAACTATAGCAGCTCGAGGAGCGAGCTGATGGGTTGACATACGTCTTACTACGTACAGACCGTACGGAAGGTCAAAGGTTACTCGCACAACTGTCATTTCTATGTTACCTTTGGGACCGGTGCCTGGTCGGAGTCTGTAGACACTTTCTATTCTAGTTGTGTGTGATGTCGATTTTTTCCCACAGCCAACTTGAGCTCGGAGTTAAATTTGCCGGGAATGGTTTCAGATAAAATCGGCATTACCTATATCGTACAAGCCCGCTGACTTTAGACGTTTCCTTGTAGAGTCAGCAGGCATTTTAGGCAGCTTCATTGGAATGTCAAAATGCTAAACTTGTTGACAGACGATGGTACTTACAAGTTTGAACAACGTAAGATACTTTTGGATATCATCAAGATAACATTTTAGACCCGCACACTATGCGAGGAGAAAGTATAGTTTTTTGTGATAATGTTAAAATTCAATATATCATGTAGGAATCGGTGACGATACAAACATCTACAAGTATACGAGTTGCGGTTTATTTCATATATAATATACAAAAACAGTACGATTTCCGAATCCATAAAGGATTCCAAAATCGGGCACTTCTTAATTATCTTAATGATAATATAATAAATATTCATTTGATATCTTATAACAATGTCTACTACAGTAGCTTCCTGACAAAGGGAGTAGGAAAACTGGTTTAACCTTTGGCATAATGTGATCAGGTGTACATGCTGTCCCGCCTGTTTGATGTTTTTGGTTATATATTTCAGTGTAAGAACACTATACAATAGCATAGAGTCTTCACTGTTACAAGAAGACATACTACAAACATACCACAGGCTCCCAAAATACTCTTTCTAACCACATGCGAGGCACATATTGCACGGGAGACCATCGTTATCAATTGAGGTCGCGACACTTCTCTGCACTATGACACTCCTAGTGTTTGTCACTTCCTGGTACAATGGTAATGAATTTGTCCCATCGTTATGTCAAACTTGCCATTTCTCAATGACAGATCTCGTTTCAAAGTTAACAACATCTCGCTGTTGAGATTTGTCTGGCTTCGGCTTTTAGCTTTCCAGAATGCATCGTTGACGAGTGGATGAAGCTATGATGCTATGATAGATAATGGACTTGTCAAGTACATGTATTTAATGATATGTTATGATTAATTTCTAGTAGAGGATATGAGATGTACTGTACATAATACTTTTTATTATGATATTTCATGATTGTAACGACACTTCAATCATCGACTAGCTTTGAAATTATGGAAAAAAAAATATGTTTTTACTAGATGCACTCCATTTGTGTGTGATGAGAATGTTATTATATAAATGATAGAATTTAGTGTTATTCACTCTCATGATACCCCAGTAGGAACTTTTCTTCACTTCACCTGTAAAATAAGTGACAAAGAGTTTCGACATTTTCACAGAAGTGATATCCTCCACCAGATCTATGACTTTTCACGAGAATGGCGCGGAAACCCGCGGTAATCGTCACGTCACAATAGAAACATTGACGTTGCGTATTGATTTGGAAAAAATAATCCCTTGGAAAAAAACAATGGAATCGGACGTGTAAAAGTATTTCATTTCATAAAATAGCATGGAAAATTAATTATAAGCATTGAAGTCACTATTTTTTTTTAATTTCATCGGAGTACGCGGATTCACACAGTTTGCAAACAAAATTGTTTTCATACCCCGATGAAATTAAAAAATAGTGACTTAAATTCTTAATTGTTGACATCGATACTTTTAAACGATGTAAAATTGAAACTAGACATCGTCCCCTGTTAATGTTTCTGCTGCAGTATCTCTTCGAGTGATTACCATGTCTGTGTGTATATGCTTATTTTTTGCATTCACACATAGGGTTTTATTCTATTGCTATAATGTATGATAGAATAACACTAATGTAAATTCAAGTTTCAGTTATACATGGGTTTAGTTTCACGAACATTCCCTTAATGTAAGGAATTACTTAACCAAACTCCCCCCCCGAAAAAAAATAAGCATTACAGATATTAAGGAATGCTCCTTAACTTAAGAATTTTCTGTAATGCGTTCCTATGAGGATTTAAGTTGAGGAACTCCTTAAAATTAAGGACTGTGCGCGAAGTTTGGGCATGGATTTCTTTATCAACTCTTAAAATTGGGTGTAAACTAACACAAAAGATTATTTTAAAAAGTGCAGATACAACGAAGGACAAATTTACACAGTGACTGGTGGGAATCATAACATTAATTTTCTATCTATCTACTGTGTTATTTATATTAAGTAATTCTGGTATCCTTGTTTATTCTGGATTTTTTAGACCTCTGTTAATTTATAAAGCCCAACTCATCACCTAACGTTAACCAAAAAGAACATTCAGGTATTATCTCCTTGTTTCCAGATAAGAAATCAAAACCACTGATTAAAAAAAATGTAGGGAAGAATTAGAAACGACTGTCGTTTTCATTAGAAACGACTGTCGTTTTGGGGACATATCTTCCTTCGATCATAATCGGAACAGAAATTCCATGTTTAATCTTGATCAAATGTACTATTATTTTTTTGAAATTTTTTACCAACGATACGTCATAGATCTACGTCCTTGGATTTACAAACTCGTGTTGATATAGCAATCATTGTGAATTATTTAATTTGTTTAAATGTTGAATTCTGATTAAAAAGTAACATAAATCAATAACATCACCAAACTGCCAATGCCAAGATCGGTTTCAAAGTTAATCTTTAAATGTTGTCGCTTAGTTTACGAAACCTGGATAGTTGAAGGGAGGTCACTCCCGTTTGGTGTCTGGTTTTAACTGATTCTAAACGATATGTACACAGGTAAAATGTCTTCCGATAAATTATACACAAAAAATCTTGAACAAAATTACCTAATATTCAAGTGAATGCTATGGAGATAAAAACCAAATATAATGGGGAAAAACAAAACGTTAAACATTTTAAAACATGGGATCCGCCAGTTACTTTGTTAAACACATGACGATAGCACATGTAAGGCGACATGTGGCATAAAATGCTCGTCAAGAATTCCCACCGTGACGTCATCACTAAAGGAGAATATTACGATATCAGTCACCAAGCTGTTTCCATGGAAACTATAGCAGCTCGAGGAGCGAGCTGATGGGTTGACATACGTCTTACTACGTTTTGTGTTGTTTTCAAATGAATTTTAAAAACTCGTTATGAATATGAGTTTATAATACGACTTGAAAACAGTAAATTTCATATCAAAATTAGGTCACATTGCCATGTACAAAATCTGCATGTGATTATAATGGTAAAATGTTATTTTATATTTTTTTATTTCCATGTCAAATTCGGGTCAATTTCAGGTCCACTGATTTTACCCTGGGTTGACATGTTTACATTTGTCAGGTAAATAGAAAATGATTTTAAAAACATATCTATCCAGAATGATAAAATAAGTCTGCGTGTAACACTCCGCAAGACTTGAAAACACTGCAAAACGGTTATTGCAATCTTATTAAACATATAATGTAACTGATATTATAAACTGTATTATGAAATGCCGCATACTTAATAGCCTGATCAGGTACTTTCCTTTAAAGAACACCGTACAATGTTTAGATTTAGAAGTATATCATAAGCGGATATCGGCTAAGCATAATTTATAATAAAGATGTAAAACTGTGAATGATAGTTGAAAATTGATTGTAAATGTTATTGATTTTGACAGAAAAAAAGATTGATGAAGTTATATGATTTTATGTAATAGACAGTACCTTTTACAAGACGTCATACAACGTTTTCGCTCTTCATAAAGCAATTTAAAAAAAAACCCACCCAGATATGATGATATAATCTTTATTTCAAGAGTGACACGTAGTTACACAACAAAATATAATTAATAAAAACAATCATACTTGATGTTTGTGTGGTTTTTTTTATTGAAACAAATGAAATCGTCATGAACATGACCTGCAAATTAGGTAAATATCATATTAAATTTAGGTCAAAATTGGTCTAAACAAAGTCTGCATGTGATTTCATGGTAAAATGTTCAGGTGAATTTATGCTCAATGTCTGGTGAAATTGCACATACCATTTATATGATTTTTTTAAAATTAAAATTTCCATATCAAATTCTGGTCAATATCAGGTCAACCGATTTTACTCTGGATTTACATGTTTGCTATTGTCAGGTAAATCGAAAATGATATTAGACGTATTTCTCGAAATACAGAAACTTCAGGACTTAACCAACTTTTCGCTAGCCAATAGCTTGAGTATCGTACTGAATATCCTTGGCAAGAGTATCGTACTGAATATCCTCGGGAGTATCGTACTGAATATCCTTTGGAGAATCGTACTGAATACCCTTGGCTAGCGAAGTTGGGACTTAACAGAATGATAAAATACCTTTGTGTGTAACACTCAACAAGAAAAACTATTATTCAATCCGATTAAACATATGTGTATTCAGTAATAACGTAATGTGCAATGATAATCTCTTTCAATCAAATGGATATCAAAAGTTTTTAATCAACGATAACATTTGTAAAAAGATATTTCACACATGCATGATTTCGAAAATGTTCTCTACCCATGGTTTAAATATGTAGATAACCTAGAACTTTTTGTAACTGTTGAAAGTAAAAATATACGAAAATATCTACTTCGATGTTTACACTGAGACGGATTATGGAAGGGTAACTTTACAATTAATTCACAATATTTTATCGAAAGATTCCAAAACTAAAATTTATATTCTAAATCGATGTATACAGTAAAGATGATAAGTAATATCATGTTGAATTGTAAATTGTAATGATAATGTGTAAAACTAACATGGTAATGTGTCATAAATCATAAATATATTTGGTAGAAAACTGCAAGTAAATAAGACACATAAAAACGTAATGCAACTGGTTTTATAAACTTTATTAAGTTATGCCATACGATGAACTACATGGTCTTATCCGTCATTGTATAAATCTAAAAATATATTACAAACGGATATTGGCTGACTGGGCATCTTTTATAAATAAGGTGGTGTAAAATATTGATGCAGTTGTTGATTGATTGTAAATGTTATTCAAGAATTAACTTGAATAAATTTTTATGTTATGGAGATATAATTAATTTTTATTTGTTTTTATTCTAAATACGACTTTCTGATTGGCAGATTCTTTGTCTTAATATTCTATGAAGAAAAAAACTAAGAATGGCGCGAAAACCCGGCGTTATTATAACATCATTATAGAGACGTCGACGTTGCGTATTGACGTGGAAAATATAATCCAATGGAAAATCAAGGGAATCGTATGTTTAAACGTATTTTATGCTATCAAGTAGTCTGAAAATTAATTATAAGTATTGATGTAACTATTTTTTTTTTAATTTCATCGGGCTATGAAATAAATTTTGTTTGCAAAATTTTGTGTGAATTAGTTCCGCGAATTTTTGTGTTTTATCGCCAAATTTTTTATTAAGATTTTTGTTATAATTTTTGACTCAGATTTTTGTGTTTTATCTCCATAACATAAAAATCTATTCAAATTAATCCTTTCCAATTCAATTTACTTAAAATAATCTCTTCAATATTCAAAATTCATTAAGGTACTTTTTGTCTTTGAAATCATTACGCAATTTTATCCTTTTATGGGCTGAGTAAGTAAATTTTTAAGCCAATGAAAATGCTTATTGCAAGCAGAATTGAATTATTGATTTTTGACAGAAAAAAATGATTGATGAAAATGCATTTATTTGATTTTATATAATAGACAGCACCTTTTACATGACGTCATACAACGTATTCCCCTTCTTAGAAACAGTAATGATTTTAAAAGTTTTCAAATGTGTTGATATTAACACATATTTCGATACCCTTTTTCTCTTGTAAAGCTGGCCTGGGGACTCGTAAATATCGCAGGCAGTCCAATCTACCCGGCACTTAATACAGACGAACTATCAAATTATATCATGGGTGGGAGGAAGCCTTTTAGTCTTTTAAAAAATGAACAATTATTTAAATAAATTTGAATCAACAGAATAAAATCATATGTACGCGCTTACAAAACAATTTTTTGATACCTGTTAAAATGAGGTAAAAACGGTATAAAGCTAGTATGTTAATAATCCGAAATAAAAGGCCAAAATAAATTCAAAGTAAAATAAAAAATCATTTCTATGGGATATATATTCAGCCACTATAGGGCCTTCTTCAGTCCAAAATAACACTGGATACCCGTCGATCACATACTAATAAAAAACGAACTAAAATTAACTAGCTAAAACATATAGCTAATCGACATTACAATTTGTATATTAATATACTACAATATTCCGGTATTATGATTCGATTTTCATTAAATATTTATCAACACTAGAGACTTTAATAATTTTGTTTCCTATAGGCAAAAATATAATAATGAAATAAATAGATTAATTAATTAAAGTAAAAATATAAATAAAAAAGCCTAATACAATGTAATTGGTTTAGCGGACTCAGGTTGAATGTATAATATCAAAGGTGCTCTTCCAGATTTTGTTACATTCTGGGAATACGCCTTAATAATATTGGCTTTATTTCTTTTATCTCATTATGAGGAGTCTTACGTTCCCCTTTGACAGGAAATTTTGTTGTTCTGCGTACCGGCTTATTGTGACCTATGATTATCATTATTTTTTTTTTTTTTTTTTTTTTTTTTTTACCAAACAATGTTTTAACAAAAACTACATTTGCCACATACATATATACACATTACTTCCATTTCCTTCCATTCTGGCATTTTTCTCTCATACACATTATTATTGTTTACATTGTTTTTTATTATTATTTATAAAAAAGGGGCAGGGGGTAAGAAAAAAAAACAGATGGGGAGAGGGGAAGAAGGTAAAGGGGGATAAAGGTATGAAGAGGGATGGTATATAAACTAATAAATAAACAATTAACATAAGAGATAGAGAGAAAAAAAGGGGGGGGGGGAGGACAGAGAATGGATATCACTTCACAGATCTATACAAATGTATACATAGTGCAAGCATGACACATGGAAAAACATGTATAAATAACTATTTTAATTCAATTTAAAATATGGACAAACTGTCAGGGGTTTAATAGAGTTTAAAAAAGCTGTCACATTTAATGAACCATGTAAGCATCTAGTTTTGTAAATATAATGTTTAATATAAAGAACAATTTCATTATCAATCCTATGATATATACAATTTTGATCTAGTTTCCCAAAAAGCATAGTTTCTTTATTAATAGCAAAAGGAATAAAAAGAATATCCAAAAGGTTTTCAAAATTGGCTAAAAAGTTCTGAACTTCAGAGCATTCCCAAAAAAGATGTATGATTGTCTCCCTTTCTAATGCACATAACATACAGTGAGGATTATTTGAAAGACCAATTTTACAAAGATATGTATAAGTTGTTAGAATATGATGGGAAATTCTGAACTGAAGCCAATGAAGTTTAGTATTATTAGTAAACATGACGGGTATATTGTATATTTGTATCCACATTTCTTGAGCATAGTCAAAAGGGGTTCTCCATTTATGCTGGCCAGTTATAGCCGTATCATTTTTAACTAGAACTCTGTAAAAATCTTTGACTCCACGGTTATTTTTCAATATTAATTCAAGGCTAAAAGGAATAATTGGGTAAAATAATTTTTCATTTGGTACATGTACATTTTTCAGATACTTTTTAATGCTAGATATAAGTCCATGATACTGAAGATAATTACTTATCGCACCATAAATATTACAGAATTCAGCATATGTAAAGAAAGAATATGGAGAAACACTCTTTATTAGTCTTGTATGGTTATGATTCCCTTTCTAAACCAAGATATGTAAAAACAGTTTTATTTCCAACAATAATATTTTTGTTGTACCAAATTGGAATTATTAATTGGTTCCCCTTTGATCTTAATCTGTACCATGCTGTAAAAACATCTTTCCAGAAAGCATTTCTACAATTTGTTAAAATCTTACTAAGGTATTCACTTCCACAATTCGCCAAATGATGAAAATTTACTTTAGAGTTTAGAATCATACGCCATTTACCATTAGATCTAAATATTCCCCTTATCCACCCAATTTTTAATGAATCTATAAAAGCTGTGAGATTGATCATTTTTAAGCCTCCATCCATATAATTTTGTATAATTACCTCTCTCTTAACTTTATCTGAACCACTATATTACCATTAATTTAGTATAAAAGAGTTACCGATAACGAAAACGACAGAAATGTTATATAAAAGATATATTTATCGCAAGGACTGCACGAAATAGGTTTGCTTAATCGAAAAATTAAGTATATGCTTTAAAAATATTCAAAAGTCATATTTGTCGCAAAGACCGAACGACTTTCATTAATAAGCATATGCTTTCATGATTTTCATCAGATAAATGTATTTGTCAGAAAGAGCGCATAAAAAGGGTTCCTCAATCTTAATATATATATATATATATATACATAATAAATACTGTAAAATTATTCAACATATAACACACTTGTTTGTTAAAGACAAATTAATTTGACGACGACAACAATCCGATTGCTGTTATATATATATTGCCATAGTTAGTGTCTGTTATCGATATTTACTGTTAATACTCTTTTGGCATTGTTTCTAAAGTGTGAAATGCTGATCAAACAAAAATACAATGTTTATCGCATATTACTACCACCAAATGATAATTTAACAAAAAAAGAGGTTCGATTATCCTCCTGTGAAATCTTACAATTTGTATGAAAATGCGATAAAATAATGCTGTAACAAGACATGTTTAAGACCTTGAAAGAGTTATGTATTGTATTATGCCATGCAAGGCACCAGTTTTTATAGTCAGGAGTTCGGTGTTTGTTGAGTTTCTATGTTTAAATTTTCTCTTTTTCTTCTTCTTTTTTTTGGTCAAGAACATGGAATCTGGATAATTCATTGTAATAGGAAGTGAGACTATATTCCATCATAAGATCTCGGCTTATTTATCAACGAGGTAGATCCAAACACACTTTTCCAGGACTTCACAAGCCGATATCAAACAAGAACCTGTCCCAGTGACGTCTTATAACCTCCTTTATCTGAAGTAATAACATATAAGATATTAGAACAGCAACAGTTATGGTATTTTTACTACCAGACAAGTTAACACAACAGAGTCTCGGAAAACACCAAATGTTCATTTTACTTGGTCGGACAACAACGCCAGCCTTATAAGAGAAAAGATTCAGAAAATGTTACTAAATCTTAAGAATGCCAAAGAACGAAAGCTTGAATAAGACAGACACTGATATAACTGATATAACTTACCCTTTGTACTGTATAAAACCCATTTTGTGTTAAGCATCGCTTGTCGTAGATCACGACGATAATTCTGTATATTACTGAGTTATCTCCCATGCTAATTGGTATCGATTGTGACGTCATTATTTTGTGAGGAAAATGCACGTCGTTTTCTCCGAGAAATATTTGTTTCGCTCCAAAACACATGACATCATTATCATAGCCCACCCTCAAAAACAGATAACTCTTTAATATGCAAAGGCGTAATCCATTGTAACGTCATATGTTTGTTAAGGAAACGTCACATTTGTCACATTTTTCGGTCAAATGAACGTGCATTTGTTACTTACGAACTTATAACGTCGCAGTTACTACTAGTAAAGATGGAATATTTATACAGTGTTAGACAGCTGTTACTTAATCTGCATATACCATCCATGTATATGACATATATTTTCAAAAATTCATCTCTACCAAAACTAGTATAGAAGAAGCTTTATCAACACATATATAACCAGCATATACACACATGTGTATTCCTATGAGATGTTATCAAACGAGTCTTAATTTTTTGCTGAAAACAAAGCTTCAGAATACTAAGTAGTGATTTTCATTATTATTTCCATAAACTCAGGTCAAACGACCTCCTATTTGTTATATATGATTTTGTTTTTTCTAAAGCTGGTTATATCTAACCCTGGACTATGGTATATGATTTTGTTTTTTTTCTAAAGCTGGTTATATCTAACCCTGGACTATGGTATAGCAAAACTGAAGACATTTCAAGAGAAAAAAAGACCAATCACACTCTTGTACAGGAACTTCTGTTATAGATTGTAGTGAGCGATGCCCAACATTCGATTCTTGTGAGGTACATGGACATCAAGGGACCAAACTACCTTTCTCATTTGTTATCACATACAGAACCTTCAGTTTTACTATGACACAGTCCAGGATGGCTAGAATAGATAATCATACCCTGACTTCACTCCGTTACCAGTCGGACGACGACATCTGTCCGAAATCGTTCGTCCGTCGTACAGAGCTACGTCATCACAGCTACAAGGGTGACTATTCGTCCGTCCGTCGTACAGAGCTACGTCATCACAGCTACAGGGGTGACTAATCGTCCGTCCGTCGTACAGAGCTACGTCATCACAGCTACAGGGGTGACTAATCGTCCGTCCGTCGTACAGAGCTACGTCATCACAGCTTCAGGGGTAACTAATCGTCCGTCCGTCGTACAGAGTACGTCATCACAGCTACAGGAGTGACTATAACGAACGTGATACTAAGCCATGGAATGTCGAGAATGGTGACTTGAGTGAGACATCATTTCCAAAAGAGTATTCGATGTGAAAAGCTATGCTGTATTTTGCATGTTACTGAGTGTGCTTGCTGGTAGGTTGTGATTGTGACGTCAGACGTTTGCGAGCATTACGTAATAATTTTTAGAGCAATCGACGTAAGTTATCCTCACAAAAATATCACTATGGATACCTACTAGCAAGGGACGTAATTCTGTTGTATGCAAAAACGGACGAAATTTCTGTTACCAAAACTTACCGACCATGTCCTACAGCTATCATTCCGTAGCCATGTGTTAGGGTTTATGACTGTTTGTGCTGGCCGTGGAGAGTGAAGCGCGTCACACAGATATTTAAAAGCGTACATTTCTTCATGTTCTAGTCTATAATGTTTCTTCCACGAAAAATACTGATTGTAGAGCTTCCTATTAGAACTTAGCTTAATTAAATACTTTCCTAGTTCTTTAACACTTTTAAAGTCGTGTATATTTATGTAAGAAGATTTTGGTATGTTTTTACCTTGGTCTGATTTCCAATTTACGATCGGAATACTCTCCTGTTGTAGACTATTCCAGAACTTTTCCGTCACATAGTCTTTACAATTAGCATTTTCGAAAGCAATACGGAATTTATACTTTTTGGAGTTACATTCAGCATCAGCAGTCATCAGACAAGACAAATCTCCACAGTTACCATAATAATCTATATCAATGTATTTTTCTAGATCTCGTATATAACGATATCTTTGCACATCATCAACACAATCACTCACAACCGCCACCGCCATTTTTGATTTATTGATAGAAAAATCCATGTTACCATACGCAACCATAGCAACTTTCTCTTCTGCACGAGATAACGGAACCATCTCACCATACGGGCTGTATATGGTGGCGTCACCCCGATATGTCATCGTCCAATTAAAAGACCGTATCCAAGGCAACCCCGTGTAGTGCAGGTGTGGTGGTGCCTCCATATTATACAGCACCCAAATCTGATCTGGCCTTCTAAATCTCGGCTTCGTCTCCCAAAACCAAAGGTCAATGAAATGAAAGAGGACCGCGTCGGCAGTTTGGAGTTGGTTCCTATCAGCTGTCGCAGTACAATGGTATTTACTCCTGCTCATGTTCGTAGCAACATATTCGGCCCAGTCCATAAAGAAGTACTTAGTCCATACTAACACCTTCTTTGTACTTTTGTTAACAAAATGATTATGACGAAATTCCATGATGTTATCCTCACAACTGTTGGTAAGGACCGTTTTGTCGTCCAGAAAAACATATATCCAAAGGTAGAACAGACATGATACCCCTAACACCCTGAGTATGTACTTCCTACACAGCTTGCTGAGTCCCATGATATAACCAATGTCACATTTTACCTGTTTTCCTCCTGACTTGTTTTCCGTGTCTCTTCTCGACTCTTTATCAGATGTCGATGTCCTTTGTCTATGTTCAGAAATATTGCTCTATGCCTTACCATCAATCGTCCAAGTCTTTACTCCTTCCATGTGTTCTTCATGACTGAAGTAGTTATACATTATGTAAGTTTCACACTGAAAAGTCAAGAAGAACGTTTCATATGTCACAAAGCACCAAACATTATCAACATTTTAAATATTGGATCATTACTCTGTGTTATAATGAAATATAATTTCTGAAACAGCAATAAAGATGCTTCAAAGTAAGTTTTGATTTAATTATTTTTCTCTTTTTCGATTTTACTCATGACGTGCTTGTATGCGACAAAAGCATACTTATCACATATTTATTTTCTAATGGAGCGTTTGTTACTGAAGTTACTGCATATTCAGAGAAACTGGTGGGCATGTATTTAAGGGGTATAATTGGGACTGAATATCCTTTTTATTGTTTTCTATGTTTAGAACCAAATGTGCCCCAGACACGGTCTGTTACCGTCACGGTTGAATAGTAAGTTAATAGAAATTAATAAAATTCTTAACAGGTTTTAAAGTACTCGGGATTTAATTCAAATTTTATGAATGTTTATCTTATTTTGGATCAAAACTTTAATAGAATTCTCTCTTTATGCTTGCAATGTCTTTTAAGTATACTCCGATGTAAGGAAAAGTATGGTTAGTGTTATATCATTAAAATGTTCCTACCTTATCGAGACCATTAGCCCAGACAGATTGTCAACAGCATCAAGGTTTCTCACAACAACACGTCGTATTAAAAATGTTATATATATATGCATATTCCTCAAATTAAATACACGATATTGGTCTAACAGCTGCGTTCACGTGAGGTTGAATTACAATGTATGAAATTTTGTTTATGGATATGAACTAAACATGCGCAAAATCTTGACACCATTTTAAAGAAACATTATTTCCATAACAGAAAATGCAATTTACATGATAATTTGATGATGTGTTATAGAAACAATGTTGCTGGACAGTTCCTATATGTTGTTTTATGCATTTACCACAATCATTGGAGGACTACACATACAAGTACCAATCCTACGTGACTGACCCAACACGTATTTACCATGTAGACCAAATGCACTGTTTATGACAAATCAAAGTCTAACGCGTGATACTTTTGATAGCTCACCACACATTTTAACAAATACAGACGATACAAAATGTCAACAACTCCACTGAGAAAGGCCAGTTTTCATATTTGATTCGTGTAAAAAAAGAATTAGGAGATATTCCAGAACTCTATAAGCGATGGTTGCTAAGAAGACATCTTCATAAATATTTTGGCATAGCTTAATTTTAACATCTATAAATAATATAAACATTGGTAGTTTTGAATTTATCTTTTTGTATATAAACTTTTTACGTATATTGGGAGTGTTATTTTGATACCATACTACAATATATAGATACGTGCATACATATCAAAATATCTATCTCTTTAAAGATACTCCACTGCCCACAGAGCATAAACGATACTCAGCATCTGAACATTAATTTGTATTTAATCGCGTGTATATATGTCTAATTAACATATAGAATGATAAACAATAATTTATTTACTTTTGGTGCATACTCAATCAGTACTTCATTCCATATAGAACATATCGTTCCACGGAATTTATTCGGGACGCAGTTAATTATTTTTAACATTTTACCTTCATGTAATATTAAAAAAAAAAACTCAATCTTTTCAATAGTGATAATGATGTAAAGGAAGTAATTTTTGTAACTGAAATAAAATACTAATTCGTCTCTTCCTGATCTAGATAGAGAAAAAAATACCATTTGTCAGCGGTGGAGCATCTTTAACATAAATTGACCAATCATATGAAAACTAGGCACATACCCGACGATAGACTTTCCTTCACCAGCCGTTTCCATTTAGAAGACCCATCTGTGTGACTTAGTGCGAAGCCAAGCCAGCGAGCATGACACCATCAATATGACACTGTATTGGAGAAGGCACTCGCTGATGGTCTCGCGTCATTGGCCATATAATCCACTAGAGCACGTCCGTTTCTATGATTTAATTTGGAATGGTACAATTTACAATCTACTCGAAATGAAGTTTATGACATTTTCCCTTACTTTGAAGCGATCTATCGTATGATAAGTTAAATTATGAGGGATATGTCGGGACAAGTTTGCTTGCTATTCAATACGTCATTTGTCGCGAATCTTTGATTAAAAAAAACAGATTTATTTTACATTTTTAAAAATGTATCAAAATGAGTTTTTTTTTCCACATTTTCCAAACATGTTTTAGTGATTATTGTGCCAGAAGTCGTGACCGCTTAATCTACCCAAGAGATCCCGTACTGATAGGAAGTTTTGAATGTTCCCCTGTAATGCCAAGAAAAAGTCCGGTTTTCACTATGGAACATATTAATTTTGACAATATTTGTTAAAAGGACCTATGTTATGTAGCAGTAGATTGGTATTTGCACTTAAGGAACTGCAGAACGACGTCAAACTTAAAACTATTAACCGAAAATTGAGCAACAGCGAAGTATCACTTGTCTCGACGTATCGAAGAGTCTTATATATCATTTATATATTGACTGAACAAAGCCGTTCTCGTGTTATTTCCATACACATTCGTTACAAATCAACAAATATAAACATGCCTCTCGTCAATGGATAGGAAATGACAAACACTTTTCCGTTTTCCAAGAGTTTCGTAAAGCTAAGTCACATATTCCAGAAATACCTAAATAATGCCATATGAAAATTGATATCACGCCGATCAAACATGAGAACTCTTGATCTCTATTTCAAGAAGGTTCCTTGGTATTCGATCGTAAGGTCGTTCCTTTTGTCTTTAATTTACGCTGGTGAAAGCGTTATTACAAATTCATATTTTCGTTTTTACTTTCTCGTGGGTATTTTTTTAACACGTAATACAGAGAAACAAAGGGAATTGTTTGTTTGAATCAGTAGATACAGTCTCAAATCTTAAAGTTATCGTGCCGCTAGCCTAACTACGGGAAAAGTTTAATCAAAATTTCAATGGCTGAGAAAAACGTTTTAAATCCAAGACTGTTCCTTCGGCCTATAGTAGACAACAGAAGAGAAACCTTCGTTATCGATTTAATACATGATATTGAGTAACCCTGAAGAACTGTGTTATTGACATCATGTACTGTAGTTTTATGTCACCATTCACGTGGATGTACATATTTTGAAGCCACCATAATCAACATAGACCTGTTGCTATGTAAAATCAACCAATACTCCAAACATAGAATGATCTCCTAAACATACTCCTACGTTTTATTGGGTAAATATTTAAATCACCCCATTTTACACTTAATGGGTTGGCTACAACGCATTAAAGCCCACTTTTAGATTATCTAAAAACACGCAGTTAATTAAATCACTACATTTAAATTTACATGTTTACTTTTAACTGCAATACTTAGTAAAATTGAATTAAAAGAAATGATTAAGATAGTTTACATTAAGTTAGTGCATTTAAAGAAGGGGTACTAAGAATGGATAATCTTTGCTTTATCAATGTTACTTTTACAATTAGTCGCGTCAACAGTAGTATCTATCTAAAAAAATTCACAAAGAAATGTATTTGATGGACATGTTCTTATGGGACAGTTACAGCTACAGGCCCATTGGTTCGACACTTTGTTGAAAACGTCTCGCGAGGCACATCCCCATGGTTCCTTGACTTGGCAGTTCGTTGACTAGGTAATCGGACTAGCGAAATACACTGACAGAATCCCTTGGTTTTGTATTAACTTGACAAAAAACGCTTCCATCAGAGTTCACAAAATGGAAGCTTTTTGGACTCCATTCCTACTTTCGTTGGAATCACTCAAAACTTTTGCCACTTGGGATAATGATATTAATTTAGTCCCCAAAGCTTGCGTCCTTGGTTACACTGATTGGTGTGATACTGAGGATAGAGTGGGTTGGAATGGGATGAGGCTGTTGGGTAGTAGGGGTCTTAAAGGGGTCATATTTGAAATGCTCTCAATAGCTTGGTTAAGTTCATTTGAATGACCATCGCGAGACTGATAAACGCACACGGGATACGCCCCTGTGTGTACCTTCGATAATTTGTGGTTACTGACGATGCCTAATTTTGAAGGAAATATGTCTGTAGTATTGTGGTGGACAATCTGACATTACTAGTAATTAGACGATATTGCGTCTGATCGGATTCTTCACACTGGGGCAACCATTGGTCGTGGTTAATCTATTAGTATGGTTTCGGCGACCATTCACCAGAATGCCCAAATAATTTCCTTTCAATAATAAAGTTTGTGTCAGTACGAGCGTGTTAGACCTATCAATGACATTACAAAAAGTACCTTGGCGAGGCAGTGCATAGCTTTCCCATTATGACTTCAGCTGGTCAAGTCATACTCAAGGATACACTGGCCCCGTAGCAAATGACGATATTGTCACTATCCTGATACATGTCTTCCCCACTCCTATGCTTTGCACCATTTGTCCATTTCCGAGTACAGTGTTGTAATCCAAGGTTGGATATTAACTCCACCGATATTGATCCCAGCGTGTCGTGGGGTGCCGAATTTGGACCGATTGTTCTTTAGTGATTAGTGACGTCCACATCATCTTTATCTGTCATCCGCAGAGCACTGTATCATCCGCAACGCACAGTGTACAACCGGACATCATTTATTTATTAAGATCACTTCAGTTAAATTTTGTTTCCTAAATACCAGAAACTAGAGAGGTTCTGAAAACTATTGCACGTGATAGAGTGAGACATCATTTTGTTTATTACCTCAATCCATTATCAAGATCATATGTTTAAAATTCAAAAATTTCAGAGAATTATCATGTTCACCAGTTAATTCTAAAGGAAAATAAGGTAATTTCTTTTTTAAATTAGCGATGACCCTTGCCCTTTTATATTCTGTCACATGATGTACTCATGAATAATATTCTCATTCAAATGTTTCTTTATAAAAAATAGTATTTAAAAATCAACTGTGTTACACCCTGCAATTTTTGCCGTACCGAAGTTCTACATTTTGCTTCGTTTTATACTTCAGCAATGTTTTTTTCTCAAGGAGGTTGAAGTCACCTCAATGGTATATGTATATTTTTTTACAATTGTACAGAAATTGTCACAAGTGTAGAATTTTAAGAAACAAATAGATTTTAGTTTCTCCTTTTTATTATCCACAGCAAATTATTCTGGATTTAAAAGGGGCTTTCATCTGAAAAGTCTTGCATTTTATGTAATGAATGTTTTGATATGTCACATTTTAAAACATATCTAAACTTAAATCTGAAAGTTAACCTAGTGGACCTCATGTCTACCTGTAGTCTAAACATATTTCCCTCTGTATCTATCTGTGGTCAACAGTTTGTGCATATGGAGTCTATGTAACTTAAACGTAGTTCAATTTCAAATTACTCGTTCTTGTAGTCATCTTTGATACTCTAGGGGTTACTATTAGTGTAGCTATGTCCACCCTGGATTACAATAAATCTGGAGACAACAGAACAGAACAGGTAATTTAGTCCTGTGATGTACAGCATAAGAATCGAATAATCGTACACTGTGGTTGACTGTGTGGCTTTGATGTTAGGCGTCTCTATCTCTGTAATTTTCAAAGGAAGTCTTTCCCGGTCTGTGATTGGTCAGATTTTTTGTCCTGAACTGCCTCCAGTTTTACTATTATTACAGGGGTGTGGATATAACGTCAGTAAAATTAACCCCTGGACTATCGATGATGGCGTGTAGTCTGCTGTAAATGCAAGTGGAATCTCGAAGAGCATCCTGGGAATGAATAAGTTCATGCAGCTCTTCAACATGACCTAGGGTACTAGGAGACATGAATAGACCGTTACAGAATGGAATTCGATGTCCACAAATGTCACATTGTCAGTATTAAATAAAATAGTGGACTCCTCTGTACTCTAGTAACCACATTATATATTCAACATGGAGTCATCATTTGGGTATCAGCATCTCAACAGCGAGGGGTCGAGGTGGCTGAGAGGTTAAGATTTCCCGACAATTCAGCACAAGCCTTCAACCTTTAGGATGTGAGTTTGAATTCCATGTTGGTCAGTTGCCAGGTACTGACTGGTGGTCTGTGGTTTTTATCCGACTTTTCTCTCTACCAGCAAACCTGGCCTGTCCTTACATGACCCTGTCTTTTACGAGGACGTTAAAATGATAAAAGAATAAAACAATAAATCTGTTAAATTATATTCCTTACATGTATATTACTGAGATCTGTTATATCACATGTCGCATTTATTATTGTAATTTTTGGATTGTTTTTCTGATTAAAATAATTAACAAAATAAAATCAAGATTGACTTGATAACAATGTATATTATTTTTTATAGCATACTTCATAAAATGTCTTATTGATGTAATTGATTAAAACATATGATTATTTGATATCTTAATACATCGATTACAATTGAAAATTCCATTTATCAATGTCTTATGATAACCTGATAACAAATGCCAAACATGGTAGCATTTCATCCAAGTATATTACAGCTCCTTTATCAGGTCCGTTGGCAAAAATATACCCAACTGCTAATCCATTGTTTACCAGTCTTCCATCGAAATCCTTTCCGGGATTTGCTAGTAAGTGAACGTTAAATACATACGCCCCCGCCATTTTACATTGGAACCGTCCTGTGATTCCGTCGAATGAGTTGCCTAAATTGGTGACCACGTGGTTAAAAATGATCGCGTGGTTGACCCCGAGATTAGATAGGCTGGGGTTTAGATATGAATAAAATGCCACAAAAGTCCTGCTGATATGGTCTGCAAAAATATAAATGATTCAATTTAAAGGTATCGTTTAACTGTTCATTGCAGTATACATGTATAAACGTAACTTTGCCTCAGTATTAGTAATACCTTCGGTATCATTTTCCTTTTTAGCTGACATATAAAGTCCAGGATCATGCTGACCACACGTTCTTTGTAGAATATCCATTTGTCGCCGGAGTTTCGTCATTTCGGTGGTGTGGACGTCATCTTTCTCTTGGTGAATTTGACGAGATAGTCTATCTTAGTTTGGAACCCTTTTTTCTAAACTGCAATCTGAGAAATTGGGTCCAGTTGTTTCTGAGGAGCCACAGCAGTACCTGAGTAGACAAAGAGGGGCCGCGGTGGCCGAGTGGTTAAGATGTCTCGACATATTACCACAAGCCCTCCACCTCTGGGATGCGGGTTCGAATCCCATGTGGGGAGTTGCCAGGTACTGACCGCTGGTCGGTGGTTTTTCTCCGGGTACTCCGGCTTTCCTCCACCAACAAACCTGGCACGTCCTTACATGACCCTGGCTGTTAATAGGACGTAAAAATAAACAAACCAAAAAATAGTAGACAAAGCTTAGCAATAACACTATAATATGGAGAGATAGAAAACAAACCGCCATATTGAAATGTAGGTTTGCACTGACTTTGATAAGAATGGAGGTCATTTCTTCAAACCTTATCTTATGAAGTCATGGTCACTTTATCACGAACTTTACAATATGATATAGCAGAAAGAAATTGACGGCAAGAACTCCGAAATATCTCAGACCTACATTACGGTATTTTCTAATTTGATATGATTTTATAATCTTAATAAAATAAAAATACCTCTATTATAAAATTATCGTATTTCATAAACAAATCATTCTGGACTTTAAAGGGGTTTTCATCTGAAAGTTCTTGTGTTTTATGTAATGTATGTTTTGATATATCACATCTTAAAACATAACTAAACTGAAATCTGAAAGTTAATCTTGTGCACACCCTGTCTACCTGTAGTTTAAACGTATTGCCCTCTGTATGTATTTGTGGTCAAAAGTTTGTTCACATGGGGTCTACATATGTAATTTAAACGTAGTTCAATTTCAAACTACTTGTTCTTGTAGTCATCCTCGATACTCCAGGGGTTACTATCAGTGTAGTTATTTCCACCCTGGACTACATTAAATCTGGAAGCAAACAGAACAGGTAATTTAGTCCTTTGATGTACATCATAAGAATCGAATAATCGTACACTGTGGTTGACTGTGGTTTTGAAGTTGGGCGTCGCTATCCCTGAAGTCTTCAAAAAAGTCTTTGCAGGTCTGTGATTGGTAAGATTTTTTTCCTGATCCAGTTTTACTATGAGATAAAACAGGGGTGTAGATAATACTTCAGTAAAAGTAACCCCTGGAGTATGGAGGATGGGGTGGACATAACGTCAGCAAAAGTAACCTCTGGAGTATGGAGGAACATGACCTAGGGTACTAGAAGACATGACAAGACAGCTAAAGAATGAAATCCAATGTCGACAAATATTACATTGTCAGTATTAAATAAAATAGTGGACTCTTCTGTACTTTGAATAACCTCATTTCATATTCAACATGGAGCCATCATTTGGGTACAGCATTTGTACAGCGAGGAGTCGAGGTGGTTGAGTGGTTAAAATGTCCCGACAATTTACCACAAGCCCTCAACCTTTGGGATGCGAGTTTGGATTCCATGTTGGTCAGTTGCCAGGTACTGACTGGTGGTCTGTGGTTTTTATCCGACTTTTCTCTCTACCAGCAAACCTGGCCTGTCCTTAAATGACCCTGTCGGTTAAGAGGACAATAAAATAAATAAATCTGTCAATGAAATCCCTTACATGTATATCACTGAGATCTGCTATATCACATGTCGCATTTATTATTGTAATTGTTGGATTGTTTCTCTGATTAAAATAATTAACAAAATAAAATCAAGATTGAATTGATAACAATGTATATTATTTTTATATCATACTTCATAAAATGTCTTATTGATGTAATTGAGTAAAACATAATATTTTTTGATATCTTATAGGAATGAGAATTGAGACCAACAAACTCATTGCATGCATATTAATGAGGGCAATGTGCTACTCTCCGACTATTGGCACAATACAACGCAGTATTGGTCAAAGTATACAGTAATGGCAAAAGTATATATATCAATATAAAGGATCAATTGGGTTAAAATGCTCACATGTTCTTCAAATAACAAATTAGACAATGTACACTAGGAACGCTTCAGTAGTAGTTGTTAGTTGTATTTGACCACTGTGACCTTAACCGTATGTCAAGATCATTCAAGAGTAAATATGCATAATACAGTCTCAATATCTGAGGCCTTTCGCATATTAGTTGTGGGAAGACATTCACATGTCTGACTTCTCTGTAACCTTAGAGGTTGGGAAAAAGTTTATCATTCTCAGACTCAGTGCCGCAGATATTGAAAAGAATTAAAAAACAAAACTTCACCAATTTGACCCCTGTGACAATGTCTGAATGTCAAGGTTATTCATTTAGGCAATTTTGGTACTACAGGCCCAAAAACAGGTTTCTAGGCCTCTTAGTTATTGACAGGAAGTCCTTGAAATATATTACCCTTCACTGTATTTCACCCTTGTTTTGACATTGAATTTAGATCCCTTCATCAGTGACAAGAAGTCATTTAAAGATTTGACTCATGTGACCTTGAATGAAGGTCAAGAACATTCATTTGAACGGTTTTTCAATAGTTTATTTATTTTCCTCAGAATTCAGTTACAATTGAATATTAAATGACATTAAAAACCTGAGATAGATAGAAAGGATGCATGCAATTATAATAATTTCTGAAGACGATTCAAAAGGATACTATTCCATTTAGTAATGTCTTATGCCAACCTGATAGGAAATGCCAAACATGGTAGTATTTCATCCACGCATGTTACAAACCCAATATCAAGTCTGTAGGCCTCACAAGCCACAGGAAGGCGTTTAGAGATTTAAGCATTCTAGTACTTGCCCTCTTCGCCCTCCAGTACTTATAGAACAAACTTGGTAGCACTTCGTGTCAGCATGTTATAGACCCAAAATCGTCCACAATGACGCAAGCAACAGGAAGGCGTTTAGGGATTCTAGCCTACTAGTACTTGCCCTCTTCGCCCTCCAGCACGTTTTTGTTAGCATTTCGTGTCAGCATGTTACAGGCCCAAAATCGTCCACAATGCCTCTCATCCATTGTCAATAAGTCGTGTTAAAGGTGTCATCCTAGCATCACTATATCACTTCACTAAACCGTCGGCCATAACCGCACAGTTGGTAGAACTTCATCTCAGAATGCTACAGGCCAAATGTCAGGTCCTTAGGTCTCTTGGTTATTGTCAAGGAGTCGCCGTGTAAAGATTTTAACAAACTTGGTAGCACTTCACCCCTGATTAACAGGCGCATTAGGAGGTCTTGGTGCATTGGCGATATTGTATCCAAAGGGTAATCCATTTTCTTCTCCATACCGACAATAGTAGGTATTACAAATATATTGACAGCGTCAATAATGTAAACCACTAGATCGTTAGAGTACATTGCAAGACTAGTATGCAATCCAAGAAATAACCGCGTGATTTGAATGCTGTGGTGACGTCTTCCTATAGAATTAAGAAAACGACACCATTCACTCTAAAACATCTTACATTTGTAAATTTAATAACGGGTGGGAAATGATATTCAATTCCTTATTTATAGGTTTTTGTACTGTTGTAGAGATCCACTTGCAGAATTATAATAATAATTACGGTAAACCTACATATTTTAGCGGTAATACTATTTTCGCGCTTTTCAAACTATTTTTACGATAATTGTACTCTCTCTGCTATTAGTGTAGCACTCATTACGAATGTGTCATTTCATAATTGCACAAACTTGTATCAAAGATAAATTTTGGGTCAAATTTGATTTGCGTTCAAATAATTACGTTTTAATTAGTTTAAGGGAAAACGGAACAAGATAATGGAGAATCTCTATGAAATAAACAACAGCTGGGGACTAAATAGGGATTGGATTGCGCTTTTATGTTAACCAAGCTTGTATGGAGCAATTCCTCTAAGAATTTATTCTATGGGGCGCGTTAGCGCACCATATTGAATATATTCTTAGAGGAATGGTAAAGCGAAATCCAATCCCTATATTTACACTCATACGACTTTTTTATTTATATTTTATGCTATAAAATCGTCATTTGAATTTGACGTAATTATTCAATAAAAGTCGGTCAAAAGTGGGAGGAGCTTACTCAATTGAACAGCGAAAGATGACTCTTCACGTAAGGTAGAATTATTCATCCGCGACGACAATAAAGTTCAATATTTCATTGTAAAATAAACATGACAAACAAAGTAAATTTCAGAGAAAATTTTGTTTCATCAGGTCAGAACTTTAAATATATATTAAATTTTGCCAAAAGTTAATATATAGCGTAATAAGATAAAGAATTTGTACTCGACCACATGTGTGAACTCGGTGACCGTTTTTGTGCAGCGAGGCGAAGCTGACGCACGCTTACACACTGGAGTTTGCCGAAGTTGTCAAAACACCGATGTTCAAGTAGCTCAACGTGTTTGAAATTGTCGTCTGACTTGGCGATATTACATCCTTGGGAGCCATATAATTATATAATCTACGCTTTGATCCATCGCCATCTACCGACGGAACATTTTCACTTATGTTTATAACTGACCCCTGTCAGAGGGTCTGACGCCCGTCCACCCCAAAGACGCGATCGTAGGATGAACACAGACACAGAGGTAATGTTTACATTTGTCAACACTGCACGTCGCCCGGTCGAGATATTTTTCTCGTTTCTTTATACAATTGTTAATTTAAAAAAAAATGTTGGTATCATTTATAAATATAAAACATATATGTATTGTTTACATTTTCCCAAAATTCTATGAAAAACAACAATATACACGTAAGGTTGTGTCAAAATGTAAATAATGCCATGTGTTTCTTTAAAAAAGTAGCCCCTTTAAGTTGCATAGAACATTTTCATACGCAAGTTCAAAATTCAATGTTACCATGCAGTTATGGTAAACAAAATCGGCTAGTACTTGCGTATAGTGAACAAGCCTAGCAAGTGTAAATATAAGTATTTATTACTTTTAGTATGGATACAGTAGAAAACCAGAGAAACTGGTATAACCGCTATCGAGAGTAGCTCCCTGTTGAACGTCCTGAGAATTCTGCACCCATACCGCGTCACCTTCATTTAATTCTAAGATGATTGTATTTCCGCCATGGTCATATGTACCACTTTGACCTCCGGCATAAACGTACCCAACCGTTGATCCATTTTTGACCAGAAGTGCATTGAAGTACTTTCCGGGAGTTACTAGTAAGTGAACATTAAATACATACGCCCCCGCCATTTTACATTGGAACCGTCCTGTGATTCCGTCGAATGAGTTGCCTAAATTGGTGACCACGTGGTTAAAAATCATCGCTTGGTTGACCCCGAGGTTAGACAGGCTGGGGCTCAGAATTGAATAAAATGCCACAAAGGTCCTGCTGATATGGTCTGAAAAATATAAATGATTCAATTAAAAGGTATCGTTTAACTGTGTCGTCCTATGGATGGCTGTGTTGGTCGAAATGACAAGGAGTAGGATAGAAGCTTGTTGACGGCCTATTTATTCAATGTGAAGTGTAGACAAGAGATCTCTCTTTCTCTCTCTAATGTGTGGCCCTAGAGGAGGCGGTGACGTAGGTAGATGTAAAGTGTATGTAAGGCGGAAATACCCAGTCTCAAACCTCAGTCTCAGTCTTCAGTCTAATCTCCGTTTGATTCCCGTCTGACTGGGCCTATTGCGGTCCTCTATTTATAATGATTGGGTACGTGACTGGTGCACGTGCCGTTGGGACAATGCTTGCCCCAAAGGTTACCCAGCTCATCATAAACTGTCAAAATTTACTAATTTTAATTCAGAATACAGCCTTACCTGCGCCTGATGCAGGCTTAACAAAATAGAAATGTTTTGATTTTCTGACTGGACTTGGTTGAGGCTGGACAGAACCGCCTGTAATATGCACATTTTGCACAAACTATACTGCGCAGTTAAACAGGTGTGTGGACTACGTGATGTCCTGTCATTCCTTCCAGAACATTTCACGTAGTCTCTACCATACCCATACCTATTCGGTAACAATTAACTAATAAGTTGGTTACCTAGTTTAACACGTGCATAGACCGTGCGATGTCCTGTCATGCTTTCCAGAACATCCCGCGTAGTCGCTACTAAGTAGGTGCCTTAACAATTTACTGATATTTCGGTCACCTAGTTTGGCCATGCCTTAAAACAACAACCTAACTCTGACTGCATGCATGAGTAAACATTTTCGCGTTACTGACCTTTAAATATACTACACATCGGTACTAGGTCTAAGCAACATTATATTCACCACAATAATGCACTATGAAATTAAACAGCCTAATAAATATATACAATGTACATGGTTGTTATTAAATAATTCAAATATCATATCTATTAATGATATTCATGGGGACTTAAGCAGGGCTACTAGCCTGTCTATCTCTATAGGGTTACAATCATCTATCACCAATAATATTATTTGGGCTTAAGCAAGGCTACTAGCCTGCCTACCTCTATAGGGTTACAATCGCCCCTTTCTTCAAACAAGACAATATGTAAGGCATTTCTCAGAATGGCTTACATATTTCTTAACGCAAAGTATCAAGTATTATTAATATTTCAATTTACCACCGCCTCCTTTAAAAGAATTCCCTAAATAGTAACTAGTGGTCATTTCATTCATTTCTCCTTTCAACCTTCTTTCATTCGCATGCGTCATGCAGAGTATTTTTTAATTATCGCGAAGTTATCCTATTAAACGTTACAACTCTTTACCTTAATGCTCAATATGTAATTATCTTGGACGCTATACTTTAAACATATCTTTAATATATTCATGCAATATAAAGTCTTATTTACAGTCACAGTTCTATGGTAACAACATCTTAAAATTGACCAGTAATTATATTTCACAGTCCGTCCATTTTAGTTCAATTTCACAGTCACTTCCATTGTAGTTCGAACATATTTAACAGTCACTCAGTTCCATGGTAACTATGTCGTTGAAAATCATTCGTAATAATATGGCTGTTCATATATAAAAATCCACAGTTTATCTCCACAGTTGCTGCTTATGTTCTTAGGTCCGTCATCCACCACGATTCTTGAAGAGGTCACAATTTGTCTTATCCGCATTAAGAAATTGTGATTTTTTTGTTTTTGTTTTTGTTTAAAATTAATTAACGTTAAAATCCAGACAAAAGGTGGTCTTGTTATCACCAAGACGTTTCCTTATTGTCTTGTAATAACCGAGACATTATATGTATATATTTGTCTCGTAAGTCTCTTTAATCATCAAGACGTTAAATATCACGGCATAATGTTTCACCGGGTCATTATCATTTCCTTCTTCACATTTAGACATTGTCTTGTTACGACCAAGACGTTACTTTATATCTGTCTATGGAAGGCTGAGCTATTTTCTCAAGTCTGGGTATATTACACTTCGTACTCGCGTTGTAAGGCAGTCTTGTTTACCCGATTCACTTCCTCCACTTCCTGATGGGGCAGTTACATCTGCCTCGGCGAGGTGAACGCCTTCAGGGTAATTTCCTGACATCAGTGTAGGTTTTTCTGTGTTTTCTTGTTCCTGGTGGATGAGTTCCTTGATGTATGTTGTCATCAATTCTTCTACGGCTGTCATGTCTTCTGTGGATTGGTTAATTTTGTGTCTTTGCATTGTTCTTGAGGCTTGTGAAGCACTCGACTCCGACTTTCCCCTTTTCACTGACCATTTACTTAACCTACATTTCTGACATTTATCCCTAATTCTCCTACGACATAAATATACCTACTGTCGACAAGTAGCTCGAGAGGGGCAAATCAGATTCCATAGGTTCAAGATCAAATGAATTGTCAAGTTCATTTATCAACTCATCAATGGGGATTTCCTTTATAGGCTTAAGTTTATGGGGTATCTTAATGTTTTTTTTACATTTGGTAGTCTTTGGGTCATTGGTTTCCAGAGTTCAATAGAGCCTACATAATAATTTGAAATCACCTGTTGAAAATGATCTGTTAGGTTATATTTACTCTCTGAATGATAATATGAGGGCAAGGTCATATATGCATTTGATTGTTCCTTCTGCAAGGGACAAGGTGTCAATAGGGTATCTGGTCACCACAGCACCAGATTGGGTTCTATAGGGGCATTTCAGTGTAAAGGTCAAGGATCTATCATGGACAACTATCATTTGGCCATTGGTCAAATACTAAACCATAGGGGAAGTGTTTGTATTTTGGACTATTGTATTACAATATTTAACTAAATTACTGGTCCAATTCATAAAAAAGATTAACAATACATTTCTTATTTCCCATTATAGTATACATTGGACTACGAAACCTGCAGTAGTTTTTAACGCTATTTGCACATTGATTCATCTCCTCAATTGTCATTGTAACCAATCGTGCTTTCGCTCCATTGATTGCAAGAACTTCTGCTTCTAACTTATAAGTCGCCAAAATATTCGTTTGATTCGATCCAAGGTACGGAAGAGGAAGGTTATGTGTTCGGTACACAGCAAACTTGCCAATCATGTCTATTAATGGAATGGAAATAACTACAATAAGGCTATCAGTACTAATAAGTGTCGTACAGGTCACTGTCTTTAAAATTCCCAAAGGTCAGTTTCCGGATTGAAAGGTACTCTAACACCTGGGTCAAGTTTGCTTTCTACTTCTATAAGGAGTTCGTACAAGTCTGGGGGTGAAATGACTGAAGGGCTTAAATGTCCTAGAGATAGCATATTAATCTGAAGTTTCAAATGATTAAGATAATCTTTAGCTAAACCAACTAATTCCCTTGCTTCGCTAAGGGCCCTGTCGATCTTAATGTATGTACTTAAATATTCATCAATATCTTGTATTGCTTCTGTTAAATTTAGAGCTATGCTTCTTAGATTCTCTAAGGTATCAATCACGTCATTTATATTCCTTCTATTATCAGTAATTTGACCTTGTGCAGCATAAATTATTGTTAAGCTTTCCTTTACTGCATGCTGAAGATTGACTTGATTACGTCTTAAGAGGTTTACGTTAGTTTTGATTGTATTAATATCGCCTTCATCTAAAGTACCAAACAGAAAGTTCAGTGCTTTACCTATTATAGGAATTAATGCTCTTTTAGTTCTGGCTTGATGTAGTGTCTTAATATCGGTAAGTTCTGACTGAAGAAAGTCTTGTGTATATCTTAGATTTTCAACTTCATGGTTCAGTATCATAAGGTTGTTATTAAGATCTAATCTCTGCTAGAATGCTTTTGGTTATTTCTGACAGACTATCATTTAACTTAAAAGAACTTCCTAAGATTAAGAACGAAAACTACAAGCCAAAAGGGATATATTTGTTTTTCGGAGCCTTATTTTTCGTTTTCTGAAACGATAAGAAACGATTCACTAATGAATCTCGTTATTGATCACGAAGAGAATATTTCTGACATTTTTTAAATAGCTCTGAATTGTCCTCAGAGTCTCTTGATATATTTCTCTTAACTTTCTTTGTCTGGTTCTTAGAATCTACATCTTTTCTATTGTGGAGCCTATCATCTTGACATGTTTTATCTACTGCTGTGGATATTTGGGGCGTAACTTCATTTGCTAATTTATTTACCTCATCAATCTCCATGTCATCAACAGTACCACCAGTCTCAGACGCATCTACAAAATCATCATCATCGTCGTCATCTGTCTGAGTGTCAGCATTAGCATTATTGTTTTCTTTTAACTTACCTTTCAATTGTGATAAGGGTATAGTTCATCATCTGAATCAATAGGACTAGCTTTGTCCAATTCTCGGGTCCGGAGCCTTTGTCTTAGCTCCATTAACGGAATATCATCCTCAGAGTCCGAATCTGACCTTTCTTGTCTTCTATATCTTATGACTCTTTTTAGAATTTCAGATTTTATTAATACACTCTGGGCACACCTTTGTGTGCCACAAGAGGTCAATTTATACAAAACATACATGACAGACAGGGTAATCGATGGTACAGTGTAAACATAATACACTCAAGCGTACATATCCGTGTATGAAATATTTTACCTACATTGGAGAGTATAATGCATGGTCATCGTTAGTTATGTATGATTGTAGTATGAACAACAACCATATCAATACATGTATTTTAATATTATAATTGTATATGCTTAATACTTCATATCATTGACCTTTAGCGTAGCCATAGCAGTATAATACAATTGCATAACCACTAAATATATTTCAATTTTACTTAAGTTCATACTTTTAGCTTTAACAGAACTTGAACGCTTAATACTGTGTACAGAGTATAAATAGACTGAACATATACATGTAGTAGTTATACAATTGTATATTCGATGCTATATCGTATAACATATATAATCAGCTAGTAGTGATATTCATCTCCAATACCGTTATTACATAGTAAACAAATACGGTTATCACGTGGTATACCAGCCCATCTACCAGTTTCAAGAGGAAATTTTAAATTCGAGGTTCTAAATTTACTAATAACACGTTCTTTGAAATCAAGCTTTACTAAATATGGTTCAAGTTTAAACTGATTTTTAAAGGTTGAGTAGAATTGTCCGCGAGACGATGTTTCAAGAATAGAATACCAATTTTGAATATATTGATCACATAAACGTCGTTTTAGCAAGTTTTTAAACAAAGCTCTATTCATCGTACATGTATTTTGAAATGCCCATAAATTGTTAAAACCTGTATCATTAAGGAGTGACTTTATATGCCCAAGCCACTTAAATTCTGTAGTATCGTTTTCTTGCATTCTTAATGTAAGGCGATAAAATACACTGGAGAGTTTATCTCCCCCTGTAATTAATTTGTGCCAAAACATTAACATCCGTACCTTGATTTCAATTTCTAAAGGAAATTTACCAAGTTCTCCATAAACCATAAAATTAGGAGTACTGTTTCGAACATGAAGAATTTTTTTACAAAATTGCAAATGAATTTTCTCAATAATGCTCACATTTTCAAATCCCCAGATTTCACAGGCATACAACAAAATAGGGGATACAAGTGAGTCAAATAATTTCAATTGTAAATCTATTGATAATGGGACGTTTCTAATTTTGGTATACAATGCATACAGTGCTTTCTTTGCCTGGTCAGCTAACTTTTTCTTTGTTTTAGCAAATGAGCCGTTGTAATTGAACAATATACCAAGATAAGGATAAGAATCTTCACGAGTTATCTGATCATTAAATAATTTGAAATTATATTGCCGTAAGGATGTTTCCTCCTCATACTCTTCTGAACTACTCTCAGAGGAAACTACATATGTCGATTTCCTTAAAGGTCGACCTATATTATCTTTGGGCAACTCCCATTCATCAACATTTGCTAATCGTAAATGCCTCGCGTGTGTCTTCGTGACTTCACCTGTTAGCTGGTTTCTTACCTTAAAACTTACTGGTCCAGTTTGCTCAATAATCCTATAGTACGATGTCTATTTATTGTCCAGTTTTGAGGTACGCTTATAGTTTCTTATGTAAACCGGATCTCCTGTCTTAAGATCCTCGTCTTTACAGTTCCTGTCAGCGAGTTTCTTCTGTTTCTTCTTCGCTTGTCTCATGTGTCTATACACTAAAACAAAGGACTTATGTTGCTGCTCTAAGGCGATTTTGTGTAACTCTTCACCGGCATACCGCCGTCTTGGCTTTAAGATTGTGTCCAAGGGGAGTACTACATCGCGGTTATTAAGCAGGAAGAAAGGTGATGCCTTTGTCACCTCACTGGTATGAAATCTTACTGTGGCCAAGACTTGGTTCAAAAAAGATCCCACGTATTAACGTTTTCTTTGATCTTCTTGGCCAAAATGTCTACCATCGTTCTATGAAATCTCTCCACCTTTCCATTTGACTGGGGGCAATAATAAGAAGTGGTTACATGGTGGATATTCAATGCTTCTAGTGTCTCCTTTACTGATCTAGCAATATTCTCTGAACCGTTATCTGTAACCAGTTCTAATACGCTACCATATCTTGGGAATAGTTCTTCCAAGATAAGATGTACAATGTTTGCTGCTAATTTGTCAGGAACTGGAAATGCTTCCGGAAAGCCAGAGTAAACATCTATGAACGACACGATGTTTTTGTTTCCTGATAATGTCTGGGGATAAGGCCCTGACAAATCCATTGCTACCTTAGCACAGGGTATGGGGGTATCTGGCAGTCTTGAAGATGAGGATGAGGGTTACTGTGACTTCTTGTCTTACAAGTCACACACTTTTCAATGTGTTGGTGAACCTTCTTGTATAACAAAGGAAAAGAATACTTCTTTCTTATTACGTCATATGTTTTATCAACTGCCATATGACCTAGGGAATTATGATACTGTCTTATCACCATTCCTTCAAATTCCTTCGGAATGTAAAGTCTCAAGACCGGGTCATCTGATTCCGCGTTTGACAAATAATACACTAAGTTATCTACAACCAAGAAGCGCTCCTCCTCACTCTTGGTTGCTTGTCCACTACAAAGTCTAAGTCTCAGCTTTGATATGTCTTCGTCATTGTCTTGAGTTTTTCATATGTCTATGTCTTTAGGGAGATCCATATGAGGTTTAACAATATCGTCTGGAGTATCAACTGTACTACTGACAAAGTCTCTTGGCTTAAATTTGTTAGAGTTGAGAGCTCCAATCTCTAAGGCTCTGTCATTTACGTCCAAGACATCATGAATGTCTGTAGTTTCCTGGGTTTCTCCTTGCTTATCCTCAGCTTCTTCTGCTGTATTTGTTGGTAGTCTCGATAGTAAGTCCGCGCAACAATTAAATCTACCTTCAATATATTCTACCTTACAATTATAAGACGCTACAGTAAGGGACCATAAGGAGAGTTTCTTATTCAATGTCTTCTTGTCTGAGAATATGTAAAAAGTGGGCGATTGTCCGTTCTTATTACAAAGGAACTGTTGTGTAAGTAGTTATCAAGCTTCTGAAGAGCATATACCACAGCAAATGCTTCCTTCTCTATTACAGGCCACCTACGCTGTGTTGGGCTAAGTTTATGTGACAAGTAATAAAGTGGCATTTCTTCACCTTCCTTTGCCTTCAGTGTAAGACAAGCTCCTATGCATGTGTCTGATGCATCTGTACAAAGCACATATGGTTGGCTTGGGTCTGGGTATGCTAGCAGAGGTACTACTGTAAGACTTTCTTTAAGATAGTCAAATGACTTCTGACATTCTTCAGTCCATTTGAACCTAGCATACTTCTTGGTTAGTTCTGTAAGACATTCCGCTATTTTTGAGAAGTTGGGAATGTGCTTCCTGTAGTAACCGCACATTCCAATGAAAGCTCTTACATCTCTCACGCAAGAAGGGGTTGGTAAGGCCCTAATAGCTTCAACTTTCTTTTGGTCCGGCTTTACACCTTTGTCCGTAATCATAAAGCCAAGATATCCCGTCTCTTTCTCGAAGAACGTGCATTTCTGAGTTTTCGTTTGAGTCCATGTTGTCTTAACTTGTTGAAGACTATCTATAAGTGTTTCAGGTGTTCTTCGGCTGTCCTACTGTAAATTATGACATCATCAAGGTAAGCTGTGGCGAATTGTTCGCATCCTTGTAAGACAATATTCATCAATTCTTGGAAGACAGCAGGGGCGTTACTTAGTCCGAAAGGCATTCTGTTGAACTGGAATAGTCCTTTGTGACAGGCAAAAGCTGTCTTTTGTTTACTTTCCTCGTCGAGTTCTACTTGCCAATATCCACTTTTCAAATCTAATGTAGTGAAATGTCTGGAGTGTCCTAGGAGGGTCAAAATGTAATCTATCAAAGGAAGAGGTACTGACATCGGGGTAACAATCTTATTTAAACTCCTAAAATCTACACACATTCTCTTACTTCCATCTTTCTTACCAACTACCACTAAGCCAAAACTCCAGGGACTTCTAAACCTATCGTCCTGTTTGTTTGGTTAAGTATCAAGATAGGTATTTTGCGAGGGTTCGTGACCTTTGTTACACCGTTTTGTAAGGTCAAACCAGGTTCATCATATATACAAGTGTCATTTGGTGATATCTCAAAGAGCTTTGATCCTGGTATCTTAAAAGTTCTTTGGAGTCTTACCTGACATACCGTTGCATTTGCGGCCTTAACAATGTCTTGTGGGTGGTCCTTATTATTGAGGCAATATGTATGTCTTCCTCTAATTGAACATAGGTCTTACCTATACCCATACATGTAAGGTCAAAATACATTCTAACGCCATGTTGTTTAAGAAAATTTAAACCAAGGATACAGTTTCTGATCATGCCATCAACAACATAAGATTTATGTCTTAAGGTCAAATGTCTTATTTGAAATGAGATGTCTGCTGAACTTATTACCTTGAGCGGTGTACTGCTGACGGATTGGAGAGTCATTCTTTCTTTTCTTAGTCTTGGTTTATTCGGTAACATCTTAAAAATCCTTTTGCTGATTATGAAAACCTCAGCACCTGTGTCTAAGAGAGCTCTTAATTTTTGTTTACCTATTTTTATCACAGTTGTACTTGGGTTACCTGATATTTCTATTTTCTTAGACACACGCTTCTTAATTTTTTTCAACCTCGCCCCATCGGTTTCCTTATGAAGCGAGGTCTTTAGTTTTACGGCCTACCTTTTCTATTTAATTGGGGACAGTTCTTTCTTATGTGACCTTCTTCATTACATTGGAAATATCTGAATTGTAATCTTTGTTTATTTCGACCTAATGACTGCACTTGTGGGGGTTCTGGGTTTGCACTCTGTTACCTGTACTATACGACTTATTTTGGGTTTGGTTCTGATATCTGCTATTGTCTGAATACCTATTTCTAGGGGCTCTATTAAGGGGAGCCTGCCTCTGTGTTTCCCTAAAACTATTTCTGTCTTGTACTGGGCGTAGTCTATGTCTTATGATATTGTTTTGTTTACATTTATAACAATGTCTCTGTCTGGTGTGGTCAATGTCCATTGGTACTTCTCGCCTCGTGTTGTGCCATGTTTCTGAACACTACCTCACTATCGTCCTGAGCAATATTCTGATCTGGGGGCATATTTTGATTTTGTTCTGTCTGTGTTAGACCTGCCATACGTTCAGTTAATTGGGCCATGTCTACATCAAAATTGAGAGACATATTTTCTTTTTTTTTCAATATTGCCAAAAATATGTATACTGACAGTACCTGATTTCTAACTAACCAAGTTATACCACTAAATACCTAAACAACATTAAAAATGGTCAGCTACTAGAGGTACTAATCAAAGAAGAGAAATTTCGCTTACCTTTAGCCGTCTGTTTCATCGTCTTCAGGTTCTTTCTTTAATTCTGTAATTGAAGATCCCGGTCACAGCACCAAATAACAAACCCCTTACCCCACCTTGTCGTCCTATGGATGGCTGTGTCGGTTGAAATGACGACAAGGAGTAGGGTAGAAGCTTGTTGACGGCTTTAATTCAATGTGAAGTGTAGACAAGAGTTCTCTCTTTCTCTCTCTAATATGTGGTCCTAGAGGAGGCGGTGACGTAGGTAGATGTAAAATGTATGAAAGGCGGAAGTACCCAGTCTCAAACCTCAGTCTCAGTCTTCAGTCTAATCTCCGTTTGATTCCCGTCTGACTGGGCCTATTGCGGCCCTCTATTTATAATGATTGGGTACGTGACTGGTGCACGTGCGTTGGGACAATTCTTGCCCCATAGGTTACCCAGCTCATCATAAACTGTCAAAATTTACTAGTTTTAATACAGATTACAGCCTTACCGGCGCCTGATGCAAGCTGAACAAAATAGAAATGTTTTGATTTTCTGACTGGACTTGGTTGAGGCTGGACAGAACCGCCTGTAATATGCACATTTTGCACAAACTATACTGCGCAGTTAAACAGGTGTGTGGACTATGTGATGTCCTGTCATTCCTTCCAGAACATTCCACGTAGTCCCTACCATACCCATACCTATTCTGTAACAATTAACTAATAAGTTGGTCGCCTAGTTTAACACGTGCATAGACCGTGCGATGTCCTGTCATGCTTTCCAGAACATCCCGCGTAGTCGTTACTAAGTAGGTGCTGTAACAATTTACTGATATTTCGGTCACCTAGTTTGGCCATGCCTCAAAACAACAACCTAACTCTGGCTGCAAGCATGAGTAAACAATTCCGCGTTACTGACCTTTAAATATACTACACATCTTTACTAGGTCTAATCAACATTATATACACCACAATAATGCACTTTGAAATTAAACACAGCCTAATAAATTTATACATGGTTGTTATTAAATAACTAATACTTGTACTCTTATAAAATTCACTATAATCTAACTCAGCCCCGCGATCCACAATTATACACGGCTAACATGACAACTTCTGTCAAGGTTCAACAGGTACCCCACTTCCTGTTTACCTAGCGGGAATATTCAAATATCATATCTATTAATGATATTCATGGGGACTTAAGCAGGGCTACTAGCCTGTCTATCTCTATAGGGTTACACTCATCTTTCACCAATAATATCATTGAGGCTTAAGCAAGGCTACCAGCATGCCTACCTCTATGGGGTTACAACTGTGCCTTACAGTATATTTGAAATATACAGTCTGATGAGGTAATCGTCTAACACCAAATCTGTACTGGATTACTATTCGAAAGGTATTGTTATTCTACAAGAATAGATTTACGCAATAGGACTTTGTTATAGCTGGTTGACCATGATAATTTTCCAAAGGATGACTCGTGGGTTTCTGATGATGAGATAGAAACGGACGTACCAACTCTCGCTGACAAAGATGGACGACGATCACGTGATAAAGTGACGCTCGGTTGACGCTCTGGACGTTCTCTGACAGTGTGTCGCGATATAGTGGATCTAGGAAGACGTTTGTGTCGACGGTCCATGACGTCGGGCCGTAACTTTGCGTCAGTATTAGTAATAATTTCGGTATCATTTTCCTTTTTAGCTGACATGGAAAGTCCAGGATCATGCAGATCACACTCTCTTTGTAGAATATCCATTTGTCGCCGGAGTTTCGTCATTTCGGTGATGTGGACGTCATCTTTCTCTTGGATGACTTTAAACAGATAGTCTATCTTAGTTTGGAACTCTTTTTTCAAATCTGCAATCTGAGAAATTGGGTCCAGTTGTTTCTGAGGAGCCACAGCAGTTCCCAAGTGAACAAAGCTTAGCAATAACACGATGATATGGAGAGATAGAAAACAAACCGCCATATTGAAATGTAGGTTTGCACTGACATTGATAAGAATGGAGGTCATTTCTTCAAACCTTATCTTATGAAGTCATGGTCACTTTATCACGAACTTCACAATATAATATAGCAGAAAGAAATTGATGGCAAGAAATCCGAAATACCATACTGGTGATGATATTAACATTTAATTTGACTTTGCGTCTACATTATACTTCCAAAGTAATACAAGAACCAGTTTTGGACCGTACAATGTCCTGTTGGTCAGGAGCAATTCTATGAAAAGGTACAATTTCTCAGTATCTATAGAGAGTTCCAGTCACAACCCACTGTCTACAGCGCGATTTTTGTTTGTGTATGTAAGTAGTTTTTAATCCACAAAACTTTTTTTTCTAAAATGACCATCGATGATACTAGAAAATAAAATATATCCCTCGTTGTCTATGCTAGCGATTCATCTTTCACATTTACGCCAAACCCAAACCTAGCATATTGTAATGATATTTCTATGCAAATGCTCGCTTGCTTAGGTTCTCTTGTAAATCATCATGATACCGGAAAAATTCTAGAAAACAACGGGACGTAAATTGATCCTATGTGAGTTAGAGCTCGAGTGCTGATATTGATAGATATACGTGAAACTTTTCCCTTTGTACGTTAACACCTTTAGTCACTGATTGGTAGATATAGGTGACACTCTTTCCTTTGTACGTTAACACCTTTAGTCACTGATTGGTAGATATAGGTGACACTCTTTCCTTTGTACGTTAACACCTTTAGTCACTGATTGGTAGATATAGGTGACACTCTTTCCAGTGTATGTTAACACATTTAGTCACTAATTGGTAGATATACGTGACACTTTTTCCTTTGTACGTTAACACCTTTAGTCACTGATTGGTAGATATACGTGACACTCTTTCCAGTGTATGTTAACACATTTAGTCACTAATTGGTAGATATACGTGACACTTTTTCCTTTGTACGTTAACACCTTTAGTCACTGATTGGTAGATATACGTGACACTCTTTCCAGTGTATGTTAACACATTTAGTCACTAATTGGTAGATATACGTGACACTTTTTCCTTTGTACGTTAACACCTTTAGTCACTGATTGGTAGATATACGTGACACTCTTTCCAGTGTATGTTAACACATTTAGTCACTAATTGGTAGATATACGTGACACTTTTTCCTTTGTACGTTAACACCTTTAGTCACTGATTGGTAGATATACGTGACACTCTTTCCAGTGTATGTTAACACATTTAGTCACTAATTGGTAGATATACGTGACACATTTTCCTTTGTACGTTAACACCTTTAGTCACTGATTGGTAGATATACGTGACACTCTTTCCAGTGTACGTTAACAACTTTAGTCACTGATTGGTAGATATAGGTGACACTCTTTCCAGTGTATGTTAACACCTTTAGTCACTGATTGGTAGATATAGGTGACACTCTTTCCTTTGTACGTCAACACCTTTAGTCACTGATTGATAGATATAGGTGACACTCTTTCCTTTGTACGTTAACACCTTTAGTCACTGATTGGTAGATATAGGTGACACTCTTTCCTTTGTACGTTAACACCTTTAGTCACTGATTGGTAGATATAGGTGACACTCTTTCCAGTGTACGTTAACACCTTTAGTCACTGATTGGTAGATATAGGTGACACTCTTTCCTTTGTACGTTAACACCTTTAGTCACTGATTGGTAGATATAGGTGACACTCTTTCCTTTGTATGTTAACACCTTTAGTCACTGATTGGTAGATATAGGTGACACTCTTTCCTTTGTATGTTAACACCTTTAGTCACTGATTGGTAGATATAGGTGACACTCTTTCCTTTGTATGTTAACACCTTTAGTCACTGATTGGTAGATATAGGTGACACTCTTTCCTTTGTATGTTAACACCTTTAGTCACTGATTGGTAGATATAGGTGACACTCTTTCCTTTGTACGTTAAACACCTTTAGTCACTGATTGGTAGATATAGGTGACACTCTTTCCAGTGTACGTTAACACCTTTAGTCACTGATTGGTAGATATAGGTGACACTCTTTCCTTGTACGTTAACACCTTTAGTCACTGATTGGTAGATATAGGTGACACTCTTTCCTTTGTACGTTAACACCTTTAGTCACTGATTGGTAGATATAGGTGACACTCTTTCCTTTGTATGTTAACACCTTTAGTTACTGATTGGTAGATATAGGTGACACTCTTTCCTTTGTATGTTAACACCTTTAGTCACTGATTGGTAGATATACGTGACACTCTTTCCTTTGTACGTTAACACCTTTAGTCACTGATTGGTAGATATAGGTGACACTCTTTCCTTTGTACGTTAACACCTTTAGTCACTGATTGGTAGATATAGGTGACACTCTTTCCTTTGTATGTTAACACCTTTAGTCACTGATTGGTAGATATAGGTGACACTCTTTCCTTTGTATGTTAACACCTTTAGTCACTGATTGGTAGATATAGGTGACACTCTTTCCTTTGTACGTTAACACTTTTAGTCACTGATTGGTAGATATAGGTGACACTCTTTCCAGTGTACGTTAACACCTTTAGTCACTGATTGGTAGATATAGGTGACACTCTTTCCTTTGTACGTTAACACCTTTAGTCACTGATTGGTAGATATAGGTGACACTCTTTCCTTTGTATGTTAACACCTTTAGTCACTGATTGATAGATATAGGTGACACTCTTTCCTTTGTATGTTAACACCTTTAGTCACTGATTGGTAGATATAGGTGACGCTCTTTCCTTTGTACGTTAACACCTTTAGTCACTGATTGGTAGATATAGGTGACACTCTTTCCTTTGTATGTTAACACCTTTAGTCACTGATTGGTAGATATAGGTGACACTCTTTCCTTTGTATGTTAACACCTTTAGTCACTGATTGGTAGATATAGGTGACACTCTTTCCTTTGTATGTTAACACCTTTAGTCACTGATTGGTAGATATACGTGACACTCTTTCCAGTGTACGTTTAGACCTTTAGTCACTGATTGGTAGATATAGGTGACACTCTTTCCTTTGTACGTTAACAAGATAAGTCACTGATTGGTAGATATAGGTGACACTCTTTCCTTTGTACGTTAACAAGATAAGTCACTGATTGGTAGATATAGGTGACACTCTTTCCTTTGTACGTTAACACCTTTAGTCACTGATTGGTAGATATAGGTGACACTCTTTCCTTTGTATGTTAACACCTTTAGTCACTGATTGGTAGATATAGGTGACACTCTTTCCTTTGTACGTTAACACCTTTAGTCACTGATTGGTAGATATACGTGACACTCTTTCCTTTGTATGTTAACACATTTAGTCACTGATTGGTAGATATACGTGACACTCTTTCCAGTGTACGTTAACACCTTTAGCCACTGATTGGTAGATATACGTGACACTCTTTCCTTTGTACATTAACACCTTTAGTCACTGATTGGTAGATATAGGCGACACTCTTTCCAGTGTACGTTTACACCTTTAGTCACTGATTGGTAGATATAGGTGACACTCTTTCCAGTGTACGTTAACACCTTAAGTCACTGAGTGGCATACCTTTGTGAGCTTGGGCCACTTTTCCACGGTTACAAAGGTCCTGGTACAGTATAATAGTTATGTACCATTTTAGCTGTAGTTGGACCACTTTTCCAGGGTTACAAAGGTCCTGGTACAGTATAATAGTTATGTACCATTGTAGCTGTAGTTGGACCACTTTTGCAGGGTTACAAAGGTCCTGGTACAGTATAATAGTTATGTACCATTCTAGCTGTAGTTGGACCACTTTTCCACGGTTACAAAGGTCCTGGTACAGTAGAATAGTTATGTTCCATTGTAGCTGTAGTTGGACCACTTTTCCACGGTTACAAAGGTACTGGTACAGTATAATAGTTATGTACCATTGTAGCTCTGGTTGGACCACTTTTCCACAGTTACAAAGGTCTTGGTACAGTATAACAGTTATGTACCATTGTAGCTGTAGTTTTACCACTTTTCCACGGTTACAAAGGTACTGGTACAGTATAATAGTTATGTAACATTTTAGCTGTAGTTGGACCACTTTTCCACGGTTACAAAGGTCCTGGTACAGTATAATAGTTATGTACCATTGTAGCTGTAGTTGGACCACTTTTCCACGGTTACAAAGGTCCTGGTACAGTATAATAGTTATGTACCATTGTAGCTGTAGTTGGACCACTTTTCCACGGTTACAAAGGTCCTGGTACAGTATAATAGTTATGTACCATTGTAGCTGTAGTTGGACCACTTTTCCACGGTTACAAAGGTCCTGGTACAGTATAATAGTTATGTACCATTGTAGCTGTAGTTGGACCACTTTTCCACGGTTACAAAGGTCCTGGTACAGTATAATAGTTATGTACCATTCTAGCTGTAGTTGGACCACTTTTCCACGGTTACAAAGGTCCTGGTACAGTATAATAGTTATGTACCATTCTAGCTGTAGTTGGACCACTTTTCCAGGGTTTACAAAGGTCCTGGTACAGTATAATAGTTATGTACCATTGTAGCTGTAGTTGGACCACTTTTCCACGGTTACAAAGGTCCTGGTACAGTATAATAGTTATGTTCCATTGTAGCTGTAGTTGGACCACTTTTCCACGGTTACAAAGGTCCTGGTACAGTATAATAGTTATGTACCATTCTAGCTGTAGTTGGACCACTTTTCCACGGTTACAAAGGTCCTGGTACAGTATAATAGTTATGTACCATTGTAGCTGTAGTTGGACCACTTTTCCACGGTTACAAATGTACTGGTACAGTATAATAGTTATGTAACATATTGCAGCTGTTGTGGCTGTGGTAACCATCCTAAATAAGGAAAAAAAACATGAACGTTTTGGTCATTTTGTGCTGTTTTTCATCTAGAAACCATAGAGCGCATCGTTGAACAGACTTTATATATCTCCTGAGTTAAGATGGGTCTGAGGTACCTACATATTCTGAAAAAAGTTACGTTTGTTCAAGATTCTCCTCTATTGTTTCTTAGGCAAAAACTATCAAAAAAATAGACAAATGATGACCAAATTTCAAATTCTGTTTATTTCGGATGGTTACCATTCTTCAAATTAAGAAAACTTTTAATACAATGAAATCGGGGATGTACTAAACATTTCAAATGTATTTCTCTCGCTAACCAAGTTTCCTTCCGATCCTGGCACCCTCACTTACCCTTTTTTTTCTCTTCTTTCTCTCTTCCTTCATCCCTTTCTTTGTCTGTTACGTGTCTTATGTGTTAGTGTGTATGTTGTATGAACATGGGTGTGTGTGTATGTGTTTATATTGTCTTGTCATGGTTTGAGTTTGTGTTAGTCAGAGTTTGTGTTTTTAAGACTATATATATATATATGAGAGTATTATGAAGTAATGGAGGAAGTACTGTAATGTATTATGATGTATACAAATTAAGTTTTATAACGGTCTACTCCTTTTTTGCACTATAATTAATTTTACATTGATAATTTTTAATGTAACACAAAATACACGTATAGTAGGTGTTGAGAATGACAATAATATGTATTTGTATGTTATATAGTTATGTGTATGTATGGGAAAAATTGAACAATAAATATAAAGCAAAACAAAAAGTATTTCAAATGCAATCATTTTATTTATCAATACACAAAAAATTAAAAATGATGGATTTGAAGCCCAAACCATATATAGTCCTTCGATATTCGCAACGATTAAAAAAGCTAAATGCTTACATTTGCGAATTATTAGTTATATGTAGAGTATAGCTATAAACTCTCTCATTATCCAGAATTTCAAGATGGCAGATACAATAAGATGGCAGCTATTGGCGACCATATTAGTTCGTCCAATTCATCCAAGATGGCCGCTAGATATAGAAAATGTCCAATGTTCAGCAGATTAATCCAACAGTGTTTCTATGATTTTACTGGTAATTAATAAAGTAATAGAAGTATAGAAATCAATATATAAACCAAGACGCCCGACAAGATTGAAAAAAATATTCGTACTAGTTAGTGAACAGTACTATTGGGGACTACAGAACAAACTACAATTTTTATCTATTAAAACAGGAGCAGATGCATTAACTATTTTCCTTCATTAATAACAGTTACCTACGTTACACTTTCATCACAATACTAATAGTACAGAATAGAATATCCATCATCATTCAAGTAGGTTTAAAAATTATGAACTTTTAAAAGCAAGGAAAACATTGAAATAAAACTGTGAAATTGCAGATGCAAAATAGTGTAAAATCTAATTAAAGAACACAATTTAATTCATTCAATCGTTTATACTACAACTTTAGCAAATAATTACTGTATCGTTAAAGAAGATGGATACGTTTGTAATTGTTTTCAAACACATAAATATTGAGAACTAAAGACTCTTTATGTATTTAGTACAATATGACAAGTGAGATTGCGGAGAGCATGTAATCGATCGTATAAATCGAGAAATAATACTGTGAATAGCTATATACTGAAGCACGTATGTTTCAACTGTAATTGACTATTGAAGTTTATTTTCTTCATTTATTTATTTATTTATATATTTATTTATTTATTTTAAAATTAGTGCCATCCAGGGCTATGTTATATAAAGTATACCAGATAATTGGAGTTATACGAAAACTTTAATATACAAATATGCATTTGAAAATAAAGTACTGTCCATTAGTCATCCTTAGACGTTTTAAAGTACAAACATCTATTAGACATAGAAAATGGAGGAAGAGTCAGTCACGATTGGGAACAAACTACCCAGTCAATGATGGAGGCGGGATTGCCTCCCCTTTTATCAACCAAAATCCTGTCTACGATGGAGGCGGGATTGCCTCCCCTCGTCTGTTGGCTATGAATGTGCTGTTAAAATCATTATCTACATGTGGATCTTGACGCACAGCAAAAATACTCCATTATATGAAGGACACAATGCTCTATTGGCTTATGAAAAGAAAACTATAGTGACCATTATATCATAGTTAGTTTAGCTTTTGGGATATATACCTTAAATAATTTACCACATTTTCTTTAACTCCACATCTTTTCACTTTTCCAGAGATGGTGCTGTGGAATTATTTACTCTAAAACTGTTTTAGGTATTTCTGATTAGATTTCGTCCAATTAAAAAAAAAATATCTAACAGCATGCAATGCTTAAAAAGCTTACAATAAGTGTTGCAAGAAACACACGTCCCCTGCCGTCAATTACACTTTTCTAATCTATGACCAGTTGTTATTGCTTGGTTATGCTATCATTGTATGAAGTTTGAACAAATTCCGTCTCAATTGTTCGGAAACGAAAATTTATGAAACAAAATATTTTTTGTAACAGTGACCCTTCTACCCCAAATTCAATCCCAAGCTATGTTTTCACCTATGTTACCATTGTTTGAAATTTGAAGAAATCCCGTTGAAGTTGTCATTTGGAAACTAAAAGGATTTTTGAAACAATCTATTTTAGTAACAGTGACCTTTGTAGTTGACCTTTTGATCCCAAATTTAATTCCAAGCTGTATTTTCTCATACGCTACCTTTGTGTGAAACTTGATTAAAATCCGTTGATCTTTTCTCAAGATACCGTCTGGAAACGAAAAACTATTTTTAGAAACAGTGACCTTTGTAGTTGATCTTTTGATCCCAAATTCAGTTCAAAGCTGTCTTTTCCCATACACTACACCATTGTGTAAAGTTTGATCAAAATGCATTGATGTGTTCTCAAGTTGTCGTCTAAAAACTTATATTTTGTGAAACAATCTATTTTTAGTAACAGTGACCTTTGTAGTTGACATTTGACCCCAATCCAATCCCAAATTATGTTATCCTCTAAAGACTATAGTACCTTTATATGAAGTTTGAACAAATTCCGCCAATGTGTTCTCAACCTACCGTCCGGAAACTAAAAGAATTTTTGAAACAATCTATTTTTGTAAGAGTGACTTTTGTAGTTAACATTTTGACCCAAATTCAATCCCAAGCTATATTATCCCTTATGTTACCATTGTGAAAAGTTTTAACAAACTCCGTTGATGTTTTCCCAAGTTGTCTTCTGGATACTTATAATTTGTGAAACAATCTATGTTTAGTAACAGTGACCTTTGTAGTTGACGTTTTGACCCCAAATTCAATCCCAAGCTGTATTTTCTCATATGTTACCATTATGTGAACCTTGATTAAAATCCGTTGTTTTTTTCTCAAGATACCGTCTGGAAACGAAAAACTTTTTTTTAACAGTGACCTTTGTAGTTGATATTTTGACCCCAAATTTCTTTCAAAGCTGTATTTTCCCATATGCTGCCATTGTGTAAAGTTTGATAAAAATTCATTGATGTTTTCTCAACTTATCAACCGGAAACTAAACATTTTGAAACAATCTTTTTTTAGTAACAGTGACCTTTGTAGTTGACATTTGACCCCAATTCAATCCAAAATTATGTTTTCCTCTATAGTCTATAGTGCCTTTATATGAAGTTTGAACAAATTCCGCCAATGTGTTTTCAACTTATAGTCTGGAAACTAAAAGGATTTTGGAAACAATCTATTTTTGTAAGAGTGACTTTTGTAGTTGAGCTTTTGACCCCAAATTCAATCCCAAGCTATATTATCCCTTATGTTACCATGGTATGAAGTTTGAACAAATTCCGTTGATGTGTTCTCAAGTTGTCTTCTGGAAACTAATAATTTGTGAAACATTCTATATTTAGTAACAGTGACCTTTGTAGTTGACCTTTTGACCCCAAATTCAATCCCAAGCTATATTATCCCTTATGTTACCATTGTATGAAGTTTGAACAAACTCAGTTGATGTGTTCTCAACTATCAACCGGAAACTAAATATTTTCAGATAATCTATTTTTAGTAACAGTAATCTTTGTTGTTGACCTTTTGACCCCGAATTCAATCCCAAGCTGTATTTTCTCATATGTTACCATTGTGTGAATCTTTTGATTTTTTTCTAAAGATACCGTCTGAAAGGAAAACCTTTTTTTAGTAGCAGTGGCCTACGTAGTTGACATTTTGACCCCAATCCAATCCAAAATTATGTTTTCCTCTAAAGACTATAGTACCTTTATATGAAGTTTGAACAAATTCCGCCAATGTGTTCTCTTATAGTCTTATAGTCCGGAAACTAAAAGGATTTCTGAAACAAACTATTTTAGTAACACTGGCTTTTGTAGTTGAGCTTCTGACCCCAAATTCAATCCCAAGCTGTGTTATCCCCTATGTTACCATTGTGTGAAGTTTAACAAAATCCATTGAAGTGATCTCAACTTATCAGCCGGAAACTAAAATTTTTGAAAAAATCTATTTTTAGTAACAGTGACCTTTGTAATTGAGCTTTTGACCCCAAATGTCATACCAAGCTGTATTTTCCCATATGCTACTATTGTTTGATATGTGATCAAAATCCCTTGATTTTTTCTCAAGTTATCGTCGGAAAACGAAATCCGGACAGACGGACAGACAGTCAGACAGACGAACAGACAGACACACAGACAGACAGACAGACGGAAACAAACAATATGATCCCTTCCGGTTTCACCGGCAGGGGACTAATCATCTCCTAGTAGCATTGCATATGTACATATTATTACATAGGATTTAACAAAATTTTATTTTAACAAAAGTACTGAAAAAATAACTTTTAAAAGAGAAAAATATGATTTTAAGAAATATTGAAATGTGCTTATTTTTGTTCCTATGTTTCGGTTTTATTGCATAACAGTGGTATTTCATGTCATTCATAAATGTATGATTGCTATTTTTGTATCCCATTATATATATCCTATTGAGTGTAAGTATTATAAATGTCTGTATTGTACACGAGTTTGATATGCTCTGACATGGATTAGATGAGAGGATTTAAAATAAAGCACATATCAGGTGGATCATTTCCCCATAATATATTTCAGATAGGAAGATAGGACTTGAGGTAATTCTTTTTTTTATTTGACCAAAGAAGAAAAAACATCGTTGCAATTATTTTCATTTCACCAAACTGAATGAAAGTTTACAACAAAATATATTGAAATTATAAAAAATAAGGTGATAAAAGCTGACATTGACAAATAAAAGTTATTGCATGCGAACGCAATACTATTGCGTATAAACATAATTTGCACGCAATAATTATTGCGTTCAAAGTATTGCGTTTACACGCAAAAGTGTTGCCTTCGCACACAATAACTTTTTTATTTTTCATGTCCTTTCCCAGCCACCGTAAGATTGAGATCTAAATCTTTGCATTACAAGTTTGCCTATGAACGTGTAAATAGCGTGCTATAAGTCTGTGTCGTGCTGCACGTGGCTTATCTTGACATTTGACATACGCTATCTGTGGACGTTGAGTTACCAATACTGATAATATTAAAATAAATGGAGTTGTCGCCCCTTCCAGACGGAATTACATAAATCCCCTCCGAGAGAGACACATACAAGTGTGCATTAATATAGCACAGTGTATGCTGCTATCTGTTGCTTATCTACGTGTGGCTTCAGTCTGAGTTCCGCAGAGGAAATGTGGAGAGCGCCTATCGTCCTTATTCATACCACAACTATTATAATACGACCAAAGCTCCATATAATTTGACATCCTCGATACTCCAGGGGTTCCGATCACTTACGATTCTCTAAACTCCTGAACTATTTCATAAAAATTGGAGGTAACAGAATAAAACACGTGATTTAGTTCTTTGATGAACATCGAAAGAGCAAAAGTACAACGGTACACTTTGGTTGACTGTATGGCTTTGAAGTTGGACATCGCTCTCTCCGTAGTATTCAAAGGAAATACTGTGATTGGTTCAGGTTCGTTCCCCTGAGCTGCCTCCAGTTTTACAATAAGATAGACCAGGGGTGTAGAGATCGTAAGTGATCGGAACCACTGGAGTATCGAGGTTGATGGTTCGACTGACTTAATGGGAATTAATTGCAAATCAATTATCTTTGCGACGTTTTAACTTCGCATTTTTCAAGACGATTTTATTTCCGATGTAAAGTCATGGTTCTACTGTTCATGTGCTCTAAACAGTTTTACGGCGAGTATTCTTATTGACCGCACCTCGAGATAAATTACCTAGACTTTTTCACAATATATATTGAAGTTGTTCTTTAAATGATTTATCAATTGATTTAAGCTGTCATCACTAGCCGTTTTTTTCATATTATTTCATACATGACCAGGACAAATACAGTATATAAATATGATGCATTTCATTTCAATTGAAGACTGGTTTTAAAAACCTACCTCTATCCAATAGTAGTTTAAAACGTGGGAACCTCGGAAATAGCGATTAAATCGACATTTGTATGTCATCAAGTAATGAATAAATTAATAACAAAATAGTACTTGTATTATTTATCCCAACCATTGTATTATTATTTGCCTAATTATTTTCATGAAAGTTTACTAAATTTTACACTATTATTTGATATATGATTTAAGCTTATACAGTTCAGATATATTAAACGTTCTGATACATATTCCCTCTTATTTTAACAATTAAAAGCTAGCTAAGATCCTTTGAACAGAATAATCAGTCTTTAAATATGATATTGTGATTGTTCAAAATTGAATATTTTCCTTGAATTAACTTGTCATGATATTTGTGCAACTCGATCTTATTATGAAACTATCAGCGGGATGGACGATTTTCTCATCAAGTTAAACAATCCATCTTTCCCATTCCACAGTTGGGCCACGTCTATATGGTAACGCGCGAGCTTATCAGTGACGGCACGAGGAAAGCACGTGCGATTTTTTGTGATTTGTTTGACGTGAAGAATCCTGAATGAATTAAAACTTATAGATTTCTGTATCCCTTCCTTACATATGAGACAAATATATGACGGTGGAAATGGATTTTGCCAATAGATCAAGGCGATATATCGAGATAAGGAATGTCTTGTCTAGCACCTAACACTAACACCCTGCATCACTTTCCTAGCTCTGTCTGAAATCCGCTGGGAATAATGTATTTCACCAAGTATCTCTTTCTTTATCACTACCACCAACGGAGATCGGACCAATATTTTATCCGCTATTTATTTCCCTAAATACTTAGATTATCGCATGCATCGAAGGGGAATTGGACAGAAATATATGAGATTTGAACACTGGAAGCCTTCAGCGGACAGTCTTACCACGAATCGACGCCCATCCGTTATATTTCAACATAGGCATCGGCAGCGAAAGGGTCCATCTTTGATATTTCTCTTACTAATTGCTACGATAATTCATGCTACAATGAATCGTTTTAGAATATGACGAAATACTGGCAATCAAATTAACGTAAAGTCCTAAGATTCATTTTATTATTTTAAACACACACATGTTCAATGCTCCAGACTATTTATACATATGAATGTCGCCAACGTTGGAGCCTCGTTCCTTAAAAAGAATAGAGTCCATTTTTTCTTCCCAAACTCAAAGCATTTGTTTAACTTAAAGCCAGGATTATTCCATTGTAAATATCGAATCCCCGGGCTTGCATTATAAGAATTAGGAAATTAAAGTAACATAAAAATTACCATAAAAAATGAAGCATTATAAAGGTAAAGAATGTTCTTTAAGGTTATTTTGAATCTATGTTTTTGATGTTATGTAGATATAACATAAATATCAGAATGTACCATAGATAAATTGATGATGAGACCACACTTTGGGTTTATATTCAAGTTAACCATTATGATTTAAACTAAACCAATGAATTTCCTATTTTTGGTGGGGACTCTATATCTTATGAAATCATTGCGCCGATGTTTCAGACATAATGTTACAAACGGCGACCCCATTTTTTTTAAAGTCATCAGATGATGACATTGGTTTTAACGCTTGTTACAATAGAGAATACATGGTTAGTATCTTACATTACAAGGTTTATTTTGGTTTGAGACTTAGACAAGCTGAGATGACAAGGCTTTGTCGAGTTATCTCGGCTTTCCGTGCCGAGCACCAAATTAACCTTAAATCGTATGATACGATCTTTTGTATTCTGTTTATCCTGAAACCATTTGCTTATATCATATATTTGAAATAAAACATAATGCGGGCTATTTACTCGGTTTCGCGTGGTGCGAGACGCTACTATGTTGGGAAGGAAACATTCGTTAACGAAACCAGAATGAGAGTGTAAGCCCTTTTACACTCGTGGGAAATATATAACGCTTTCACAAACAGTTCCAGCAATTCTGTTTGAAATATCAAGAGTGTGAATATCATTGAAACAGACATAGAAATGCATGTACCATAACAAGCGCAATGATTCAAATAATTATTTACATTACATACCTTTGTCGTCAGCCAAAAGAAAGAAATTCGGGAGTTTCGATAACGTACAAATGACTTCGTTACGTTGAACGTGATGTCACGTTTTGGAGGAACAAAATGACGTTACAATGACCGATTGGTTCGAAGTCAATTTAGGAATAGCTCCGTCAAATGTGAAACAAAGTACACGTCAATCTTATTGACGGATTAAACATTCTGTCAACACTGATAGGATAACTTCTTTGGCCCAATGTATTTTTAGGAACATGTGCACGGTGAACGAAAATAATTCAATGAATGAAATTTGTGATACAGAAATATTACTAGATGGATTACAGATGGTCGTTCAGGACTATGGGATAAATGTGTCTTTAATGATATATTCCTTACAGTGACACAACTATATAACAATATTTTAACAGGTAAAAATTAAAAAGGTAACCAAATCTTATCACATATTTTGGGAGGTGTGGTTTTGGAAACTTACATTACCTTTAGATCAGATACATTATATCGGCTATTTAAAACAGGACAACGATAACATCAAATCTCGTAAAACCTTTTATCGATTATTTACGATGGTCATTTGTCGACAAAAACGTGGATATATATTTCCTTTGATATGCCAAAATATGTTCGGCGTTCGTTTTATATGATAAAAACGTATTTGTTTATCTTCAAGTCACTTTAAAGCAAAAACCTTAACGACAAATTCAACTGTGTGAGACTACCATTAAGGAAGATTGTTAAATGGTTCTGGTTTATTTAACATTAACAGCAATAACGCTGATCTCACCGCATACTTCCGCAAAAACATCTCAGAGACCTGTGCAGTAAGGAGTAAAGACAGGGTGCAACAGATAACGTGCATTTCTTATCTTACATTGCAACATAAATGTCGACATATCGGCCGCGTGAGCTCGCGCTGTACACATGTTTCTGTGGTGACATGCTGCTTTTGCACCGAATCGACTGCGTCATGTATCTACAGTTAGAACAATTACTCTTGTAAAAGATGGCGTCCCTCTTTCCAATTAATTTACGAAAAAAATACATATACTGTAAAACATTGTAATGAACCCGACAGCCTTTCACTTCGATGTCATATGTGGAAACATTTGTGTGAACATTAGCTATTAGTGAACTAAGAAATAGAAACGTCCCCGTGTAAAACTGTCTGATTAGCTGCTAACGGAACGAACGCACCGGAAGTTCTTGAGAAGACATGTTGTTTAATCATGTCTAGACCAAATAAACAGATTTAATAGGATATTGGTGATGTTTGTCTTCAACTTAGAACATGTAAAATATGCTCCCGAATTTGGTATAATGGTGTTTGTTGGATGAAAGTGTCTGATTGATTGAACTAATATTCACGTGGCATATGTGTATGTGACTAACAGTATTTGGAAATGAATTACGATATTGCAATACGCATATAGTTACGTCACGTCATGAACAAATATGTCCACTTATCAAATAGCGCTACCTTGTTGACGGGGAAACACAGCTGTGGTATTATTTGGCAGAAAAATTTAGGTTCAAACGAGATTTAGAAGTTCATTGGAAAATTTAAAGAAAACGAACTGTTGTACTTGTGATGATGTTTAAAACCAGAGAAACAAGAATGGGCTGTAAAACAATGCTAGATTACAGTTTTACAGGCGTAACGACAAGAATAAAATGGGAACTCTTGCGGTGAATGTAGTCTAATAGGCACACTTGTGGATAAGTGAACAAAATTCGCCTCACTGCTGGGACCAATTAAAGGTCTACATTGCCATCCGTCCGCTGAAGACGAGACCGGTAGACATTTATCTCCTCAATGAAAGCATTACGAACACCGAACATCAGAAACGGTACATAAAAACATAGCTTACGCGACATAAAAACTGGTGTCAAATTACTACCAAATCACTCCTTAGGTCCATGAACAACGTCGTTGTTTCCATCGCTATGTGCGTTATGTACAATAAAACGTTCTGAAGATCACTAGGAAAAGTACACATTGATTTAGGTACAAGATCAGTTCCAAAAATAGAGGATTTAAGGTTACGGATGTGCCAGATTGAACGGGAACCTTCCATTAGTTACAGCACACACAGCTGTTTTAGGGATTACAGTGGTGTTACATGGACACCTTTAATTTGTTTCATCTTAAATATTGAGGACACTATTTTGTATCGTAGAAGAAATCTGATTGTGATAGCAAAACTGTCTTTATCACATAACTAGCCCGGCCATGTCATAAATGTCGTAAGACATATGTGTAATAACACTATTGTGACGTCACATGTAGTTTTGACGTAATAATCTATATATGACATCGCATGATTGTCTCGGTAGATGAAAACGTCACATCCATGCCAGATTTGTTCTGTAATTATAGACAAAATCTTAAGTTTTACTATGGTTCTATTATCGAAAGTTGTGTGATAAATAGAATCTTACACTAGTGACTATGTGATATGGTTTATCAAACTCGTTAATTAATCTGATATGACACACGCTTAAAGGCTCGTGGCATATCAAATTATTGAACTCGTTTGATGAATTTCATATCACTTAGCCACTCAAGTAAGAACCTCTATTAATACAGTTGTTTTATAATCTTATCATTATCTTTGACTTGAGTCATGAATCTGTTCAGTCTACACTCCAACATATGGTGACATATTTCTGCGACCTTGGATTTTATTGGATGATCGTAATAGTTTACAAATTATAGAAAATCCACATGATGAAATTATCTAAACCTTTAAAATACAATTGTGGTTGAACATGAACAAATACCGATACAAAATACAAACATATCAAGCATAATCTAGACTCAAAATAGTGTATAAGTGTGAAAGTATTTAATCACACATGCTTCCATAATTCCTGAAGTTTGCCATTATACAATGGTTGTTGTTAACGCCATCAAACAAACCTCGCCTGAACTGTAGCTAGCGGTAACGTATGGAATAGGCTACATATCAGTTGGTTCCAAATACATGGGGTTTTTATTGATATTTTGAAGAGGGACAAAACTGCGCATTTCGACTAACACGTATAAACAAAATAATAGGTGAGGAAGAATAAAAACACACAAATTATCGTTTGAAACCTAGCACATGCCTGTAAAATCTCCTGTGGTCGACTAGCATGCTATGGACTTCACAAACACATCAATACAAGTCTCAGTTTTTGTCAAAGGAAAATATTTCATCTTCAGAGCGATGGTGTTTACCACTAGACCACTAACCTAGAGGTAGAAGGATCGGTGATATGTTAAACTTTTAGTGCATTTACGTTTGATGAATTCGAGTAAAACACATTTCTACTTCACAATATATTTGAAGATTTAAGGCATACCATATCTATTTTGATTTAAATTGGGAAATAAGGCATTCAAAGTGTGGTGAGATAGCTGTGGTTTTATTAATTCGCTGTGCTTTTCACCACATCAGAAGAAAGTTGCCCTCCTACTCAAAAGGATGTCACAACGGTGCTACCACAATTAGTGTAAAAATAACATACCTGTGGTATTGGCGTAATAGCTGTCAGCGCACCTGGGCTTAGGTGGGTTGTTGTTGTGCAATGATTTTATAGATAATATTGTCACCTCATTTACAGTGTAGATGTTTAAGATTTCATTTTTCATGGTGCAGGTTGGTTTTTATTCATTTTCATTCTCTTTTAATATTTAGATTGTCAAACTAACACGGATAGACTCCTGGGTGAAATATTGTTGGCTGAAGCATGAAATCAGAGAAATACCGTTAATGTATGGTCTGTATATGCTTAGAGATTAAGTACGAAAGTGCCATTATCCAAGCCACTGTATATTTGTATAATACAGTATGTGAAGCTACGCTGAATATAGTTATATGTTAATAAATGTAACAAAAGATTATTTCATGTACGTATTACTTAAACACGTTGTAATTGACTTGAAGGAGCAAATCAAAATCCATTTTTCATTTATTAGTAATGTTTGTTTGCTTATTTTTACAGCCAAAGTTTTCAGATGGTAATGATACCTGTATATGTACGTATTGGTTGGATATTAACTTTCTCTAGATAAATCTGACATTCGGAGAAATATTGCTATTCAGCTATGAACAAGAAATGACACAGAATACCTATATTGAAACATGCAATGATTACAGAAGTTCAGGATTTTTATTTAGAATATTTCAAATGTTTCCCCATTTTATTGTTGGACGTGATTTTCACTCCCTGGTTGCCAATGTTGAAGGGACTTCAACTTTAGATTTCACCGTTGAAAACAGACTCCAGGCGTTATGCAACTTATTATATATCCTAAAACTTGAACTTTCGCTGAATTAAAAAAAAATAAAGTAATGACAATGAAAATATTTCGCGTTTGAGTCTGTGAAATATTAACCATCAACTGAACGGAGAAATCTAAAGATATAGTCCATTTAATATCTAATTAACACATTTTTTACATTGTAAATAGAGAAAGACACCGTAGCCTTTATACCCCTATACAAAAAATAAATTTCTTATACATGTGCTTGAGTCTGGACTTTTCTGGTAGCGAGTCGTTCTTAATATAAAGTCATATTTGAAACACAGGGGAACATTGTCCAGCAAAAAATGATAACCTTTAAAATATTTAAAATATTATTTATTTCATTGTTTTTCCATTTTCGTAAGCTGACTTTTCCATTAAAGAGTAAACAAAGATATTACAGACTTCTTACCGACATCACGATGGGCCGCACGGGATCCATACCGACTCATTATATCCAGACATATTGTCCGCCATGTTTCTCGTAGTAGAGTTAGAAGGTTTGGGAGCGTATTCTGTCCTTAATGACAACACCCTCTTACTTTATATGTTATCGAGTTATTCCGTCTTTGCACATTACAATGTTAGCTCCCTTGCCGGTAGGTTTCCATTGTGTCGTCATTGTGAGAACAATTCACGTCGCTTTCCCCGAAAAATATGACGTTATGCTCGCAAACACATGACGTCACAATCAATAACTACTCGCAAGGGCAGATAAGTCTTTAATATGTAAACACAGAATATGTTATGAGATCCATAAGAATAACGAAGAAATATGATGGCTTTGAAGTAACAAAAAGGGTAAGAAATGTCATTATCTCTCTCCAGTTAGAATATGAACAACTAGTGAACTTTTTCTTTAAGCGTGATTTATACAATCTCATTCCATACTGCACAGTTCGATTTGATATAATTATAGTTTTGTATTATCCACCATTGACTTTATATACCAGTACATAAAGTCAGTACAATATAAATTATCGTTCAAATCGGAACACCATTACCATATAAATGTGTTTTTAATGTCATTGAATAATTTCAATTATAAAAATAGAATCTATATTTATTTGAATTTTTGAATGGGAAATTCAAGGTTGGCATGGTTCTTAATGTGTCACCATAGCTATAACTAATGTTTTCTTGCTATTATGATCATTAACGTAACGTTTCGTAATGCACTTGTTTTGGTAAAACTGAACAATTACTGGGTGTATACATGTACATTAAAAGTTGGCCTCAAACAACTCAATTTGATATGACATTACAGACTGTACATACACATCAACATAATCCTTACAACTAGAATTACAGGTAACGAAGCGTGTACGGACCAAATCGGTGCTTATCAATAAAATAGCTGAGGTATAACCACAACTCAGTGCAATCACAGTTATCGAAACCTCATTCATAACGGAGCAGACGAGACATTTCACCGACTTCCGGTTTGAAATGACTACATTTAAATTTTTGTACCGATCAGAAAGATTAGAGTATAATCTAGTCACGGAATTTTCTCGTAACAGTCCACATTCATCATTTCTACAACTGATATCAGGGAGCCCTTTATCATCTTACAGCAGGTATTCAAGTTATCTCTTATTCCGGAAGTTCGTCTTTCATTGCGTCAACAGTTAATAGATACAATTTCCGGGTCATTGAGAACCAAGGTCAAGTTATGGGCATATTTCCGGTCACGGGTCATAGCATTTCGATTTAGATGCATTTTAAAATTACAGTGATTGTAAGGGTAAGAAATATGATTTTGTATTACTTGCAAATTACAAACTGCAAAGTTTTGTAACCTGTCGCAAATTTGACAAATCTTTAAATGTCACATTTATTCAAACTAATTAGCAATACAAATTTGGAATATAAAAACCATCAAAATCATATTTTGTACATTCATTTATATGTATAACATCCGAAACAGAATATATGTATTTATGATGATTAAGATCATATAAAGCATTTTAGAACTTAATCCATCCTAATAGCAATTTAGTGTTATCCATATTTCCTGCTAACCATGAAACATTACAATATAATAATTTTTATGTACGGTTTTACGATATAATTTTTTCTATTATTACATTTTAATCACTCTGTAACTCCCCATATTTTTCCCTCTCTCACTCCATTCACTGACTACATTGTATTCTGTTTTCATCTTTCTACGTGTGTATGATATTGTATGGATGTTAATTCAAACATAGATTATGATACAATGGTTTGTGCGACAATGTTATTTTGATAAAGGAAATGACAAAGATAATGTGTGATAATAGTTTGATAGCAAGTTGATGATTACATCGATGATTTGTGTGATGGCAGTGTGCTAATGATGAGTTGGATGTTGTGTGTGTTGACGATGATAGACGCGACTTGATGAAAATAAGTTATCACTGATCGACAGATGCTTCTTTGTTAGTTTATATGTGGATGTGCAGAGTGAAAATATCTCTGTTTGTTATTTCTGACATGTTAAATGAATGATAATATATATATATATATATGCATGTATATTGAACAAAATAAAGTTTAGTGTCACCCGTTCACAATGAGTATTTTCCAATATGGGAGAGATATTGAAGTTAAACTTACATAAAAAAATCTGTTGTTTTTAATCCTTAAGTGAATATTGATCAGTGAATGCATTTATTATTAAATGTTTGGTGTGATACACGCAAATAATGTTGTTTCCACTGTATGTATTTTAGTATATTGTACATAATGTATTGGTGTGCAATTTCAGCAGTAGAGTGGACAAGTAGCAACATTTTAGATATAAGCGTTAAATGCTATAAATTTGAGGCTCCAATCCAGTGTAAATATTGTTGTAAAATATGTATTTATATCGTATAACTTTTAAAACGCATATGTGGAGGGTGTAAATAGGCTTTGTCTGGTGCCCAATCCATGTTAAATCTTCTGGGCTCTTACACCAGCCGATCCTCCAGAAATGTTATCACGGCTTCTATTGAAATGTCCATGATTGTGTGTAGGTACATCGTCTGCTTACTCATTGTCGTCATCTGAACTCGATCTCATGACCTCATCTTTTACTCGATATCTATGACATGATATCACATAAAATGTACCCGGAATAGTGAAATGCAAAACATTATCGAAACCAACCTGTTAGCCTTTTATATATTTAATGACTTGGTCCAATTCTTCTTAGTTACATTTCCAAAGTTTCCATCACTGACATTCTGTCTAGAACATTGTAGTTTATAAAAGGTACCGTCAAACTTGTTGGTAAAAATCACCCAAGGAAAGAATTATCGTTATAGACAGGTGGTCTTTAAACACAGGTCGAATCGTGTTCAAATTCCATTTGTTATTGGGGTCCCCAGAAAAGAGGTGTTATTAAGCAGGTGGTCTTCATACAGAGATGGCCGCTAAATCAGGGTTGACTATATTACAATATCTATAAAGTGTTTAAAATATATTGAGAAATAACTTTTGTGTAGGCCATATAAAAATGGCTATTTTGTATTCAAATATATTTGAGTGTCTCAGAAATTCAGTGTATTATGATATAACTAAATAATAATGTAAAAAATAAAGCGTAATTTAATGTCCCTATTTTTAATCTTTTTCTTTTGATTTTTTCTATTAATTACCAATATTATCAATACTTTTGACACGTATTTAATATCATTCATGAGTCCCTTGAAGGAAAACTTGAGTTGGAATACTTAGCTGTAGACTTGTTACGGTATTATTATTTGTCGGTAGAAATATGTCCTTGTTGAGTTTGAAGTAAATGCTGGAGGAAAGTGCAATTCTAAATATCGAGAAAAAAATAGTGTTAGACAAACATTAGATTGAAAAAATGAATCCGATTTGTACATATAAGTATACATGCTATTGACAGCTGTTGAAGTACATATAATGTAAATAGTTGACGCATATGGGGTTTGGTCCTATTTCGGGGTGACTGCCTCCCTTATTTCTCCTAAGCTTTTAATCTTATACTGTTAGAGAAAGGAAAGTAGAATGCTGTTTTGTGTGTCGAGGACCGTAAACAAGCGGCTCAATGAGTCAGATTTTCTACGTTGTCATTATCCCAACTAACCATGTATCTAGAGAGTCGTGTCAAGCATTGGGCTGAATTAGATCCGTGACATTGATTGGCACATGTCAAGTCCCTCTTTACGTTTTCACACATTCGACAGAGGTCCCGAAGAGGTTAAACACTGCTAAGGAGAGATTAGGAAATGGGTACAATTGGATATTGTGTATTTTGTAATTGAAAAAGCTAAGGCGATTGAATAAAAACCTCTGCCTGTATGAAATGTTGTAAAATATAATATGTCTCGTGCAATCTTACTTTCCATGATTGGATGATAGGGACTCGTTTATATACACGCATACACAAGTAACTTGATGCGAACGCCAAATTAAATTTCACGATACATAATTGAATAAAAAACACCGTAATAATTGGCATGTCGATATTTACACTTCTTATCCCCACTGGAACCTTTCTAGAGTCTCAGATGAAGTTTGATCGTTATGAGTTATATTTAGAAACTGTCGCTAAATATTTTAAATTTGAAAATTAACATCGCGGAAATAAATATTGCTTTATTTAGTAGAATATAATCCGTGACAGATTTATAAATTGGTTTTGTAACATAAGAGACCTTTATCGTGCTGTAATTTACTGGATCATAATGTTTACTTTTAAATTCTCCTTAATAGCATGTTTACTACCACCAAGCTTCATTTGAAATGCTCATGAAACATACAGACGGCTTTTATTTGTTAATCCAGGGAGGTATTCCAGCCTAATCATTTTACTCGCCTGATAATTGTATTTGTCACGATTTATCATATTTTTAGAATAGAACAAAGGCTTAACAATTTACAGATTTAGAATGTATTATGTTCAGTGAGTTAAGAATAATATGGTGATATTATTATGGTAAACGTAATTAGCAATCCCTCCCAGGGTTCATTGCCCCCTTCACTCAAGCGTTCCACAAGCAGGAGAGACATTTAGGACAAATCATCTACGTCAGGAGTATAGCCGTTCATCAACGATGGGGTCGGAACGTAACAACGCTGACGTTGTCAAAGGAAGAAAAAGTGGAACCATATTATGGTACAGTTTGGTTTAGATTTTTTTAGTTTAACGTCCTATTATCAGCCGGGGTAATTTAAGGACTTGTCAGGGTTGTTGGTGAAGGAAAACCAGAGTACCCGGAGAATAACCATCGATCAGCACTCAGTACCTGGCAACTACCCCACATGGGATTCGAACTCGAAACCCAGAGGTAGAAAGCTTGTGATAATATGTTGGGGCATCTTAACCACTCGGTAACCTCTGACCTGTTTTTGACGCAGTCGAAATCGGATGACCGCAATGAAATCGGGAAGTGATTACAGAATTAGCAGTAATTTCGAGGCGATATACTGTTGGAACAATTCTAACTGAAATATGGTGTAATCAATGAATTTTTAATTCTCATCCCATTCCTTATTGCTTCGTTTTGTAAAATTGCGACATGGATATCAAATTTTACAAAAAAGAAAAAAATATTGAAAGGCCCACTACCTTTCCGAAACGACTTTTGATTTTTAAAATGAGCATGCAAAAAAGATCCTACCAGTAAATATTTATATAAAATATCCCTAAATATCGTGTCTTTATTAAATCATTGACTAGCCAATACTTGGTTATTCTGTATCTCTGACGATCATCATAATTTTATTATATTTTTATAATTTGCATGTGATTGTGTCTTATACACTAAGTACAGCTACACAGGTTTTATTGACGTGCTCTTCAAACTATCCAAATCTTAATAAACCAAGGACAAAGACAATGTATATACGTGATTATAAGTCATTGTTAATTAAGCAGTATTTCAATATTTTCGATTTCAAATAACGGTTATATCACATACCTTTTTTTATCAAAATAATTTTTTTTGCCATATTTCCTATACAATAGGATTGAAACACCTTTGACAAGCCACAAGTTATACATGATATTTAGCATCTGTCGACTCCTATGAAATAGTTACATTGGTTTGTGTCTAATATTGTCACCGACTATTCGTAATCAGATTCAATTTCACTACCTTTCTGTTTTATCGTAATTATCTGACATATTCTATTACTATACTATGGACATGCAGGTTATTTACGCGTGTGATAAGAATTTTCGTAATAATATCAATGTCCCAACGACATCGCGAATATAACCGGCTATATCACATCACACAAAACTTATTTAATGTTTTAAAATGTGCAATGTGCCAGGAATAGATAATGTCATGTGAAAGCCCTGTTGGAAACTGTCTGGTATGTAAAGTATAAAACTACAATAAGAACTGTATACAACATTACAATTGTCTATTAGACTTAGTGTGGGAACCCTGGTGGAAACTGTCTGGTACGTATAGTATAAAACCACAATGAGAACTTTATACAATATTACAGTTGTCTATTAGACTTAGTGTAGGAACCCTGGTGGAAACTGTCTGGTACGTATAGTATAAAACCACAATGAGAACTTTATACAACATTACAATTGTCTATTAGACTTAGTGTGGGAACCCTGGTGGAAACTGTCTGGTACGTATAGTATAAAACCACAATGAGAACTTTATACAACATTACAATTGTCTATTAGACTTAGTGTGGGAACCCTGGTGGAAACTGTCTGGTACGTATAGTATAAAACCACAATGAGAACTTTATACAACATTACAATTGTCTATTAGACTTAGTGTGGGAACCCTGGTGGAAACTGTCTGGTACGTATAGTATAAAACCACAATGAGAACTTTATACAACATTACAATATTGTGTATAAGACTTAGTGTGGGGACCCTGGTGGAAACTGTCTGGTACGTATAGTGTAAAAACTACAATGAGAACTTTATACAACATTACAATTGTCTATTAGACTTAGTGTGGGAACCCTGGTGGAAACTGTCTCGTACGTATAGTATAAAACCACAATGAGAACTTTATACAACATTACAATTGTCTATTAGACTTAGTGTGGGGACCCTGGTGGAAACTGTCTCGTACGTATAGTATAAAACTACAATGAGAACTTTATACAACATTACAATTGTCTATTAGACTTAGTGTGGGGACCCTGGTGGAAACTGTCTCGTACGTATAGTATAAAACTACAATGAGAACTTTATACAACATTACAATTGTCTATTAGACTTAGTGTGGGGACCCTGGTGGAAACTGTCTCGTACGTATAGTATAAAACCACAATGAGAACTTTATACAACATTACAATTGTCTATTAGACTTAGTGTGGGAACCCTGGTGGAAACTGTCTCGTACGTATAGTATAAAACTACAATGAGAACTTTATACAACATTACAATTGTCTATTAGACTTAGTGTGGGAACCCTGGTGGAAACTGTCTCGTACGTATAGTATAAAACCACAATGAGAACTTATACAACATTACAATTGTCTATTAGACTTAGTGTGGGAACCCTGGTGGAAACTGTCTGTACGTATAGTATAAAACCACAATGAGAACTTTATACAACATTACAATTGTCTATTAGACTTAGTGTGGGAACCCTGGTGGAAACTGTCTGGTACGTATAGTATATAAACCACAATGAGAACTTTATACAACATTACAATTGTCTATTAGACTTAGTGTGGGAACCCTGGTGGAAACTGTCTCGTACGTATAGTATAAAACCACAATGAGAACTTTATACAACATTACAATTGTCTATTAGACTTAGTGTGGGAACCCTGGTGGAAACTGTCTCGTACGTATAGTATAAAACTACAATGAGAACTTTATACAACATTACAATTGTCTATTAGACTTAGTGTGGGAACCCTGGTGGAAACTGTCTGTACGTATAGTATAAAACCACAATGAGAACTTTATACAACATTACAATTGTCTATTAGACTTAGTGTGGGAACCCTGGTGGAAACTGTCTGGTACGTATAGTATAAAACCACAATGAGAACTTATACAACATTACAATTGTCTATTAGACTTATAGTGTGGGAACCCTGGTGGAAACTGTCTGTACGTATAGTATAAAACCACAATGAGAACTTTATACAACATTACAATTGTCTATTAGACTTAGTGTGGGAACCCTGGTGGAAACTGTCTGGTACGTATAGTATAAAACTACAATGAGAACTTTATACAACATTACAATTGTCTATTAGACTTAGTGTGGGGACCCTGGTGGAAACTGTCTCGTACGTATAGTATAAAAACTACAATGAGAACTTTATACAACATTACAATTGTCTATTAGACTTAGTGTGGGAACCCTGGTGGAAACTTTGTCTCGTACGTATAGTATAAAACCACAATGAGAACTTTATACAACATTACAATTGTCTATTAGACTTAGTGTGGGAACCCTGGTGGAAACTGTCTGGTACGTATAGTATAAACCCACAATGAGAACTTTATACAATAATACAATTGTCTATTAGACTTATAGTGTGGGAACCCTGGTGGAAACTGTCTGGTACGTATAGTACAAAAACTACAATGAGACCTTTAAACAATAATACAATTGTCTATTAGACTTATAGTGTGGGAACCCTGGTGGAAACTGTCTGGTACGTATAGTATAAAACCACAATGAGAACTTTATACAACATTACAATTGTCTATTAGACTTAGTGTGGGAACCCTGGTGGAAACTGTCTCGTACGTATAGTATAAAACCACAATGAGAACTTTATACAACATTACAATTGTCTATTAGACTTAGTGTGGGAACCCTGGTGGAAACTGTCTGGTACGTATAGTGTAAAAACTACAATGAGACCTTTATACAACATTACAATTGTCTATTAGACTTAGTGTGGGAACCCTGGTGGAAACTGTCTCGTACGTATAGTATAAAACCACAATGAGAACTTTATACAACATTACAATTGTCTATTAGACTTAGTGTGGGAACCCTGGTGGAAACTGTCTGGTACGTATAGTATAAAACTACAATGAGAACTTTATACAACATTACAATTGTCTATTAGACTTAGTGTGGGAACCCTGGTGGAAACTGTCTCGTACGTATAGTATAAAACCTACAATGAGACCTTTATACAACATTACAATTGTCTATTAGACTTAGTGTGGGAACCCTGGTGGAAACTGTCTCGTACGTATAGTATAAAACTACAATGAGAACTTTATACAACATTACAATTGTCTATTAGACTTAGTGTGGGGACCCTGGTGGAAACTGTCTCGTACGTATAGTATAAAACCACAATGAGAACTTTATACAACATTACAATTGTCTATTAGACTTAGTGTGGGAACCCTGGTGGAAACTGTCTCGTACGTATAGTATAAAACCACAATGAGAACTTTATACAACATTACAATTGTCTATTAGACTTAGTGTGGGAACCCTGGTGGAAACTGTCTGGTACGTATAGTATAAAACCACAATGAGAACTTTATACAACATTACAATTGTCTATTAGACTTAGTGTGGGAACCCTGGTGGAAACTGTCTGGTACGTATAGTATAAAACCACAATGAGAACTCTATACAACATTACAATATTGTGTATAAGACTTAGTGTGGGGACCCTGGTGGAAACTGTCTGGTACGTATAGTGTAAAAACTACAATGAGACCTTTAAACAATAATACAATTGTCTATTAGACTTAGTGTGGGAACCCTGGTGGAAACTGTCTCGTACGTATAGTATAAACCCGCAATGAGGACTTTATACAACATTACAATTGTCTATTAGACTTAGTGTGGGGACCCTGGTGGAAACTGTCTCATACGTATAGTATAAAACCACAATGAGAACTTTATACAACATTACAATTGTCTATTAGACTTAGTGTGGGAACCCTGGTGGAAACTGTCTGGTACGTATAGTATAAAACCACACAATGAGAACTTTATACAACATTACAATTGTCTATTAGACTTAGTGTGGGAACCCTGGTGGAAACTGTCTCGTACGTATAGTATAAAACCACAATGAGAACTTTATACAACATTACAATTGTCTATTAGACTTAGTGTGGGAACCCTGGTGGAAACTGTCTGGTACGTATAGTATAAAACCACAATGAGAACTTTATACAACATTACAATTGTCTATTAGACTTAGTGTGGGGACCCTGGTGGAAACTGTCTGGTACGTATAGTATAAAACCACAATGAGAACTTTATACAACATTACAATTGTCTATTAGACTTAGTGTGGGAACCCTGGTGGAAACTGTCTGGTACGTATAGTATAAAACCACAATGAGAACTTTATACAACATTACAATTGTCTATTAGACTTAGTGTGGGGACCCTGGTGGAAACTGTCTGGTACGTATAGTATAAAACTACAATGAGGACTTTATACAACATTACAATTGTCTATTAGACTTATAGTGTGGGAACCCTGGTGGAAACTGTCTGGTACGTATAGTATAAAACCACAATGAGACCTTTATACAACATTACAATTGTCTATTAGACTTAGTGTGGGGACCCTGGTGGAAACTGTCTGGTACGTATAGTATAAAACCACAATGAGAACTTTATACAATATTACAATTGTCTATTAGACTTAGTGTGGGAACCCTGGTGGGTCTCGTACGTATAGTATAAAACCCACAATGAGAATTTTAAACAATATTACAATTGTCTATTAGACTTAGTGTGGGAACCCTGGTGGAAACTGTCTGGTACGTATAGTATAAACCCACAATGAGAACTTTATACAACATTACAATTGTCTATTAGACTTAGTGTGGGAACCCTGGTGGAAACTGTCTGGTACGTATAGTATAAAACCACAATGAGAACTTTATACAACATTACAATTGTCTATTAGACTTAGTGTGGGAACCCTGGTGGAAACTGTCTGGTACGTATAGTATAAAAACCACAATGAGAACTTTATACAACATTACAATTGTCTATTAGACTTAGTGTGGGAACCCTGGTGGAAACTGTCTGGTACGTATAGTATAAAACCACAATGAGAACTTTATACAACATTACAATTGTCTATTAGACTTAGTGTGGGAACCCTGGTGGAAACTGTCTCGTACGTATAGTATAAACCCACAATGAGAACTTTATACAACAATACAATATTGTCTATTAGACTTAGTGTGGGAACCCTGGTGGAAACTGTCTCGTACGTATAGTATAAAACCACAATGAGAACTTTATACAACATTACAATTGTCTATTAGACTTAGTGTGGGAACCCTGGTGGAAACTGTCTGGTACGTATAGTATAAAACTACAATGAGAACTTTATACAACATTACATATTGTCTATTAGACTTAGTGTGGGAACCCTGGTGGAAACTGTCTCGTACGTATAGTATAAAACCACAATGAGACCTTTATACAACATTACAATTGTCTATTAGACTTAGTGTGGGGACCCTGGTGGAAACTGTCTGGTACGTATAGTATAAAACCACAATGAGACCTTTATACAACATTACAATTGTCTATTAGACTTAGTGTGGGAACCCTGGTGGAAACTGTCTCGTACGTATAGTATAAACCCACAATGAGAACTTTATACAACATTACAATATTGTCTATTAGACTTAGTGTGGGAACCCTGGTGGAAACTGTCTGGTACGTATAGTATAAAACCACAATGAGAACTTTATACAACATTACAAATTGTCTATTAGACTTAGTGTGGGAACCCTGGTGGAAACTGTCTCGTACGTATAGTATAAAACCACAATGAGAACTTTATACAACATTACAATTGAAACTTTGTGTGGGGACCCTGGTGGAAACTGTCTCGTACGTATAGTATAAAACAACCAATGAGACTTTATACAACATTACAATTGTCTATTAGACTTTGTTGGGACCCTGGTGGAAACTGTCTCGTACGTATAGTATAAACCTACAATGAGAAACTTTATACAACATTACCATATTGTCTATTACACTGTAGACTTTGTGTGGGAACCCTGGTCGAAGCTGTCCATCACATTTACCTCATTTAGTTAGTGTTTTAAATCTTTTGTTAAATGTATTAGCTTACTTAGTTAGACCACCATGTTGAAGACATACGCTGCACTTAGTATGTGACAACCCGGATGAACAATCCTGTAGTGGATCAGAAAACACGAGAGGTTTGTGAACCCACTTCTCATATTAATCTAACAACTAGATAAAGGTATGGTATTAAGTCATATCAAAACTCACAAATTGAATCATATGTTATACTTTTTTATACTTTTATCTCACTTTGAAAAGAAAACATTACATAATGTATTTAGAAAGAACGGATCCCATTGGAAAGTTATTTTACATGTTTGATTAAGCACAATAGGTGCATATGAGTTGGTTTTACGTCTTGGCTATCTCGTGTTATATCGAACAGTGTTATGGTTTGCAGAACATCTGTACAAACACACCCAGATAGCATGCTCGCCAAAGTATTCACAAACCTTATCTTAATTGTCCCTATGCAATTACCATTAGTTAGATAGTCTTGTATATAGGAAACAAGTGCTCTCTTACATCTCCTGCGATAAGTTGTCAACACTTTCTGATGCAATTCACAGTGGTAAATTAGCTGTGCACGCTGATTCCAAAGTCTGTCAGGATTAGATAGAACAACATTTCCTATTTTCCGTCTTGCTGTACAAACTGGGTATTTATCAATTTGAAAATATTTTGCCTGTCAGGTTTCACTCACATGATGGTGATTCTGACAGACGTATGTTGAAAACGCAAGAAACCGATAAGAAAGTAATATTGCAGAAAACGCAAAAAATAATAAAAATGCCGTTTTGAAATTTCAAATTGTGAAAGCAATGCCACTTGATCTTATTTTCCTCTAGTAAGTAAGTTACATTATTTTGACAAATAACCTATTTGCATATAATGTTTAATGCGTATGCAAAATCAAAACATTTACAAACACATAGCCTACATTTGCTTTGCTATATGTATCAGGATGAGGATTTTGATGTACAACTGTAATGATTGTTGGAAAACATGTGTAACTGGGGATAACTAGTCTTCGTTGTCGTTGTGAATGTGGCATTCTAAAATTATTCACTCAACAGGTCTGTTTTAAGAATAGAATTGCCGTTTTTAGCTTATGCAGTGACATTCTACAAGCCATATTTGCTGGGTATCTTGACATATATTCACAAATCTGTGAATGTTAAATCAATGCTTACTAACGTGTAAATTGAGTGTTTTGAGGTAAAATATGAACTGCGTTTAATAAGGTCAAGGCCAAACCTTTCTTGTTAATCCAGACAGATTCTTCTGGCACTGGTCGGGGTCTCACCACAGAACCTCGCTAATTGACGGGCTTGGCACTTTGTATGGCGACAAGCCAGATCATTGCTAACTTTCCGGAGACAACTTTATCCCACAGATATCTGGTCCGCGTCAAAACAATTCTCTTTTAGCAGTTCAATTTTTTATATTTCATGTATTGTTTAAGACACAAAAACCCTTTATTCTAATTTTTCCTAATGCGTATGCAAAATCATCACATTTACAAACGCACGCTGCACGTGCATTTGCTAACATGTGCACTTTTGTAAAGTTATATAACGCATACTGGTCTGGCATCAATGAAAAGTTTTATCTGAAATGATTTTATTGTGAATCATTTACATGGGATATGTTTGTATTTTGCTTGTGTTGCTTTATTTTTCCAATGTAATACATCGTTGTACGTTATATGTTTAATCGCGCGATGTTTGATAGCTGATGGTTTTGGAGATCTTCTGAAATGGTTTAATTGGGGTGTCTTCTCCGAGGTTGTAGCAGGTGTATCGATCCTTATTCTTTCAGGATCGTCCGTCTGTCTGTATGTCCTTCAAGGTGTGTGTCACAGTTAACGGATACAAACATATATCGAAATAAACAAACAAGCATAATACCTAGTGGCACTGTAATATATATCGAAATAAACAAACAAGCATATTACCTAGTGGCACTGTAATATATATCGAAATAAACAAATAAGCATATTACCTAGTGGCACTGTAATATATATCGAAATAAACAAATAAGCATATTACCTAGTGGCACTGTAATATATATCGAAATAAACAAACAAGCATATTACCTAGTGGCACTGTAATATATATCGAAATAAACAAATAAGCATATTACCTAGTGGCACTGTAATATATATCGAAATAAACAAATAAGCATATTACCTAGTGGCACTGTAATATATATCGAAATAAACAAATAAGCATATTACCTAGTGGCACTGTAATATATATCGAAATAAACAAAAAGCATATTACCTAGTGGCACTGTAATATATATCGAAATAAACAAATAAGCATATTACCTAGTGGCACTGTAATATATATCGAAATAAACAAACAAGCATATTACCTAGTGGCACTGTAATATATATCGAAATAAACAAAAGCATATTACCTAGTGCATAATATATATCGAAATAAACAAACAAGCAAATTACCTAGTGGCACATCGAAATAAACCAGCATATTACCTAGTGGCACTGTAATATATATCGAAATAAACAAACAAGCATATTACCTAGTGGCACTGTAATATATATCGAAATAAACAAACAAGCATATTACCTAGTGGCACTGTAATATATATCGAAATAAACAAACAAGCATATTACCTAGTGGCACTGTAATATATATCGAAATAAACAAATAAGCATATTACCTAGTGGCACTGTAATATATATCGAAATAAACAAACAAGCATATTACCTAGTGGCACTGTAATATATATCGAAATAAACAAACAAGCATATTACCTAGTGGCACTGTAATATATATCGAAATAAACAAATAAGCATATTACCTAGTGGCACTGTAATATATATCGAAATAAACAAATAAGCATATTACCTAGTGGCACTGTAATATATATCGAAATAAACAAACAAGCATATAACCTAGTGGCACTGTAATATATATCGAAATAAACAAACAAGCATATTACCTAGTGGCACTGTAATATATATCGAAATAAACAAACAAGCATATTACCTAGTGGCACTGTAATATATATCGAAATAAACAAACAAGCATATTACCTAGTGGCACTGTAATATATATCGAAATAAACAAATAAGCATATTACCTAGTGGCACTGTAATATATATCGAAATAAACAAACAAGCATATTACCTAGTGGCACTGTAATATATATCGAAATAAACAAACAAGCATATTACCTAGTGGCACTGTAATATATATCGAAATAAACAAACAAGCATATTACCTAGTGGCACTGTAATATATATCGAAATAAACAAACAAGCATATTACCTAGTGGCACTGTAATATATATCGAAATAAACAAATAAGCATATTACCTAGTGGCACTGTAATATATATCGAAATAAACAAATAAGCATATTACCTAGTGGCACTGTAATATATATCGAAATAAACAAATAAGCATATTACCTAGTGGCACTGTAATATAAATGATCAGAGAGGTTTATGATATAATACTTCATTTTTACTGTTTAATACATGATAAAAAAGGTTGATGATGCATTATGAATAATCAGATGTCCCATTGTATTAGTAATATATCTTAATATTCCTCACACTACCCCCTAACACGATGTGACATTGACCTTGCCTCACTTTAAGGTGATCTTGTTACTGACATGGTGACATACATATCAGCATGTCTACATAACAATTTATCATCAGCGCCGTGTACTTTCATATGGATTAATGCTAACTACTATAAGTTGTTAGTGTTAGGGTAAAGTACGTGTTCGATACGCTCGAGTGACTCTCGTGATCAGTCTATAATCACAACATTATGGAAAATGAGAATATGGATATGTATCAATTACGAGATCTGTATAGATGCTGTCTGAGCATGAAAAGTACGTGCCCTTTATACATGAAACGGTTACAGAAGGGTGGATCCATGAGGCAGAAAAATGCAAGAATAATAGTATTACGCTGAATATAAATTTTGACGTAAATGGATGTTTAGTTTTTGTGATGTTTGATATGTAATCTTAATTTGACATTTTTGGGGCTATAAGAAGAACAGCTAGTCACAGTACATTTACTGTTCAGCACTATTTCTGGTAAGCCATTAACATGGTATATCCATCAGATTAAGATGACCAATAAAATCATATTTATCTCATAACTATGCATCTTTCACAATGGAAAATTCATGAGATAACTTCCATAACAGTTGATTATCGGCGCCTTTCATTTGTCTTCTTCAACCCCTCTTAACTCCGATAGGTTAAATCAGAATATCGGGTCTCTATTTTATGATAGAAAGATATGTATGGCGCACTATGTGCTAAAACGGAAAAAAGATAATCGAGTTAAAGGCATCTGGTAAACAAGATCCCCAACAAGTGACAGTTGTTCATTATATCTATTAAACTAAATAAGTTAATTTCCATTGTTTATTTTTTGCTAGAGTTAATGTCAGAAAACATAACCGGTTTGATAGACATGATTAACATCAGTCACTTGTTGGGGAACCTGTATTTGAAGTAATATTAAAAAAATGTATTCTAACAGTGTTTAATTGAAAAGGCGCTGTTTAAATGAGACGCTGCTTCTTGTCGAACCCTGTGTATATCTGTTGAAGTATGGTCGCTTGTAGTTGACATTACTTTTATCATAAACAATATCATTCTTTATTAGAACGCGCCATTCGAATTTAATCGAATTAGTCATTTTCTTCATTAAAATCCTTTTCTTTAGCTTCTTTGTTGCTTCTGTTGGCTCATCAGGAATCACCACGAAAGAATTATATTTACAAAATGCGGTTCTTTAACAACTCTTTACATGATTATTCCTAAATTTAAACAATATCAAGTTCAAAAATGCATTGCTACTGGTAAAGGTGTTTGAATGAAGGAAAAGTTTGTTTTAGAGTGGAGTAAATGGGAAAAACCCATTGAATTAAAAAATTTTTTTATCTATTTTTTAATTTTTCTTGCGAACATGTTTTATTCTTCATATGATAATGTACCAAACATAGTTAACCTTGATAGGCAAAAAAAAAAAAAAAAAAAAAAAAAAAACAAAAAAAACTTGGCTATCCTCCCTTCTTTGTTGTTCCACCTCTTGTTATCTTTTTACTTTTCTTCTTAACTTTTTTGTCCTTATTTTCTTTCTTTTCCTTCCTTTTAAAAGTGCAATACACATGTTTTTATTTTAATAACTATCAACTTGTAAACCATAAGTTATACGTAATAGAACTCAAATCTACTTTTAATCTTTACAAAAAGAAAAAAAAAATAATTATGGGAATGAAAGATATTGTGTAAGGTAGAGGATGATTGAATATGAAGATCATAATGATTTTACTGCAGAGTTATTAAATTGATACATAAAGTGAGTGCCGAGTGAATAAATTCAAATGAAGAATATGGTTTGGAGACGTGATAATGATTTGAGGATGTTTGAAATGTTGAGAACGAAGTATTTTGGTTGATGTTTAGAGGAGGATGAAGATGGTAACAATGAGAGTGTGTATTGGATATGAGAAACTGATTTTTTTTTAAATTTTGTTTAAGTTATTAAATTTTGAAGTGATTTCTCTTCAAGACTTTTCAAACTTACTTATGTGATGATAACTTTTTTCGGAAAAAGAATCCCTTGAAAATTCACTAGAATGATACTTTATGTTTGATTAAATCGAATATAGAATATGGTTTGAAGACGTGATAATGATTTGAGGATGTTTGAAATGTTGAGGACGAAGATAATATTTTTTTGTTTGTATGGTTGATGTTTAAAGGAGGATGAAGATGGTAACAATGAGAGTGTGTATTGCAAATGAGAAACTGATTTTTGTTGTTGTTTTATTTTGGTTTTTTTATAATTTTGTTTAAGTTATTAAATTTTGAAGTTATTTCTTCAAGACTTTTCAAACTTACTTATGTGATAATAACCCTTTTCGGAAAAAGAATCCCTTGAAAATTCACTAGAATGATATTTTATTTTTGGTTAAATCAGTTACAAAATTAATTATAAGCATTAATGTCACTATTTTGTAATTCCATACCCCGCTGAAATAAAAACAAATAGTGATATCAATGCTTAAATCTGCCCATGCGTGTAGTTATTGATTGTGACGTCATGTGTGTGCGAGCGTAACGTCATATAATTCAGAGAAAACAACGTGATTTTCTCCCAAAAAATTAATGACGGCACAATGGATACCTACCCACAAAGTATGTTTGGTGAGGTTTTAAGGGAAATTGGAAGAAAAGAAATCTTAATTCATCTTCCGTGAATATGTAGTAAAAGGGGCGAAGGCCAAATGATAAAAATCTTACATAACTAGATTACTTGTAATGGGTATGATCCAAACAAAACTATCCAGATAGCCATGTTTATTGTACATACACCAGAGCAAGGAGATCAGCTCTGACATCTTAATAAATCATGTCTTGAAAATTATGTCTATTTCGTTGTATGAATGGGAAAATAATGGCAAAGCTCTTTTACAATAGCTAATGATTACAAACACATTTTGTAAATGCTAATATTATACGGAGTTTGTAGAAGTTAAATGATTCTACTCTAACAAATCTAGACAATCACCACCATACGAGGCAGATTATGCGTTAATTGCATAATTAGTACCTGTAGATATCACGTGATGACTTGAGTGGAGCACGTGCTGTGATATATCTATCAGCACCAATCAGCCGCACGAGAACGCGATGAATCTATGTACAGCTTCGTGCTAAAGTGCATCTCCTCTTCTCTATTTCAGTTCTCGCAATACAGAAACGTCGATAGGCATTAATTATCTACCTAAATCAATCACATCTCATTTAACTGCATATCTTCATATTGAAAATAATGAAAACTCAAAATAATTATTTCTTAATACCAGTATAATTAGTTAGTTTGTATTTTATGGCATTGTGAATATTTGCGGGGTGCGATACGTCATCTCTATAGTAACACCTCGGCTCCATATCATTTGTAAAATGTTTGTGATGTTAAGGTTCGTGTAATGCTAGTGCTTGAATGATGTAGCTGCCTTAATCCACATATCTGATCAATTAAAAGGAGGCTAATTTTGTACAAAACGAGCATGTTGTGAGATTTTTGGGGTTTTAGGAAACCTCACCCGATATTACGCGAAACAGCCCTACATCACGTCAGAGCACATTCAGCGAGTAGACGCTTGATCACAGAATAGTTAAGGGTAATTATGGCTTTAAAAATCAGAAAACGACATTTCGAAAGTTTCTTTCTGACGATACAAAAGCCAAGCCTAATGCTGAATTAACTTCAAAGCGTTTCATTATTATGTTTAAATCAGTAAATGGGAATACCTGAAAGACTGTCAGAGAAAATATGTGGTTTTAAAAGCATTAATTCCTAGTGTATTCCGCACTAGGTCATCTTGTTTAAATACTTGGCAGCTTGCCCAAACCCACGGATTACACGCGAATGTCAATTATGTAATACAGGGAACACTTTATTATAATTCTTATGGCGATATTCGAGAGCTTTAAATTGGTGATAACGTACATTGCAAAGATTCATTGGGTAACAAGCTGCAATTTGATATAGCATCATGTAAAACATTGGTAATTCGTGAATACAACCAATTTGTGGGAAAGATGCAATGAAGTTATTCACTCACGAATATCATCAATGGCAGTACGAAAAATGCCCTTTTATTGACACGAATTTAATTGAAGGCAACCAGATCTTTTACATATGTAATTAATTGCTATTTATGAGGCATACAATGAAAATGAGCTGTGCTGTGTGAATTCAATTTTGCAGAGTGTTAGACAGCAAACAACCAGGCTGAAGGGTAACATCATTAAATCTATTATATGAACTTATTTTTAAATTTGTTTATTGTATAAAAATGTCTGACGCATGTTAGTTATGATTTACGTCGAAAAATGCAATTAAAATTCCGAAAGATAATAGACATTTAAAAAAAATAATACTCATCTGTTTTTGATACGTAATCAAAACTTTTACAAGGAGACCTCACAGTCGTTATGTGATCGTCAGCCCTTATTGTTCCCCGGTGCATAATTAGGCAGAGTACCCTAAAGGGTTCTACGCTGTGATAGCAATTTTCCATAACTATTATGAAACTGTTACCTCATTATCAAAAAACCCTATATACTCTCTTAGATAATGGACGAATTAAAATATTATTAGGGTTTAACCATCTTATTTTCATGTCATTATTCTCTAATAAATCATATTTCATTGCTGTAAGAATTCAATTAAATAGTAATCTGAAAAATCGTTTGTGGAAATTATGACATAGAGCGAACACCATCTACTCCAGTTTTTCAATGTCCAGTTTTCGCTCAATATTGCGTCACATCCAAGTGGCTTTTGTTTCTAGGCCATCTAGCGATAATTGAAATAATCATGAATTTCATGTACGTAATCACCCTTAAACGTTGAAGGTATTAATTTCACTGAATAAAAATTCAAAAAAATTCAAAATGAAATTACGAGGTTGAATCAAGCCCAAATTCCTTTTAAAGATGCTCCACCGCTGACAAATGGTATTTTTTCACTATCAAAAACAGGAGCAAACGGTTTAGTATTTTTCTTCAGTTACAAAAGTTACTTAATTTACAGCATTACCACCATTGAAAAGTTTGAGCTTCTAAATTTACTTCAAGTTAAAAATATAAAAAATAATTTATTGCATCCCGAAAAAATTCCGTGCCACTTTATCCTGTATGGAATGAAGTACTGATTGCGCACGCACCAAAGGCGAAATAAATTATTTTATATTATTTTTTGTGTTAATTATATATATATATATATACGATTAAACACCAATTATTGTTCAAATGATGAATATCATTTATGCTCTGTCGGCGGTGGAGCATCTTTAAGTTTTGAAATGTATCGTTGACTATATTGTGAGTCTGACACCAATCATCAACAATGATTTTGGCCTCTATCTTTCCTAACGATATACATTAGGATCATGATTAAAAAAACTGGAGGACTCGGGCTAATTTTAATATGCTTGTAACATCTTGTGCGTTTCTTGTCAAAGTCTTTGAAAATGCTATCTACACAACCAAAAAGCAGGCTACAGAAGAATTCAAAGTCGATTACCTAAATCATGATCATACACTGAAATAGATAGTAATCGTGTGTTATGAACGTACAAGGTGATGTTACCCTTCAATTTTTTCTCTAAGGGCCTAACCTAAAGATCAAAACCTCACTTTTGTAAACATATTTATAGCTGCGTGATGCTTGTTTTGTTTAATCAATGAAAGAGTTGGTATATATTAAAAAACATTTTCTATATATAACTGAAACTGAAATAAGACGTGGTATTGTTGCTCGTACTATGTCTGTCGTCGTCGTCATACCAAACTTAGTACCGATACCACTGTTGTTTTTACCACAACATTCCCGGTATTTTGTAGAGTATAGTCTGTTGTCATGGACGTAACAACGTTTATCTGAAATATGGGTTTATTTGTGATATGCTATTATCTTTGACTACGCCATTGGAAGTTGTGCACTAGTGAAACGAGAGTATCCTATCTACAGTCAGTAAACTCAATGTTAAATGATTTTGTTATATGTTACAGTTGATTCACTGTCCAACAGCTTATTCCCATTACGACGATACGACAGAAACATATTTTACGCTTGTTAATAATGTATTAAGTCTTTACAGATCCCTGTTTATGTTTAAATATATTTTGTTAACAATTCATTATCTTTTATTTGGTCAGGTATGCAACAACTATACTTGAGGAATAAAACAATTATTATCCTTATTTAAAATTAGTTACAAATCCTCACCATGCATAAAATTTATTAAACATTGACAGATAAAAGAAACCAATATAATTAAACAAAAATAATTATCAATGTAAGTTGTTGTATGGATATCTAACAAACTGAAAACTCCAGTCCAGTTACCCGTCATGAACTATATAACATACTTGATTTTGTCATTAAATCAATGTTTCTTTGCAAAATATTCACCGCACATAAATTCCGAAGGAAAACACTTGCAATACTTATAAATAGGATATATCGCTGTGATCGCGCGTACAGTTTGTTCCTTCTGACAGCTATGTAAACTAACCCTGCCGAGACAGCAGACATCGGTAAAACATTGCATCCCGTAAGATATTCCAGATCGAGGCTATTATCACGAAACATGCTACGTATCACTATACATCCAAACCATTATAGTATGACATTTAATTGAAACTAAACAGAAATATTCAACGGAACTTCCGGTCTATAAATAGCACTGAAGACAACGTCAGACATCACACGTCAGTATCTTGTCCGAGTGATAATGTCAAAGCGACATAGAACAGAGTAACCTCCCCTGAAGAGGGAATCTTCCGCTGGTGATGGGTCGATTATGTAGAACTGCATTAGGTTTTAAGCCGAATAACTTAAACTAGCGAAGACGAATTTACATTTGAGCGTTTTGAAGATTTCAATTTACAGTCAGGTGTCGTTATCTAGACTTATAAGCCACATATCTGTAAAATCACTTAAACACGAGCTTTTAAGCCCACAATAATTTGTATTAAAGAAAACACTTGATGATGACGTGTTTCTCCGAGCCACCATATCATGAATCGCTTACGTTTACTAAAATAGGCACAAATAAAGATTTGACATAAAACATTGCCCGATGGACTTAGTGCAACAGATTGGTTCATTAAATCTAAAAATAATCAAAGAGATGGAAGGTAGCATTCATGAGTTCATGAATGCCAAAATGATGAAGGAAATTCTAAAAAAAAAACCTTTCGAAATCGACACAACACAACTATGTATGTATGGAAACTTACATTTACATTAAAGATGCTCCACAGCCGACAGAGCATAAATGACATTCATCATTTGAACAATAATTGGTGTTTAATCGTATATATATATATATATATATATATATATATATATATATATATATATAATTAACACAAAAAATAATATAAAATAATTTACTTCGTTTTTGGTGCATGCGCAATAAGTACTTCATTCCATATAGGATAAAGTGGCACGGAATTTATTCGGGATGCAATAAATTATTTTTTATATTTTTAACTTGAAGTAAAATAAGAAGCTCAAACTTTTCAATGGTGGTAATGGTCTAAAGTAAGTAACTTTTGTAACTGAAGAAAAATACTAAATCGTCTGCTCCTGTTTTTGATAGTGAAAAAATACCATTTGTCAGCGGTGGAGCATCTTTAAAGATATAAAAAGGGAGGGGTCATGAAGACTTTAGTACTGTGCTATTCGAGGAAGAAACCTTTCATTACTGATATAGATCAAGGTCGTGACAAGGTAAGTATCCAATAGGTCGGACATTGTCATCGGAACCACAAGCTCCAGGTATGTCTAAACACAAAGGCAGCAAAAGTTTATCAGCCGACGCCACCGTATTGGGATGTTCACTTTGGTGCACAATTTGGCTTGGACACAAAGACACAGAATGCTATAGTACGACTTCATAAATAGGTTTAATTGCATCTGAAATAATGTTGATTATTGACATCAAAGAAGTAAATGAACATATGACAACAATATAATAAATCTGATAAAACAGTTACATCAGGTGCGCGATCTATCAACGGTGTTCACATGAATTACTAATTACTAATAAAACAACAGACAGGATACGAATTTTTTGTAATATATCCTAAATTTTCTGTAAGTTCTTTATGATATTAAAAGCTTCAATTCCATGCAGAAATATCATTCTCTGAAATACAAAGGACAAAACCACATTATTTCAACTTTAAAGGTTACAATTTTGGCGTTGTATTGTAACAGGTCAGATGCTTGTAAAACCTCCTATCAAATCACGAAGTGATGCAAACAGGAATTGATTTCGAATCCGTGCGAACTTTCGTGTTAAAATATATACTGAAAGCAATAACGGTGTAGCATTGTCATACATAACGATGTCATAGTAATTGTGAAAGTACAGACCTTGACCAGATGATTATTCAATAATAACAATTAAATTATACCATATAGGCTAAAACTCAGATATGTTTTACTTCATATATAGGGATATGTATTGTTTTGTTTTTATAGTATAGAAATAACTACACATTGAGAAATTCTAAAAAATCTAACAAAAGTTTTCTTTTTCATTTTAAATAATGCATATATTTTAACCGAAATACAGAATTAGTCAACAACATTTTACAAATGAACTGTAATTTGTTTTTAAAATCCTGATATTTACATATCATTGTATATTGACCATTTTTTCATTATGGTGAAATCACAGTTTCGTCGAACAAAAGGAACATAATACTGATATTAAAACAACAATCTGAAGGTCATATAAGATAACAATTTGACACGATTTGATATATCATACCAAATACCATTGAATTGTTTTAAAAGCATTGTTGTAACGGTGTACTTACTATAAATATTAATGTAACGGTGTACTTACTATAAATATTGAACCAAAAATTGACACCCGCGTCAGAAATATAGTATAAACAAACTTGCTTGGCTTGTGAAATTATTTGCCCCCGAAAAAAAATAAATAAGAAGAAAGTAATATTATACATTGATAGCAGTCAAAATACAATCGGATTTATGATTGGTAAATATCGCCATTTTTGTGTATATAAAACATTCTGAACATTCAGCGCTCTAATGTATACGTGTTGTTCGACAATATTTTATTTGACGCTACAAGATGACTGATGAAACTTTATTCATTTGTACATTTTTATATCGCTATCTAAGTAAAATGTCAAAACATGACATTATGTCTTTGCATATTACAGATTTTCCTCTGAAAAAGCTGACGTTACGCTTTTAAACACATGACGTCACAATCAATACCAACCAGAAAGGGCAGGTAACTCTGTAATATGCAAAAACAGATTTGTTTGCAAGCAGAATGTCTTTTGTAATAAAACAGACGATTAAGCCTTAACCTTTTTTTCGTTTTTTGGAAATATATAGTTAACAATCTCTAAAATATTTTATCAATAAAGCTATTTACAATGTCATGGAATTATAATTATGATCAATCCTTTTACAGAAACAAGGAAATGACTAAATATCTAACAGTACTATGTACATTTTATTTTTACGAGTTAATTAGGTGTATCGTGCGGGAAAGACGTGTTTGACAAATTTCTATACAAGATTACTGTGCAAGGGATTGGTGTTGTATATGTGCAGAAAGTCAGGGGCATGATGCAAAAGGATTTAGGATATCAAGGATTCATTGTAAGGGGCACATAGGGGGTAACCTGTAAGGAGGGAACACAAACGGAACAATGTTTACAATGAAACGAACAATAGAAACACGTATGTTTAAAAGTACGCTGATGTTTTATTCAACGTGATGTCAAATTAACTCATCGTTTCATTACTGTATGTCATTTTTACTAAATGATTATCTAAGAATAAAGGTAAAATAATGCGACCACTTGCAACTAAGATTCAAGTTTCAAAATAAATGCCAATTAAATTTGAAAAGATGACTACCTACAAATTAATATCAATGACTGGATTTTACAGAATTCGAATGCGTGAGCGACAATATCATATTTTTACAATATTCTGCAACGTTATGGCAGCATAATGACTACAACAAGTCTTTCTGAATTGATGAGCTGTATGTTGCTTTTCATTATGAACTACCATCTTACGATATGTGGCTTAACTATGAAACACATTAACACAATCTTACAATAGACCTGTTTCCATAAGGAAGCATATACAAATGATTATACTCTGTCGGCCGCGAGTGTTCTGGCGCTGACCTTCAGAGTGCCACACAGGACAAACTGTGCAGGTGGGTGCTTGGTACAAAACAATGTCGGATGTGCAAAACAGTTTAAAGCAAAAACATTATATTATCATGATTAATTTCTACAAGACAAACAAAAAATCGAAATGAAAATAAAGGACAAAGGCATCATAAGGTTTATGAAATCGGTAAACAACAGTGTACGGGAAGACCTTCTAGTTGTCTCGAGTCTCTTTACACTTTGAGTTCTGTATGCCAAGAAAAGGTCTTCCATGTGTGAAAAAAGCAAAATGTCGCTTATATTAGACATCACGTGCTTTGCTAAGGAATAGGCAGCATATGCTATGTAATTGGATGTCATCGACATGGATTGCTGAATTTTCAGTGAGATAAGACAAGCAAATCTATGCCGACATTGTTTTTTCCAGACCTTTCTTGTACAAGAATTCACAGTGTAACAGTAGCCCGTTGGTCCTTACCCAACAAACACCGTCCTCATACGTCCGGCTTCACAGGTGCTCTTGCCTGCAATACATTTATAGTCTATTATTATACATATCTCACAGTAATGTCTTGGAATTCAAACACTCGTAGATCCACTATCACAGATTTCATTTTATAAACAACATATGTAGTCCATTTGAAAAAAAGCTGTATCAATAACAAGTTTTGATAATATTTTCCAAATTCCCATGCAGTATTTTGCGCACCAACTCTTGGCTTGAAAGACATCTCACGCTTAGTCACATGTCATGCCCGTTAGACCACAAGTACATATGACGTCAACCAAATGTACATATGACGTCAGTGACGTCAACCACAGGTACATATGACGTCAGTGACGTCAACCACTCATGTTGGTTTCAGTAGTCTGAGAATTATTGCCTGGTCTTTTACGACCACGGCCCTTTCCTCTATTTTCCTTTCGTCGTCGGTTTTTCCTTCTATTTTTCTTCCTATTCTTTTTAGGTCGATTCTTATTACCCCTTCTATTACCACCTCGACCATTGCCACCCTTTGGTGGGGGAGGCGGGTTATTTCCCCCTGGTTGTTCAATTATGTCTATAATTTTACTGCAATCAAAATCACCTTTTATTTTCCGGAGTGCTCGCTTGAATTCCCTGTCCTTCCGCCACGGACTGATATAGGACACAGTGTACACTCCGGACTCTGTCTTGTTGCCCATTATAATGAAGGAGTCACTCCTACTTGTGTTGATCGTGCTACACTCACACTGCGCTCCGTTCTCAATCACCAAGTTCAGCTTCCTCTTCTCACGCTTTGTCAAAGTGCCGTGCTTATAAAATTTCTTCTTCTTCTTTAGAATCAGTATTTTGGACAGCCTTTTCAATTTTATCTTTCGCACTTTGACCTTTGCAACTGTGGAAATAAAGAAGTAACGAATTTGCTTCTTTATTCAACAACAACATCTTTATATGGTGTCATCGAATACGTATTCAAAATTGATATGGCAAATGAAAATAATGTGTTTCGCAATTAACTTGGTAATTGAATATATAAGTATATATCATCAAGTAAAATAACTATGTTCTGTTTACTTCCCAATAACCTATTGTATTAGGTTTGCGAAATGTTTGATCTTTGTATTGGAACTACATAATTCCGGGTTGTAGTTCTTGTCTAACCTACATTATCAGTATCTAAGTAGTGAGTTATTTTTTTCATAAGGCGATGGATTTGTTGAAGACACTTACCAAACTGTGCCCGGCAGTGGTTATCCACGATTCCTTCTAACGTGGGAGGTTGGTTACATGCATCGCATACATTCTGTGTAGCTGTAAAAATATATATAGGAAACGGGTGTTTAAAATAATAATTTCGAACGTATGAAAACAAGTTTAAAACATTCAAATTGTAAGCTTTTAACATTTTCACCAGTAGTATGTGTTCCTGACTTTTAACATTTTCCCCAGTGGTGTAGATGTGTCTTCCTGGTTTTAAAGACTTTCCCCAATTGTTTGCGTTCCTGGCTTTTACCATTTTCCCCAGTGTTATGTTTCCCTGGCTTTTAACATTTTCCCAGTGGTGTGTGTTCCTGGTTTTAAAGACTTTCCCCAATTGTATGCGTTCCTGGTTTTTACCATTTTCCCAAGTGTTATGTTTCCCTGGCTTTTAACATTTTCCCATTGGTGTGTGTTCATGGTTTTAAAGACTTTCCCCAATTGTATGCGTTCCTGGCTTTTACCATTTCCCCCAGTGTTATGTTTCCCTGGCTTTTAACATTTTCCTCAGTGGCATGTATTCCTGTCTTTAAACATTTTCCCCAGTGTTATGTTTCCCTGGCTTTTAACATTTTCCCAGTGGTGTGTGTTCATGGTTTTAAAGACTTTCCCCAATTGTATGCGTTCCTGGTTTTTTACCATTTTCCCCAGTGTTATGTTTCCCTGGCTTTTAACATTTTCCCAGTGGTGTGTGTTCATGGTTTTAAAGACTTTCCCTAATTGTATGCGTTCCTGGCTTTTAACATTTTCCCCAGTAGTATGTGTTCCTGGCTTTTAACATTTTCCCAGTGATATGTGTTCCTGGCTTTTAATATTTTTCCAAGTGGTATGTGTTCCTGGCTTTTAACATTTTCCCCAGCGGTATGTGTTCTTGGCTTTTAACATTTTTCCCATTGGTATGTGTTCCTTGCTTTTAACATTTTCCCCAGTGGTATGTGTTTCTTGCTTTTAACATTTTCCCCATTGGTATGTGTATGTGTTCCTGGCTTTTACAATTTTCCCCAGTGGTATGTGTTCCTGGCTTTTAAAATTTTTCCCATTGGTATGTGTATGTTTTCCTGACTTTTAACATTTCCCCATTGGTATGTGTTCTTGGCTTTTAACATTTTTCCCATTGGTATGTGTTCCTTGCTTTTAACATTTTCCCCAGTGGTATGTGTTTCTTGCTTTTAACATTTTCCCCATTGGTATGTGTATGTGTTCCTGGCTTTTACAATTTTCCCCAGTGGTATGTGTTCCTGGCTTTTAAAATTTTTCCCATTGGTATGTGTATGTTTTCCTGACTTTTAACATTTCCCCATTGGTATGTGTTCCTGGCTTTTAACATTTTCCCCTGTGGTATATGTTCCTGGCTTTTAACATTTTTCCCATTGGTATGTGTTCCTGGCTTTTAACATTTTTCCCAGTGTTATGTGTTCCTAGCTTTTAACATTGTTCCCATTGGTATGTGTTCCTGGCTTTTAAAATTTTTCCCATTGGTATGTGTATGTTTTCCTGACTTTTAACATTTCCCCAGTGGTATGTGTTCCTGGCTTTTAACATTTTCACCTGTGGTATATGTTCTTGGCTTTTAACAGTTTCACCATTGATATGTGTTTCTGGCTTTTAACATTTTCCCCAGTGTTATGTGTTCCTGGCTTTTAACACTGTTCCCATCGGTATGTTTTCCTCGCTTTGAACATTTTCCCCAGTGTTATATGTTCCTGGCTTTTAACATTGTTCCCATTGGTATGTGTTCCTGGCTTTTAACATTTATCCTAGTGGTATGTGTTCCTGGCTTTTAACATATATCCCAGTGGTATGTGTTTCAGGCTTTTAACATTTTTCCCAGCGGTATGTGTATATTTTCCTGGCTTTTAACATTTTCCCCATTGGTATGTGTTCCTGGCTTTTAACATTTTCCCCCGTGGTATGTGTTCCTGGCTTTTTTAACATTTTCCCCAGTGGTATGTGTTCCTGGCTTTTAACATTTTTCCCATTGGTATGTGTATGTTACCCTGGCTTTCAACATTTTCCCCAGTGTTATGTGTTCCTGGCTTTTACCATTGTTCCCATTGGTATGTTTTCCTGGCTTTTAACATTTTCCCCAGTGGTATGTGTATGTTTCCCTGGCTTTTACCATTTTCCCCAGTGGTATGTGTTCCTGGCTTTTAACATTTTTCCCATTGGTATGTGTTCCTGGCTTTCAACATTTTCCCAATGGTATGTGTTCCTGGCTTTTAACATTTTTCTCAGTGGTATGTGGATGTTTTCCTGGCTTTTAACATTTTCCCCATTGGTATGTGTTCCTGGCTTTTACCATTTTCCCCCATGGTATGTGTTCTTGGCTTTTTGAACATTTTCCCCAGTGGTATGTGTTCCTGGCTTTTAACATTTTTCCCATTGGTATGTGTATGTTTCCCTGGCTTTCAACATTTTCCCCAGTGTTATGTGTTCCTGGCTTTTAACATTTTCCCCAGTGTTATGTGTTCCTGGCTTTTAACATTTTTCCCATCGGTATGTGTTCCTGGCTTTCAACATTTTCCCTAGTAGTATGTGTTCCTGGCTTTTAACATTTTTCCCATTGGTATGTGTATGTTTCCCTGGTTTTCAACATTTTCCCATTGGTATGTGTTCCTGGCTTTTACCATTTTCCCCCGTGGTATGTGCTCCTGGCTTTTAACATTTTCCCCAGTGTTATGTGTTCCTGGAAAAATTATTTGAACATTAGTCTCAATTGTTTTATGTTAATTGATAATACAATTGTTTTAGACGAAACATGAAATACTGGAACACAAAATGTTATATGTGTGACCGGAACATTTACAGTATAAAGTTTAAAATTATTATTGTACTTATACATGTAGAGAATATTAACAAACACTTGCATAAGTAAATATTTTATAAAATACACAATGGTTCATAACTTTCATAGGTCAACGTAGCGTTAACAGAATATTTAGTTTTAGGAGTGCATTCTGGAAACAAGATGTCAATAATAGTATTTATATCGAAAATTCAGAATGCATTTAAGATTGATATAACCATAAAACAATCCTAAATCTTTTTAAATCGAGTCAGAAGAAAAGTATTAGCGCTTAGCGAAATAAAAATTTATGGAAAACTATTTCATGAATGAGCTTTGAAATGATTATTCAGAAGTTATTTGAAATACATTGCATCAGTAAGTTTATTTACTCTACATAAAATATACACAGCTGAATACAAATAAAACCTGTATAGATAAACAGTTAGACCTCAAACACGAGTAGAGTATTAAAATGCTGAACAAAGTTGAAAAAGTACCCCGCTAGGTTTATATAGGACGTGATTTTCCCATGGATTACATTGTAGGGTAGTTAATCTCCTCGAGTAACGGTTTGCCGGGCGTTGTGTTGGGGCAGTCAACCGAACACGACACGAAAACCAGTAAGATGATATGTATTAAACATGTAAATCAAGCCACGCTCTCTAGAACATATCACTGCCACAAAAACATCATCGGGTTGCTAGTGCGCAGAATGTACACTTTATCAATTTTCCTTCGCCCTATCGACCTACCCCGATGTGACATTTATTACAGGCTTAACAATAAACGCGTAGTGATATATACACACCTGATATAGTGTTATCTTTATTACTTTATATTTAGTGTCAAAAACCCCATTCATCACATTTATCCTTCGTCATGGTACATCTATTTGTCTGCAGATTGATATTTTAAAAAAGAGGTTTATATCAATTAGGACTTCCAATTATAGTAAAATTATAACTACACTCGTTCTATGACCTTAAAAGCGACAACTTTAATTTTCAACATTGATACGAAAATTGGAATTATGTGAGAAAAAAAAATAACTAGAGAGTTAACATTTATACTATCCCGTTTCATGGGGATCAAGTAATATGCAAACGTAAAAGGGCATAAACTACATATGTATATGATATTGTCTTATTTAATAAATTGTCTTAATCTATCACATAAAATAAGCAATTTAATGAACTTAATTATAATTTAATCCTATGTCCTACGAAACGAAAAAAAGAAAGATTTAATATCAAATTTTATGAAAATTATGATTATTCATATTAAGTAATGATACGCCAACACTTTCTATTTTACTCAGCATCTAAATACGCCGTCTATCTATTTTTTTAAGTTTCCATGGTAAGGACGGGAATTATATTTCCTAGTCGTCTTTATTTCGTTACTCGTTATTATGTGGATTTCTCGCAGTCTGGTCATAAAAACACAAATGGTAAAATACTAAGTCAAGACCTAGAACATCTACACCTTGTTAGCCTGAGGACCAGCACTAACTTTGTCAACTCGTCTGTAAGCCTGAGGACGAGTATAAGCGAAGGTTCATCAAATAACACAAGTCTGTATAAGATCCCGTAGTATGTCGTACATACCAGATAAACACGTGTTGTGAAGGGCTATTACATCTGCAGTGTATATGTCGTCAATTCAGTGTGGGTTTTTATCCCCTTTCGTAACCGCTAAATTACACATGTTATTCCGACATCAAACTTAATATATACCATACCATTTATATGTATCACAGCGTCTGGGGCCGGTGGCTTACTAAGGTTCAACGCACATACACATTGCTTATTACGTATAAGATATTGCATGGAAATATCAAAAGGATGCTGATATTATATAGTGCTATTTCGCGTTAACGTATGTTTTTGTCAAATGTCTGTTTTTAATACAAACACATTTAACAATGGATAAATCTATATTAACAAGGATATATTTGTTAGGGGAAAAATATTTTAAATAATCTTATCATGCTGAAATTTCTTCATATTATGACTTTAGATGTGTGTCAATAAAACATCATAAATATTGTAAAAATCCATAGGATACGTATTACCTTACTCCATTTAAACATTGAAACAAAAGACGCTCCTTATTCCGGAGCGTGCTCTATTATTATTCTTTTTTAATACAAGTATATTGTTCTTGCCTTGCAATCAAAGTTTAGAATCACAAACACGTATAAGATTTAATTTCACTCAAGTATGCATTTTGATTCTTCATGTAATAATATTCTACATTGAAATATCAAAACAATTCGTCCCATATATGCTTGTACGTTCCCTGTAATTTCCCAATTTAAACGATTTGTACAACATACAAACTAAAGTGTTTTATGAGAAATGATGTCTGACCTTATACCCATCATGGGATGTATTCTAAAGTCCTCTTTGAATATTTCGGTGTGAATAGGTGCGTCTGGTCGCTACTTAACGTTTATACCAGGAATCAGCAAGGTTCATTTACCTTTTAATCTTACATCAAATACTTCCCCTAACATCATTACGATTTAAGCGCTAACATATCGTTTTTCACTGGATTTGTCTATGAATACTTTGACTGGAGTATTTTTATCGTTTAAACATGCTTTTTTATTTGTGAAGTTTTATAAAAAATGAAAGTTTATAAAGAGACGTTGAATGTCGGCTATAAAATAAGGTTTACATCGGTACGACTCCGGCAATTTTAGTGCAAGTTACAAATATAAGATTACGAGCACCATAAAAGGATACGGAAACAATTGTTGGACTTTTATTCTGATAATCTCGTGACAAAACTGTCGGGCCCAATAGTCGACTCTCCTTTTGGTTTTACACAACATACTTCTCATTTATATATATAGTAAATCGCCTAAAAACGCCAAGAGACATGGAAGTGTAATTCACTATACAAGAAGTTTGTTGTATAGAAAGAGCGAATGGAAATGAACACATCATAATTTAATATATATATATTTTTTCTTTACAAACAACGACTCCGGCAGAAATACACAAGTCATAAATAATGAAACAAAATTTTATTTTTAGAAAATATGATGATATATACATATGTATTATCAAGCTTACAATTTGTTGATAACGAAAGGTAAGGCTCTGATTCATTGACAATTCGCAATTCGAGTGTAACTGCACTGAAATAATGAGGTGAAGGGGCTCAAAAAATAATTCGCAATAGACGAAAATTCGTTATATAAATTTTGTCGTACAAATGTTTATATTGCAAATATATATTATATAGCGGTGCAATCGGGCAATTACTGCTTTGTTAAACATTGAAATTCGTTCTAACGGAATTCGAATTTTACTTATCTTATTTTCTTGTTATGTTTGCTCCATCATCTGTAACGTTTAAAAAAGTTATAATCAAACATTGGAATAATCTACTTTCGGTGTATTCTTACAACGTCAAGCTATTGTAAATCAACAAATGATACCAACGTTTACGTTAGATGAGACCTGGTAGAAACAGCATTAACAGTAACTATGTTAAACGAATCAACATTAATGTGAGTTAGACCGTGTAATGTGCATATAAATGTGCATTACATTTTGTAGGCCGTCTTAGCACAAAAGACATGATAACCCCAGGAGCTGTGATGATCTTAAACAGCGTTACAACACACTCACTATTCTAAAAAGTGATCCTCACCCACATATATACTGCTTAATTCATTCCATAGCCTCGAAAAGTGCAGATCAGCTGGCTTACATTAAAGGGATTACTATACATCAATAGATAGCCGAACTGATGATCCCCCTGATACATATCATAGGTAATTCATCAAACACCCAATTCACAGAATACATTTCAAAAAAAAGGTTTTTGGAACGACATCAGTCAAAGAGGAGCATAAAAAATATCATTACCTGATATTCGGAATTAGGTTATTAAATAAATTTGTTAATAAATCATGCGGGATTGTTTTTGCGGTTCAAGGTCGAAAAAAGTAAAGCTTCTTACTGCAGATGTGAATTCCTGGTATTATCTTAAAACACAGGCGGATTAGCCCATATCTTATTGTTATATTACTTTAACAATTATCTTGCTAATGTAATAGAAGATAGATTGCGAGGTTTAATTTATCATCCACAGAGTAACGTCATTGTTCAGTGAAACTTCAATCTAAGAAGAAATTGAGAATTCTAGACATACATGTAGGAAACATTAAGATATATTATACCAATGTTAATTGTTATTACACAGAGAAGAATATTTATAGAAATAAAATAACATAACACGTATAATAACGAAAATTCTACAGATACCGGGCGTTCTTCGGTTAACAGGATGCCTGACGTAAAATCAGATTGACGTGATTTCTTGTAAATGCATCACACAAGTATATAGATTCATATCAATACTGATAACGGCTTAGAGTTCATGGTGGTATCACAGGAGTCTTTTTATGTCGAAATATAAATTAATTAATTTCTGAGGGAGAATTAGTTCCGGTCTGGTGACTTCCGGTTCTAGCACGGAGGTGAGAGCGTGTTTGTGAGTGTAGCGGTGGGGTGACTCGGTTGTATTTCTGTAGTCGTTATCTGTCTGGCTGTCTACCTACGTATTACTTTCACACCTGTACTCGAGCCGTATATATCTGTGGCTGTCGTTAGGCACAAGACTTGTAGTAGTCTGATAGTAGTACCCACTGCCATCTAACATTCTGCAGGGGTTCGTAATCATCAAAGAAAGGATAAACGTCGTAATGGCCATGTTAGCTGTATCATAAGGCATATCTATAAGACAGATCGCTCATACCAATTAATGAAAACAAATAGCTGATGAACGTTTGATGCTGAAGAACACGTGTGTATAACACGACACATTGTAGGTCCATGTCAAAATATTTTTACAATTTCTATTACCGCCAATATGATTCAGAATACAAAAAGTATCTTCACCGTCTACAATATTTAAAAAGTAATCAGTGAAATCACTGACAAGGAAACTGAATTTTATAACAAAATATAATAATTATATCACCAAAGTTTATAGAATAAAAAAATTTCATACAAAACATGTAAATGTCAAAAGTCAATGCAATTTCATAGGATAATTTACCCATCGAATGCTTTTCAAAAGTGTGGAGTTTTAAGATGAGGAAATATCTAAGAATCAGGAAAACCAATAATCTGAAACATGACAGAGCCAGGAACATAATCCGGTTAAAAATAAACATGAACATCGACCTTGGGCTAGCATATACTCGGTAATTTACGTGCGGATATTTTTGCTTCACGATTTCACGTGGCATTACTGAATTCGCGAAAGGCAAACAAATGTAATGGGTATAAATGATAGGGACTCGTGAAATGTTAAATCGTGAAAATTTCTCGATTAAAAAAATCACGATTTTTCCCCGCGAAAGTATGACTATACGTTATTTATTTATGCAGAAAGTGTACAAAGCAAAGAAGACCAGGCGTCCCAGAAGAGTTATCCTATTCCACGTAATCTAACACTCATGTGATAGTTGGAAAGTGGCTGCTGTAAAATTAGACCTATGTAAAAGTAGTAAATAACTGGGATAATTTTGAAGTTTGTCATAATCTGATCGTGGTGAGTAATGTAAGGGATTCTAACAAATGCAAGAAAAAGTTTATATCTTACCAATATGATTGATATATTTTATCTTCATCCATACACTATCGTGCTCTACAATCCTCTAACACAACTGAGAACATAAATTGCGCTAATCGTGTGACCTGGAGGACACTGGCCTAGTGTATACTTGATAGCTATTATTACAAATTTATTGCGCTTATTTAATGTTCTTTGTCGTTACCTAATATTATCTTATGAGTTTAATGGTAGTTCGCTTTAACAACGTTCGTTATCGCAGAAAAGATATATAAAATGACGACCAGAATAAATTTACAGTCCGTCGTAGCTCTCGAAATAGGCCCTGATTATATTACAGCTTACTAATGTACTTAAACATGATCGTTGGTTTATCATTCTGACAATCATATTACAGGGCGGACAGTCTTGGATGTTACGACGAATACTTTTATCAATGACGTTTTTCATTTCTCCTCGTCAACAGCTCATGTCCATTCGTTGCTGTTTTAATACCAGTGTATTTCATAATGCTGCCACGATAGGTGGGGCCACCTAACTTACTAGTTTTACGTTATGTAAGGTCTATCATCAGTTGTCTATCTATTGACGTTAAGGAGATTCAGGAGTCAATTAATAATTTCTAAGAAATCTGAAGAGCGGCAAAACATATGACAAATAGACATGTGCTTCAAACTGAAGAGTCAAATCTAATTTCTGAGAGTTAAAACATACTCTCAATATGTACTGGATACCCTGTTCTATCCTTTGCGTATTTACCAAATGCTTGTTGGGTAGTAGTTTAAATGTTTAAATTTTCTAAGACTACCCTTTTTACATAATGTTATATTCTAAAGAATTTAACCACACCGCCCTCCAAATGTATTTTGCTGTTCTTGATTATGGTACAGCTCATGGTGTGGCCGTCATTGTGATAATAAACTTTTTACGTAAATATAATGAACCCAATCCAACTCTATCATTATCAATATATTTTAGGTATGATATTTGTCTTAATTTCATGTTTTTTCATGTTCATTCCATAAGTATTAAATACCTGAGAGAGAGATGCGATGTAAGGAAACACTAGAACTCAATCTAAAGGCTTTATGGTAAAGGATATAAGCACGACATATACTCAAGGCGCCAAAACGGCTAATTGAAAAGTTTAAGGAAACATTATAGCTACTTAATGATAAAACCGGAAAGAAATGTAATGGACAATTTTCGCAATTAAGTAGGAATTACCTACGAATTAAGTAGGATATTAAAAAAAGTACCAGAAAAGGTCGACGACATGAAAATTGCTATGACGTAGAAAGCATACATTTATATTGATATTCAGTTATGGTCTTGAAAATCATTTTCGTTCGATGTACATTTCAAACTTGATGAATAGGTAGGCCCTAGTTATCATGCAACTATTCTGAAAGCATTTGCTTCACAGTAAAATTTTTGTCTTGAACTAGTTCAAAAATTGTGACAATTGAAACATTAACTTCTAGGCAAACCAATGTCACATTTGTGTTATTCCATTTCCCATGTCTTGAGATTCGAAAATGCCAGAGCCTGGATTCGAACTGACAATCCCAGCGGTCACCACACAGAGTTTGACAGTTCTAAACAAACGTCACTTACGTCCCATGCAGTGTTGTATCGTTCTGTTTCTAATTTTTAGTGTATGATTTATATATATGTGTGAAAATGGTGATCGAAACATTGCAATGCTTTCATCTCTCGGATACTATCCGTACGATGCATGATCACATCTTTGGTTAATTATGGTAAGATGTGTTCTCTGAAGACGCAATCACACCCTGCTGTGAGATAACTAGAGCGCTGTTTACATCTTTCTGGTGTATTTCGATGTTTTGTCTTAGAGCTGTTTTAGAACCGGTTAAGGAGACATGAAGAAGAACAGTCACAACACATCCGATGTGTGTCGTCACTCGATGTATGAAATATGTTAAAGGAATCTTTATCAAATATTATTTGATTACTACGATCACAAGGAAAAGCATTAGAGAATTGTAACAATATTTGAGCTTTACCTTCTTGCTAGTCTGCAGCTTATAGGTGTTTATTGAAATAATGTTTAAATGTTGAGCCAGCAATGCAAATACTTAAGACTGCTTTGAGAATATTCTAAAATGAAACGTCCAACTTTTCTTGAAAACATGTGAGTATATCCAGAATAATGTTTTTGCATATGAAATAAGATTTCTGGTACACTGTGACGTCAGTGTAAGTGAGAAAAATAAAATGTTAAATAGAATAAAAGTCACGAAAAATCTTAGATTGGGAATATTTCGATAGAGCAACCAGTAAATGAGTCCAAACATAAAGCATACTTTCCAATCGGATGAAAACGTTGAGAAAAGTAAATGAACTCCTATGTAATTATGTTACTATAAGACAGACCTGGAAGAGAGTGTCAATAGCGAACAAAGGGTCACACTTGTAAGCAATGAGACACATGTCACACCAGTAATTTAACACTGACACCTGTGTACACATCAACACACAATGACACCAGTGATTGTTTACAGCATCATACTCTAGTCCAAATAAATAACGAATGTTTTCATACTTTGTGTTTTAACTCGTCATACCCTCCTTCGTATAGCATTGTATAGTATTTTTTCTGTTTTATTTTTTGTTTGTTTCAAATATGAAATGGGGCAATAAAGAGGAAAAGACCCACTAAAATCATTTAAAATGTATAAACTAAGCTTTAAAACAAATAATTGAGTCTTTATGTTGAAAGCGTAAATACCAAAGTCATGAACATATTGCAATCTTTGTCAGAAATTATCAGGAATTTATTTAAACTCCAAACTATCCCTTAGACTTCAAGCAAAGGAAAACATAAATTACGACAATGATGACGTTATAGATATCAACATGTACTTAATGTGGCCCCTAAAACCACTTGTGACTAAGGATTACTAGCAGACACTAATCGCTAATTGGCCATATGGAACCTCTTATAGTTCGCCGATAACACCTGCTGATTTATAATCCATACACTTGTCAGGGTAATACACAATAAGTCAATGAATTAGGGAAAGTGGACTACAAATAATGCTAACATAAATAATGCGACATATTTACGAACATGATAACAGGTACGTGTCATTTATATTTTCGGGCGTTTGAAAAATATTTGACTCATAATAGAGAAAATGATTTCAACGTCATGTATATTTGAAAGACACTTAGAAAAACTCTAGCTTAGAATTATATACTTACTCTAACATGTCAATGACAGCTAAATTTATCAAGGACGAAAACAAGTACCGCAATCGAAATCAACCTAGCTAATATTCAGTGAATTGCAATGGCCCAGATTAAATTAAGGATGATTAGTGTTTGTACAGTAACCTACAACAGCATGCGATTATTTGACGTTTGTTTCATTATGTCATGAAAGACATGTTATTCCGAAGAGTTTTGAATTATCAGGGCACTACTGCAGGTAAGGGGTGTAATTATTTCAATATTATAATATTTGAAATTAGAATTATCAAATAAAATATGAAGCTTTAGCTGAACGGATTATTTTGGATGGGTAAGACAGATAAAGATGAGTATAGCAACAATTTATGAATTGAAGTTGTAAGGCATACTCACTTGTCACATTGTGTTGAGGCTGTATGCAAAGATCTGAATCATCCGGAAACTTGTCACATCTGACCATTTCCGGCCACAAATATCCATAATAAAGCATCTTAGATTCACAGCCAGCCTTGACACTTTCACATAGTGACCTACAGGGCTTGATGGTCCGCTCCAGACAAACAGGTGAGAAGAGGGAGCAGAGGAAGAGCTGTGTGTCGGGGTGACAGTGTATCCTGGGGAGGGACACCCATGATTTTGACTGTTGGATCACCTCATTAAGTGTATCGTGGTCCAGGAGATTAGGCAATCTCATTTCTGTATATCCTATCCCACGACACAGAGTTAGGTTACTTGGTATATCAATACATTTCGGCTTATGAGGTCTGATGCCAATCCATTCAACAGACTCACCATCACTAAGATAACCTATTCCGTCATATGTAAAACTCGCGGGTTGTCCAGGGTACAGCATGGACCACACAACACTAGTGATAAATAGCCACCTCATAATGACGTTTGGGGGTCTGTACGATGGCGCTGAAATACTAGTAAATCCCTTTTCACAAATCAACTATCGATCCAACATGAAGATTTAACTAAGCTTCAATCCATGTACTGCAGGCTTTTCACAATGTTCTATGAATATGCACGTTCTTGCCCTCCACGGGTTGGCCTGCGTAGTGACCTGGGAATCCAGATAACGTCCGACACCTTTTCATATACTGTGTTCTTAACCAAGCGTGGGCAGAGCAGAAAAAAGTATCCAAGCTTTACTGCATTGTAAATATTTCTTTTCAAAGTAAAAATTTTGTCCTGGGGACGTGAAATTTGTAGTTGTTCAAGGAAGACAAAAATAAAGCAATTAATCACACTAGAAGAATGCCTTTGTTGCTTTTAGTTGCCCGCCTAATCCGTCAATAAAATATGACAGGACTTCAGTCTTTTTCCATGACGAGGGACCTAAATACCTCCGAGTTGTGTAATGTTATTCTGAAGGCCTCTCCTGCACTGTATTACATAATTTGATGTTTTCACTTTTTTTTCTAGCTTTTCAGCTCTAGAGCAAAGTGCGTGCATGTAAGATATAATATTACCGACGGCACTAAATTCTATGATGTCTGTTTTATATCAAATCATTTTGACAGAAACATGTGAAACATTAACTAGACGTAATAAACAGCATTACTACTTGTCTGTTGAAAATATTACTTTACCTTTCTGTCGACAAAAAATTATTTTAAAGATCCAAGTGTTCGCTGTTGTAAAACTGAGCGTTTGTAAAGAGATTCCGGTAGGGTCCTTACGCACACGTCTAGCCGGTTGTATGATAGTCTGTCAGGGTGACCCGGTGGGATGTAGCAGCAGCAGCTGTGTAGGGACCGTCAAACTGTCCAAGGTCTGCCGTCCCATGGAGCGATGCTGGTGTCCTCACCTGTTGGGACAACCAAGAACGAGTGACTCACAACACTTAATACCCTAGGCTTATATACACGACCTGTTACATTATCGAAATCAGTTAAAAGGAAGAATATATCAAGTTTTTTTCCCTTTCTCTTTTTCTAATAATTACTATTTACTTCAACAAAATCCTTCATATGGATAAGTAGCTGTATTACCTCTCGCTAACACATCCACCTCTCACTCGAACTAGAGACAGCGGTACGGCAGCATTGGTGAGCCAGGTACCCTGTTACACATTGGACAGTCGGCAGTGAAATACAGACTGAGTATTACCTGCAGACGAACTCTGTCTATATGCCACTCAGTGCGTCTAGTAGGAGGAGAAAGGGGGTGGGCCGGTAACTACGTATAAAGATCAAAGCGCCGTCACCGCAGTATGTAATATAACTCTATGTGAGTTAAGTAAATGCGTTTTAATCATCGTGAAGGAGTGAAATGATAAGGTAAATGTGTGAGCAACTTAAACCTTTATCAAATGTCATAAATCGTCATATATATATTCTCTCTGGAACGTTAACTGATCTATTAGCAGATAAGACCGTCACCACACGTATCATGCCCAACGCATCATTCAGATTTTTTTTTTTCGATTTTTTTTTTAGTTTTAAACATTTCTTTTGTTAATGTTCACAACGAAGACACATATCGGATACATCTAACGTTAACATTCTCCGCTACTTATTGTCTTCAAAGGAAAAGCAAGGCTTTTGTTCACCATTCCTGGGATATTTCTCAACCCAAGTTTTTTTTATAAGTGTAATTCTAATAGTAAGGATCTCCATCAGTTTGCTTTTGAAAAGCTTTTGAGAAAATCTTTATGAACATCTTAAAGTATTTTTTCATCCGATATAATCTCACGTATTATGGTTTGAACCTTGAGTGACTTCTAATCGTGCCTTTCCCTACACTTTACATCCAACAGCCTAAACCTACATTCACCGCGGTCGTTCCTTTCATGAAAAAGAGTATTATTGAATGTTAGCCAGAGGATCTCGAGAGATGCTTGTATGTGTTGTGTGTATTACGGAGCTCAATGGTGATACAGAATAGACACTGTAGTGAAATACATACACTGGTTAGTCTTTGATTCATTGATCTCGGCTGTTTGACTCGTACCGGGCTGTCAAAGGCGGATTAGCGAGTAGTTAATATAGATAAGAAGAGTGTATATTTATATATTTTACCGTACTTTTACCGTATTTTATCTTGTAAGCTTGAAAATTGTTTTAGTGTGTAAAAATTTGAATTTGAAGAGTGTATATTTATATATTTTACCGCACAATTACCGTATTTTTTCTTGTAAACTTGATACTGTTTTGTTGTACTGGATAGTTAAATTAAAATTTGAATTTGAAGAGTTATATATGTTACTGCGCAGTTACCGTATCTTATCCTGTTTTTGACTGTTGATTTATTAAGTCAAAATTTGAATAGTTAATATTTATATATTTACCGTACAGTTACCGTATTTTATCTTGTAAACTTTGCAGTTTATTCATTGTACTGGATAGTTATGTTAAAATTTGAATTTGAATATTTTATATTGAAACATTTTACCGTACAGTTACCTTATTTTATCTGATAAACACGACAGTAGCTTTATTGTGTTCAATTTTTTTTTTTTATATATTGTATATTTATATATTTTACCGTGCAGTTACCATATTTTAATTTGTAAACTTGACAGTTACTTTTTCGTGCTAAAATTGGAATATGAAGAGTATATATTTTACTGTACAGTTACCATATTTTATCTTGTAAAATTGACAATGTTTTGTTATACTAGATAGTTATATTAAAATTTGAAAAGTGTATATTTTCAGATTTCACCGAATAGTTACCGTATTTTGTCTTTTAATCTTGACAGTTGCTTTATTGCTATGGATACTTCAGTTAAAATCAAATTATTTGTTTTTATTTACCTGAGATAAGATCATTTTTAACTTTTTGTGTCCATGATCTTGTCAGATAAACAAGAGAAAATTTATCAGTGTGAAAGTAATGACTATCAATGTATTGATGAAGTTACTGTCAAAATCATCAAAATAATACAAAATATGGAACAGCATATTACTAAAAGGAGAAATAAAGTTAATACTTTGTTGAATAAAGAAAAGCGTAGAATAACAACGAATGGCGCATTTCATATCCGTTAACAATGATGAATAATGTATTCTTTATCGATCATTCATGACTTACAGAATTGATGGTTTGTGTATCCACAATTAACTCCATATCAAACATCAATATAAAGGAGACAATGTGAAGTACTATTATTATGAAAAAATATTCAATTGTATAACCATTAAATAGATCAATCAATGTTTCAATCAGATATTAATTAGAGTTAGCCTACATGCAACAATCTTAACATTTTCTTAATAGTTATATTAGTTTGGTTTTTATTTTTATTTTTGTTATCACCCGATATCGTAGAAGATAATACAGTAAGCGTTCCTGGTCTAGTAAAGAGTGAGTTAGGAGGTGAATGTGAAATCAGACTCAGCCAAAGCCAAAGCTATACTTTATGAGGAAATCTTTTTAATGCGAATCCCATGAATCGTTTAGAATTTTAAAAGTTTTGTGATAACGCATGTTCTATATATTAGAGAATACAGCGAGACAGAGCTCTGTAAGATAAATGGCCATGTACTGACACTGTGATGTTAAACTACAGATATGTCTGTTTCAAGAATGATTCACCGTTTGATTAATTGAATGTTTGATATACATGATAGCATTTTACGTCATAAGATACACATCACGTGACAGGATGAAGAGGTTCATCGGGTTATGAATGGAGCATCCAATGGAATGATAACAATACATAAAATCGTCGATAACAAATAATCTCTGTTGCCGTTGAATGGGAACGCATGATGTGGCTGCATAGCTGATATGCTTTTGTAAAGAAAGACTGATATAGCATCTTTAGATTTTTCCGGAATGACAGATGCATTGTAGAATAAATAAATATAGATTTGTAATAATATTATCAATTTTTACACAAGCGTTGGAATGTTTGAGTTGCAATGTCCGAACAGATGTCATATTTGAAATTAAATATTGATAATGTTGGTGTAAACATAAATAACTGTTGGTTATACATGAATATGTTGTGGAAATCTAAAAAGGCGAAACATTGTTACACAGATGTCTCTTTTCTTCATTAAAAAGATAAGAATCCGTTAATTAAAACTTATACCAAATAATGTAACGCGTTTAACATATTTCATATTACGAAGAGAAAAAAGTAAGTTTTTATCTATTACAGAACTAGAATTGATGGAAATATAGTAAAAACTTTCCTTTACGTTACTATATAAGAGAAACGTCATAACATTAGTATGACGTCATTATTATCTGTGAGAGTGATAGTACAAGCGTGTCAAACGATGTTTACTATATAGCAGTTTCGCCTGTCTGACCGGGTCAGCTATGTGATAATAGTGACTCCTACCTATCTAACAAAGGATGAAATAGGGTATAAATGTTTAAAAAGAGAGAGGGGTACGCACGAGAGTGTGGGTGGGGAAGTGAGGGAAATATGAAGAGAGGGGCAGAGGGAGAAGGGAGGAAACTAAATAATTTAAGTAGGATAAAATAATGGCGATTGGAGGACTAAGAGTGAGATGGAAAGAATAGGAAACAAAGGGCAGCAAAGCGTGGTATTATCCCCCGCGACCTGCAGTTGGTATAAAAACCCAAATACATCAAGGTCAGAGTAACAAGTAAAACTTTAAATATATGTGAGTATTGTAAAACTGAAAAAATAACAACAGGTAACAAAAAGAAAAAAAGTAATCTGATATATACAGAAAGTTTCATTGAGCTGCATGCGACTTTGGAGTTATGGCCTGGAAATAAAAAGAAACAGTAATTTGGTATTTTTGACTAATTTTCCACAATCACGGAAAAAACGGAAAGTCCGCAATAGCAAAAGGTTCAACTAGTGCACTTGTCTGATGTATACAGAAAGTTTCAAGAAGCTGCGTTTAACGGTTTTTTAGTTATAGTCCGGAAAAGAATCTCGGACGGACGGAAGGGGCCCAATTTTATATCCCCTGCAACCGCGATCCACGAGGGATAACTAGAGAGAGAAGGAAAAAATGAGTGAAAGATAAATGAGGAAACTGAAGAGAAGATAGATAAGCTGATGGAATGACGATTGTGGGGAGAAGGCATAGAACGATGAGAAGGAAGATGTAGTGAAAGATGGCGGAGAACTGAGTGGACGAGGAGAAGGAAGACTGTGAGGGAGACGGAAGATGTAGTGAAAGATGGAGGAGAACTGAGTGGACAAGGAGAAAGAGATTGTGGGAGAAGGAATAGAACGAGGAAGGAAGATGTAGTGAAAGATGGAGGAGAACTGAGTGGACAAGGAGAAGGACGATTGTGGGGAGAAGGAATAGAACGATGAGAAGGAAGATGTAGTGAAAGATGGAGGAGAACTGAGTGGACAAGGAGAAGGACGATTGTGGGGAGAAGGAATAGAACGATGAGAAGGAAGATGTAGTGAAAGATGGAGGAGAACTGAGTGGACAAGGAGAAGGAAGATTGTGGGGAGACGGAAGATGTAGTGAAAGATGGAGGAGAACTGAGTGGACAAGGAGAAGGACGATTGTTGGGAGAAGGAATAGAACGATGAGAGGGAAGATGTAGTGAAAGATGGAGGAGAACTGAGTGGACAAGGAGAAGGACGATTGTGGGGAGAAGGAATAGAACGATGAGAAGGAAGATGTAGTGAAAAATGGAGGAGAACTGAGTGGACAAGGAGAAGGACGATTGTGGGGAGAAGGAATAGAACGATGAGAAGGAAGATTTAGTGAAAGATGGAGGAGAACTGAGTGGACAAGGAGAAGGACGATTGTTGGGAGAAGGAATAGAACGATGAGAAGGAAGATGTAGTGAAAGATGGAGGAGAACTGAGTGGACGAGGAGAAGGAAGGTTGTGGGGAGAAGGAATAGAACGATGAGAAGGAAGATTTAGTGAAAGATGGAGGAGAACTGAGTGGACAAGGAGAAGGACGATTGTTGGGAGAAGGAATAGAACGATGAGAGGGAAGATGTAGTGAAAGATGGAGGAGAACTGAGTGGACAAGGAGAAGGACGATTGTTGGGAGAAGGAATAGAACGATGAGAAGGAAGATGTAGTGAAAGATGGAGGAGAACTGAGTGGACAAGGAGAAGGACGATTGTTGGGAGAAGGAATAGAACGATGAGAAGGAAGATGTAGTGAAAGATGGAGGAGAACTGAGTGGACAAGGAGAAGGACGATTGTTGGAGAAGGAATAGAACGATGAGAAGGAAGATGTAGTGAAAGATGGAGGAGAACTGAGTGGACGAGGAGAAGGAAGATTGTGGGGAGAAGGAATAGAACGATGAGAAGGAAGATGTAGTGAAAGATGGAGGAGAACTGAGTGGACAAGGAGAAGGACGATTGTTGGGAGAAGGAATAGAACGATGAGAGGGAAGATGTAGTGAAAGATGGAGGAGAACTGAGTGGACAAGGAGAAGGACGATTGTTGGGAGAAGGAATAGAACGATGAGAAGGAAGATGTAGTGAAAGATGGAGGAGAACTGAGTGGACAAGGAGAAGGACGATTGTGGGGAGAAGGAATAGAACGATGAGAAGAAAGATGTAGTGAAAGATGGAGGAGAACTGAGTGGACAAGGAGAAGGACGATTGTTGGGAGAAGGAATAGAACGATGAGAAGGAAGATGTAGTGAAAGATGGAGGAGAACTGAGTGGACAAGGAGAAAGGACGATTGTGGGGAGAAGGAATAGAACGATGAGAAGGAAGATGTAGTGAAAGATGGAGGAGAACTGAGTGGACAAGGAGAAGGACGATTGTTGGGAGAAGGAATAGAACGATGAGAAGGAAGATGTAGTGAAAGATGGAGGAGAACTGAGTGGACAAGGAGAAGGAAGACTGTGGGGAGACGGAAGATGTAGTGAAAGATGGAGGAGAACTGAGTGGACAAGGAGAAGGACGATTGTTGGGAGAAGGAATAGAACGATGAGAAGGAAGATGTAGTGAAAGATGGAGGAGAACTGAGTGGACAAGGAGAAGGACGATTGTTGGGAGAAGGAATAGAACGATGAGAGGAAGATGTAGTGAAAGATGGAGGAGAACTGAGTGGACAAGGAGAAGGACGATTGTTGGGAGAAGGAATAGAACGATGAGAGGAAGATTTAGTGAAAGATGGAGGAGAACTGAGTGGACAAGGAGAAGGACGATTGTTGGGAGAAGGAATAGAACGATGAGAAGGAAGATGTAGTGAAAGATGGAGGAGAACTGAGTGGACAAGGAGAAGGACGATTGTTGGGAGAAGGAATAGAACGATGAGAAGGAAGATGTAGTGAAAGATGGAGGAGAACTGAGTGGACAGGAGAAGGACGATTGTGGAGAAGGAATAGAACGATGAGAAGGAAGATTTAGTGAAAGATGGAGGAGAACTGAGTGGACAAGGAGAAGGACGATTGTTGGGAGAAGGAATAGAACGATGAGAGGGAAGATGTAGTGAAAGATGGAGGAGAACTGAGTGGACAAGGAGAAGGACGATTGTTGGGGAGAAGGAATAAAACGATGAGAAGGAAGATTTAGTGAAAGATGGAGGAGAACTGAGTGGACAAGGAGAAGGACGATTGTTGGGAGAAGAAATAGAACGATGAGAAGGAAGATTTAGTGAAAGATGGAGGAGAACTGAGTGGACAAGGAGAAGGACGATTGTTGGGAGAAGGAATAGAACGATGAGAAGGAAGATGTAGTGAAAGATGGAGGAGAACTGAGTGGACAAGGAGAAGGACGATTGTGGGGAGAAGGAATAGAACGATGAGAGGAAGATGTAGTGAAAGATGGAGGAGAACTGAGTGGACAAGGAGAAGGACGATTGTGGGAGAAGGAATAGAACGATGAGAGGAAGATGTAGTGAAAGATGGAGGAGAACTGAGTGGACAAGGAGAAGGAAGGTTGTGGGGAGAAGGAATAGAACGATGAGAAGGAAGATTTAGTGAAAGATGGAGGAGAACTGAGTGGACAAGGAGAAGGACGATTGTTGGGAGAAGGAATAGAACGATGAGAAGGAAGATGTAGTGAAAGATGGAGGAGAACTGAGTGGACAAGGAGAAGGACGATTGTTGGGAGAAGGAATAGAACGATGAGAAGGAAGATGTAGTGAAAGATGGAGGAGAACTGAGTGGACAAGGAGAAAGGACGATTGTTGGGAGAAGGAATAGAACGATGAGAAGGAAGATGTAGTGAAAGATGGAGGAGAACTGAGTGGACAAGGAGAAAGGACGATTGTTGGGAGAAGGAATAGAACGATGAGAAGGAAGATGTAGTGAAAGATGGAGGAGAACTGAGTGGACAAGGAGGACGAGTGAAGATGAGAAGGAAGGATGGGGAGAAGGAATAGAAACGATGAGAAGGAATGACGAAGAGAAATTAGTGAAAGATGGAGGAGAACTGAGTGGACAAGGAGAAGGACGATTGTGGGGAGAAGGAATAGAACGATGAGAAGGAAGATGTAATGGAGGAGAACTGAGTGGACAAGGAGAAAGAGTTGTGGGAGAAGGAATAGAACGATGAGAAGAAGATGTAGTGAAAGATGGAGGAGAACTGAGTGGAAGAGGAAGGACGATTGTGGGGAGAAGGAATAGAACGATGAGAAGAAGATGTAGTGAAAAAATGGAGAGAACTGAGTGGACAGGAGAAAGGACGATTGTGGGGAGAAGGAATAGAACGATGAGAAGAAAGATGTAGTGAAAGATGGAGGAGAACTGAGTGGACGAGGAGAAGGAAGGTTGTGGGGAGAAGGAATAGAACGATGAGAAGAAAGATGTAGTGAAAAATGGAGGAGAACTGAGTGGACAAGGAGAAAGGACGATTGTGGGGAGAAGGAATAGAACGATGAGAAGAAAGATGTAGTGAAAGATGGAGGAGAACTGAGTGGACGAGGAGAAGGAAGGTTGTGGGGAGAAGGAATAGAACGATGAGAAGAAAGATGTAGTGAAAAATGGAGGAGAACTGAGTGGACAAGGAGAAAGGACGATTGTTGGGAGAAGGAATAGAACGATGAGAAGGGAAGATGTAGTGAAAGATGGAGGAGAACTGAGTGGACGAGGAGAAGGACGATTGTGGGGAGAAGGAATAGAACGATGAGAAGGAAGATGTAGTGAAAGATGGAGGAGAACTGAGTGGACAAGGAGAAAGGACGATTGTTGGGAGAAGGAATAGAACGATGAGAAGGAAGATGTAGTGAAAGATGGAGGAGAACTGAGTGGACAAGGAGAAAGGACGATTGTTGGGAGAAGGAATAGAACGATGAGAAGGAAGATGTAGTGAAAGATGGAGGAGAACTGAGTGGACGAGGAGAAGGACGACAAGTATGTCCCGTTGATGACAATGCAGACTAAATGATATACAATATACCTGTCACTTTAACTTAAGGGGCGGAGCAGACCTTTAAGTGACGCGTTATAACTATCCATATTTGTGTTAATAATAAGTCCTGGGTAAACGTCGTGTCAATGGCGATATTGATTCAGACATGACTGTGAAGATATGACATGTTTGTGTATACTTTGGCACAGGAGTTTAGATATGGAAGTCAACCCGTAATGTTCATACAGGCCACGCACCTGTTAGGGCAAGGATAAACAACCATTATGTGTCAAAAACAAACAGTGCTAAGTTTGGCTGGAGTTACATATTGTAAATGCCACAGAACAAGTAGTGATGTCAAGAGTGTCATATCAACAACTCCCCGCCCGACATGTTGATAAATATGGCCAGACGCGTGTTCATATTGCCATCGTGTCATCATGGCTTCTCTGTACTGTCAACTCATTTGTTTAAAAATAGACAGCTAGGGATATTCTTCGATATAGTAGTCTGAGATCTCTATCGCTACTTAACACATTGCGTTTTTTGATTAATCAAAGAAGCATCTCAAAGCGGTTCTAGCCCCTCACAGAATGGAGACTGTTTTGTTTACCATACTACGGGAACCCTTTCACCATTCGTTGGTGAAATAGTCATTAAACATGCTGTAGAAATAAATTGCTTCCTTCCGAATACATTTTAAATGATATCATTACTATTTTCTAAAAAAATATATACTTTCATGGGATTGTTAGAAAATTCTCTTCTTTAAAAAGAAATCCACAAATGCATACCAGATATCCAATTTTGGTTTAGAAAAGAGTTACTATGCTTTTTAAAATGTTGTTGTAATAACGCTATCACAACACCAGTTTACAACTCATTTGCTGTCAAGTAGGAATATGTTTCTTACTTATCATCCCAGGATAATACCTCACTAACGATCTCTCTCATACTGATGTTGCAGTTGTTCTGACAGATTACATAATTAGTTGTACATTACGGTCAATGCTAACCTAATCGTTAACCTAGTGAGCTGACCCACTTACTAATCCAAAACTGACACGATACCCATGGTATGTTAATCTAGTAATCACACCCCAATACACATCCCCATATCGGTAGGAGAGCGCTTCCAGTCGTACTCTAACTAGGAAGCACAATACTACAGGCATTGAATCGACTACCGTCTAGTCGATTACTTTCACTTGTCAAAAAAAAATTCAAACGGGGAAAAAAAATTAAGGGATCAAAAATTCCCGATGTGGTTATACAGTACATTTTTTTCTCCAATTATTTATAATTCCCCGTTATAGTGTAAATGCAGTAAAGATAACTCGAGATGTAATTGATTGTAAAACGAGACATCAAGTAGGAGCATCATGGATACATTTGTTTGGTTATCATCTTATGGTAAACATTCCTGGCAGTAATTTCAGATCAGAGATGCAATTCTAATTTTATTTTTTTAAATAGATCACATTATATATCAAATTAGACATCAATATGTCAAATTGGAAGATACTGCAATTAGTAGGTGATTATGCTTTTTGACATAAATATAAACTATTTATTGATATACTGTTCACATTTTTTACCTTTTACAATAACTCTTACTTTTCCCCGCGGTAGAAAATACAGATCATCTATATGACTGTCCAGTTCACTTACATTCGGCGACCAAAATTTTGTGGCGATGGAAAGCGTGAAATTTGACAACTTGTCATCAAGATATACATGTAATTTCACATGTTTATTGCACCAGTCTGAGCTATATTAGTACTTCTTGTAGCGTGAGAGTGACTGGCCCTGTTAGTCTGTGTGTTGGCGTGCGTGTAATACATAGTAATACATAGTCCCCTTCGTGTGGTATCGCCAACACTACCCGTGAGGCAGATAGAAAGCCAGATGCCACTTTACGTATCAACTAATAGCACAGATTGCTATCTGGTGTTCAAATCCTCTGATGCAAGAAATTACACCTACTTCTTTAGAAAGATTATAGATTGACAATGTCTTGTGTGGGTTTTTTTCTGAACTAGTGAAGCAATCAACTCTTAAATACCTATTGCTCATGTTACATTACACAAAACTACAGAACTGTACAAGATTTCGTTTAATGACAGATTAGGTCTTTTCAATTATTACTAGATGGAATCTACACCATTAAACATAGTTTGATACTGGGAAGTCGTTTGCTCGTAAATCTCATTACAATTACCACAGTGTAAACAGAAGTGGCACACCATGTTATCACACACACCCGATTTGACGTGACTGAGTCTCAGTATCGTCTGGAGCAAAATACCTCAAAGACAAGCGAATTAGGGACCCACAGGCCAGTCATATAACCCCAATCATTGTGGCGGCAGTCACACCGCGATAACTCACGTGTTCGGAGAGGATAACCAGTAGTACCTCAGGAGCAATGGTGATGGTAGCAGAAATCTGTCTCAATGCAATATCTTTGAAATGAAATTATTTCTACTGACAGAAGTATTGATTTATTGTTTTTATTTTCGCAACTCAACATCAGAATCGAGAGCCACAATTGCAAGATGTATTCTCAAAACCTTATAACGATTCTATAAAAATGATGATTAAATCTTTTTGTTCACTTTCTTGATAATTAGTACTCATAAGTTGTCTATTGTTTGTTCGCAAATAACAGTATAGTTCTCAGTACTAGACCATAATCTAAAGAATAGATATATATATATAAAGAAATCGTGGAATTGTGAACATTATTGCATTCATAAAACACTTTCTTCTCTTTTAATTGGTTTCCAAAATTAATTTTCCTAGTCCGATGGAGAGTTTTACTTTTCAAATTTTCGGGTGGCATTAATAATAAATTTCTCTTTTCTACGATCCCAAAAAGCAGTTTGACACGTTAGAAGTATTTCAGCGATATTATCATTGAAAGGAAACTAACAAAAACTCAGCGCAGCGACAACGGAAAATCAATTCAGTGACACCGCACAATTTGTTTCGTCATTCTGGGACCCGTCAGTCAGGCGAAATTCTAAATAAATTGAAAGAAACTACAAGGTACAGAAGACAAAATGGAACATACCAGTCGTGAGACGGTGTTATCAGCCTAAATCCCCAGAGAGCAGACGACAGAGACGCGTGTCCAGGTACAATTGACAGGACCAGTTTCCAGTCGTCACGTGATCGTCATTGGTCACACCATGTATCCAATTAGCTGTCACCAAAAGTAAACATGTGACACTTCAGTTGTGCTTTGTTTGGAAATGTGTCAAACTTAATTTACTTTCATTTTTATTTCGATTGAGATGAGTCACCATGTTCGGAACACTGATACATTTCTTCTATGTACAGGATATTAAAATCGGACATTTTGCATTATCATTTTTTCACCGTTTTATTTCCATCCAGCTTCAATCTGGGTTCTGTGTAAATAAGTTTTCATGTTTCATGTCACAAGTTTACTTTTCAAAAACATTTCTGATGTATAGAGAGTAATAAAACGACAAACAACATCTGTATACCTTATTCCCGAGTATATCCTTACTACAAACATACTAAAATTCAAAAAATAGATATATCAATACTTATTTATAACATTAAGATAATTTAATCCCTCTACTTTAAGATGTTGGCATATGCACTTTCGATAAACCCTTATTGCAAGACATCAATTCTCTCTCAAAAAAATCAGTTGATATATATATATATATATATATATATATAGAACTAAGTAAACTACTCAGCGATTTCGCAAAAAAAATGTATTGGTTATCCGTATCCCATTTAAACCATCATGGAAAACCTGAAGTGGATCGCACACAATAAGCATTTGTAGAATGTCACGTTAATTGTTTAAAAGATATGCACGTAACCTAACAGACGCTCAAACCGTTACAAACATGTAACTAACAAGCAAAAATACCTACCGCACATTCTTTGCTTAATGGTTAAAGAGAACAACGTATTTCAATAATAATTGGTAGCGATTGTTTTATAGGGTTGTTCATGCCATAGCCCGATTACCATTCGGCGAAATATGTACAGCAGTATCATACTGATGTACATTATCGGGTAGGTAAGCTGAACAGAAGTAACAATGATATATGGGCGTACCAGCGTGCAGGTTTTAGACGTCGATAATAGATCATTCCGGCTATGGATAGATTTCACTGTCCGTTTATAACTCACTAAAGTGCTGCACTGTTCTCATGTCTAGACAACTGCATGCTTTACACGATAAGAAAATCTGGTCTGCAATCTGCATTGTTTGGTTTTAATTATCAAAGATAAATTCTTACGTCTAATCGAACCATTTTCTAACGAAGCATTTCCATTTAAATACCAGACTTTTTTGAAATACCTTAAATCTATTACACGCAAAATGGAAACTGTCCGACTAAATTTTGTATTAGGTAAATAATACAGAGAAATACTCGATGGTGATTTGGCCTATATTTGTTTAGGTCTTTCTAAAACAAGGGTCATTGAAGATTTTTTTTTTTAGTTTTTGTACAAAGTTTCTATATTTCTCCTAAATCCCTAAAACCACTATTTAAGAATTAGCTTCAATAGTTGGTTATGTTATGGGGGAGATGTAACACAAAACATGAATTGACTTTTTGATGAGAGTACATTCTGATTTTTTGTGTTATATCTCCATCGCATAAAAATCTGTTCAAATTCATCTTCATCATTTAATCTACAACAAACAATCTCTTCTAAATTATAAACTCATTAAGGAACTATTTTTTCTATGAAAATACCACACCGTTGAATCAAATAATCAGAAGCGATGTTACACAAACGTCTTTTTTTTCTTTATGGACTTATAAAGTAAAGTTTTAAGCCATTACAGACATACGTTCGAAATTTGAAAACAACCGAAAAAAATCTTAAAAGTTAAATTCTTAGTTTTAAAAGCATCACAAATTTCAGGATAAAAATTCAGAGATGTATCTGCCTGTTCACATAAATGAGCTAACAAGACTATACATCAGTTCCAAAAAGGCTAATGCCATTAATGTTTGGTAAAACAAAGGGTACGCACGAAAACAACAACAAAGCAAAAGGATGAAAAATTGAAAAATGTCATGATAAGGTGACATTACTTATACACCTGTATATCAGCTAACACATGATACACTGGTACAAGTGGCTAAAGTATTGCCACACAAAGTAACGTTGACATCACCAGGCCGTGGTGAACACCGCTTCATCATTTCACTATTGGCACCAGTCGCGTGCTCCATGTTTAATCGGAATATCGTTTACCTCAAATCTCGCCAAAATCTCGTTTTCGTGTAACCTACGGTCGTGGCACCGATAGATCTGTCGGACTGGTGACGAATGTCAAATACCCAGAGTCTAGATAAAGGTATTCACGGCAATCATTTGTAACTATTTCTACGGGAAATTTCTATTATTAGTTAGATAAGGAAACATCTATGAGTTAATTGTGCATTATAATGAATAGGTATTGTAATAGCATGAAAACGATAAGATCAAAGATTCCGGCGGTATTATAACGATAAACATATTATCATATTAAAAGGATTTTAGTACTTTAAGAGAAGATTCCAATAATAACGAAATTTTAAATAAAAATCTCAAATTACACAATAGAAACTTAAAGACATAAATAGCTAAAATCTGTAATTATTATTAAAAAATTAAACACAATAAACGTGCTTAACGTCAGCGAAGTGTAGCAGAATATGAATGGGTCGATAATAGGTGGCCAGATGGTATCTCAGTCGTTAGAGCATCCGGCTAGTGTTCGGAGGTCCCGGGTTCGAATTCCACACTTTTAAGACATACATGTACCTATATAATTACCTTTATTTATATTACATGAGCATGTATCTCTCTTGTTAAAATTCTATGGTCTATGACTTTCTCTCTTTTTTTTTTGTCATAGAAAAACATTCAAACTTTTCATATTTACTGAATATTGTAAATTTCGTTATCGCAAAGTTATCAAATAAAAACTAAATATTGATTTTCCACGTGTACACGTTTATAATAGCTCGGAAATCTCTTAACGGTTCCGATCTATTCCTATCTGTACGGGTATTGCCAATTAATGTTGATCACGTGATGCGACTCGAGAGATTCCGATTCATACGGGTGTTGCAGATGTTGGCCATGATGCAACTCGGTTTTCCGATATTATCCGAAAGTTGAATCATGGCGTTGACTGTGGCGGTTCTTTCAAAACCTGTTATATTTCTTGCGACATTTACCACAATGTCAATAGTATATTGGTGTTTTTATGGATCTGAATCATCATATATAAGCAATCTTTACTCACACATTGTATCTTTTAAGACAGTTTATGATGGTGAGACTTACATAAAATGCAACTTTAAAGTAGTCATGATTATTATAAGGAAATGAGAAAAAAGATGAATTTTGACATGTTTAAGTGCTAGCTGTTGTGCTACTGTATACAAGTTTAAATCGCCATGTGTTGATGTTGTATATCCGTTTGCTGTACGACGAACGAACCAAGGCTAGCTAGAAAGAGTTATGGCATCTTCCTTCGAGTCGATCAGGAAGAAATTCCCCAACCAGTAACACGTCAAGGCCAAACACTTGAAGATAAGCGGGCATTTAGTTTGACTGTGTTGAAATAAATCGAGTAGTTTATGTAAACCCGGGGATTTAGAGAGTCGCTGTCACCTCGAGCTCATGAACGTCACTTAGTCTTTCCTCGAGACTATCAAGTTTTACTCCATCAATACCCCTCCCCATTACGAACCAACAACAAGATTTTATTGATATTTCTTTCAATAATAGAACACTTCAAAACAATATAGGATATACAATGACGCAAGAACGGTGACTACAAGATTGACCGTGCTTAGATTACCCATTTTTAGAGCAAAAATCACTTCGGAAATTAGCATTAGAAGAAATATAGGATCTTCATGAGTGTTCATTTCATATGAAATTTTATGAAACGATTTAAAGAAGTTTATTTTTATTTTTGCGCGCCTTGGTGAGCAAAAATTAAAATTTTGAGACGAGTTTCATAAAATCTCATATGAAATTAACATAAATTTAAGATAATTTTTATCACATATCTACAAATACCTACATAACAAAGAACTTAACGTCAAAATGTATTCCGAAAATCCAGCAGAGAGCGCCATTTTGTCCCATCGTCCTCGTAATCCTGACGTCACGTCATTTTTCCTGATGTCATTTTATTGTTTCTGTCTGACGTCACAATAAATTTTCAGCCAATGAAAATCACTCCAGGTCATATTACACTAGTGACATATACAAAAATATTACATGAGTGATCAAATCACTGGATATCAGGCGGATTATGTGATAAATCAGTTTATCAAATAGACAATATCTTAATTTTATTTTTCCTCTAATCTTGGTAATTATTATACTACAGGAAATAAAAAAAAAAAAATAATTAGTATTTAATTTTATCATAACTTATATAAGATCACTTTTAAAACATAATGCATTTATTTGAAAATATTTGTGGATGTTATTTTTCATTTTGGCATATTTACGTTAGATTAGTTATGTTAGTTAGATTTGGAAACTACCACAAGTAATCAATAATACATCATTTCCCGAAATTCCTGGACATATTGTTTTAATCAAATTAAAATGATTAAATACGGAAAAAAGAACTTTCTATTTATCATATTATTTAAGGAGCACAGGACGGTGTTGTGAGATTTATTAAATATTAATGTTTTAAAAAGAAAATCAAATACAGAGTTAGTTGAATTTTAAAATGTAATGCTAGAATGAACTTATTTTGACAACTGTTTTCAGGTCAAAATTTTTACTTCGTTTTTGATACTAGCTTGTTGGCGAGAACGGAATCAACATTCTTGAATTGCAACAATTTCCACAGGTTCATTTGGTTTTCGTCAATACAATGTATAAAATGAGGTATTAATTTAATTGTAAATTAAATGACAACACAAAGTGATGCATAGAAAAGTTACATTTGTACATACAATTATAACAATTTAAGTTTACCAAAAAGGATGCGCATTCCATCTAGTAATGTTATCGGAAAAACTAATATCGAACCCTTTATCTTGGTCTTTTGGTGGATTTTTATCGTAATAAATGGGAAACCACTCTCCCTCCCATTCAAAATCAGTATTGCAGTCTTAAAATAGTACTCACAAATAATGGAATTACCCAATATAAAATAGCTACAAAATGTTCACATCCTATCTTACCAGTTATTAATGAATCCTAATAATAGATGAATGAAAGATCATCGGATTGGGGCATGGACCATGCAACTATACAATATTGAATACAGCAACAAATTACAAAATGTTTTCTTTATAAATACAACTACATAAACATGAAACATTAAAAGATAGTTTTCGTATTTACAAATGAACAATTAAAAAAGAAATAAATAGTAAAGACTCACCAAGAGTGTGTAGACTGCGATGTTCCCCGTCAATCCCGAGCAATCATGCCATCACATTTAGTTGTATTGTTGGTAATACCGTTTCATAGTAAGCTGTGCTCAATACTTAATCCGCTTCCCCATGTATCATTGCTATCTGTGGAATACCAGGCTGTTATTCTTCGAGAGCGTCTCAGCGGTTATCTCTGAAGTTGGTGTCAAAATGAAGGAAGCAGTAACTGAATAATATTCTATCGTAAACATGTCAATCACTTTTCAATACTTTACTTTAACAACAGTTAGCTATATGTTAAAAAGGGGGAAATACTGTCATAGATATTACCTCTATCTAAATAACCATAATTATATTAAAAAACGTAATCTCTTTTCATCAAAATATCCAAAATGTGTCAAAAAATTTGCCATGTCACAATTGAACTAAGATACGGATAATGTCACAGGTTTGCCCTCGTCCATGAACTGAGGCCTTAACTGTTTAGGTCATAAGGTTGAGGAGGACCCAGGACAAGGGGTCAGGACCAGGGATCGGGGCAAGGGGCAGGGATAAGGCGGACAATAAGGACACGAGTCTACATCAATCAGTGCCAGCACATTCATACAGTTTATCTATCCTATTTACAGTGGCCAAATTACCGACCCATCTAACACTCTCGTAAAGTACTCAGCGCCAGTTCTCATCCACTGTCGGGGACCGCCACGGACCAGAGCAATGGAGGGGAGGAGACACAGTATGGACGGTTTGGAGCAAGGGGATAAGGAGCAAGATAAACCGCCTATATGCTTCTGAAAACACTCTATGTTTGACCTCTTGCTTACGTAAATAATAGTACATGTATTCATGTTGTATAACTCCATAGTGGGTATAACAGGCTAAAGCTGTATGTAAAATAAATGCTATTCTTTACATTAAGCAAGATGGCAGACATACAATAAAGAGTGTTTTCAGAAGCATTTGTTTTGATTTCATTTCATCAAACAAGTTAAAATATAAAAAACAAATAAACACAAAATGAAATTTTTTTTTTATAACAAATGAAGCAATGGGGCAAACAAATATTGCAAAGTTTGTTTCAGTACGTTAGGGCATATAAAGAGTCAAATGGTTGTTTTATCAACATAAGGGAAATCAATACCGGTATATGAAAACATTTTAAAACCCATGGGTGAACGGAGCATGTGGAATTTTCATAAAACAAAGGGAACTATAGAATAAAAACAAACAAAAAATAAAAACAACAAAAGGGCAATAGCTATTTCCAGAAGCACCAAATGCGGCCAGTAAAAGACACATTATAACATTGCTAATAGAATATAGCGTTTAGGAGATTAGGAGTAGGTGACTCAGGATAGAAAATATACATACCATGTAACTTGTAAGGAGCGGGGACTAACACATATCAGCGCGTTCTTTGGTATCAATGGAACAAATGCAAAAAAGCTCCTTAAGGAGTAGGAGATTGAAATGAAATTAGAGACTTTTAGAATCATATGTCGTTACACTACTACGTTATAGTAAGTCTGAAGGTATTTCAACAAAATAGATCAATAGACAAAGTTCCTGAGAGATATTGACGCAAGGTCAAAAAGAAAAAAAAAGAAAAAGAAAAGTGAAACGATTCCTTCAAGTTTTTTTTCATCGTTATAATTGCATTATCGTTTGGTACGGTTCAGACGTCCTATTAACAGTCAGGACATTTAAGGACGAATTAGGTTTAGATGGAGAAAAAAGGCCGGAGTTCACAGAGAAAAAACCCCGACAGCAGTCAGTCCTTGCACACACAAAAATCATCGTAATGAAGCTTGTCAGAGATTGATAAAAAGCATAACATCAAAACAAAAGTTTGTGTTTTCTCAGCCGGACAATGATTTAAAATTCACTCTTACTTGTTACACATACAAAGAAAGGGTTACAATCATATATGAAAAAGACCCTTTATCATATATTTGCTTGTTATGGTTTATCGATAATCTTGCTAAGCGTGGAAAAGAACATGGTTCTCGGATTTAGGAGATTTATAGCGGCATAGTTACTATACAGTGGTGAGTGGTGTGACACCTGGATGAGATGATAATTACGATGATTATGACAATGACGACGAGGCACACATACTTAGAGATAAGATAACACAGGTTTTAAGTACATAATCGGTAAAGGAAACCACAGCAGAAACATGGCGAGGGGGTGTAGATAACGTCGGGATTAAACAGCGGAAAAAATCAGAAATACGACAGGGCGGTTAGGCAGCATTTCACTATATAAATGTACCTAAGGCGTAGACACTAGTAACATATACGAGAATCAAATGTATATGACTAAGTAGCAATAAGAACGTTGACTGATTGGAATAATCAGTATTGAAAAAAAAATATCGAGAAAGTTTTATAGTGATGCAGTGGCGTAGGAAGGGGTTCGCTAATAGTAAATTAAGAATACGAAAATTGGCCAAAATGGTGTGCGAGCTGAGATGTGTTTTACGATGTATTTTGATAACTTTAAATCGTTTTTAACATGGTATTTTTTTTTTATTTAAAGTTACCTGCATTTGGAAATGATAATGGTGTATGTCGTCAAACCATTATGCAACCCAGCTCGATCTAAACATACGACTTCCCACCATCGGCACATAGTTGTGTAACTCAAAATAATAATGAATTGATTGTCTTGCTAAGACATATAAACAAATTAATCTTTTAAGAGACATTTTTTGAAATAGTAGAATCCCTTAACTGACATTTTCAGTCTAGTTCGTGTGTGTTTTATTTTCATTATTAAAGGTTTGAACATTACGTACTTGAACGTTTTAGAAAAAAATGAAGTACGAAAAATCTGGAGGAGGACCGTTTTTCTTTAAAATGTGCATTTTTACAACATTTCAGTTGGCGGAAATGGGGGGGGGGGCGTGAATTGCCCCCTGCCCCCCGCTTCCTACGCCCCTGAACACACAGATAATTTAAAGATGGTACTATATTGTACAAGACGAAGTTTGCGAACGTAGTATATTTCAGTATTATAGTTTCTATTTAAAAATACATGTACATATCTTTGACCTGGATTACACAATTTTTTCGAATGTTATGAATTATTATACAACTTGTTTGGCACATCTTGCTTTGATTAAATGAATGTATTCCTTAAATATCGAATAATGTTAAATCATAAAGTTGACATTTCAATATTAGATCTTCATAAAAACATATCCTACATCCAAATTCAAAACGAATGCATAATATGTCAATTTAGGCGCTTACTAGATGCTAAAATTTGGAGTATGCAATTTTTGACATAATTTCAATTTAATTTTTGATGTAACTTACTTAGAATATCTAATAAAATTTTGGAGTTAACTTTTAATATGATTTCGAATTCATATTTGAAGTAACTAACGAAAATATTTAAATTATGTTGATATTGTTGGATCGATACGTCCTCCATCTAATGAACCCATATTTAATGTTCTTGATAGTGGCCTCTTGCCGTTGAAGCCTTCGAAATGATATCTATCAAAATGATCTAACCAATGATAGGCAAAGAGGATATCAAATCAATTCAAATCTATCAGAATATTTCGCATTATAATCAGATGACGAGAAGTCAAGCTTATCAAAATTGACGGAAATTGTTAGAGAGTTATTCAGCTCTTTCCAAGCAGCAGGTAAGAAAGGAGAATGTGGTGTCTAACCAGATTACACCCACCATACGGCTTCTCCCATTACCAAAATGTGTATGTTTCACAAAAAGTTCCACACATCAAGATTGTGGTAATTGGTTTTGACAATTTAACAAAATAATGGATAATTGTCTAACTCCTTGCCGTCCGAGCTAGGTTTCTGTGTGTACCGTACATCGTTTATCACGGCGCAAACTTCTACAAACCTCTCCTAACTTGAGCCAAGTAGAGTATGGAAGCCGGTCTGGAATCTTAAAACACGTGTTCTTTCTACAAAAACCAGAAAAAAGTTTTGGAGTCCCAATGTTCTAAGCTAAGGAACTAATTAATATAACAAGCTAACCTACCGGTACCAATGCTCTCCAGCCTCTCTCTGTGCTGGCAACTGTTCAAACTTGCAGTTGAAATTGCGTCAAAACACGAAATACACTCAACACAAAGCCAATAAGCTTCATCCGACTTTGTACAAATGTTTAAAACCATTTTATTCTACAAATTGCTACTTCTGTTAAATAGTCAAGGGAGTGCGAGGTGATCGCGTACACATAATGACTGCTGCTGGAAGGAAAAGTCCGAAAACCGGAAGTAAAATTAGCAGCATGCATCCCAGAACACGTGCTTTTGACAAGTAGCTTGATTAAAATTTCGAATCGATCTCTGTGCAAGAAAAGGGGCTTGGTAAAAGCACTTTACTTGCTATCAATATGCATTTATTCAAACGTAATTTCGTAAAACAAGTAATATGATTGACAAGTGTTTTAGTCCCTTTCAGTCATGTGACATCTTATTCCGACACAATTTACACATCGGGCATTTTACTCGTCTGTCACTGTCAAAATGGCCATATTTTTTGTGTTATCTTTAAATCAAATCAAACAAAGGGAGAAGCACTACTTTGAGACAAATGACATTACAGTCCTTCATTAGTAATAGTTAGCCTGTCGCCCGCAGAAATGACAAAACAAGAACGACTTTTGTGAGACATTTTTATTTTTATGATCTAAAAATAAAATTACGCCTACCATTGCTACTCTGTACAAGGAAAATACATTGTCTTCATTCATATAAGATTATATAAAAATTGCCTTTCACTATGGTGGGACTTGTAAACTGTGTTGAGTATTAATGTTATAATTGCACGAAATATCTTGAAGGTCAATACAAATATTGATAAAACACTTTCTTATTTTCATTGTTTGTTTAGAGTCCTGTATTTGGATTAGTTATGCAGAATTTTGTCAAGAAAATCGGATCATCACATACAAAGCCATATCAGTATGCTAATAGTAATCAGTGCAGAATTTAGATATTATATAACGGAAGATAAGAATAGCGGGCACGATTGTGCTTAAAAATGATTTGGAGGAAAATGGGTTGACATCAAATATACAATAATTATGTACCTACTTGTATCAAAGAATGCTTTCAATTTTCAATACCAATAATCTTAAGGGGAAACCCCTCTATATAACGAAACATTAATTATAATTAAATACAGGCTACGTGTTAAGTAGGAGTAGCGTTTCCGAGGTCAAGGATCACTTACAGAGATCACGTTTCCAAGTGCAAAGTACAAAGTAAGAGACTGAAACTGATTTTCTCAGCAGAGCGTGTCGGTTGCAGGTTTAGGGGTTCCCTGGAAATCCCGCAACGAGATTCAGAAGTCATAGATGGTTGGATATACCATCCAGGATTAAAACCACAGAATGATGTTCTAATGAAGGTACAAGAGGGCGGAACGAGGAATAAGCATCGAATCTGGAGAATAGGGGGCGTGAATGTGGTGTTAGGATTACCACAAGTACTGACGAAATATCAAGGAGTGGCGATTTTCGTCACTGAGCGTATTTCTGTTAATTATATTTATTCAAACAGACATTCTAAACTAATTGTTATGCTTTTGGGAAGCCAAAGTGTGTTTATAAACGGCGTAAACAGAAATCTGTAGCAATTTGTAAATATATTTTTTCTAAACCGTACCTTCGGACATTCCTTCACTTTGATGTTGCTCATTAGGAAACTTTAACAAATCATCAATTACGTCATATACATCATGGCTATAAGCAACCGTTGACCTTTTCAAACCTTTCTGGAATACAGCTTCTGTAATTAATATTCAACTGACGTGCATTATTTTGCTCGTTTGGAGCTTTATAAACATGTTTTGTTAAAGGGACAATTCACTCAGGCTAATTCTTTTACATAACCAAGAAGCAAAATATGGCATAAATGTATTGTTCTACATTTCTTATGAAACATATAACATAAGATATTGACAAATTCCACGTCATTGTTTAGTATTTTAATTGATACCGTTGTAATTACAAATCGTTGATCAATACGATTAAGCAGGTGCAATATGTACGCTGTACCAATATCCGAGCCAAAGTCACGCACGTTAAACAAATGAACTACATAACCATTGTGGAGGTGATATAATAATTTTTTAGGCAAGACAATTCACCTAATAAGGTAAACACACTTCTGTCAGAGCGATTTGAGCTGTTCTAGACAAAGGTAGCATTACTCTACGAGCATGGGACTGGGTTCGGCATACAAGATATTCGACCACAATGTGTAATGGCGGACAGCGAGTGAGTTTGAACATTTCACACGCATTTCACCACCATGGGATTTTCTGACATATCACAGTAAAACCGACTGATCTAATTTCCATTAGAACTGGGGGTTTTCCTATATATATACAAATTTTAGTGTTCTCGTAGAATGAATTGTCCCTTTAAGATGTTTACTCTTGTCGTTTAGATGTGTCTTTACAGATTTCGTGTTTCGTGTCAGCTGCCATTGCTGGTGGGCCTTTTCCATTGGTGGTTGTCATTGTCCTGAAGTTTCAATCCGTTTCATTTTCAGCAGTCGTTTATGAGATTTTAATATCTTATCTAAGTTGTCCCTGTAGGTTTTCGGCATTTTTGTGCTTCAGACCTCGTTTATTTGCATTCTACTCATAAGCTACCGTTGTCAAGGTGGCGTTGGTATCAAATACGTCTCTTTCTTTTGAAGCGTCATTGCTGTTACTTTTCCAGCCATAATGATGATGCTGTATTGTTGTCCTGTATTTTGTTTCCATGGTGTTTTACGTCATATTTTGTTGTTTTCTTTTCTGTTGTGGTAGAGTTGTTGCCTTCAGTTACCGTACCTTTAGGTGAATACGTCTGCTGTTCAGGTGAAGCTGTTTTGCTCTTCCATATCATCCCTAGTGTGTTATTCTCTTTCCCTATCATTGGTTTTGAGTGTCTCCTCCACAATAACCTTTGTCTTTATTGTCCTCCACAATAACCTTTGTGTTTATTGTCCTCTAACCTTTGTCTTTATTGTCCTCCACAATAACCTTTGTGTTTATTGTCCTCCACAATAACCTTTGTGTTTATTGTCCTCCACAATAACCTTTGTGTTTATTGTCCTCCACAATAACCTTTGTCTTTATTGTCCTCCACAATAACCTTTGTGTTTATTGTCCTCCACAATAACCTTTGTGTTTATTGTCCTCCACAATAACCTTTGTCTTTATTGTCCTCCACAATAACCTTTGTGTTTATTGTCCTCCACAATAACCTTTGTGTTTATTGTCCTCCACAATAACCTTTGTCTTTATTGTCCTCCACAATAACCTTTGTCTTTATTGTCCTCCACAATAACCTTTGTCTTTATTGTCCTCCACAATAACCTTTGTCTTTATTGTCCTCCACAATAACCTTTGTCTTTATTGTCCTCCACAATAACCTTTGTTTATGTTATTGTCCTCCACAATAACCTTTGTTTTATTGTCCTCCACAATAACCTTTGTCTTTATTGTCCTCCACAATAACCTTTGTGTCTTTGTTTGTCCTCACAATAACCTTTGTCTTTATTGTCCTCCACAATAACCTTTGTCTTTATTGTCCTCCACAATAACCTTTGTGTTTATTGTCCTCCACAATAACCTTTGTGTTTATTGTCCTCCACAATAACCTTTGTCTTTGTTGTCCTCCACAATAACCTTTGTTTTATTGTCCTCCACAATAACCTTTGTCCTCCACAATAACCTTTGTTTTATTGTCCTCACAATAACCTTTGTGTTTATTGTCCTCCACAATAACCTTTGTCTTTATTGTCCTCCACAATAACCTTTGTCTTTATTGTCCTCCACAATAACCTTTGTCTTTATTGTCCTCCACAATAACCTTTGTCTTTATTGTCCTCCACAATAACCTTTGTCTTTTTTGTCCTCCACAATAACCTTTGTGTTTATTGTCCTCCACAACACCTTTGTCTTTATTGTCCTCCACAATAACCTTTGTTTTATTGTCCCCTAACCTTTGTGTTTATTGTCCTCCACAAATAACCTTTGTGTTTATTGTCCTCCACAATAACCTTTGTGTTTATTGTCCTCCACAATAACCTTTGTCTTTATTGTCCTCCACAATAACCTTTGTGTTTATTGTCCTCCACAATAACCTTTGTCTTTATTGTCCTCCACAATAACCTTTGTCTTTATTGTCCTCCACAATAACCTTTGTCTTTATTGTCCTCCACAATAACCTTTGTCTTTATTGTCCTCCACAATAACCTTTGTGTTTATTGTCCTCCACAATAACCTTTGTCTTTATTGTCCTCCACAATAACCTTTGTCTTTATTGTCCTCCACAATAACCTTTGTCTTTATTGTCCTCCACAATAACCTTTGTCTTTATTGTCCTCCACAATAACCTTTGTGTTTATTGTCCTCCACAATAACCTTTGTCTTTATTGTCCTCCACAATAACCTTTTGTTTTATTGTCCTCCACAATAACCTTTGTTTATTGTCCTCCACAATAACCTTTGTGTTTATTGTCCTCCACAATAACCTTGTTTTTGTCCTCCACAATAACCTTTGTCTTTATTGTCCTCCACAATAACCTTTGTCTTTATTGTCCTCCACAATAACCTTTGTCTTTATTGTCCTCCACAATAACCTTTGTCTTTATTGTCCTCCACAATAACCTTTGTGTTTATTGTCCTCCACAATAACCTTTGTCTTTATTGTCCTCCACAATAACCTTTGTGTTTATTGTCCTCCACAATAACCTTTGTCTTTATTGTCCTCCACAATAACCTTTGTCTTTATTGTCCTCCACAATAACCTTTGTCTTTATTGTCCTCCACAATAACCTTTGTCTTTATTGTCCTCCACAATAACCTTTGTCTTTATTGTCCTCCACAATAACCTTTGTCTTTATTGTCCTCCACAATAACCTTTGTCTTTATTGTCCTCCACAATAACCTTTGTCTTTATTGTCCTCCACAATAACCTTTGTCTTTATTGTCCTCCACAATAACCTTTGTCTTTATTGTCCTCCACAATAACCTTTGTGTTTATTGTCCTCCACAATAACCTTTGTCTTTATTGTCCTCCACAATAACCTTTGTGTTTATTGTCCTCTAACCTTTGTGTTTATTGTCCTCCACAATAACCTTTGTGTTTATTGTCCTCCACAATAACCTTTGTCTTTATTGTCCTCCACAATAACCTTTGTCTTTATTGTCCTCCACAATAACCTTTGTGTTTATTGTCCTCCACAATAACCTTTGTCTTTATTGTCCTCCACAATAACCTTTGTGTTTATTGTCCTCCACAATAACCTTTGTGTTTATTGTCCTCCACAATAACCTTTGTGTTTATTGTCCTCCACAATAACCTTTGTCTTTATTGTCCTCCACAATAACCTTTGTGTTTATTGTCCTCCACAATAACCTTTGTCTTTATTGTCCTCCACAATAACCTTTGTGTTTTTATTGTCCTCCACAATAACCTTTGTGTTTATTGTCCTCCACAATAACCTTTGTGTTTATTGTCCTCCACAATAACCTTTGTGTTTATTGTCCTCCACAATAACCTTTGTGTTTATTGTCCTCCACAATAACCTTTGTCTTTGTTGTCCTCCACAATAACCTTTGTCTTTATTGTCCTCCACAATAACCTTTGTCTTTATTGTCCTCCACAATAACCTTTGTGTTTATTGTCCTTCACAATAACCTTTGTGTTTATTGTCCTCCACAATAACCTTTGTGTTTATTGTCCTCCACAATAACCTTTGTGTTTATTGTCCTCCACAATAACCTTTGTTTATTGTCCTCCACAATAACCTTTGTGTTTATTGTCCTCCACAATAACCTTTGTCTTTATTGTCCTCCACAATAACCTTTGTGTCTTACCTTTGTATTCCCACAATAACCTTTGTTTTATTGTCCTCCACAATAACCTTTGTGTTTATTGTCCTCCACAATAACCTTTTGTGTTTATTGTCCTCCACAATAACCTTTGTCTTTATTGTCCTCCACAATAACCTTTGTCTTTATTGTCCTCCACAATAACCTTTGTCTTTATTGTCCTCCACAATAACCTTTGTCTTTATTGTCCTCCACAATAACCTTTGTTTTATTGTCCTCCACAATAACCTTTGTTTTATTGTCCTCCACAATAACCTTTGTGTTTATTGTCCTCCACAATAACCTTTGTTTTATTGTCCTCCCAATAACCTTTGTTTTATTGTCCTCCACAATAACCTTTGTTTTATTGTCCTCCACAATAACCTTTGTGTTTATTGTCCTCCACAATAACCTTTGTTTTATTGTCCTCCTCCACAATAACCTTTGTGTTTATTGTCCACAATAACCTTGTGTTTATTGTCCTCCAATAACCTTTTGTCTTTATTGTCCTCCACAATAACCTTTGTCTTTATTGTCCTCCACAATAACCTTTGTCTTTATTGTCCTCCACAATAACCTTTGTCTTTATTGTCCTCCACAATAACCTTTGTCTTTATTGTCCTCCACAATAACCTTTGTGTTTATTGTCCTCCACAATAACCTTTGTGTTTATTGTCCTCCACAATAACCTTTGTCTTTATTGTCCTCCACAATAACCTTTGTCTTTATTGTCCTCCACAATAACCTTTGTCTTTATTGTCCTCCACAATAACCTTTGTCTTTATTGTCCTCCACAATAACCTTTGTCTTTATTGTCCTCCACAATAACCTTTGTGTTATTGTCCTCCACAATAACCTTTGTGTTTATTGTCCTCCACAATAACCTTTGTCTTTATTGTCCTCCACAATAACCTTTGTTTTATTGTCCTCCACAATAACCTTTGTCTTTATTGTCCTCCACAATAACCTTTGTGTTTTATTGTCCTACCTCACAATAACCTTGTTTTATTGTCCTCCACAATAACCTTTGTCTTTATTGTCCTCCACAATAACCTTTGTTTTATTGTCCTCCACAATAACCTTTGTGTTTATTGTCCTCCACAATAACCTTTGTGTTTATTGTACCTCCACATAACCTTTAACCTTTGTTTTATTGTCCTCCACAATAACCTTTGTGTTTATTGTCCTCCACAATAACCTTTGTGTTTATTGTCCTCCACAATAACCTTTGTCTTTATTGTCCTCCACAATAACCTTTGTGTTTATTGTCCTCCACAATAACCTTTGTCTTTATTGTCCTCCACAATAACCTTTGTCTTTATTGTCCTCCACAATAACCTTTGTGTTTATTGTCCTCCACAATAACCTTTGTGTTTATTGTCCTCCACAATAACCTTTGTGTTTATTGTCCTCTAACCTTTGTGTTTATTGTCTCCCACAATAACCTTTGTGTTTATTGTCCTCCACAATAACCTTTGTGTTTATTGTCCTCCACAATAACCTTTGTGTTTATTGTCCTCCACAATAACCTTTGTGTTTATTGTCCTCCACAATAACCTTTGTCTTTGTTGTCCTCCACAATAACCTTTGTGTTTATTGTCCCCCACAATAACCTTTGTGTTTATTGTCCTCCACAATAACCTTTGTCTTTATTGTCCTCCACAATAACCTTTGTCTTTATTGTCCTCCACAATAACCTTTGTGTTTATTGTCCTCCACAATAACCTTTGTGTTTATTGTCCTCCACAATAACCTTTGTGTTTATTGTCCTCCACAATAACCTTTGTCTTTATTGTCCTCCACAATAACCTTTGTGTTTATTGTCCTCCACAATAACCTTTGTGTTTATTGTCCTCCACAATAACCTTTGTGTTTATTGTCCTCCACAATAACCTTTGTGTTTATTGTCCTCCACAATAACCTTTGTCTTTATTGTCCTCTAACCTTTGTGTTTATTGTCCTCCACAATAACCTTTGTGTTTATTGTCCTCCACAATAACCTTTGTCTTTATTGTCCTCCACAATAACCTTTGTGTTTATTGTCCTCCACAATAACCTTTGTGTTTATTGTCCTCCACAATAACCTTTGTGTTTTATTGTCCTCCACAATAACCTTTGTGTTTATTGTCCTCCACATAACCTTTGTGTTTATTGTCCTCCACAATAACCTTTGTCTTTATTGTCCTCCACAATAACCTTTGTGTTTATTGTCCTCCACAATAACCTTTGTTTTATGTCCTCCACATAACCCTTTATTGTCCTCCACAATAACCTTTGTGTTTATTGTCCTCCACAATAACCTTTTTTTATTGTACCTTTAACCTTTGTGTTTATTGTCCTCCACAATAACCTTTGTTTTATTTTGTCCTCCACAAAACCTTTGTTTTATTGTCCTCCACAATAACCTTTGTGTTTATTGTCCTCCACAATAACCTTTGTGTTTATTGTCCTCCACAATAACCTTTGTGTTTATTGTCCTCCACAATAACCTTTGTGTTTATTGTCCTCCACAATAACCTTTGTCTTTATTGTCCTCCACAATAACCTTTGTCTTTATTGTCCTCCACAATAACCTTTGTGTTTATTGTCCTCCACAATAACCTTTGTGTTTATTGTCCTCCACAATAACCTTTGTCTTTATTGTCCTCCACAATAACCTTTGTGTTTATTGTCCTCCACAATAACCTTTGTGTTTATTGTCCTCCACAATAACCTTTGTGTTTATTGTCCTCCACAATAACCTTTGTCTTTATTGTCCTCCACAATAACCTTTGTCTTTATTGTCCTCCACAATAACCTTTGTGTTTATTGTCCTCCACAATAACCTTTGTGTTTATTGTCCTTTAGTGCCTTCGTTACAGCGAATTCGAAGCAGATACTATTTTGAACTGCCCCTCGAGTTTCATTTTGGACTTTCGAAGACACTTCCATAAATGTTTGTTATATCCAAAATGATGTCTATTGTCTAACGAACAGCAAAATGAGCCGCGTATAATGGTATTTTGTTGTTTCAAAACCGTGCAAATGGAGACCTTACAAGTTGATGGGTACTTATCTAAAGAGTTGTAAACTTACGTCAACGGTTTAGTGACATTATTATAACTTTGGTGAATAAAAAAAAATGACTGAGAAACCTTTCTTTATGGTGGCGGGTCCAGGTAATTACTGCCCCATTATTCGTCACAGATCTCCCCCGTGTTGTAATTAATGTTTTATTATGTCGTCACAAACGGCTGTTAAGTTATAATCATGGCTTCACTGATACAATCTTTTATCTACAATAAAAGTCTGACACTACTTACACAATACAACGTCAGCTTCCATAACATGCCCGCCACTAAACAATCACAACCCACTGTAATCCAAATCATTTTCGCAAGATACCAAATTTCGCGGGAGAGGTCGAACCTGTAATACAAGATTGGTAGTAAGAGGCCTTGATATAATTTAAGCAGTTTACAGTAGTATTACATTCTCTATTTTCATAGGAATTTAAATAAGAAGAAGCAACAAGACAGTTCCGATAGGCTTCTTACATAGTCATATCCGAAATTGGAAAAATCTGCGTTTTTGGAGTCAAAATCGTTTTCAAATATTCTACAGATACATTTTATGGTTGGAAATAGATTTCCTTCTGATTTTGACTTTTTCTGTATATTTCAAAATGTATTAATTAAGGAAATATCAACCTATGGTTATATTTCACATGCTCACATTAGTTGGTACATATTATTTTTTTGTTTTTGTTTTATTTCATACCGAGATGCACAAGTCAAGGAACTACTCAAAGTTTATAGAGTTTGAAGAAGTTTTACCAGAACATCTAACCTTATACTACACCTGGCTGTGTGATGGAGATACACAGCCTTTCAACAATCTGCATTTTCGTCCTTTTTTGCCATTAGCAGCTAATACTAAAGACGCTGAGGTTTCAATTTTTTACATCTTAAATGATGAATTCACTTTAATAGCTATGTAAGCTACAATGTATATATATACAGAATAAAACAACCAGAACAATTTTTTTGACAAAAATCTTTTTAAACTCAAAAAGCACTAAAATAAAATTATCGCTAAAATATCCGAGATTACAGGAATATTAACTAAAACACTTAAACAACAAGAGTATCAAATCGGTATGTGCCAGACAACAGAATCTGTCTGGCGGCCCACAGAGTTGATGGATTGCCAATATTTCAATAAACAAGTCAGACAAAGGGGGCTGGAGCCAAGTACCAACTCTGACCATACAATTACACATCAAACACATAGTTTATTGAAAAATCAAATTAAAATTATAAAATTTACTTAAAAGTCATAAACCCATGATGAATGTTAAATATATAAGTACAGAAAAGGGATAGAGTTAATTTCAGATTTTCAGATTTATAAAATTTATCTAATACAACAATTGATAAATGTATTTGTTTGACCATTGCTCTCAATGTGTTTTCTATCAGAACTAATTATACACATTAGGATTTATGTGGGAGGCACTTTTAGGAAGAATCTCCTGAATATAATGAGTCTCTGGCTTCATAATAGTATTTTGTCACCTGGAATATATTTTTGGATTTGTGTTAGGTCCTTTTGACAATCAGGGCCATATTTAAAGGATGTAACAGGTTTAGGAGCTGGAGAAACAACACTGCCTTATAACTACAGTTAGTACCTGTGGTTTGTTGTTTGGAATGATTTAGAACAATATTTCTGGCCAAGCATTGTTCAATTCAAAGCCAGACGTACATGTACTATATTTTGCTTTTCTGCATTTTCTTCTCTCATATCAATGCCAACTTATTAAGAACCAAGATTTCCTTAATCCCTATTTTCTCCAAGATATTGCTTTGCCAGAGGTTTCCCTTTTCTTTGAGATGCTTTATACAAGTGGAAGCTAGCCATGAACATTTCAGCTATATTTCAGACTAGGCTCCATAAAATCCTATTGCTGAAACTTGAGGAGTTTGAAATGAGGGATGTAGTACAATCGACAATGATATACAGCTATAGTGACAACAGTTCACCCACGACCCTAATCTGATTAAAATACAAATCCTTATTATCACTATGTTTGATAAGAGGATCTGACAACATCCCATTAGGGGTCACATTCTGGTGACCTTTGGAAATGGCCAATCAAATTGCTGTTCCCAAAATCTTGTCCTGGGATGAAACAGTTTCAAAAAAGCTGCCAGAATCATTTTCATATACATAGTCAATTCGACCACAGAGCACAATAAAGATATTTGTACATGGATACTGGGACAATATGGCATTTTCAATTGAGGTAGGATGTCGTAGAAATGGTGTTTGATCTGAGGAACAGGTGTTATAAAGGTCATTGGAACATGACCCCTCATAGGATGTTGTCAGATCCTCTTATGAATGGAGTGGTTAATCAGATTGCCCCTTACCCTTGACCCCTGGTAAAATGACAGATGAATCACAACACAATTTATTTTACTTTTGACTTTTTATTTTTGTTTACAAAAGAAATGAAATGCGATGATCTACATTCTTCCATTCATACTCAAATTCACAACTATCTCTCATTTACAAACTTACCGAATCAGACATGAAATATACATCAACCCAACGATCATTAACAATCATCATACACAGGATATACACAGAATATCCTGATTAATTCAATATACAAGACCCTGTGTTCAGGGGATAATCAATTTGGTGTCTTTACTACATCAGGGCCCTGTGTTCAGGTCAATTAACTCATATTTGACACCTGAAAACATGCATGAACTGTTCTCACTCCAAGATTGGAGCAGTCCATTAACAATTTTCAGGGGTGAATTAGTGAACATGGTATAAGCAGTTTATACCTATAACTTATTTAAGGATGCATGATGCCTTGTATACTCTCCACGTTTCATGTCCAAACTAAATTTATCTCCCCTTAATGTAGTTTTTAAATCTAGTCTTTAAATCTCCTGGTTTTTTTTATGTTTTTTTTGTGTTTTGCAAATTACAGTTCACCTTAATTACAAAACCAGAAATCATTATGAATCGTTTTTAAAGTACTTTGTTCAACTTTAAATTCTATTTGTGACCAAAATTAAAAAATAATAAGAATGACTTCCTTTCTTATTGTCAAAAATCTTACTTTGATTATATTATGCACTTGATAATATATTTACGCACTGACATATGTATGATTATATGTAAGTCATAAATTCTTGGTCCCCTTGGCTTGTACTATACTTAATTTATTTGAAAATTTATTTCTAAGATAATCAATTTGATAAAGCACTAGGTGCAGAGATTCCTGATACTGCAACAAAAGTCGAAAGAATATAAGTTTTTCAATGTTTTTAAACACACACTGTATAACATATAGGAAATGGTTCAAAGATAAAAGAATACAAAACAAAATTCACTATTAATATAATTTGATATTGATTTGCCTTAATTGAAATGTTCTTTGCTTCCATCATGTTTCTGAGAGATTTCTTTCAACAAAATAATGAGTTTAATTTAGCACCATAGATATATTTCAACAGTATCTAAAATTGCATTCTTTCATTTGTTATGTAAAGCACAACAAAAAGAAAGTAACCCTTTGAACACATTGTAGAAGCCACAAATTGTAGCTTTTTCTTCTGTTTTCTCAAATCCATTTAGTTTGATCCATTGTTACAAAACAACACAATATGACAACCATTATGACCTTGACCATTCCATCAAGGACATTTGCGTTCCACACAGCTCCGGCCCCCTTCTTCGTATTCCTGCTTAGAGATCCACATCTGTTGGAATGAACCCTGTATAAAATAATAAGGTATCTAATTAGCGTTTGGAAATCAAAGTAATTTTTAAATGCAGTGGTCATCCAAAGATGCATTCAATATGCATTTTCATATTCAATATTATACCCAGATACATGTATTTGAAAATAGCAATAGCATGAACATAAAAACCGTTATTAAATCAGATGATGTACTGAGAGTGATTGTGTTTTGTTTGGTTTATCATAACCATGTCCTATCAACAGCTACAATGTAGGGTTATGTAAGGACAGCCTCCTATGTATGCGGTGTGTATTTTTTTATGAAGTGTGTGGTGTGTGTTTTGGGAGACTGCGGTATGTTCGTGTTGTGTCTTCTTGTATATTAGAACAGTTGCCCTTTTTATAGTGCTATATCACTGCAGCATGCCACTAAAGACAACAAGCAACATACCCTTAATGCTGAGCGATAATCAGGAGCAGAAACTTTTATAGACTATGGTGTGTCTCAGGTGGACGCAATGAAATGATTTAGAGCACCAACTAGAAGAGGAATCCAAAGTTGTGTTGTGGTGGTTGTAAAATAAAAATAATTGCCACCTGTCAAACGTCAGCAAGATGACAGACTTCAACAGGTGGGTGTAATGTCACTGTGGCTCTTCTCCTGTCAGTGCGTGTCTGATAACACTTTGACAGTCATGTAACCTGCACATTAACACTGATAAAAACAGATATACAGTACAGGTGATACAGGAGAACGTACCAAAGAGGCCAGGATTGATCCTCCGATCCAGCTGCTGAATCTTCTCTCAGCCGTTCCAGTGGCCGATATTATTTTCAGCCTCATGCTCTGAAAAACAATGAAGAATGAATGAAACAACCAGAGCATACATTAAACTATTTAAACATGAATGTTACACCCATACCCATAAAACATCCTATACATTTATAGTGACTATGATTTCTGGGGAGTTATTCCCCCTGGGTATAGCCTGACAGAAAGATGAACTTGAGCAGCAACCTCAGTATCTATCATGTTTTTTGAAGCAGCTAGTTTTATATAGAAATGGGAATTCCAGAGAAATGCATGTCTTTCTTTTCCATAAACAAATTAAATAATTCCCATAAACACAACTGTTTACAAACAATATAGTCTAACAAATTGCAAATCCTAAAATTGATTTGAATTGTCGTTGTGTCTTATATCTTATTAAAAGTAAAAGAGAAATAGCATACTTTTTTTTATATTTCCAAGTACCAATGTAATGAATCATTTTCCAAATTAGAACTGATTCGTTATTTAAGGAATGATTTTTATTTTTTTGTTGTTTACTGGTGTGTAAACTGCATTTTTTTACAGATATTTTAAATGACGCGTGGTGAAATATCTGTACAAAAATGCAGTTTACAAACCAGTAAGCAACAAAAAATAAAAAATCATTCCTTATATTTACATCTCGACCAATCATTTTATTTTAATCAAGTTTTCAAATAAAATAAAACTATGTTACAGCCGGTCGATTGATGGAATCCCGGAACATGTACAGCTGCCTTCAATTTGGCGAGAAATGTTGTCAAATTCAGAGAGTACACAAAATATAGTTTCACATTAACTTGATCTTTTTTCATCCCATTTATACAATATTTGTTAAATATTTTATTTTCTGATATATAATTTAATATTTACATTACATTTATACAAGTATTATATTTATCTATTATGGCCTGGTTGAGAGGGCACTATTGCCTCATAGTATTGTCGAGGGATGGGATAGTGCCCTCGCCTTCGGCTCGGGCACTATTCCATCCCTCAACAATACTATGAGGCAATAATGCCCTCTCAACCAGGCCATAATGGGTTTAGTACATCACCCTGACATGAGACCGTTTTTCATGTCATCGTAATAGAAACACGTCAAGCGATACCTCGCAACGCTATCTTCATTTCCACACCACGTTGTTACATTAAAAGTACAACATATAAATTGTGGCAGAGATATGAGATTCTATAAAAACGGGATTCAGCTTCATGAAAATTAAAAGTAGATCAATATAGAACATTAGTGAACTGTCTTCTGTAAAAAAGCAACATTTGCATCCATCCCCGCACACAACAGCCTGTCCGCCATCTTGTCGTCTTGGTCGAAGCGCAACGTTATAATGACGTAATGTAATGGTGACAATACATTCACGTTCAATTTCGCGCCACTTCAATAGTGCCCGCTTGCCCGGGCACTATTGCAAATAGTATCCATGTGTGTAGCCAATCAGAATCCAGTATTCTGTCACGTGATGTACTAATGAAGATTAGTCAATACAGATACAATAGGCCTAATCTGATGCGCGTTCACACTACTTGCGGAAATCAGTGTTCCGATGTGTGTATTCTTGCGTAGCAACCACTGCGTTTACGCAATTGTAAACGATTTCGCAGTTGGTAAGGTTATATAGCAAAGAGAAAACAGAAATGTAAATATTGTTTGATGGCCATAAAACAACTGTTATTTGAGAAGGTGAAAGTTTGTGTGTTTGTGGAAAGGCACCATGATTTTATGAAGAAACCTTAGACCTTTAGTCTGATGCTTGCGTCATATGGAGCTTAAAATTAACACCTCATTGTCAATGGCACACTGCAGCAGAATATCACATAAGCACCACACCTTCTGGTCCCTAATTTCAAGTCATTTTTCTTACTATGTATACATCAAGATTGCATCCTTGTTCTGCTTTTGGTAGACGGACTCCAAAACAAACTATTTTATCTCTGATTTCTTTTCTTTTTTAGAGGAGAGGCACAAATGGTTTTTTTCTGTCTGAGAGAGAAGCCCATTCCCTGCTTATTTTTGCATATATCTGCCATTAATACATGTATTATGAAGATATCAGTGACAAGGAATTAAAATTGATGCGTCATAACCATCCATATACAACTCATAAACATGATTAATTCATTTCAATTAGCTTCATCGCTTCATACTACAACACACCACTGCCAAACCCTTATCAATTACATTCTGATAAAGTTCTCTGCAACATGCATATAATATGTAGACCAGTCATATATGTATCCTGCATCCCTCTTTTTTTGTGAAATGTTCTTCAAAATACCAACGGTATATGAAGCTATACATGATAAAGACACATCATCTAATCCAAGGAAATGTAGATGATGTTAATAAATGTTAGAAAAAAAAACCAAGCTATTATTACCTGTACAAAAATGAAACTCCATGAAGTAGTTCGGTTTGACAAGATAGGAGAATGGTGCCAGTCCACCAATCTCCATGATCCCTGCTGTTCTACTGTGATAAGGACAAGTACAGACAGTGCAGGGCATCCTTATACTCTAAGTACAGATATAAGGACGTGTACAGACAGTGCAGGGCTTCCTCTTACACTCTAAGTACAGATATAAGGACGTGTACAGACAGTGCAGGGCATCCTCTTATACTCTAAGTACAGATATAAGGACGTGTACAGACAGTGCAGGGCATCCTCTTATACTCTAAGTACAGATATAAGGACGTGTACAGACAGTGCAGGGCATCCTCTTATACTCTAAGTACAGATATAAGGACGTGTACAGACAGTGCAGGGCATCCTCTTATACTCTAAGTACAGATATAAGGACGTGTACAGACAGTGCAGGGCATCCTCTTATACTCTTAAGTACAGATATAAGGACGTGTACAGACAGTGCAGGGCATCCTCTTATACTCTAAGTACAGATATAAGGACGTGTACAGACAGTGCAGGGCATCCTCTTATACTCTAAGTACAGATATAAGGACGTGTACAGACAGTGCAGGGCATCCTCTTATACTCTAAGTACAGATATAAGGACGTGTACAGACAGTGCAGGGCATCCTCTTATACTCTAAGTACAGATATAAGGACGTGTACAGACAGTGCAGGGCATCCTCTTATACTCTAAGTACAGATATAAGGACGTGTACAGACAGTGCAGGGCATCCTCTTATACTCTAAGTACAGATATAAGGACGTGTACAGACAGTGCAGGGCATCCTCTTATACTCTAAGTACAGATATAAGGACGTGTACAGACAGTGCAGGGCATCCTCTTATACTCTAAGTACAGATATAAGGACGTGTACAGACAGTGCGGGACATCCTCTTATACTCTAAGTACAGATATAAGGACGTGTACAGACAGTGCAGGGCATCCTCTTATACTCTAAGTACAGATATAAGGACGTGTACAGACAGTGCAGGGCATCCTCTTATACTCTAAGTACAGATATAAGGACGTGTACAGACAGTGCGGGACATCCTCTTATACTCTAAGTACAGATATAAGGACGTGTACAGACAGTGCAGGGCATCCTCTTATACTCTAAGTACAGATATAAGGACGTGTACAGACAGTGCAGGGCATCCTCTTATACTCTAAGTACAGATATAAGGACGTGTACAGACAGTGCAGGGCATCCTCTTATACTCTAAGTACAGATATAAGGACGTGTACAGACAGTGCAGGGCATCCTCTTATACTCTAAGTACAGATATAAGGACGTGTACAGACAGTGCAGGGCATCCTCTTATACTCTAAGTACAGATATAAGGACGTGTACAGACAGTGCAGGGCATCCTCTTATACTCTAAGTACAGATATAAGGACGTGTACAGACAGTGCAGGGCATCCTCTTATACTCTAAGTACAGATATAAGGACGTGTACAGACAGTGCAGGGCATCCTCTTATACTCTAAGTACAGATATAAGGACGTGTACAGACAGTGCAGGGCATCCTCTTATACTCTAAGTACAGATATAAGGACGTGTACAGACAGTGCAGGGCATCCTCTTATACTCTAAGTACAGATATAAGGACGTGTACAGACAGTGCAGGGCATCCTCTTATACTCTAAGTACAGATATAAGGACGTGTACAGACAGTGCAGGGCATCCTCTTATACTCTAAGTACAGATATAAGGACGTGTACAGACAGTGCAGGGGCATCCTCTTATACTCTAAGTACAGATATAAGGACGTGTACAGACAGTGCAGGGCATCCTCTTATACTCTAAGTACAGATATAAGGACGTGTACAGACAGTGCAGGGCATCCTCTTATACTCTAAGTACAGATATAAGGACGTGTACAGACAGTGCAGGGCATCCTCTTATACTCTAAGTACAGATATAAGGACGTGTACAGACAGTGCAGGGCATCCTCTTATACTCTAAGTACAGATATAAGGACGTGTACAGACAGTGCAGGGCATCCTCTTATACTCTAAGTACAGATATAAGGACGTGTACAGACAGTGCAGGGCATCCTCTTATACTCTAAGTACAGATATAAGGACGTGTACAGACAGTGCAGGGCATCCTCTTATACTCTAAGTACAGATATAAGGACGTGTACAGACAGTGCAGGGCATCCTCTTATACTCTAAGTACAGATATAAGGACGTGTACAGACAGTGCAGGGCATCCTCTTATACTCTAAGTACAGATATAAGGACGTGTACAGACAGTGCAGGGCATCCTCTTATACTCTAAGTACAGATATAAGGACGTGTACAGACAGTGCAGGGCATCCTCTTATACTCTAAGTACAGATATATAAGGACGTGTACAGACAGTGCAGGGCATCCTCTTATACTCTAAGTACAGATATAAGGACGTGTACAGACAGTGCAGGGCATCCTCTTATACTCTAAGTACAGATATAAGGACGTGTACAGACAGTGCAGGGCATCCTCTTATACTCTAAGTACAGATATAAGGACGTGTACAGACAGTGTGGGACATCCTCTTATACTCTAAGTACAGATATAAGGACGTGTACAGACAGTGCAGGGCATCCTCTTACAGACAGTGCAGGGCATCCTCTTATACTCTTAAGTACAGATATAAGGACGTGTACAGACAGTGCAGGGCATCCTCTTATACTCTAAGTACAGATATAAGGACGTGTACAGACAGTGCAGGGCATCCTCTTATACTCTAAGTACAGATATAAGGACGTGTACAGACAGTGCAGGGACATCCTCTTATACTCTAAGTACAGATATAAGGACGTGTACAGACAGTGCAGGGCATCCTCTTATACTCTAAGTACAGATATAAGGACGTGTACAGACAGTGCAGGGCATCCTCTTATACTCTAAGTACAGATATAAGGACGTGTACAGACAGTGCAGGGCATCCTCTTATACTCTAAGTACAGATATAAGGACGTGTACAGACAGTGCAGGGCATCCTCTTATACTCTAAGTACAGATATAAGGACGTGTACAGACAGTGCAGGGCATCCTCTTATACTCTAAGTACAGATATAAGGACGTGTACAGACAGTGCAGGGCATCCTCTTATACTCTAAGTACAGATATAAGGACGTGTACAGACAGTGCAGGGCATCCTCTTATACTCTAAGTACAGATATAAGGAGTGTACAGACAGTGCAGGGCATCCTCTTATACTCTAAGTACAGATATAAGGACGTGTACAGACAGTGCAGGGCATCCTCTTATACTCTAAGTACAGATATAAGGACGTGTACAGACAGTGCAGGGCATCCTCTTATACTCTAAGTACAGATATAAGGACGTGTACAGACAGTGCAGGGCATCCTCTTATACTCTAAGTACAGATATAAGGACGTGTACAGACAGTGCAGGGCATCCTCTTATACTCTAAGTACAGATATAAGGACGTGTACAGACAGTGCAGGGCATCCTCTTATACTCTAAGTACAGATATAAGGACGTGTACAGACAGTGCAGGGCATCCTCTTATACTCTAAGTACAGATATAAGGACGTGTACAGACAGTGCAGGGCATCCTCTTATACTCTAAGTACAGATATAAGGACGTGTACAGACAGTGCAGGGCATCCTCTTATACTCTAAGTACAGATATAAGGACGTGTACAGACAGTGCAGGGCATCCTCTTATACTCTAAGTACAGATATAAGGACGTGTACAGACAGTGCAGGGCATCCTCTTATACTCTAAGTACAGATATAAGGACGTGTACAGACAGTGCAGGGCATCCTCTTATACTCTAAGTACAGATATAAGGACGTGTACAGACAGTGCAGGGCATCCTCTTATACTCTAAGTACAGATATAAGGACGTGTACAGACAGTGCAGGGCATCCTCTTATACTCTAAGTACAGATATAAGGACGTGTACAGACAGTGCAGGGCATCCTCTTATACTCTAAGTACAGATATAAGGACGTGTACAGACAGTGCAGGGGCATCCTCTTATACTCTAAGTACAGATATAAGGACGTGTACAGACAGTGCAGGGCATCCTCTTATACTCTAAGTACAGATATAAGGACGTGTACAGACAGTGCAGGGCATCCTCTTATACTCTAAGTACAGATATAAGGACGTGTACAGACAGTGCAGGGCATCCTCTTATACTCTAAGTACAGATATAAGGACGTGTACAGACAGTGCAGGGCATCCTCTTATACTCTAAGTACAGATATAAGGACGTGTACAGACAGTGCAGGGCATCCTCTTATACTCTAAGTACAGATATAAGGACGTGTACAGACAGTGCAGGGCATCCTCTTATACTCTAAGTACAGATATAAGGACGTGTACAGACAGTGCAGGGCATCCTCTTATACTCTAAGTACAGATATAAGGACGTGTACAGACAGTGCAGGGCATCCTCTTATACTCTAAGTACAGATATAAGGACGTGTACAGACAGTGCAGGGCATCCTCTTATACTCTATACTAACATAGTCCTATACTCTAAGTACAGATATAAGGACGTGTACAGACAGTGCAGGGCATCCTCTTATACTCTAAGTACAGATATAAGGACGTGTACAGACAGTGCAGGGCATCCTCTTATACTCTAAGTACAGATATAAGGACGTGTACAGACAGTGCAGGGCATCCTCTTATACTCTAAGTACAGATATAAGGACGTGTACAGACAGTGCAGGGCATCCTCTTATACTCTAAGTACAGATATAAGGACGTGTACAGACAGTGCAGGGCATCCTCTTATACTCTAAGTACAGATATAAGGACGTGTACAGACAGTGCAGGGCATCCTCTTATACTCTAAGTACAGATATAAGGACGTGTACAGACAGTGCAGGGCATCCTCTTATACTCTAAGTACAGATATAAGGACGTGTACAGACAGTGCAGGGCATCCTCTTATACTCTAAGTACAGATATAAGGACGTGTACAGACAGTGCAGGGCATCCTCTTATACTCTAAGTACAGATATAAGGACGTGTACAGACAGTGCAGGGCATCCTCTTATACTCTAAGTACAGATATAAGGACGTGTACAGACAGTGCAGGGCATCCTCTTATACTCTAAGTACAGATATAAGGACGTGTACAGACAGTGCAGGGCATCCTCTTATACTCTAAGTACAGATATAAGGACGTGTACAGACAGTGCAGGGCATCCTCTTATACTCTAAGTACAGATATAAGGACGTGTACAGACAGTGCAGGGCATCCTCTTATACTCTAAGTACAGATATAAGGACGTGTACAGACAGTGCAGGGCATCCTCTTACACTCTAAGTACAGATATAAGGACGTGTACAGACAGTGCAGGGCATCCTCTTATACTCTAAGTACAGATATAAGGACGTGTACAGACAGTGCAGGGCATCCTCTTATACTCTAAGTACAGATATAAGGACGTGTACAGACAGTGCAGGGCATCCTCTTATACTCTAAGTACAGATATAAGGACGTGTACAGACAGTGCAGGGCATCCTCTTATACTCTAAGTACAGATATAAGGACGTGTACAGACAGTGCAGGGCATCCTCTTATACTCTAAGTACAGATATAAGGACGTTACAGACAGTGCAGGGCATCCTCTTATACTCTAAGTACAGATATAAGGACGTGTAAGACAGTGCAGGCATCCTCTTATACTCTAAGTACAGATATAAGGACGTGTACAGACAGTGCAGGGCATCCTCTTATACTCTAAGTACAGATATAAGGACGTGTACAGACAGTGCAGGGCATCCTCTTATACTCTAAGTACAGATATAAGGACGTGTACAGACAGTGCAGTGGGCATCCTCTTATACTCTAAGTACAGATATAAGGACGTGTACAGACAGTGCATCCTCTTATACTCTAAGTACAGATATAAGGACGTGTACAGACAGTGCAGGGCATCCTCTTATACTCTAAGTACAGATATAAGGACGTGTACAGACAGTGCAGGGCATCCTCTTATACTCTAAGTACAGATATAAGGACGTGTACAGACAGTGCAGGGCATCCTCTTATACTCTAAGTACAGATATAAGGACGTGTACAGACAGTGCAGGGCATCCTCTTATACTCTAAGTACAGATATAAGGACGTGTACAGACAGTGCAGGGCATCCTCTTATACTCTAAGTACAGATATAAGGACGTGTACAGACAGTGCAGGGCATCCTCTTATACTCTAAGTACAGATATAAGGACGTGTACAGACAGTGCAGGGCATCCTCTTATACTCTAAGTACAGATATAAGGACGTGTACAGACAGTGCAGGGCATCCTCTTATACTCTAAGTACAGATATAAGGACGTGTACAGACAGTGCAGGGCATCCTCTTATACTCTAAGTACAGATATAAGGACGTGTACAGACAGTGCAGGGCATCCTCTTATACTCTAAGTACAGATATAAGGACGTGTACAGACAGTGCAGGGCATCCTCTTATACTCTAAGTACAGATATAAGGACGTGTACAGACAGTGCAGGGCATCCTCTTATACTCTAAGTACAGATATAAGGACGTGTACAGACAGTGCAGGGCATCCTCTTATACTCTAAGTACAGATATAAGGACGTGTACAGACAGTGCAGGGCATCCTCTTTATACTCTAAGTACAGATATAAGGACGTGTACAGACAGTGCAGGGCATCCTCTTATACTCTAAGTACAGATATAAGGACGTGTACAGACAGTGCAGGGCATCCTCTTATACTCTAAGTACAGATATAAGGACGTGTACAGACAGTGCAGGGCATCCTCTTACACTCTAAGTACAGATATAAGGACGTGTACAGACAGTGCAGGGCATCCTCTTATACTCTAAGTACAGATATAAGGACGTGTACAGACAGTGCAGGGCATCCTCTTATACTCTTAAGTACAGATATAAGGACGTGTACAGACAGTGCAGGGCATCGTCTTATACTCTCTAAGTACAGATATAAGGACGTGTACAGACAGTGCAGGGCATCCTCTTATACTCTAAGTACAGATATAAGGACGTGTACAGACAGTGCAGGGCATCCTCTTACACTCTAAGTACAGATATAAGGACGTGTACAGACAGTGCAGGGCATCCTCTTATACTCTAAGTACAGATATAAGGACGGTACAGACAGTGCAGGGTACTCTAAGTACAGATATAAGGACGTGTACAGACAGTGCAGGGCATCCTCTTTACTTTAAGTACAGATATAAGGACGTGTATAGACAGTGCAGGGCATCCTCTTATACTCTAAGTACAGATATAAGGACGTGTACAGACAGTGCAGGGCATCCTCTTATACTCTTAAGTACAGATATAAGGACGTGTACAGACAGTGCAGGGCATCCTCTTATACTCTAAGTACAGATATAAGGACGTGTACAGACAGTGCAGGGCATCCCCTTAAACTCTAAGTACAGATACCAATGTCGGCACAAATATTTTACACTAAGCTGAAATATCTGTGGCTCCTCTAATGATTAATTGGTCATTTCTCCAATGGAATTACATATATTACTTATAAAATGCTTATAATTAGTTCACAATTTTCTCACTAAATCTCTCAATGTAGTAACATATCTGATAAATAGTGAAATTTTACATTGGCTGTAGACAGCTTGTAGAAGAAATTAGCTATTATTCCTTTTATAATTAGAATTTAGTGAACTGCTAACATTGAAAATGATAAACCGCCACATGGGGTCTTTATTTCTATCTACGTACATACATGTAATTACAGTAAACTTGATAAATCAAAGTAATTATAGCTTCATTTATAACGAAAATCAAGGATTTATAAGTGAGAAGGATTCGTCACTGTCTCTTTACATTACTAAACATCACGCGAGACGCCTATGAACCAGGAATAAAAAACATTTTTCTCAACAAACACTTGTCTGATCGAGTCAAACAAAACACTAAGGTAAAGTTGATTAAATTTCTCAACGTTTATTACTTTCTTTAAGAACGAAAAAGTTAGAAGAAATATCTTAAATTTTTGTTAAAAAAATACGACAGCTCATGAAATGACAGCACGCTTCAGAAAGTAAGACGGTAACCCTTGAACCCGCAAGCTATATCAAAGGCTGTGCTGGCAGATATTAAAGGAAAATCAGTCTCGCCCAATGTAACGGTCAGTGCACAAACACAAAAGCTCCTGCACCGCACTTGCCCAAAACCAAGTGTGACTTATCCTTCTCATGTACGTCCTTGCGAAAATGAATCAATCACGGCATAAGAATATGATATATTACCAACCAATTGTTTTATGATTTTATTTAAAAATTTTAATCAAATATCTTGATGCACCATATTTGCTGTAATTAGCGTCCCTCTCTCCCTAGAGATGTAGTTGTAGTTGTTATAAATGCTCTCCATCCCCAGGATCTTCCAACATCAACATGGTATCCCACATTACATGAACTTGGGAGTCTTTTACATGTGAATCATGACATGATAATGTGTAAACTGTGACAGATTAATGTGCCATGAGGACAGAAAAAAACATATTTTAAAAAGTTTTTCTGTCCACATTTTGGTTCCCTAACAAGTGCCCCTGTTTGTTTCTACATGTATTTTTAAGCACCCTGGGCGCTTATTACAAATACAGCGTTAATATTATACTAAAAGGTTATTTATGTGCAGGGTCAATATTTTGGATATTTAACTAGAAAGGAGAAAATTAAATCTAAGCAGTTTTCAATTTTCGCAATCTAGCTTTCAGGTTACAAAGTATTTTTTGGCAAATCAAATTTTCGAGATCAAAGAAATGTCCTGCGAAATCGCAAAAGTTAAACATATCATAATTAGGAAAATAACTGGGTACGGGATATATTGTAAGAAAATGTATACTTTTCTAATTAAAAGTTCCATTTTCCTACTTGGTTTTTTATTCATGTATAATTGGACAACATCATTTATCTTTTATTACGTATTGTAAACCTACTTAATTTTGTGATGACAATATTTCACATTTTCATGGCTAACTACTTTTTCAAAACGATTTAATTCCACATATTAGAATCCTAAGGCTTTACAAGTTAATGTTTGCCACACTTCCTGGCTATTAATTTTTGCGTTACCTCTTCTACTCTTCTACAAATTATGTGGAATTTAATCATATGTAGAATTTGGTTTGCAGTATGGTCTAATCATTAGTCATTAAATTGAAATTTCTGTACACAATTTGAATGATTATATTATTTTTTTTGTTTAAATAAAGATCAGTGTAAGACATTAGGCAATATCTTACATGCAAGAAAACCCCATAGACAGAATTTAAAGCCATAGTGACTATAGCTGGTAGCCAGAAATACAGTGTATTCATACATTTCATGCCATAAAATGATCAGCTGAAATATATCTACAAACAATAATGGGATAAAATTCCTTTCTATAAAAAAACCCAAATTAAATGACAATTTCAGACCTTTTAAATCCCTCAATTGATTTTAAATTGGACGACAATAAAAAGAGTTCCAATTAAGAATAAATAAATTCTTGTTCTTGTAACCTGAATCAAACACATAAAGAAATGGCTGAGAGTCGATAAGACAAGATTAATTAGCGTCCAGCCCACGCTAATGACTACTAATTGAGGGTGGAGTAGTATCGTGTCTCCAACATTGTGTTACAACAGACAGCCCCACCTCTCTTATAGGCTACACAACAGCTAGACTACAGTATCATTCTTATCTTCATTTCTACATTTTCTTTTTTGAAATATTTTTTCTTTAATTGTAATGACTATAACCAGTTGTGAATGAAACTATTGTATTGTGGACCAATTAATCATTAAACTATCTTTTTACAAAATCTTTTGTCTACGGTATATAGATGCCAGAGCTTTGCAGACGATTTTCATAATATACGCTAACAGAAAACAGTTTATCAACGATGGTTTAATCCATATGATGGAACAGCCGTTTTGACGATCAGGTGACGTGTTCACATCAACATTAGTGATGTCATAATGGTCATGATTTGTGTGTCAGTTATAGACATCAATTGGCCTTGGTTAGTTAATAAAGTATATTTAAACTGTGACCAACATGCACAAATGTAAATATTAGAGTGATTTTGCTAAATGACAAAACATGATGGTATTGATGACCATACACCATATATGGAAGAAGAAAAACTATCATTTAAATAAAAAGTTCAATCATCTAGCCCCATGACCAACTTAAACATTCTTTCAAACAGACACATTCATTTAAGAGAAAACATCTATTTATCAAAATTACAAGATATCAGGGCTCGCACAGAACAAACAGACAATGACGGCCAAACTAAATTTGAAGTGCTCTAAACAAAGGAAATTAATGTAAACTTTGAACTTGTATGCATGTTGAATTAAGCAGGTATAGATCTCAATTTGAAAGTTGGATAATTATTTAATGAAATCTAGGACATACTGGTATACCAGATATATGTGTTTAGATATTCGGAAAAGACTACTTTTATAGCTTATTTATTTTAGCATACAAGGCAGTAAGAGTTATCTCCCTTAAGTCCAATAAATTTTCCCCTACCAATAAAATACAATTGAGGTGTATATAATTTTGGTATTGAGGGGGATCTTTTAATTAACATTCATAGTATAAGCCTTGAAACAAAATTTATAAGTCACTATCTTTGATAATGAATAAATTACTTAGGACCAAAGCATGCACTTCTTTGCAAAGAACTACATGTATATATTGTTATACAGCAATGTTAAAAGCTTCCTCAATGTGAGTTTGATTAAAAATGTGATAGCACCCCATATGAAAATGAAGATGATGTATGGAGGACAAAGAATACATCGTATTCCGTCCATAAAATGACAAGTATGTGAAATACAGGAATTTTTTACAGCTTTAAATTTATCTTCACTTACCACCAGCACACAAATTACTTAAAGTGACCGATATATCATAGAGTTATACTTGACAAACCAGGTCTGCTCGTTAATAATATGTGAATTATATTAAGTCAGATTTCGCTGTTAATAAGATTTTAATTAATCAGTAACAAGCACTTGTTGTTACCTTACCATTGTCTGATGATACAATACAGGTTGTTATCTCTACACAAGGCCTCCAACTTGCCAATGAGTACTAACAAATTAAGATTTTCTTATTCCACAGAAATTTTAATGTTTAATGGCCCTGCAGTTGTTCAAAAGATGATTAGGCTAAATACTGTTTAGCAACAATTTCCAAATCAAGATAAAATAATACCATGTCAAATAAACTTGACAATATTTTTTTTGATATTCGAAAGCATTTCATTTTTTACCATCATAGAGGATATATAATCAAAAATAAACAAATAGCTACCTGTCAATCAAACCGCATGTGACTATGCGTTTTATGCTGTGTATGCTACAGCCTTTCTCAGATATTGAATGGAAAAAAATAAGAATTAAATATTTCACTAAACAAGTGATTAAGCTAATTATCTTTTGAACAGTTTGACCCAGAGATAACATATTACTCACCGGTGGTGTTTTTGTGCCGAGGTCACGGTTAAGTCTGTCTGTAAATCCAGATATTAAACTGTTCCCTCCTACCACAATCACACTGCTGTACAAGCTCTATAGAAAGGAAAGACATCATTACAACTTCACACCAGAGAGAAATGATCAGTCAGATGTGTATTTACTGTATTACATAAAATGTACATTGTTTTAAAAACAACTATCCTTTTTGAGATTGCTGTGGATTCACATACGTATACAAGAGGCCTAGATGGCCTGTATCTTGGCATGATAAGACAAAACTGTCCATGATATATTTATCTCTTATGGTCTAGTTGTGAGGGCACTATTGTCTCCTAGTATTGTTGAGGAATAGCGCCTGAGCCGAATACATCATAGTTATGAGTGGGTTCAATAGTAGAAAGCGTGGCAATCTAAAAGAGCACTTATCTATTATGGCCTGTTTGAGAGGACACTATTGCCTCATAGTATTGTCGAGGGATGGAATAGTGCCCCAGCCGAAGGCGAGGGCACTATCCCATCACAAGACAATACTATGAGGCAATAGTGCCCTCTCAAACAGGCCATAATGGGTTAAGTACATCACTCTCAGATGGGACTTGTTTTTATGTTATTGTAACAGAAGCACGTCTAAGTGACATCTCGCAATGCTATCTTCATTTCCAAACCATATTATTACATTAAAAGTACAGCACATGAATTGTCACGGAAATTTGTGTTTCTATAAAACGGGATTCAGCTTCATGAAGATTAAAAGTATATCAATATAGAACATGAGTGAACTGTCTTCTGTAGAACAGCAACATTTGCTTCCATCCCCGCACACAACAGCCTGTCCGCCATCTTGACGTCTTGGTCGAAGCGCAGCGTTATAATGACGTAATGTAATGGTGATGTCACAATACATTCATGTTCAATTTCGCGCCACTTAAATAGTGCCCGCTTGCCCGGGCACTATTGCAAATAGTAGCCATGTGTGTAGCAAATCAGAATCTAGTACTTTGTCACGTGATGTACTAATACAAAATAAAAAGTTCATCCATGACAAATATGGAATCCAGACTATTGACTGTATATTAAAGATAGAGGATAGTACTCTGCAATATCATGGATCCTACATGAATGTCTCACAAAAAGTAATTTTAATTTCAAGGCCAATGTGTGAATTAACTGATAAACTTACCGGTCGTATATCGATGTCACACATTCCCACACTTGTAGTTACAACATGTCCGGCACTTAACATGGTATTTCCACTTGGCAGGTCCTGAAATATATACAAAAGTTTAGTTTGATTAGTTTCATGTCCTATTAACAGAGTCTTTCAAGGATGTGAATAGAGATAGGTAGTGGAGGAATGCTGGAGAACCAAGAGAAACACCATCGACCAGCAGTCAGTACCTGGCAACTACCCCATATGGAATTCGAACTCGCAACCCCTAGGTGGCGGGCTTGTGGTAATATGTTGGGATATGTTAACCACTCGGACACAACAAAAGTTATGTTGTATAGTATTTTATAGTATTTTAAACTATGTGTCTATTAGAGTATAAATGAAGTATTTTTAGAAACTAAATTAAAAGAGCTTTTATAAGGCCAAACAAAATTAATTCTTAGTTTCTCAGGCCCCGCCGCATCGACATTTACCCCCCGCACCAATGTTTTTTATGCGCCATAACTTAAAAATTAAAATCGAGACCGCCGCATCGAACGCACCCCAAATTTCCATTCGAACTCGCCCAAAATTTCCATTCGAAAACGCACCCGGAAATTGGCTCCAATTTTAGTATGCACCTTTCATTTCCGGTACAAAATGGCTGCCGATGTCAGCATTTGCTCAAAACGGAATGTTTCCTCACAGGATTATGTATTTCAACTGGTTTTCTTTGGATATAGTGACGATTGAGATATTTAAAAGCTGTTCTTAAAGACTGAGTAAGAATTTACGTTTTCTACACGTGTTTTCATTGATTTTCATGTCCTTCAAGTGAGAAAAAAATAAAATGTTATCTGCCGCATTTGTTTTCAGAGAAATAAAAAATAAAAAAATATTCCCGCCGCCCGCACTGACTTTTTAAAAAAGTGGCCTGAGAAACTAACAATTAATTTTTTTTTGGCCTAAAAAGGATTACCTTGATTACAGAGGGGTCAAATAGACCTTCTGGTAATTTGAATTTCTCTGCTCCAAAGTCCTGATTGTAGCCGTTCGGGAACTCATAAAGGACTGTAGGCATAGTCTCAGCCGTACTAAAAAGAATTACAAAGTTATTATAATATTCACATTATCAAGGTTCATTATATTCTATTGATAGAAATATAATTATCTTTCTATTGATATAAATATTATGGTTTTATAATTCATGAAAATATAATATACTAGTTTCTAAACTCTTGCAAAATGCAGAAATGTATTACGTGATACTTATAGAAAGACTATGAGTAAATTGAAAAGTGATGAATTTCAAGTTTTGTATTTAGATTGTAAAATCCTAAAATAATCAAATCATCAACAATAAAAGAAATATATTAATTTTATTAAGATTTGTCTGTTTAAACAACTGTTTCATTATTCTATATTTCAAATTGAATGTAACGATCACAGTATGTGTGTATATGTTATGACCACAGTACATGTGTGTATATGTAACGATCACAGTACATGTGTGTATATGAAACGATCACAGTACATGTGTGTATATGTAACAATCACAGTATGTGTGTATATGTAACGATCACAGTACATGTGTGTATATGTAATGATCACAGTACATGTGTGTATATGTAACGATCACAGTACATGTGTGTATATGTAATGATCACAGTACATGTGTGTATATGTAACGATCACAGTACATGTGTGTATATGTAACGATCACAGTACATGTGTGTATATGTAACGATCACAGTACATGTGTGTATATGTAACGATCACAGTACATGTGTGTATATGTAACAATCACAGTACATGTGTGTATATGTAACGATCACAGTACATGTGTGTATATGTAACGATCACAGTACATGTGTGTATATGTAACGATCACAGTACATGTGTGTATATGTAACGATCACAGTACATGTGTGTATATGTAACGATCACAGTACATGTGTGTATATGTAACGATCACAGTACATGTGTGTATATGTAACGATCACAGTACATGTGTGTATATGTAACGATCACAGTACATGTGTGTATATGTAACGATCACAGTACATGTGTGTGTATATGTAACGATCACAGTACATGTGTGTATATGTAACGATCACAGTACATGTGTGTATATATTACGATCACAGTACATGTGTGTATATGTAACGATCACAGTACATGTGTGTATATGTAACGATCACAGTACATGTGTGTATATGTAACGATCACAGTACATGTGTGTATATGTAACGATCACAGTACATGTGTGTATATGTAACGATCACAGTACATGTGTGTATATGTACCATGTATATGTAACGATCACAGTACATGTGTGTATATGTAACGATCACAGTACATGTGTGGATATGTACACCACTGACCTGTTGTCGTAAGGTGTATCCATCACTTGTAGGGCAGAAGCAGCAAAATCTTGTAACACATCCTGAAATAGCATAAAAAATGAAATAACAATTTAACAATAATTTTTGAATTGTTGCTTTTTTTCACTTCTTTTAACAGATAACATCTTATTTTAAGTGTGCTTTGTTAAACCAATCCAAAGTGACCATTCAAAAATTCATAATGAAAATCACCAATAAATCATCTTCCTATTTCATCAATTTAAATTCTGTTTTAATTGAAATGTTTTATAAAGAAATCAATAAATGATTACCATGTGATTAATGATAATAATAGACTTTATTTAGACTTAACATACTGAGTCAAAGACTCGTCTCACATATGGTCAAGTAAAAATGTACAATATATATACAACATTTACAATTACAGGGTATAGGGTAGTAAAAACGCACAATGTAGAAATTTTGTGATAAAATATTTACTAGAACACAGATGACAATTAACATATCACAGTTCAATTTAAAAAGGAGGGAGAATAATAATAGAAATAACAAGAGGCCAATGGGCCTTAACGGTCATCTGACTATTAGCACAACACAATGTAGTCGTTTAAAGAATTTAGCCTATTTGACCCCTGTGACCTTGAATGAAGATCAAGGTCATTCATTTGAACAAACTTGGTAGCCCTTCATCCCAGCATGTCACAGGCCCAATATCAGGTCTCTAGGCCTCCTAGCTATTTTTAAGAAGTCATTTAAGTATTTTAACCTTTTTGACCCCTGTGACCTTGAATGATGGTCAAGGTCATTCATTTGAACAAACTGTGTAGCCCTTCATCCCAGCATGCTGCAGGCCCAATATGAGTATCCTGGGCCTTTTGGTTCTTGAGAAGAAGTTGTTTAAAGATTTAAGCCTATTTGACCCCTGTAACCTTCAATGAAGATCAAGGTCATTCATTTGAACAAACTTGATAGTCCTTCATCCCAGCATGCTGCAAGCCCAATATGAGTATCCTGGGTCCTTTGGTTCTTGAGAAGAAGTCGTTTAAAGATTTAAGCCTATCTGACCTCTGTGACCTTGAATGAAGGTAAAGGTCATTCGTTTGAACAAACTTAGTAGCCCTTCATCCCAGCATGCTGCAAGCCCAATATGAGTATCCTGGGCCCTTTGGTTCTTGAGAAGCAATCGTTTAAAGATTTCAGCCTTTTTGACCCCCAGCGACCTTGAATGAAGACCAAGGTCATTAATTTGAACAAACTTGATAGCCCTTCATCCTAGCATGTCACAGGCCCAATATCAGGTCTCTAGGCCCCTTAGTTATTCACAAGAAGTTGTTTAAAGAATTTTTAGCCTATTTGACCCCTGTGACCTTGAATGAAGGTCAAGGTCATTCATTTGAACAAACTTGGTAGCCCTTCATTCAAGCATGTTACGGGCTCAATATCAGGTCTCTAGGCTTCTTAGTTATTCACAAGAAGTTGTTAAAAGGATTTTTAGCCTATTTGACCCCTGTGACCTTGAATGAAGATCATGGTCATTCATTTGAACAAACTTGGTAGCCCTTCATCCCAGCATACAACATGCTAAATATCAGTACCCTGGGCCTACTGGTTCTTGAGAAGAAGTTTTTTAAAGGATTTTTAGCCTATTTGACCCCTGTGACCTTGAATGAAGGTCAAGGTCATTCATTTGAACAAACTTGGTAGCCCTTTATCCCAACATGCATAAGGCAAAATATCAGTACCTTGGGCCTTCTGGGTCTTGAGAAGAAGTCGTTTAAAGATTTTAGCCTTTTTGACCCCTGTGACCTTGAATGAAGGTCAAGGTCATTCATTTGAACAAACTTGGTAGCCCTTTGTCCCAGCATGCTGCAGGCCAAATATCAGTACCCTGGGCCTTTCGGTTATTGAGAAGAAGTCGTTTGAATGAAAAGTTTACGCACGGCGGACGGCGCACGACGACGGACGGTGCATGATGACAATAGGTCATCCTGACCCTTCGGGTCAGATGACCTAATAAAACTGGATATTGATGAAATGAAAAAGAAATACAAGAGATATCACAGTGTTTTAGCATCACCGGTAACCTGATCATGCAATCATGGTGAGAGCTCAGCCTCAGTGTTGGTCTTAATTATCAACTCTAGCCACGTCTACTGAGCTACCACCATGTTTGACCACGCACCATAATCGTTAAAAAATTTACATAAATGTATGGTATATAAAATAACTTCAGGCTATTACATATCATATGAAATTTCTGCTAATAAAATGAACAAAATAAATACATGTTGTCTTAGCATGCGAAAACATAAAATACTGTTTAGCACATAAAGACGGAAGTCTTTTTGCAGTTTTGTACATAAGATGGTAAACTATTCCAGATGTAAGGATGTATATTTGTATGTATAAGATCTCTTGAATATATTTGTTTTAAAAGATGGCAAGTAAAACACATTCTGTATTGATGATATTTTTGTCCATGTTTGCATTTCAGATGACAACTTGAAATTGTTTAAGTGATCGGGAGGTAGAATAATTAGAACTTTGTACATTAATATAGAGTTGTTGTACATAATTCGCTTTTTGAATGGTAGCCTATTAAGTTTTTAAACATATCACTGGAGGGTGTATGGAACTCACAATTCAAAATGACTCTTGCAGCACGTTTTTTAATTTTTTTAATTTTGGCAATGTTATTTTGAGAAGCATTCCCCATAAAATACAACAGTATTCAAGATGAGGATTTATAAAACAATTGTAATAGGTGAGACAAGATTATTCAGTCAGAAATGGTCGATTACGTCTCATTTAGAAATTTGGAAGGATATCTTTTTTTGAAGTTTCAGCTATTTGCTTATCCCAAGATAAGACAGTCGTCAACGGTCAACAGTTTTTCGTGCTTTACATTTTCTAATTGTACACAATTTATGGTGACAAAGAGCTGTCATCAATGGTAACTCCGAGCAGTTTTTTTCGTGCTTTACATTTTTACGTTGTACATTATTTATGGTGACAAAGAGCTGTCATCAATGGTAACCCTGAGCAGTTTTTCGTGCTTTACATTTTCACATTGTACACTACTTATGGTGACAGAGAGCTATCATCAATGATAACCCTGAGCAGTTTGTTCGTGCTTTACATTTTCACATTGTACACTACTTATGGTGACAGAGAGCTGTCATCAATGGTAACCCTGAGCAGTTTGTTCGTGCTTTACATTTTCACATTGTACACTACTTATGGTGACAAAGAGCTGTTCAGTTTGTCTACATATTTGTTGTTAAGTCCCAATTAGCATAATATTTTCTGTATTGATACACATTTTGTTTTCTTAACACCATTTTTTAATTGAATTTGCATCATCATTAAGGTTGCAATCGATTTCTTCTATTGAGAGTAGAACAATTGGCAGGGTTCTTTCAAAACTAAACAGATTGATGTGCCTTATTCTAACAAACATTTGCTTAAATATATACAATGTATACACAGTCACACAAAAAAGTAACATAATATAAACTCCAATTAACATGAAGAAATAAATACTGATACAAAAATCTGCAATACCTAGAAATCACTCCCGAAGTCTAGTTCATAATAAGGCATGTACACAAGACATTTTATAAATAAGTTTAAATTCTCCTGTGATTTAAATTCATGAACCATGTACAAATCAACAAGTTCACTTTGAGAATCAACTGTCTGTATACTCTAATAACTTGAAATGGGTAAATTTCATGATATAACATTGACCGAGAAACTTAAAAAATGAATACAAAAGTAAGTACATTTTTAGCATACAATCATTCCTTTATCAATATCTACCTTGACCATGTAGTTGTGGAAGGACTTGGTTACTTCAGGAATGTCTTTCTTTTTCCATTTGGCAGTTTCCATTAGAGATACAGGTTCCTGTTATACAAATCAAGGTAATATTATTTCATTTCAACAAATTTTATTGCAAATAATATGCAAATGGATTTGGCATCAGTAAGCCTATATTAGCCATCTCCAAACAAATCCAGTATGGTACAAGTATCAACAAAATATTTTAAATTACATTACATCTTAATATTTGAACATTTAATATTGCATCTTGAATGAATATTATAAGTGAATCTCCCCAATCTATCACTGTAGAAAAATCTAAAAAAAAATCTTTAAGTTTCAGACATCTATTCTGATATACAAGTAACATTGCAAAAAATATGTATTCTTTTCTTCATCACAATGGTCACAGCCATGTAGTAGGGTTTTTGTGTTAAAATGCAATGTAATATTACAGTTAGGTTTTAAAAGTGTTAAGGTTACTGATCAACAATCACATCAAACATTCATAAATTGATGCAGTTGTGTAACAAGAGAGGAGAAAATGTAGTGGCTAGACCGGGACACGAACTCATGACCACTGAATAAAAGACAAGAGCTCCACACTGATTGAAATAACTGATCATTGATGATCGTAAGAGGTGATCAGCCCAGTCAAGTCCCGATAGAGTTAGACAGTACTCTAGCTATAGGCATCACACGTCTGATAATAATCTTAAGGTATTGGAGCATTTCAAATATCATCATATCAAATGCTTCCCTTCGAGGGTGCCATACTGTAGGACAGAACTAATTGTATGAAGTTCAATACTGTAGTTAAGACAAAAATGACACTCAAGTTTTTTATTTTTATGATATTTTGATAAATATCAAAGAAACACAATTTAACAAAGCATGACAATTTCTTAACTCATGCCCTATCCGGGCCTTGAACTCACGATCTACGGTACCCAATCACCAAACATAGCTGCGCCTTCTACCACTACGCCACATCCACGTCCCCGCGTGGTGCATTGGTATAAGCCGTGGATATGTTCGGCTAGGCAATTGGGTGCCGTAGATCGTGAATTGAGGCCCGGATAGGGTACGAGTCAATAAATTGTCATGCTTTGTTAAATTGTGTTTCTTTGATATATAACATTTTAATATGTTGCCTGTATAATTCACAGGGTTTGCCTTTATCCCGTTCCCATGTCATTTTCAGGCACAGAAATAAAAACCCCACTTTTTTTTCTCTCAAAAGCCCTTCAAATGATACAGAGACCCTATTTCATTTGAGAACCTCACCAATGGGTAAAAGACAGCGTCATGTTGGTGGCAAGCCACAAACTATCCTAGGGCGAACCCTGTATTTCAACATGCATTTTCATCGGTCACCATTTCTTCCTACCTTGTTCTGTATCATGTATGGGGGTATAACGTCGATCTCTAGCTCCTCCATCAGCTTTTTACACTCCAGCGATATAAAATCTCCTGCCAGTGGTGACTTCACAATAGCTGCAACATGGAACAGTTTTAATGGAAAGGGAGACAACTCATAGTGTTTTTCATGCAGATCTTTGAATTAGAGTTTGGAGTAAGTCTGTTAAGTATGCATATAAATATAAACTTTTTAAGGTTAAACTTTCAATAACAAGAAACTATCCTTGGCATATCCAATTTTAACTTAAAAATGCTTGTTTTATTTTGGTAAATGAAACAGACACTTAAAAGGTATATTCAAAAATCTCAATAGCTGTAATACAAAATGTTGATGATGTTGTTGTTTTGACAGAGAATTATAAGTTATACAGTAATATATCCTATACATGGCCCCCGGATCAGGTCTTAGAATGAAGTTTTAATTTAGCAAAGCACAAATGATGTAACCTTTAGTAACATCATCTTTGATTTGCTTAGTCTAAACTTAGACTATTTTAAAGTTATGACCGTTTCATGATCTGTAACTGTCATACAAAGGAAACAGCATGTCCTACAATATGGGACATCATTTTATCACTCACTTTGAACTACATATATGCCAAAGACATCATAGACAGGAACAGCTAGCACCATCCAGTCTATGGTTGTCACTCACCTTGACCTATGACATAGCCGTCGTACACAGGAACAGCTGTCGTGTGTGTTGCCCCACTATCAAGTACCAAGCCAGTAGATCGTCCATTTGCAAATCTTGTATGTGTTCAGGAACATGACTATTTCAAAACTTATTTCATCCGTTTTACAAATGTTTTTATTATATATCATTGCTGATATTTTTTTGCGCGATAATATTGAAAATAATAAAGCTAGAAAAGATAATAAACAAACAGAGCAAAATGTTATGCAATGCTGACATTTCATTAAAATTTCTTAAAAGAAAACTCTGAACAGATATAAAATATGTAAGAAAAACATTTTGATTCAAACATCATTATAATTTATACATTTCTCATGGAATTTTGAATCACTTAAGCTTCTATTTCCATACTTTGATATGATCCTCTAATTCAAGCAGGTGTTTAATAGTTATTGTTTTTCTATGTAGTACCACATCCAATAGGGGAGGTAACTCAATAGGTTAGGGAAAAGGATACGCTGATAAAACTGCATTTTTACACAGGAAAAAAGCAGGAACATTATAGGTTTCAAACATGATTTCTGTTAATCTTTCTCTTTTTCCTCTGCTATTCCACTGAAAAAAATCATTATATAACATATCACTTCAAATTTCCTTTAAATACTGATGTTATCAAAATCCTATTAGCAGTTACTATCATTGTCGTTATATCCACCCTTGGAATGAATATGTTGTAGTAAACCTGAAGGCTCTGTGTGTTACAACAGATGAGAAGGTAACTAAAGTCCTTAGATGTGCATCAGAATAAATGAATAACAGTGTATTGTATGGCTTTGATGTTCGGTATCCTCTCTATAATCTTCAAAGGAAGTCTCTGCAGGCCTGTGATTGGTCGGTTATTTTTCTCCTAAACTAAATACTTGCTAGTGCCATCAGTTTCACCAAGACATACTCCAGGGGTATATTACTAGTGGTAGTGAATATTGAAGATAGGTTTCCTAATAGTAAAAGTAAACTCCTTTTATGATCATTTGAAACAAAAAGATTCTGTTCAGGATGTAACGTGAGATAGAAACTCGGCTGTGTTTATATAACTTGTTGTTACTCTCACTAGATCCCTTCAATGTTAACAATCCTGCTACTTACTGCTGGTTCAGACATCATCACAGGGTGCATGTTAGCCTCAGATTTAATGTTCTTAGAGTAAGTGTAGTCCATCACCTTCTCAAAAATCTCCCAGTTATCAACTGTCATAGAAAATACCAAATAGCCATAGATAAAATATATCTTTCGAATCAAATCCAATTATTTAAATCAAAAGCTTACCAGTAATTTCATCTGACAAATTTTGGTTAGTTTCATTGATACTCTTTATAATATCAAATATTTATAATACTCTTTATCTAAGCAAGTCATCCAATTTTTGCAAAGGCTTTCATATTTTTGATGCAAATACCAGGTAATGCCATTTCAAAATTCAACCTGGCGACTATTTTGTATTAACTAATTCAATGAACAGTTTGCTATATTGATAGTATAACTACAATATGATATTTTTTTTTAATTTCCAGAGTAATAGCAATTCCAAAGGAATTCATTCATGGTTTCGAGTGATCTGATGTTGTTTTATATCTCACTTCCTGGAATACCATTACTTTTGATTTAAACTTCCATAGAAAAATCATTGTCAGGAAGGACTTCTAATGGTGGATATTCACAAATAGCGCCATACAGTTTTGTGTGCATTTTCATGCATTATCTTATTATAATGTGTAAATTATTTTTAGCCAGCTGACAGCCATACTCATGCCATCCTTGAGGAAACTACTGATTTCCATCCCTTTACGTGGCACTTTCAGCATTGTAGTGTCGATGTAGTACTTCTTGTCTGCTTGTTTAATTTCTTTGTCCTCTGTTTCCATGGCTGCCTCCAAATCTTCAATGACACCCACATGGGTGGGTATCTCTGCCTGTAGAGATCACCAATAGAATATATTGAAAATGAAAGCGTTTAAAATATACTTCATTACATGTTCCTGGAATTGCCTTTGAATTAATCATGTCAATTTTCCTTTTGAAATGATATTAACACTTTTAAGACAGAGCATCTTTTTTTTTCCTTTTTCAATACCATTACATCATGGATCGAAAAGGAAAGTACATGTATTCAAGGTAATGTCTAGGAATTTATTATGAAAGTTAAGAATTTTCAAAACAAACAATAATTCCAAATCATACATGACTCGTTAAGTTAACAAGTTTGAGTATATACAATTTTTAACTTTTTTTTTTCTGTTGCTGCTTTAAGAACTACATTATATATACCTTTGGGGAATCTTCTCCTGCATATCCAGCACGGACGGAATATGAGCCTATATCAAAAACCAATGCCCCAACTTCATCTGTAAACATAAAAAAAAAATTGGCATCAATTTTTATCACATATTAGGATTACTGTCTTCAGTGTTGCAGCATCCTGTACATGTAGTTCAAAGGCTTATCTGGTAACATGAGCTTTCAAGTTAATATTGTTACATTTAAATTTGTGTGCTAAATCAGGAAATAATTATGAGAAATTTTGAATTTACTGTAATCAGTTTTAGATAACTACGCAAATATAAGAGCGACACAAAAAATGCAATGGTCAAAATGCTATATAATCTGTGTCAAGTGCATGGCACCTTCAGCTGTGATTTCATGAATCTTGTTGCCAAAGATGACGGAATATAATCTCTGGCTGTTTTGATACATATGGCATGTTGCCATGATTTCAACCTTTTAGGTAAATAAAATCAAAGGAAATTGAACTATTCGAGTTAACATATTTCTTCCTGACCTGTATATGACGATTGTTGATATATTGCTAACCACAAAACATTCATCAATAGTGTTGTAGAATTGCATTTTAAAATAGGGCTAGCTCTGCGTCAAAAATAGGATTCGCCAATATAAATTTGCAGGTTGCATGTTAATCTATGATTCACAAGGAAAATTTTGAATTTCCGTTATATTGATTTGAAGAAGGGGACACAATATGCCAAATACACATGTATTTCAATCCTATTACCTTTATTTTTATATATCCTTTATTGAAATATATAAAAAAAAATTACTGAGCGAAATAGAAAAGAAAGCAAAATTATATACTGAGATCAATGATCTGCATGCATGGATGGCTTAAATTTTTTTGTGTATTCAATATTGAGATACTGCTTAATCCATGTTCACACAATTTCATCATCTTTTTACCTTGGTTTATATTGAAATCTGAATAATTTTGAAAATATTTTCCATTCCAGAAGGACTTAAATATAAGCTGCATGTTTCCACAGTAAATATACGATTTTGACACCTTCCTTACTTAAGACACATAACTAGTACATGTGTGTATACTAAGCAAATTGAATGCCAGTTGACTTGAGAAATGGCTTAATTTGGTCACTTGGATAACTCGAAGTTTTCTTGTGGTCCCTTCGTGTTTGTATTAACCGAGTTTGACTGTAATAATAACACTTTTGAAAATTAAAAGCTAGGGAATGCAGTCAAAATATCCATCAAGTAAAGATGGGCACAAGGAATCATGACATCACATTACATCAGCAAATGGCACAAAATCATAGAATTCGCATAAGCGGCACCTAGATGCTCATGGTACTGCATGGACACAGTAAACCAACGTTCAAATCCGAATCTTTGAGTTCTGTTTAAATTCAAAGTTTTATTATACTAGAAAGTCATGATCATTATATCATATTCAACTTACAAGTATAGGTTTACTTTAAAGTAATAAAAGTTTTATTTATAAAATTCTGTATTTTAATAAAAATTAAGCAAGAAGAGCTTCACTCTTCACATGCCGTGCACTTTTTTATAAGAGCGCAGCTCTCTGCGCGGCCGAAGCTCTACTAACCATAACATGTGTGTAAGCATAAAGATCCAATACATTCCAGTACCCCTTTGGACTTTGAAATTGTGTCCCGCGGGAAAAGTCTCCCGCCTCCATGCAGGCAGCCATGTTTTAATTCTCGTTATCAGCACGACGAGATTTGAAATTTCTGTACTAAATGTGTTATCAGCATACTTTTAAAATTACTGTAAGTAGCTTTAATTTACACATATACAAGAACAACGCAATAAATGTACTGTTCCAATATAAACTGTGTATGTTCTCAAGCGCACGGCACCGTCAGCAGTGACGTCACAAAACCTGACGCCAAAGATGACGGCACAGTTGCGCGTATTTTTGATAGCATCTGATAAAAACGAGATTGAAGTAGATTCTATATTGAACTATTTCATTTGAATTATTTTGAATTCTTTCTAACTATCGATAGTATGTGCATGTTAGTGAAATATTTTATTGTTAATCTCGTAGAAAAATATATACAATATAAAGTTATGATATTATAATCTTTTACATGTAGCTGCGCTCTTCTGAGGCTTTGCCTTAAATTCATATTATGTAGCTGCGCTTTACTGAGCCTTTACCTTAATTTCATATTAAAGTACGCAAATGAAACTCCAACACAGTGTTTGTCTGATTACACTATTTTTTGTTCCAAGAGATGGGGAATTTTAACCAATATGCTAGTATATCTCGCCCTTCAGATCAATAAACAACATTTTCCTCGGTTTTCAAAACACTAGATTTAAGACTTTTGCATGCTTATCATGGGTTGAATCACCAACAGTAAACAGAAATTACTTTCAATCAACTTGAAATGAAGCGGCAAACCAAAACGGGCAAATGAACGTTTGTGTTCCACTTCTTATCTTAGTGTTTAGAATCCTACCATGATGTTATTTTCAAGGTAAAATAGACTCTTAGATAAGACACGGTTATAATACATTACCTCCTCCATATACTCCTCCACTCATTGTGTATGTATTTTATAAATCGCGATTTATTTAACAAAACAAAGACTCACACCGGCAAAAATAACAACATGTGCACTTCCGCCGGAAGTTAACCATCAATGGTTCCAGATCTTTTATCGCTCTTTTCCTAAATAACTCATTTCATACCACTACAATTATCAAGAAATGTAGAAAGATATAAGTATACACTTATGAAACATAATATTGGATGAGATCATATTTTTAAACAACAGAGTCTTGATTATATTTTACGACATCTTCGACGTAAGTTGTTGAGGCGCCAAAGGGAGAATGCATACAAATGGTTACACGTGCACGCAGCACAGGAACGAGGTGGAACAACGACGGCAACGTATTTCGAATCATGTATGGGTCGATGTATCACAAGCATCAGGTAAATTTCTAATGGTTGTCATCTATTTATTTCTATGTGGTTATTTCTTTTCCTACAAGTAGAGGATAATTATTTATTACATTGTTTTTCTTTCATTATTCTCATTAAGATTTTATACCTATTTTTTACTGCACTATGTGCACTCACCCAATGTATCAAAATAGTGGGAACTTCGGCTGGGGATAGGCCTAGAAGTAGCCATAAAGGGAAGCTACTCTGGAATCCTTCAACACTTCTCGGATAAACTTAATAAAAATAACTGAGTCGAGATCAATGTATATAAATCTCCTGACAGGACAACAAAATTCATTTTTTTCTAATACTTGAAATCTATCGCCTTTTTCACAACACAATTATTTAATTAAGGCCAAATAAAAAAATAGGGTCGCTAGGTAGAATTTCTTTTTTAATAATAACATTTTCCTCTTCATCCCAGTTTCTTGCAGTGTAAAGTCCCAGGGTATTATTGATGTTTTACATTTAGAATCTACAGATTCATCAAAATGTGTGAAAAAAAAAATCTGAAAATGTGCAGAACTGCCAAAAATAATTTTGAAATTTGTTTGCTGGAATGCAAAACCGATAAAAAGTTTTTGAGTAGGCACTATTTTTTAAATAGCAAAAACAAATCTCCAAGAAAGATTTGCATTGTCAAGCGTTAAAGATGTATTCTAAAATCTGAGGTTTCAGTTCCGTTGAAGTCTCGTTCCGACACAGATCAAAGAAGTTATGAGATTTTCAAATAAAATCTATCAATATCTTTAGCAAGTCGCCAGTTGCAAATTTTGCCAAAAAATTACATTTCTGTCTTCAGTAGATTTTTTTATATGGGGATTTTAATAAATGGACCATTTGGTGGCCATTTTGAAATTTAAATCATCACTGCACCAGTATTTTTAGCTGTATCAAGCTAATTTTTGCTGTAAAATTTTACTGGGTTCGTGGTAATTAAAATATTGAGCATTAATGTGTGAAATGATACACTTTTGCACTTTATTTTTACACTTAAAGTGAACAGTCGGGCAAGGATGGCTAAAGTCGGTAAAAATGGTGTGAATATATCCAGTATAATTTCTTATGAAATAGAAAAATAAAATCTCTCGCCAAAATCTGTCTGCGTACGAAGAAATTAATTTAAAGTATGGAAATTCTAAAACGTCCTCCCAGCTCACTATGTCCGTGGTTACATTTCCACGCAGCCTCGCTTTCAATGCTTTCAATTTTTCTTTACTTTAATGGTCAGAACTGGGAAACTTTAAAGCAGAACTTGGCCGTCGTATTAATATGTGAGAACTTTTGGAAGGCCAATGAACGCATTTAGACTGGTTTTCCTTGCCCGACTATTCAATTTAATGGTAACTTGAGCACTTTTATTTTTCACTCTAAAATACTGAAAAATAACAAACTTTCAAATTAGGCAAAAAAGTAAGCACACGAATCCCCCATTTTTTTGCCTGACTTAGAAAGAACAACCCTTTCCCTGTCAATATGCAAAGTATTAACAGAAGTTTAATACCAGAACTTTTTCTATAAAGGGGTTAAATTTGGCAAAAAAGGCTGAAAATGGTGCATTTTGTAGCTCAAAATTAAGGGGTAGGGGTAGCATATGTTGTTATTCTGAGAAAAAATATTAGTCTTATTATTCAAAACTGGTATATTTTTAAAGAAGACTACTGGAAAATAAATTCCACAAACATCCATACCTATCAAACACCTTGTTAGGAAATTATGGCTTTATTCTCTTGTGTGTATGGTCAAAACGGAAAATTCCCATAAAATTAATGAAGTCTGATTACGAGAAGTCAATTGTATGTTATGGCACAATTATTAGCTGGCCATCAGAAAGTTGTTCACCTAAATAGCTCGCTGTCTTGGCTAAAGTCATTTTGTCGGGTTGACAAGCACCAGATCTAAAATCTATATACTCACCATATAGATAATGGTTTTTAAATTTTATTGCTGTAGATAGGGTTGTTGATACCAAATGTATGTTGTTGGTTTTTTTTATATCAATACAGTTTATATATGTTTGCTGGAAGGCAAAACCAATAAAAAGTTTTTGAGTCAAAAGCACTGATTTTATAGGGTCATCGGGTTACCGGAAACACAAACATTTTTTATATGGCCTAATATGATTATTATAAGTTCTGTATAATAAATATTCTTAAAAATAATTGGTAGGTAAGAAAATTAATGCCTGAAAACTTGAGAATTTAAATTCAATTTTTAGAATATACCTACAACCACAATAGTTGCATTGACTTTATTTGACTGAATTATTTTATATTGGTTCTATAGATTTGTATTTGCCACATTCATTCAACTGTGGTCCTTACTCCCTACATTGATCACATCAGGTTACATTAAACTGACAACAGGTGAACTGGCTATAGTCATCCATACACTGAGCTGTAATAGTTACATGTACTTGTCTTCATTCCATTCCATCGGTGCTAGTGGAATGAAGGGAAGTAACTCTGATCAATTAATTTTTTTTATTATAAGCATCATCAAAGTACATATCAAATCATAATTGAGTTCACATTTTTAGGTCACCTGAGACGAATGCTCTGTCGGCAGTGGAGCATCTTTAAATACTGGAAATGGTAGAATTAAATACTCGTCATAGATGGACAGGTCTGAAGGTGTTTTATGAAAATTGTGAATTATATGACCCTTGAGTCTTAGGTTTCCCCCTGGGGAGGGGGTCAAGTTTACTTTAGTTTATATAGGAAAAACACATTTATGAATATTATTTGCCTAGTTTTCATAGGAAATTAGTCAAACTGGGTTAGAATTATTAATCTGAAATAGCATTTTAACATCATATCCATATTGGTCATGGCCGACCCCCAGGGGCCAGAGGGGCGGAGCCAAAAGGGGTCAAAATGGTAATTTCAAAAATCTTCTTTTTGAATTCACAGATTTGATGGAACCAGATACTCTTAATAGATTGGAAGGTCTGAAGGCCCTTTACAAAAATTTGTGAATTTCATGGCCCTGGGATCTCAGATTTTCCCCTGGGGAGGGGGTCAAATTTACTATAGTTTATATAGGAAAAACACATTTAGGAACATGATTTGCTTAGTTTTCATAGGAAATTAGTCAATCTGGGTTAGAATTATTAGCCTGAGATAGCATTTTAACATCATATCCATATTGGTCCTGGCCCAGGGGCCAGAGGGGTGGGGCCAAAAGGGGTCAAATTGGATAACATTTCAAAAATCTCTGACTGACTTCAAGGGCCTGTTTGGCAAATATATAGTGTTTATATGCATGTCTTTGTTTCATTCTGTATCTGAACTCAAGTGACCGCTAAGGCCCATGGGCCTCTTGTTCTTGAAATAGTGTTGATTTTATAATTTCTGTTCTTATTCAGCCCAATCTCTAATCTTCTACTGAAAAGGGAGCCAGAATTCTTCAGCAACTGAGACAGTCATGATTCAATATCTTTTTATATTTTTTTCAGTTTTGGGGATATTTGTTCCTTTACTGGTGAACCAGTCCCTATACAGTCACATTATACTGACAACTGGTGAACTAGTCATCCCACTCCCTACACAGTCACATTATACTGACAACTGGTGAACCAGTCATCCCACTACCTACACTCACATTATACTGACAACTGGTGAACCATTCATCCCACGCCCTACATTGTCACATTATACTGACAACTGGTGAACTAGTCATCCCACTCCCTACACAGTCACATTATATGGACAACTGGTGAACTAGTCATCCCACTCCCTATACAGTCACATTATACTGACAACTGGTGAACCAGTCATCCCACTCCCTACACAGTCACATTATACTGACAACTGGTGAACCAATCATCCCACTCCCTACACAGTCACATTATACTGACAACTGGTGAACCAGTCATCCCACTCCCTATACAGTCACATTATACTGACAACTGGTGAACCAGTCATCCCACTCCCTACACAGTCACATTATACTGACAACTGGTGAACCAGTCATCCCACTCCCTACACAGTCACATTATACTGACAACTGGTGAACCAGTCATCCCACTCCCTACACAGTCACATTATACTGACAACTGGTGAACTAGTCATCCCATTCCCTACACAGTCACATTATACTGACAACTGGTGAACCATTCGTCCCACGCCCTACATTACAGTCACATTATACTGACAACTGGTGAACCAGTCATCCCACTCCCTACACAGTCACATTATACTGACAACTGGTAAACCAGTCATCCCACTCCCTACACATCACATTATACTGACAACTGGTGAACCAGTCATCCCACTCCTACACAGTCACATTATACTGACAACTGGTGAACCAGTCATCCCACTCCCTACACAGTCACATTATACTGACAACTGGTGAACCAGTCATCCCACTCCCTACACAGTCACATTATACTGACAACTGGTGAACAGTCATCCCATCCCTATACAGTCACATTTATACTGCAACGGTGAACAGTCATCCCATCCTATACATTCACTTACTACTGTGAACTCATCCACCTAACAGTCACATTATACTGACAACTGGTGAACCAGTCATCCCACTCCCTATACAGTCACATTATACTGACAACTGGTGAACCAGTCATCCCACTCCTACACAGTCACATTATACTGACCACTGAACTACATCCCACTCCTACACAGTCACATTATACTGACAACTGGTGAACCATCATCCCACGCCCTACACAGTCACATTATACTGACAACTGGTGAACCTCATCCCACTCCCTACACAGTCACATTATACTGACAACTGGTGAACCAGTCATCCCACTCCCTACACAGTCACATTATACTGACAACTGGTGAACCAGTCATCCCACTCCTACACAGTCACATTTACTGACAACTGGTGAACTCATCCCACTCCTACACAGTCACATTATACTGACAACTGGTGAACCATCATCCCACTCCTACACAGTCACATTATACTGACAACTGGTGAACCAGTCATCCCACTCCCTACACAGTCACATTATACTGACAACTGGTGAACCAGTCATCCCACTCCCTACACAGTCACATTATACTGACAACTGGTGAACCAGTCATCCCACTCCCTACACAGTCACATTATACTGACAACTGGTGAACCAGTCATCCCACTCCCTACACAGTCACATTATACTGACAGTCTGGTCATCCCACTCCCTACACAGTCACATTATACTGACAACTGGTGAACCAGTCATCCCACTCCCTACACAGTCACATTATACTGACAACTGGTGAACCAGTCATCCCACTCCCTACACAGTCACATTATACTGACAACTGGTGAACCAGTCATCCCACTCCCTACACAGTCACATTATACTGACAACAGGTGAACCAGTCATCCCACTCCCTACACAGTCACATTATACTGACAACTGGTGAACCAGTCATCCCACTCCCTACACAGTCACATTATACTGACAACTGGTGAACCAGTCATCCCACTCCCTACACAGTCACATTATACTGACAACTGGTGAACCAGTCATCCCACTCCCTACACAGTCACATTATACTGACAACTGGTGAACCAGTCATCCCACTCCCTACACAGTCACATTATACTGACAACTGGTGAACCAGTCATCCCACTCCCTACACAGTCACATTATACTGACAACTGACAGTCATCCCACTCCCTACACAGTCACATTATACTGACAACTGGTGAACCAGTCGTCCCACTCCCTACACAGTCACATTATACTGACAACTGGTGAACCAGTCATCCCACTCCCTACACAGTCACATTATACTGACAACTGGTGAACCAGTCATCCCACTCCCTACACAGTCACATTATACTGACAACTGGTGAACCAGTCATCCCACTCCCTACACAGTCACATTATACTGACAACTGGTGAACAGTCATCCCACTCCCTACACAGTCACATTATACTGACAACTGGTGAACCAGTCATCCCACTCCCTACACAGTCACATTATACTGACAACTGGTGAACCAGTCATCCCACTCCCTACACAGTCACATTATACTGACAACTGGTGAACCAGTCATCCCACTCCCTACACAGTCACATTATACTGACAACTGGTGAACCAGTCATCCCACTCCCTACACAGTCACATTATACTGACAACTGGTGAACCAGTCATCCCACTCCCTACACAGTCACATTATACTGACAGTCATCCCACTCCCTACACAGTCACATTATATTGACAACTGGTGAACCAGTCATCCCACTCCCTACACAGTCATCCCACTCCTACACGTCACATTATACTGACAAGTGAACATCATCCCACTCCCTACACAGTCACATTATACTGACAACTGGTGAACCAGTCATCCCACTCCCTACACAGTCACATTATACTGACAACTGGTGAACCAGTCATCCCACTCCCTACACAGTCACATTATACTGACAACTGGTGAACCAGTCATCCCACTCCCTACACAGTCACATTATACTGACAACTGGTGAACCAGTCATCCCACTCCCTACACAGTCACATTATACTGACAACTGGTGAACCAGTCATCCCACTCCCTACACAGTCACATTATACTGACAACAGGTGAACAGTCATCCCACTCCCTACACAGTCACATTATACTGACAACTGGTGAACAGTCATCCCACTCCCTACACAGTCACATTATACTGACAACTGGTGAACCAGTCATCCCACTCCCTACACAGTCACATTATACTGACAACTGGTGAACCAGTCATCCCACTCCCTACACAGTCACATTATACTGACAACTGGTGAACTTATACTCAGTCAGTCCCACTCCCTACACAGTCACATTATACTGACAGTCATCCCACTCCCTACACAGTCACATTATATTGACAACTGGTGAATCAGTCATCCCACTCCCTACACAGTCACATTATACTGACAACTGGTGAACAGTCATCCCACTCCCTACACAGTCATCCCACTCCCTACACAGTCACATTATACTGACAACTGGTGAACCAGTCATCCCACTCCCTACACAGTCACATTATACTGACAACTGGTGAATCAGTCATCCCACTCCCTACACAGTCACATTATACTGACACATTATACTGACAACTGGTGAACCAGTCATCCCACTCCCTACACAGTCACATTATACTGACAACTGGTGAACCAGTCATCCCACTCCCTACACAGTCACATTATACTGACAACTGGTGAACCAGTCATCCCACTCCCTACACAGTCACATTATACTGACAGTCATCCCACTCCCTACACAGTCACATTATACTGACAACTGGTGAACCAGTCATCCCACTCCCTACACAGTCACATTATACTGACAACTGGTGAACCAGTCATCCCACTCCCTACACAGTCACATTATATTGACAACTGGTGAATCAGTCATCCCACTCCCTACACAGTCACATTATATTGACAACTGGTGAATCAGTCATCCCACTCCCTACACAGTCACATTATATTGACAACTGGTGAACCAGTCATCCCACTCCACTCCCTACAGTCACATTATACTGACACTGGTCATCCCCACTCCCTACACAGTCACATTATACTGACAACTGGTGAATCAGTCATCCCACTCCCTACACAGTCACATTATACTGACAACTGGTGAACCAGTCATCCCACTCCCTACACAGTCACATTATACTGACAACTGGTGAACCAGTCATCCCACTCCCTACACAGTCACATTATACTGACAACTGGTGAACCAGTCATCCCACTCCCTACACAGTCACATTATACTGACAGTCATCCCACTCCCTACACAGTCACATTATATTGACAACTGGTGAATCAGTCATCCCACTCCCTACACAGTCACATTATATTGACAACTGGTGAACCAGTCATCCCACTCCCTACACAGTCACATTATACTGACAGTCATCCCACTCCCTACACAGTCACATTATACTGACAGACATCCCACTCCCTACACAGTCACATTATACTGACAACTGGTGAACCAGTCATCCCACTCCCTACACAGTCACATTATATTGCCAACTGGTGAATCAGTCATCCCACTCCCTACACAGTCACATTATACTGACAACTGGTGAATCAGTCATCCCACTCCCTACACAGTCACATTATACTGACAACTGGTGAATCAGTCATCCCACTCCCTACACAGTCACATTATACTGACAACTGGTGAACCAGTCATCCCACTCCCTACACAGTCACATTATACTGACAACTGGTGAACCAGTCATCCCACTCCCTACACAGTCACATTATACTGACAACTGGTGAATCAGTCATCCCACTCCCTACACAGTCACATTATACTGACAACTGGTGAACCAGTCATTCCACTCCCTACACAGTCACATTATACTGACAACTGGTGAATCAGTCATCCCACTCCCTACACAGTCACATTATATTGACAACTGGTGAACCAGTCATCCCATTCTCCCTACACAGTCACATTATACTGACAACTGGTGAACCAGTCATCCCACTCCCTACACAGTCACATTATACTGACAACTGGTGAACCAGTCATCCCACTCCCTACACAGTCACATTATACTGACGACAACTGGTGAACAGTCATCCCACTCCCTACACAGTCACATTATATTGACAACTGGTGAATCAGTCATCCCACTCCCTACACAGTCACATTATACTGACAACTGGTGAACCAGTCATCCCACTCCCTACACAGTCACATTATACTGACAGTCATCCCACTCCCTACACAGTCACATTATATTGACAACTGGTGAATCAGTCATCCCACTCCCTACACAGTCACATTATACTGACAACTGGTGAACCAGTCATCCCACTCCCTACACAGTCACATTATACTGACAACTGGTGAACCAGTCATCCCACTCCCTACACAGTCACATTATATTGACAACTGGTGAATCAGTCATCCCACTCCCTACACAGTCACATTATACTGACAACTGGTGAACCAGTCATCCCACTCCCTACACAGTCACATTATACTGACAGTCATCCCACTCCCTACACAGTCACATTATATTGACAACTGGTGAATCAGTCATCCCACTCCCTACACAGTCACATTATACTGACAACTGGTGAATCAGTCATCCCACTCCCTACACAGTCACATTATACTGACAACTGGTGAACCAGTCATCCCACTCCCTACACAGTCACATTATACTGACAGTCATCCCACTCCCTACACAGTCACATTATACTGACAGTCATCCCACTCCCTACACAGTCACATTATACTGACAACTGGTGAACCAGTCATCCCACTCCCTACACAGTCACATTATACTGACAACTGGTGAACCAGTCATCCCACTCCCTACACAGTCACATTATACTGACAACTGGTGAACCAGTCATCCCACTCCCTACACAGTCACATTATATTGACAACTGGTGAATCAGTCATCCCACTCCCTACACTGTCATATTATACTGAAAACTGGTGAACCAATCATCCCACGCCTTATACAGTCACATTATACTGACAACGGGTGAACCAGTCATCCCACTTCCTATACAGTCACATTATACTGACAACTGGTGAACCAGTCATCCCACTCCCTACACAGTCACATTATACTGACAACTGGTGAACCATTCATCCCACGCCTTACACAGTCACATTATACTGACAACTGGTGAACCAGTCATCCCACTCCCTACACAGTCACATTATACTGACAACTGGTGAACCAGTCATCCCACTCCCTATACAGTCACATTATACTGGCAACTGGTGAACTAGTCATCCCACTCCCTATACAGTCACATTATACTGACAACTGGTGAACCATTCATCCCACTCCCTATACAGTCACATTATACTGACAATTGATGAACCAGTCGTCCGACTCCCTGCACAGTCACATTATACTTACAACTGGTTCACTCTTTACCAGGGTCTTTAAAAATGATAGTTTCTACTACTGCTAAGCCCTTATCATAAAAAGAGTGGGATGACTTGTTTGCCCGTTGTCAGTTTAATGTGACTGGGTGTAGGGTGTAAAAGTGAGATATATAGCACTATAAAAAGGACAAGAATTACTCTATTACACAAGACTTACTAAGACAAAACATGAATAGACGGGAGTCTCCCAAAATATACATCACACACTTTACATATGCAACACACAGCATACATGGGAGGCCGTCCCTTAATGACCCTAGCTGTAAATAGGATATTGAAAATAGCAGGTACATTTTTTCATCAACTTCTTTACACGTATGTTAAAGTTTGAAGTTGAAATAACTTTTTGAATGTTTGTTATTGTGAACAAGAGATACTTAAAGTTAGTTGACCGAGAAATTTGCTGAGATGACCTTATGACAATATGTGGGTTAAAATCCTACAACTAGGACTGGCATTTTAGGATTACTTGTCCCCTTCATGTGAGTAACCCCCCACAATGTTAAAAACCGGAGAGTTCTCAAACCTATTTGTAAATATATCCAGTTAAAGTGAGCTAGTAACCCCCCCTACAATGTAAAAACTGAATAATTTTCAAACATTGTTGTAGATATACTGTTATAATTTATTAAATTTGCTTCTTTAGGCAATTATGCGAATGGAGAACTATTCAATATGCATTACATTGTGTTAAATTGAGCTTCCAAAAGCAACACAAATTTTGAAAGTCTTGATTGAAGGTCACTGTGAAAACTGGTGAATCAAAATAATTGTTTTAAATGTCTGTGGTAATAACACAGGTTAAACTAATTCAGGTTCTTCTTAAATTCACCTTTAAACGCATGTACATGAAAAAGCTGAATTTAAATGCACCAAAATTTAACCATCCCACTTTGATACAAAAATGCTGAAATATCCCAATTCATGGTAATAGATCTGATGCATTCTATATCTCATTCCATCTCATTTATTGAATATTACAAGAGAATTGTAGTTTAATTTTCTCAGCTTTTCATATTTTCCACACAAGCCACTAAAACCTTTTGGATTTTCTTATTTATGATAAGCCATTATTGAATTTGTTGGAATGTTCTTCTGTAATGTCATTTATTTTCCAAATGATTTTCTATAAAGAGCTGAAAATATCTGTGACTATAAAGCCTATGAACATTCCATCATAGTTTTTCAGATAAAACTATTGACTACATATGTGAATCAATAATCTGGCAGATAAGACCTCTGACTCGGGGCCAATTAGGAACTTATATTTACCTGAGTGTATTATTGCATAGTATATTTGTCAAAAACAAATTTAGATTTAAATCCCAATGAAGGAGTAAATAACATTATTTATGCTTGTGATTTTTCAAATAACAAAATCTCCAAAAAAGATTTCCATTGTCAAGCATTAATAAGTAATGAACGCTGTTATGAAATTATGAAAAAAAAAAACAAGACAGCAGTAATAAATTTGACTTTTTTATTAATGAAGTCTGATTACGAGAAGTCAATTGTATGTTATGGCACAATTATTAGCTGGCCATCAGAAAGTTGTTCACCTAAATAGCTCGCTGTCTCGGCTAAAGTCATTTTGTTTGGTTGACAAGCACCAGATCTAAAGTCTATTATAAACTCACAATAGAGATAATGGTTTTTATTAAATTGCCGTAGATGGGGTAATCGATACCAAATGTATGGTGTTTTTATATCAATACAGTTCATATATAAATTTTCATGACAGAGATCAATTTATGAACGTGCACAATTGTGCCTCATTATGATGTCATAATGCATTAGTTGCTGTCACAACATTTTATAAAAAGTTTTTTTGTTAATTTTTATTTTGACTTTATTAAAAGTTTCTTACCAATACATGTCACTAATTAGTTTGATATAAAAAGATGTTTTTTTGATATCAACAACTTTAGTATTTGGTTTTGTCTAGAGATTTAAGATTCATATCTAAAGACAAAACATATTTTCAACATGGAAGTCTGTATGCAATTCCATCAAAATTAGAATGTACAGTAGTACTGGGAAGAATTGTGACAAAGGTGGAATTTGAGACAAAGGTGGAATTTGTGACAAAGGTAGAATTTGTGAATTCTTTAGAAGATATTTAAGACCTAGTGTCTTAATCATATTAGTTTGCCAATTAACTTATTGTCCCCATATCAGACACAACTGAATTTCCCCATGACAGACACAACTGATTGTCCCCATGGCAGACACAACTGATTGTCCCCATGACTGACACAACTGAAGGTCCCCATGACTGACACAACTGAATGTTCCCATGACAGGCACAAATAAATGCCCCCATGACAGACACAACTGATTGTCCCCATGACTGACACAACTGATTGTCCCCATGACTGACACAACTGATTGTCCCCATGACAGACACAACTGATTGTCCCCATGATAGACAAAACTGAATGTCCCCATGATAGACAAAACTGAATGTCCCCATGACAGACACAACTGAAGGTCCCCATGACAGACACAACTGATTGTCCCCATGACAGACACAACTGATTGTCCCCATGACTGACAAAATGATTGTCCCCATGATAGACAAAACTGAATTCCCCATGACAGACACAACTGAAGGTCCCCATGACAGACACAACTGATTGTCCCCATGACAGACACAACTGATTGTTCCCATGATAGACAAAACTGTATGTCCCCATGACTGACACAACTGAATGTCCCCATGACAGACACAACTGATTGTCCCCATGACAGACACAACTGATTGTCCCCATGATAGACAAAACTGAATGTCCCCATGACAGACACAACTGATTGTCCCCATGACAGACACAACTGATTGTCCCCATGACTGACAAAACTGATTGTCCCCATGATAGACAAAACTGAATGTCCCCATGACAGACACAACTGAATGTCCCCATGACAGACACAACTGATTGTCCCCATGACAGACACAACTGATTGTCCCCATGATAGACAAAACTGAATGTCCCCATGACAGACACAACTGAATGTCCCCATGACAGACACAACTGATTGTCCCCATGACAGACACAACTGATTGTCCCCATGACAGACACAACTGATTGTCCCCATGACAGACACAACTGATTGTCCCCATGATAGACAAAACTGAATGTCTCCATGACAGACACAACTGATTGTCCCCATGACAATCACAACTGATTGTCCCCATGACAGACACAACTGATTTTCCCCATGACTGACAAAACTGATTGTCCCCATGATAGACAAAACTGAATGTCCCCATGACAGACACAACTGAAGGTCCCCATGACAGACACAACTGATTGTCCCCATGACAGACACAACTGATTGTCCCCATGACAGACACAACTGATTGTCCCCATGACAGACACAACTGATTGTCCCCATGACAGACAAAACTGAATGTCCCCATGACTGACACAACTGAAGGTCCCCATGACAGACACAACTGATTGTCCCCATGACTGACACAACTGAAGGTCCCCATGACTGACACAACTGATTGTCCCCACGACTGACACAGCTAAATGTCCCTATGATAGACAAAACTGATTGTCCCCATGACTGACACAACTGATTGTGCCCATGACAGACACCACTGATTGTCCCCATGATAGACAAAACTGAATGTCCCCATGACTGACACAACTGAATGTCCCCATGACAGACACAACTGATTGTCCCCATGATAGACAAAACTGAATGTCCCCATGACAGACACAACTGAATGTCCCCATGACAGACACAACTGATTGTCCCCATGACTGACACAACTGATTGTCCCCATGACAGACACAACTGATTGTCCCCATGACTGACACAACTGATTGTCCCCATGACTGACAAAACTGAATGTCCCCATGAAATACACAACTGAATGTCCCTATGATATACAACTGAATGTCCCCATGACAGACACAACTGAATGTTCCCATGACAGACACAACTGAATGTCCCTATGACAGACACAACTGAATGTCCCCGTGATGAACACAACTGAATATCCCCATGACAGACACAACTGATTGTCCCCATGACAGACACAACTGAATGTCCCTATGATAGACAAAACTGAACGTCCCCATGACAGACACAACTGAATGTCCCCATGACTGACAAAACTGAATGTCCCCATGTCAGACACAGCTGATTATCCCCATGACTGACAAAACTGAATGTCTCCATGAAATACACAACTGAATGTCCCTATGATATACAACTGAATGTCCCCATGACAGACACAACTGAATGTTCCCATGACTGACACAACTGAATGTCCCCATGACAGACACAACTGAATGTCCCCATGACAGACACAACTGAATGTCCCCATGACAGACACAACTGAATGTCCCCATGACAGACACAACTGAATGTCCCCGTGATGAACACAACTGAATATCCCCATGACAGACACAACTGATTGTCCTCATGACAGACACAACTGAATGTCCATATGATAGACAAAACTGAATGTCCCCATGACAGACACAACTAAATGTCCCCATGACAGACACAACTGAATGTCCCCATGTCAGACACAAATGAAATTCCCCATGACAGACACAACTGAATGTCCCCATGACTTACACAACTGAATGTCCCCATGTCAGACACAACTGAATGTCCTTATGACAGACACAGTTAAATGTCCCCATGACAGACACAAATGAAATTCCCAATGACAGACACAGCTAAATGTCCCCATGACAGACACAACTGAATGTCCCCATGACAGACACAACTGAATGTCCCCATGTCAGACACAGCTGATTATCCCCATGACAGACACAACTGAATGTCCCCATGACAGACACAACTGAATGTCCCCATGAAATACACAACTGAATGTCCCCATGTCAGACACAACTGAATGTCCCCATGTCAGACTCAAATGAATATCCACATGACAGACACAGCTAAATGTCCCCATGACAGACACAAATGAAATTCCCCATGACAGACACAGCTAAATGTCCCCATGACAGACACAAATGAAATTCCCCATGACAGACACAACTGAATGTCCCCATGTCAGACACAGCTGAATATCCCCATGACAGACACAACTGAATGTCCCCATGACAGACACAACTGAATGTCCCAAAGACAGACACAACTGAATGTCCCTATGCAACTGAATGTCCCTATGTCAGACACAACTAAATGTCCCCATGACAGACACAAATGAAATTCCCATGACAGACACAACTGAATGTCCCCATGGTAAACACAACTGAATGTCCCCATATCAGACACAACTGAATGTCCCCATGTCAGACACAACTAAATGTCCCCATGACAGACACAACTGAATGTCCCCATGACAGACACAACTGAATGCCACCATGACAGACACAATTAAATATCCCCATGACAGACACAACTAAATGTCCTCGTGATAGACAAAACTGAATGTCCCCATGAAATACACAACTGAAGGTCCCTATGACAGACACAACTGAATGTCCCCATGACAGATACAACTGAATGTCCTCATTTCAACTGACTGTGACAGACACAACTGAATGTCCCTGTGACAGACACATCTGAATGTCCCTGTGACAGACACAACTGAATGTCCTGTGACAGACACAACTGATGTCCCCATGACAGACACAACTGAATGTCCCCATGACAGACACAACTGAATGTCCCCATGTCAGACACAACTACAAATGAATGTCCCCATGACAGACACAACTGAATGTCCCCATGACAGACACAACTGAATGTCCCCATGACAGACACAAATGAAATTCCCCATGACAGACACAACTGAATGTCCCCATGTCAGACACAGCTGAATATCCCCATGACAGACACAACTGAATGTCCCCATGACAGACACAACTGAATGTCCCAAAGACAGACACAACTGAATGTCCCTATGTCAGACACAACTAAATGTCCCCATGACAGACACAACTGAAATGTCCCCATGACAGACACAACTGATTGTCCCCATGACAGACACAACTGAATGTCCCTATGATAGACAAAACTGAATGTCCCCATGACAGACACAACTAAATGTCCCCATGACAGACACAACTGAATGTCCCCATGTCAGACACAAATGAAATTCCCCATGACAGACACAACTGAATGTCCCCATGACTTACACAACTGAATGTCCCCATGTCAGACACAACTGAATGTCCACATGACAGACACAGTTAAATGTCCCCATGACAGACACAAATGAAATTCCCAATGACAGACACAGCTAAATGTCCCCATGACAGACACAAATGAAATTCCCCATGACAGACACAACTGAATGTCCCCATGTCAGACACAGCTGATTATCCCCATGACAGACACAACTGAATGTCCCCATGACAGACACAACTGAATGTCCCCATGAAATACACAACTGAATGTCCCCATGTCAGACACAACTGAATGTCCCCATGTCAGACTCAAATGAATATCCACATGACAGACACAGCTAAATGTCCCCATGACAGACACAAATGAAATTCCCCATGACAGACACAGCTAAATGTCCCCATGACAGACACAAATGAAATTCCCTATGACAGACACAACTGAATGTCCCCATGTCAGACACAGCTGAATATCCCCATGACAGACACAACTGAATGTCCCCATGACAGACACAACTGAATGTCCCAAAGACAGACACAACTGAATGTCCCTATGTCAGACACAACTAAATGTCCCCATGACAGACACAAATGAAATTCCCATGACAGACACAACTGAATGTCCCCATGGTAAACACAACTGAATGTCCCCATATCAGACACAACTGAATGTCCCCATGTCAGACACAACTAAATGTCCCCATGACAGACACAACTGAATGTCCCCATGACAGACACAACTGAATGCCACCATGACAGACACAATTAAATATCCCCATGACAGACACAACTAAATGTCCTCGTGATAGACAAAACTGAATGTCCCCATGAAATACACAACTGAAGGTCCCTATGACAGACGCAACTGAATGTCCCCATGACAGACACAACTGAATGTCCTCATTTCAGACACAACTGAATGTCCCTGTGACAGACACAACTGAATGTCCTCGTGACAGACACATCTGAATGTCCCTGTGACAGACACAACTGAATGTCCTCGTGACAGACACAACTGAATGTCCCTGTGACAGACACAACTGAATGTCCCCATGACAGACAAAAATGAATGTCCCCATGACAGACACAACTGAAGGTCCCCATTGCAGACACAACTGAATGTCCCCATGGCAGACACAACTGAATGTCTCCATGTCAGACACAGCTGAATGTCCCCATGACAGACACAACTGAATGGTCCCATGACAGACACAACTGAATGTCCCCAAGACAGACACAACTGAATGTCCCTATGTCAGACACAACTAAATGTCCCCATGACAGACACAACTGAATGTCCCCATGACAGACACAACTGAATGTCCCCATGATAGACACAACTGAATGTCCCCATGACAGACACAACTAAATATCCCCATGACAGACACAACTGAATGTCCCCATGACAGACACAACTGAATGTCCCCATGACAGACACAACTGAATGTCCCCATGACAGACACAACTGAATGTCCCCATGACAGACACAACTGAATGTCCCCATGACAGACACAACTGAATATCCCCATGACAGATACAACTAAATGTCCTCTTGACAGACACAACTGAATGTCCCCATGACAGACACAAATGAATGTCCCCATGACAGACACAACTGAAGGTCCCTATGACAGACACAACTGAATGTCCCCATGACAGACACAACTGAATGTCCTCATTTCAGACACAACTGAATGTCCCTGTGACAGACACAACTGAATGTCCTCGTGACAGACACAACTGAATGTCCCTGTGACAGACACAACTGAATGTCCTCGTGACAGACACAACTGAATGTCCCTGTGACAGACACAACTGAATGTCCTCGTGACAGACACAACTGAATGTCCCTGTGACAGACACAACTGAATGTCCCCATGACAGTCACAACTAAATATCGCCATGACAGATACAACTAAATGTCCTCTTGACAGACACAACTGAATGTCCCCATGACAGACACAAATGAATGTCCCCATGACAGACACAACTGAAGGTCCCTATGACAGACACAACTGAATGTCCCCATGACAGACACAACTGAATGTCCTCATGTCAGACACAACTGAATGTCCTTGTGACAGACACAACTGAATGTCCCTTTGACAGACCCAACTGAATGTCCCTGTGACAGACACAACTGAATGTCCCCATGGCAGGCAAAAATGAATGTCCCCATGACAGACACAACTGAATGTCCCCATGACAGACACAACTGAAGGTCCCCATGGCAGACACAGCTGAATGTCCACATGGCAGACACAACTGAATGTCCCCATGACAGACACAACTGAAGGTCCCCATGGCAGACACAGCTGAATGTCCACATGGCAGACACAACTGAATGTCCCCATGACAGACACAACTAAATGTCCCCATGACATACACAACTGAGTTTTAAAATTTCTGTGGTTTTATGGTCTATAATTTGTAGAGCTGATCTCAGTATAAACTGCAATCAATATGCTTATAAGGTCAGTTTTCTGTAGCTGTATATCGGTCAGTGGTTCAACTATTTCCACTTTCGTTATTCAGGTGTGAATAAATTCCAGCTGATCCCCAAATATTGTGATATGATCTGCACCTTTCAAGGCCTTGACACGTAAGATTTTACCGGCTGGTGACTAAGAAGAACTCCAATCCTTTTAACCTTGTATTTTGTTTTTATTTAGGATTTCTATATATGGACACTTATCAAAACAATGAATAGAAATTCCCAAAACGATATTTCCTTTGGTCAAATTTTATTCTTCATTTGTTTTTAATGTAAATTGAACTAGATAAATATTTCTATCAGATATGTATTATTTTTCTCTTTTACATTTTAAGAAAATATACCATATTCTTCGCCCCACTTGTGCTGCTAAGCCCGTCTCCTTTTGATGAAGTCCTTTTAAATTAGATTTTAATCCAGCAATCCAGCAACATGACTTCCTATTTCTGGTAATAAGCCCCTACCTTTTTTAGCCTACCATCATCAAATCACCTTTCGTCCGTGGTTCGTCATCCGTCCGTCCTTCAGTCCTTCCGTCCATTTGTCCATTAACAATTCTTGTTACCGCTATTTCTCAGAAAGTACTGAAGGGATCTGTCTCAAATTTGATGTGCAGGTTCCCCTAGGGCCCTAGCTAGTTGTGCATATTGCATTTTGGAACCGACCGGTCAACAAGATATCCGACAGACGCCATTTTGGAATTTGACAATTGAAGTTTTGTTACTGCTTTTGCTCAGAAAGTACTGTTTAACCGATCGGTGAACAAGATGGCCGAGAGGCCGCCATCTTGGATTTTGATCATTAAAATTTGTTACTGTTATTTCTCAGAAAGTACTGAAGCGACCTGTCTCAAATTTCATATTCAGGTTCACTTAGGACCTTAGCTGTGCATATTGCACTTTGGGACCAATCGATGAACAAGATGGCTGACAGGTAGCCATCTTGGATTTTGAAAGTAGAAGTTTGTTACAGTGATATATCTCAGAAAGTTGTGAAAGGATCTTTCTCAAATTTTATATGTAGTTTGTAGTAAAAGTTTGAAAAGCAGAGAAAAGATCCCTCTATCTATTGTCAGACGTAGATCATTCTTTGGTAGGCGCCAAGATCTCTCTGGGATCTCTTGTTATGAAGTCTTCTTGAACTAGGGTTAAATCTGGCAACAAGCTCCCTGCCTATTTTCACCCCCCTGTTTGCTTGTCACTTTGTTCTGAAAAATATGATGTATAGCAGGGCTTTTTCTAGGGGCTTTTGGGGGCCGATAATGGGCCCCATTCCCAATGAAAATTATGGCAAAAGTTCCCAAAAAATATAGTTTACTCCTGGAAATTTCTGTCCCATTTCATTTCCCAAAATAAGGTAAAACGGCCATTTCCCAATAAAGTGGAAAAAACTTTGTATAGAGAACAATCTGAGAAGCAAAACTTTGATATCCTATAGGTATAGAGAACAATCTGAGAAGCAAAACTTTGATATCCTATAGGTATAGAGAACAATCTGAGAAGCAAAACTTTGATATCCTATAGGTATAGAGAACAATCTGAGAAGCAAAACTTTGATATCCTATAGGTATAGAGAACAATCTGAGAAGCAAAACTTTGATATCCTATAGGTATAGAGAACAATCTGAGAAGCAAAACTTTGATATCCTATGGATATCTCCGGACCCCTTAAAATCCCAACATTAACTTATTTCTTTGGTAGGGGGGAGGGGGGTAGGGGTAGGCTTATTGTTGTTAGAATATGGTATTAAGATATAGTATTTGCTGTAATTAAGTGCCCCCATGGCGCTTTAATGATTGCAACAAAGGGTGGCGCTTATCAATGAACCAAAATGTAAGTTGTGGATGAAAGAATTTGAGTCAGCCATTTTTTTTTTGTTTAAATCTTTCACTTCTTATGGTACCTTTAATTAACTTCAGTTACAGTAAAGATATGCCTTTTATCCTTTGTGATACATTATTATGTTGTGATTCATATGTAAAAGTTCATGTAAAATGTGATAAAATGCAGATGTTAGAGGCATCATGTGTTGTAAAACATTTGGAAATCCATGGGATGTGGGCATTCATACAATGAACTCTTCTTCAGAAAGAGGGAAGGGTCGGCGCATATAACCTTATAGAGGGAGAGGCACTTATTATGGCAAATACGGTATTATTATTTTTGTTATTTATAAGTACCGTGATACATAGAGGTAGATTAAACTGAATTGTTCATTGTAAAATCTTTTTATTTTCAAAAGCTCATAACTTTTAGGTTCAATTGAATTATTTTTTAAGTAAAAAGAATATTATCAATATTGACTGGAAAATATTATCATGAAATTCAATGTCATGTGAAAGAGTCTGCATTATCCTATTTGAAATATCAAAGCAGATACACCTAACTCCTTAACATGGCAATGAATGGTTGGAGATAGGACTATTTGTTGAGGTTTTAAATAATGCAAACTGCTTGAGTATTGTAACACAATGTCTGTAAGATCTACTTTAATCCATGCCTTTTCTATAGGCAAATCCTGTTTTCTCAATCTTTTAAATTAAAATCAATAATTTTTCAGTGGGATATTTAACAGATACCAATATATAATGTCTTCCTTTAGATACATCCTTCTACAAAAGTTGAATGTAACTATGATAGAATATTCTATTTTTTTTTTTTTTTTTATTTCAGAACTACACCAAACAGTTTGTCATTTCATTATCCACACACAAAATGAATATCACTCATGTCTGAACTCTATGTGGATAGGTCTGTCAGAACTCTATGTGGATAGGTCTGTCAGAACTCTATGTGGATTGGTCTGTCTGAACTCTGTGTGGATTGATCTGTCTGAACTCTGTGTGGAGTGGTCTGTCTGAACTCTGTGTGGATTGGTCTGTCTGAACTCTGTGTGGATTGGTCTGTCTGAACTCTGTGTGGATTGGTCTGTCTGAAATCTGTGGTGGATTGGTCTATGAACTCTGTGTGGATTGGTCTGTCTGAACTCTGTGTGGATTGGTCTGTCTGAACTCTGTGTGGATTGGTCTGTCTGAACTCTGTGTGGATTGGTCTGTCTGAACTCTGTGTGGATTGGTCGATCTGAACTCTGTGTGGATTGGTCTGTCTGAACTCTGTGTGGATTGATCTGTCTGAACTGTGTGGATTGGTCTGTCTGAACACTGTGGATTGATCTGTCTGAACTCAGTGTGTATTGGTTGATATGAACTCTGTGTGGATTGATCTGTCTGAACTCTGTGTGGATTGATCTGTCTGAACTCTGTGTGGATTGGTTTGTCTGAACTCTGTGTGGATTGGTCTGTCTGAACTCTGTGTGGATTGGTCTGTCTGAACTCTGTGTGGATTGGTCTGTCTGAACTCTGTGTGGATTGATCTGTCTGAACTCTGTGGATTGGATTTGTCTGAACTCTGTGTGGATTGGTCTGTCTGAACTCTGTGTGTATTGGTCTGTCTGAACTTTGTGTGGATTGGTCTGTCTAAACTCTGTGTTGATTGGTCTGTCTGAACTCTGTGTGGATTGGTCTGTCTGAACTTCTGTGTGGATTTGGTCTGTCTGAACTCTGTGTGGATTGGTCTGTCTGAACTCTGTGTGGATTGGTCTGTCTGAACTCTGTGTGGATTGATCTGTCTGAACTCTGTGTGGATTGGTCTGTCTGAACTTTGTGTGGATTGGTCTGTCTGAACTCTGTGTGGATTGGTCTGTCTGAATTCTGTGTGGATTGGATCTGTCTGAACTCTGTGTGGATTTGTCTGAATTCTGTGTGGATTGGTCAGTCTGAACTCTGTGTGGATTGGTCTGTCTGAACTCTGTGTGGATTGGTCTGTATGAACTCTGTGTGTAGATTGGTTGATATGACTCTGTGTGGATTGGACTTTCTGAACTCTGTGTGGATTGGTCTGTGTAAACTTGTGTGTTGATTTGATCTGTCTGAACATTGTGTGGATTGGTCGATTTGAACTCTGTGTTGATTGGTCTGTCTGAACTCTGTGTGTGGATTGATCTGTCTGTACTCTGTGTGGATTTGGTCTGTCTGAACTCTGTGTGGATTGTGGTCTGAACTCTGTGTGGATTTTGTCTGTCTGAACTCTGTGTCTGTGGATTGGTCTGTCTGAACTCTATGTGGATTGGTCTGTCTGAACTCTGTGTGGATTGGTTGATATGACTCTGTGTGGATTGGACTTTCTGAACTCTGTGTGGATTGATCTGTCTGAACTCTGTGTGGATTGGTCTGTCTGAACTCTGTGTGGATTGGTCTGTCTGAACTCTGTGTGGATTGGTCTGTCTGAACTCTGTGTGGATTGTCTGTCTGAACTCTGTGTGGATTGGGATATCTGAACTCTGTGTAGATTGGTTGATATGAGCTCTGTGTTGATTGGACTTTCTGAACTCTGTGTGGATTGGTCTATTTGAACTTTGTGTTGATTGATCTGTCTGAACTTTGTGTTTATTGGTCGATTTTACACAAACAGTTTGTGTTTGATTGGTCTGTCACAAAATTTTTTTTTTATTTCAGAACTACACCAAACAGTTTGTCTATGTTCATTATCACACAAAATGAATATCAACTCTGTGGATGGTCTGTCTGAACTCTATGTGGATTGGTCTGTCAGAACTCTATGTGGATTGGTCTGTCTGAAACTGTTGAATCTCTGTGTGGATTGGTCTGTCTGAACTCTGTGTGGATTGGTCTGTCTGAACTTTGTGTGGATTGGTCTGTCTGAACTCTGTGTGGATTGGTCTGTCTGAACTCTGTGTGGATTGGTCTGTCTGAACTCTGTGTGGATTGGTCTGTCTGAACTCTGTGTGATTGGTCTGTCTGAACTCTGTGTGGATTGGTCTGTCTGAACTCTGTGTGGATTGGTCTGTCTGAACTCTGTGTGGATTGTCTCTGAACTCTGTGTGGATTGGTCTGTCTGAACTCTGTGTGGATTGGTCTGTCTGAACTCTGTGTGGATTGGTCTGTCTGAACTCTGTGTGGATTGGTTGGATCTGTCTGAACTCTGTGTGGATTGGTCTGTCTGAACTCTGTGTGGATTGGGTCTGTCTGAACTCTGTGTGGATTGGTCTGATATGAACTCTGTGTGATTGGATTTGATCTGTCTGAACTCTGTGTGGATTGGTCTGTGTAACTTTGTGTTGATTGTTCTGTGTGAACTTTGTGATTGGTCTGTCTGAACTTTGTGTGGATGGTCTGTTGAACTCTGTGTGGATTGGTCTGTCTGTAAACTCTGTGTGGATTGGTCTGTCTGAACTCTGTGTGGATTGTCTGTCTGAACTCGTGTGGATTTTGTCTGTCTGAACTATGTGTGTGGATTGGTCTGTCTGAACTCTATGTGGATTGGTCTGTCTGAACTCTGTGTGGATTGGTCTGATCTGAACTCTGTGTGGATTGGTCTGTCTGAACTCTGTGTGGATTGGTCTGTCTGAACTCTGTGTGGATTGGTCTGTCTGAACTCTGTGTGGATTGGTCTGTCTGAACTTTGTGTGGATTGGTCTGTCTGAACTCTGTGTGGATTGGTCTGTCTGAACTCTGTGTGGATTGGTCTGTCTGAACTCTGTGTGGATTGGTCTGTCTGAACTCTGTGTGGATTTGTCTGTCTGAACTCTGTGTGGATTGGTCTGTCTTGAACTCTGTGTGGATTGATCTGTCTGAACTCTGTGTGGATTGGTCTGTCTGAACTTTGTGTGGATTGGTCGATTTTAACTCTGAGTGGATTGGTTTGTCTGAACTCTAAGTGGATTGATCTGTCTGAACTCTGTGTGGATTGGTCTATGTGAACACTGTGGATTGATCTGTCTGAAACTCTGTGTGTATTGGTTGATATGAACTCTGTGTGGATTGATCTGTCTGAACTCTGTGTGTATTGGTCTGTCTGAACTTGTGTGGATTGGTCTGTCTGAACTCTGTGTGGATTGGTCTGTCTTCTGAACTCTGTGTTGATAATATCTGATCTGTCTGAACTCTGTGTGGATTGGTCTGTCTGAACTCTGTGTGGATTGGTCTGTCTGAACTCTGTGTGGATTGGTCTGTCTGAACTCTGTGTGGATTGATCTGTCTGAACTCTGTGTGGATTGGTCTGTCTGAACTCTGTGTGGATTGGTCTGTCTGAACTCTGTGTGTGGATTGGTCTGTCTGAACTCTGTGTGGATTGGTCTGTCTGAACTCTGTGTGGATTGGTCTGTTGAACTCTGTGTGGATTGATCTGTCTGAACTCTGTGTGGATTGGTCGATCTGAACTCTGTGTGGATTGGTCTGTCTGAACTCTGTGTGGATTGGTCTGTCTGAACTCTGTGTGGATTGGTCTGTCTGAACTCTGTGTGGATTGGTCTGTCTGAACTCTGTGTGGATTGATCTGTCTGAACTCTGTGTGGATTGGTCTGTCTGAACTCTTTTGTGGATTGGTCTGATTCTGAACCTCTTGAGTGGATTGATCTGTCTGAACTCTGTGTGGATTGATCTGTCTGAACTTTGGTGTGGATTGGTCTGTGTGAACACTGTGGATTGATCTGTCTGAAACTCTGTGTGGATTGGTTGATATGAACTCTGTGTGGATTGATCTGTCTGAACTCTGTGTGTATTGGTCTGTCTGAACTTTGTGGATTGGTCTGTCTGAACTCTGTGTGTATTGGTCTGTCTGAACTCTGTGTGGATAAATCTGTCTGAATTCTCTGGATTGGTTTGTCTGAACTCTGTATGGATTGGTCTGTCTGACTCTGTGTGGATTGGTCTGTGTAAACTTTGTGTGATTGATCTGTCTGAACTCTGTGTGGATTGGTCTGTCTGAACTCTGTGTGGATTGGTCTGTCTGAACTCTGTGTGGATTGGTCTGTCTGAACTCTGTGTGGATTGGTCTGTCTGAACTCTGTGTGGATTGGTCTGTCTGAACTCTGTGTGGATTGGTCTGTCTGAACTCTGTGTGGATTGGTCTGTCTGAACTCTGTGTGGATTGGTCTGTCTGAACTCTGTGGATTGGTCTGTCTGAACTCTGTGTGGATTGGTCTGTCTGAACTCTGTGTGGATTGATCTGTCTGAACTCTGTGTGGATTGGTCTGTCTAAACTTTGTGTGGATTGTTGATTGTTGAACTCTGTGTGGATTGGTCTGTCTGAACTCTGGTGTGGATTGGTGATCTGTCTGAACTCTGTGTGGATTGGTCTGTCTGAACTCTGTGTGGATTGGTCTGATTGAACTCTGTGTGGATTGGTCTGTCTGAACTCTGTGTGTGGATTGGTCTGTCTGAACTCTGTGTGGATTGGTCTGTCTGAACTCTGTGTGGATTGGTCTGTCTGAACTCTGTGTGGATTGGTCTGTCTGAACTCTGTGTGTATTGGTCTGTCTGAACTCTGTGTGTATGGATAAATCTGTCTGAATTCTCTGGATTGGTTTGTCTGAACTCTGTATGGATTGGTCTGTCTGAACTCTGTGTGGATTGGTCTGTGTAAACTTTGTGTTGATTGATCTGTCTGAACTTTGTGCGGATTGGTCAATTTGAACTTTGTGTTAATCAGTCTGTCTGAACTCTGTGTGGATTGATCTGTCTGAACTCTGTGTGGATTGATCTGTCTGAACTCTGTGTGGATTGGTCTGTCTGAACTCTGTGTGGATTGGTCTGTCTGAACTCTGTGTGGATTGGTCTGTCTGAACTCTGTGTGGATTGGTCTGTCTGAACTCTGTGTGGATTGGTCTGTCTGAACTCTGTGTGGATTGGTTGATATAAACTCTGTGTTGATTGGCTGATATGAACTCTGTGTGGATTGGACTGTTTGAAATCTGTGTGGATTGATCTGTCTGAACTCTGTGTGGATTGGTCGGTCTGTCTGAACTTTGTGAATTGGTCTGTCTGAAATTTGAGTGGATTGATCTATCTGAACTCTGTGTGGATAGGTCTGTCTGAATTCTCTGTGGATTGGTTTGTCTGAACTCTGAACTATGTGTGGATTGGTCTGTCTGAACTCTGTGTGGATTGGTCTGTCTGAACTCTGTGTGGATTGATCTGTCTGAACTCTGTGTGGATTGGTCTGTCTGAATTCTGTGTGGATTGGTCTGTCTGAACTCTGTGTGGATTGGTCTGTCTGAACTCTGTGTGGATTGGTCTGTCTGAACTCTGTGTGGATTGGTCTGTCTGAACTCTGTGTGGATTGGTTGATATGAACTCTGTGTGGATTGATCTGTCTGAACTCTGTGTGGATTGGTCTGTCTGAACTCTGTGTGGATTGGTCTGTCTGAACTCTGTGTGGATTGGTCTGTCTGAACTCTGTGTGGATTGGTCTGTCTGAACTCTGTGTGGATTGGTTGATCTGAACTCTGTGTGGATTGGTCTGTCTGAACTCTGTGTGGATTGGTCTGTCTGAACTCTGTGTGGATTGGTCTGTCTGAACTCTGTGTGGATTGGTCTGTCTGAACTCTGTGTGGATTGGTCTGTCTGCACTCTGTGTGGATTTGTCTGTCTGAACTCTGTGTGGATTGGTCTGTCTGAACTCTGTGTGGATTGGTCTGTCTGAACTCTGTGTGGATTGGTCTGTCTGAACTCTGTGTGGATTGGTCTGTCTGAACTCTGTGTGGATTGGTCTGTCTGAACTCTGTGTGGATTGGTTGTCTGAACTCTGTGTGGATTGGTTGTTGAACTCTGTGTGGATTGGTCTGTCTGAACTCTGTGTGGATTGTCTGTCTGAACTCTGTGTGGATTGGTTTGTCTGAACTCTGTGTGGATTGGTCTGTGTAAACTTTGTGTTGATTGATCTGTCTGAACTTTGTGTGGATTGGTTGATTTGAACTTTGTGTTGATTGGTCTGTCTGAACTCTGTGTGGATTGGTCTGTCTGAACTCTGTGTGGATTGGTCTGTCTGAACTCTGTGTGGATTGGTCTGTCTGAACTCTGTGTGGATTGGTCTGTCTGAACTCTGTGTGGATTGGTTTGATATAAACTCTGTGTTGATTTGATTGGTCTGTCTGAACTCTGTGTGGATTGGTCTGTCTGAACTCTGTGTGGATTGGTCTGTCTGAACTCTGTGTGGATTGGTCTGTCTGAACTCTGTGTGGATTGGTTGATATGAACTCTGTGTGGATTGGTTGATATGAACTCTGTGTGGATTGGACTGTCTGAACTCTGTGTGGATTGATCTGTCTGAACTCTGTGTGGATTTGTCTGAACTCTGTGTGGATTGGTCCGTCTGAACTCTGTGAATTGGTCTGTCTGAACTCTGTGTGGATTGGTCTGTCTGAACTCTGTGTGGATTGGTCTGTCTGAACTCTGTGTGGATTGGTCTGTCTGAACTCTGTGTGGATTATTCTGTCTGAACTCTGTGTGGATAGGTCTGTCTGAATTCTGTGTGGATTGATCTTTCTGAACTCTGTGTGGATTGGTCTGTCTGAATTCTGTGTGGATTGGTCAGTCTGAACTCTGTGTGGATTGGTCTGTCTGAACTCTGTGTGGATTGGTCTGTCTGAACTCTGTGTGGATTGGTTGATATAAACTCTGTGTTGATTGGTTGTCTGAACTCTGTGTGGATTGGTCTGTCTGAATTCTGTGTGGATTGGTCTGTCTGAACTCTGTGTGGATTGGTCTGTCTGAACTTGTGTGGATTGGTCTGTCTGAACTTTGTGTGGATTGGTCTGTCTGAACTCTGTGTGGATTGGTCTGTCTGAACTCTGTGTGGATTGGTCTGTCTGAACTCTGTGTGGATTGATCTGTCTGAACTATGTATGGATTTGTCTGAATTCTGTGTTGATTGGTCAGTCTGAACTCTGTGTGGATTGGTCTGTCTGAACTCTGTGTGGATTGGTCTGTCTGAACTCTGTGTGGATTGGTCTGTATGAACTCTGTGTGGATTGGTCTGTCTGAACTCTGTGTGGATTGGTCTGTCTGAACTCTGTGTGGATTGGTTGTCTGAACTCTGTGTGGATTGTTCTGAACTCTGTGTGGATTGATCTGTCTGAACTCTGTGTGGATTGGTCTGTCTGAAACTCTGTGTGGATTGGTCTGTCTGAACTCTGTGTGGATTGGTCTGTCTGAACTCTGTGTGGATTGGTTGATATGAACTCTGTGTGATTGGTTGTATGACTCTGTGTGGATTGGTCTGTCTGAACTCTGTGTGGATTGGTCTGTCTGAACTCTGTGTGGATTGGTCTGTCTGAACTCTGTGTGGATTGGTCTGTCTGAACTCTGTGTGGATTGGTCTGTCTGAACTCTGTGTGGATTGATCTGTCTGAACTCTGTGTGGATTGGTCTGTCTGAACTCTGTGTGGATTGGTCTGTCTGAACTCTGTGTGGATTGGTCTGTCTGAACTCTGTGTCTGTGGATTGGTCTGTCTGAACTCTATGTGGATTGGTCTGTCTGAACTCTGTGTGGATTGGTTGATATGAGCTCTGTGTGGATTGGACTTTCTGAACTCTGTGTGGATTGATCTGTCTGAACTCTGTGTGGATTTGTCTGAATTCTGTGTGGATTGGTCAGTCTGAACTCTGTGTGGATTGGTCTGTCTGAACTCTGTGTGGATTGGTCTGTCTGAACTCTGTGTGGATTGGTTGATATAAACTCTGTGTTGATTGGTTGATATGAACTCTGTGTGGATTGGACTGTCTGAAATCTGTGTGGATTGATCTGTCTGAACTCTGTGTGGATTGGTCTGTCTGAACTCTGTGTGGATTGGTCTGTCTGAACTCTGTGTGGATTGGTCTGTCTGAACTCTGTGTGGATTGGTCGATATGAACTCTGTGTGGATTGGTTGATATGAACTCTGTGTGGATTGATCTGTCTTAACTCTGTGGATTATTCTGTCTGAACTCTGTGTGGATAGGTCTGTCTGAACTCTGTGTGGATTGGTATGTCTGAACTCTGTGTGGATTATTCTGTCTGAACTCTGTGTGGATAGGTCTGTCTGAATTCTGTGTGGATTGGTCTGTCTGAACTCTGTGTGGATTGGTTGATATAAACTCTGTGTTGATTGGTTGATATGAACTCTGTGTGGATTGGACTGTCTGAAATCTGTGTGGATTGATCTGTCTGAACTCTGTGTGGATTGGTCTGATATGAACTCTGTGTGGATAGGTCTGTCTGAATTCTCTGTGGATTGGTTTGTCTGAACTCTGTATGGATTGGTCTGTCAGAACTCTGTGTGGATTGATCTGTCTGAACTCTGTGTGGATAGGTCTGTCTGAATTCTGTGTGGATTGATCTGTCTGAACTCTGTGTGGATTGGTTTGTCTGAACTCTGTGTGGATTGGTCTGTCTGAATTCTGTGTGGATTGGTCTGTCTGAACTCTTTGTGGATTGATCTGTCTGAACTCTGTGTGGATTGATCTGTCTGAACTCTGTGTGGATTGGTTTGTCTGAACTCTGTGTGGATTGGTCTGTCTGAACTCTGTGTGGATTGGTTTGTCTGAACTCTTTGTGGATTGGTCTGTGAACTTTGTGTGGATTGGTCTGTCTGAACTTTGTGTGGATTGGTCTATGTGAGTTCTGAGTGGATTGGTCTGTGTGAACACTGTGGATTGATCTGTCTGAACTCTGTGTGTATTGGTTGATATGAACTCTGTGTGGATTGATCTGTCTGAACTCTGTGTGGATTGGTCTGTCTGAACTCTGTGTGGATTGGTCTGTGAACTCTGTGTGGATTGGTGTGTCTGAACCATTGGATTGGTTTCTCTGGCTTGAGTTGATTTGTGTTGTCCGAACTCTATGTGGATTAGCCTGTCTGAACTCTGAGTGATTTGGTCTCCATCAAAGTCTAAATTCTGAAAAAAATGATAATGTGGTCCCCTTATTTTGATTTACAATTGTATGTCCAAAATGTTCAGTATTTCTTATTGAATTCTAGCTCACTCCAAAAGCAGACAGGGTTTGATGAGATTTGACTTATTGGTAAATTAATTAGTTTGTATGTATAATGTTCACTTACTATTAGTGGACAACAAGTCCTTAGAACCTCTAATGAATTAGGTTTTAAAATCAAAATTACAAATACTGTTTGATTTTGAAATTGGATAGTATAACTCACAATGTATATTAGTTTTGCTGTTAAATACTTCAGGTAGGGTAAAAGGGGTACACAGAGGTCTGTAAAAAGGCACTCAAAGGGTCAAATATTTAAAATAAACAGTAACACCTCACTGTTACAAGTAGTCGCTCAAAACTTGTCTTATGTTCATGTTAATCCACTTGATTTGTATCTAAAATAAATTGTGTTGACTTTTTCAATGTGCATTTGATTGTTGGAAATTTACACCTGCGTACCAAAGTCTAAACAAGAGATCCTGCCTCTTTTATTTCTAAAATCAAGGTATTTATGTACGAGATAAAGAAAGCCTCATGACTACCACGAAATACAATTAACCATGCGAAAGCTCATGTGTACACAAGCTGCTAGGCCTGTACTGGTGGGCTTTAAATTTCATACCCTCGCTACCTTTCAGGAAGAAATGGATCCTTTTACATTTACTCCTGTTTCATTGGTCGAAAAATCAAACAGCATGGACTTACTTGTCTTGGCGGACTTGATGGCAAATTGAAAAGTGGTGATAAGGCAATTTGAGAGTAGGAGTATTAATTTAACAGGAACTACTTTTTCTGTGAATCCAGGGATATATGAAACAAGGTAAGTGAAACTTTTTAGTCATTTTGTAAAATTCCGTTGGATTTGTAATTTGAGGGGAAAAAATTAGTTTGTTTAAAAAGAAATGGAAAAAAAATTATATGAATGGAATATGTGATAGGAGAAATTGTGTTGGGATTTATACTCACCTTGTACAACAGAAAAATCAGGGATAAATATATTTTGTGCTTTCCAAAATTTCATGGAGCTGGTTTAGTTATTTTTTTCACAGCTATGAAGATTGATTCTTTTTTTTATAAGTTGTTTAAACTTCTAAAATTTAGAAATACAATAAATATGTCCAATGTCAAAAGTACAAGACTATATTTTTTAGATAAAAAACTGACATTTAATTATCTTCTATCATTATTGTTTTTAAAGTGTTTGAAGTTATGATATGTAATATAGAATAGAATAGAATTTTATGGGTGATATGTAATATAGTATAGAATAGAATTTTATGGGTGATATGTAATATAGTATATAATATAATTTTATGGGTAATATGTAATATAGTATATAATATAATTTTATGGGTGATATGTAATATAGTATAGAATAGAATTTTATGGGTGATATGTAATATAGAATAGAATAGAATTTTATGGGTGATATGTAATATAGTATAGAATAGAATTTTATGGGTGATATGTAATATAGTATAGAATAGAATTTTATGGGTGATATGTAATATAGTATAGAATAGAATTTTATGGGTGATATGTAATATAGTATAGAATAGAATTTTATGGGTGATATGTAATATAGTATAGAATAGAATTTTATGGGTGATATGTAATATAGTATAGAATAGAATTTTATGGGTGATATGTAATATAGTATAGAATAGAATTTTATGGGTGATATGTAATATAGTATAGAATAGAATTGTATGGGTGATATGTAATATAGTATAGAAAATAATTTTAAGGGTGATATGTAATATATAGTATATAATATAATTTTGATGGTAAACTATCCATTTAATTAACACTTGAAAATTAAGAAATGAACATTATCTAAATAAGGCTACCACAGGATTGAATTTATTCAAGTTTAAACATTTTAGATTTAAATCTATTTATAATGAGTTCAAGATGCACACATTTGGATGTTTTTTTCTGTTAATTTATGTAAGAATAGAGATTATTCTGCATGGAGATAAAGGAGCGGTTTAAGTATTAAATGGTTTAGTGTTTATAAATACTTTATTTTCCGTATGAAAATATCTTGTTTCAAGGATTGGGAACTATTTTGAATTTTTACCTATGGGACTGTGATACTTTAAGGGCCTTCGGTAGAAACACTGCAGGGGCACATGATTGCCCAAAGTAAAATACTAGAATCATTTTTGTTATTGCACGTTGGTATGTATTTTTAATTTGATTAAAACCAATGAAAGGAACTATACATGTATATAGTTAATTTGGACCCTTTTAAGCCCCAATATCCCTCACATTGTTTACCAATTGAATCATTTTATTTCAATATATATATTTCAACATTGGTTAAGTTACAGTGAAATTGTCTTTTTATTGCAATGATCTCTTAGAAATTTTCATGGCAACTATAAAAAACATATTGCTTGATTTCAGCAAATTTTTTGCTTCTTTTTGAACAGTTTTTTTTGTGTGAGAAATTTTTAACGAACTTGATTTTTTCAAAGAGCTTATAGACACTAGATAAAGGCGCTAAAGCTACATCTAAAGTATGGTCATGGATGCATTAACTCAACAGTTAGGACATATCATGTATCCTTATACAATTTATATATATCCACTGATGACTGACAGTTACCTTGAAACAAACCCACCCAGATTTGTATAGGGTGTTCATTAATTCTACAGTACATATTATGTTGCTATTTGGCGTCAGACATGTTTTCCATATTGACTAATGGTGTGTATATTAGGACAGTCTTTAGAAACTAAAATTACTGTAATTAGAGAAAGCGGTTAACTGGTTCATTTTCATCCATACAACTATATTAACTATTTTTGAGATATTTCATTAGTTTGTAGAGTTGATTTTAGTTTTGTCAGGAAGGATATGGCATAATCATGTAACTCAAGAATTATACATTACATTTAGTATGCTATACTGTACAATTGTATTCCTGTGATTGTACATGAAAATATTTGAATTTAATTATGCCAACCAGGATGTTTTGAATAATGACAAGTGTCCATGGTTTACAACATACTGCTCATATGAACTTTAAGTTCCTGTGCAACCCTGAATTTCAATGTATTAACAACTGCATGATTGCAGCATAATGCTGAAACCATGCTGATTTCTATGCTGACAAACCGCATTGGATTTAAAGCATGACTGTAGTATATATGCTGCAATTGCAGCATGTCACCATGCTTCCTTACAGTACATGCTGCAACCATGCTTTATAAATTAAGGTAAAATAAAAGTATGCTGCATTTTAAAGTTGTATTTATACTGTGTTTATGCTGTAATAGTGCTGAAAATTCATAAGGGTAAACATAGTAATTTATGTATTATTGTTTTCATTCAAGCTGATAAGAAGTCCTTCTATATACATGTAGGATAATTTAAGTTATGAGAATTTTATTGGATTTCCTTTCAATTTTACCAATTCAAACAAATTAGATATACAAATCTAAATACTCAGATTTAGCAGGTGAGTCCTGAAAATAAACCTTCTGGAATGTCCTGTATTCAGACAAATAACAAATCATGTATTTAGACTATCTAAAATATCAGTCGTAAACATGAAAGTGCACATTCAGATTTTTACATAAAAGTCTAAAGAAACTCTCATGTGTTCAGATTATCTTACAACAATGTCTGAAAGAGATTTCATGTCTTCAGCATTTGAACCCTTGCATGTTTAAAACATACATAACAATCACTGTCAAAGTTAAGTTAAATAAGAAAACTTCCATTCCATGTGTATCCTGTATTCACACTTTTAAGAATATATTTTTTCAATGTTTAAGATAACAACAATATCTTGTCACAACAAAAAAAATGTGTTGCAACAGTATGTCTATATATATTACTGCAATGTATTTATAGTTGCCACATTTCAGTAAAGATTTAAGAGTTCTGTTTGCATGTTCAGACATCCATTAATTCTTTATTGTCTGCTGTTTGAACTTAATGTCATAAATGTAAAATATGGAAAGATCCCTTTTTAAATCAACATCTCTGCAGTGAACAAATAATGATCATGAAGACTTAGTTATATAAATATTCATGTTTTAACACCAATATCTAACATCAATGGTCGTCTCAATAAATATAATAACTATAGAGTAAAACCTGTCTATAAAGACCATCCAGGGACGGTCAAACCTGTCTATAAAGACCACCAAGGGACAGTCAAACCTGTCTATAAAGACCACCCAAGGGACAGTCAAACCTGTCTATAAAGACCACCCAAGGGACAGTCAAACCTGTCTATAAAGACCACCCAAGGGACAGTCAAACCTGTCTATAAAGACCACCCAAGGGACAGTCAAACCTGTCTATAAAGACCACCCAAGGGACAGTCAAACCTGTCTATAAAGACCACCCAAGGGACAGTCAAACCTGTCTATAAAGACCACCCAAGGGACAGTCAGACCTGTCTATAAAGACCACCCAAGGGACAGTCAAACCTGTCTATAAAGACCACCCAAGGGACAGTCAAACCTGTCTATAAAGACCACCCAAGGGACAGTCAAACCTGTCTATAAAGACCACCCAAGGGACAGTCAAACCTGTCTATAAAGACCACCCAAGGGACAGTCAAACCTGTCTATAAAGACCACCCAAGGGACAGTCAAACCTGTCTATAAAGACCACCCAAGGGACAGTCAAACCTGTCTATAAAGACCACCCAAGGGACAGTCAAACCTGTCTATAAAGACCACCCAAGGGACAGTCAAACCTGTCTATAAAGACCACCCAAGGGACAGTCAAACCTGTCTATAAAGACCACCCAAGGGACAGTCAAACCTGTCTATAAAGACCATCCAAGGGACAGTCAAACCTGTCTATAAAGACCATCCAAGGGACAGTCAAACCTGTCTATAAAGACCACCCAAGGGACAGTCAAACCTGTCTATAAAGACCACCCAAGGGACAGTCAAACCTGTCTATAAAGACCACCCAAGGGACAGTCAAACCTGTCTATAAAGACCACCCAAGGGACAGTCAAACCTGTCTATAAAGACCACCCAAGGGACAGACAAACCTGTCTATAAAGACCACCCAAGGGACAGTCAAACCTGTCTATAAAGACCACCCAAGGGACAGTCAAACCTGTCTATAAAGACCACCCAAGTGACAGTCAAACCTGTCTATAAAGACCACCCAAGTGACAGTCAAACCTGTCTATAAAGACCACCCAAGGGACAGTCAAACCTGTCTATAAAGACCACCCAAGGGACAGTCAAACCTGTCTATAAAGACCACCCAAGGGACAAAGAGAGAATGGTCTTTATTGCCAAGTAATCTTTATACACAGGTTAGATTGTATTGGCATTGAGCATTTGGCACTTACCCTGAGAAAGTTATTGGTAGATGGTCTTTATACACTCCAGCTGGTTGTTAAGGCACTGGTTTCAGTATATTACACTGTTCAAATAAACAAAATCTTGTATTGGTAAACGAAACCGGAATCTACATAATTTATATAATTTTCCAGTTCCTTCTATCCAACATGAACTAACTAGCTGCTTTAAAATTTAATTTTAAACTTTTCATTTAATTTTTGGTCTTAAACAACATTTAAAAGTATAATTTTTATGGTGCTTGCATTTGGGATTTATGAAGTTTATTGGAACTACAAACTAGGTATTTGTGCTGAAATCATGTGTGAACATGTGATTAATCAAAACTGATTTTGCAATTAAATTTTTTATTATCCAATAGATTGACTACATATCTATGATGTGAAAAGTGCTGTTGTACTCTTGTGTGGAAGGTTTAAGACTCCAAGTATTAAAAGCCCTAGATATCTATCACTGGCCCATCAGACTAATGATTTTATTTGTCCGTACCTTTTAGAGTAGTACTGTCCATGTTAATGTCATCTATCAGTAGACTCTGTATAAGTGATAAATCTCTCCTGTGCACAGGTATTATATCTCTTCTACAAGAACTCTTAATTAATTCAAACTCTAATTCATATAAAGGAGAACTATTTTCTTCCTTACTGAAGGAAATATTGATTGCTTGAATTCAATTAATCAAACTAAGGCTGATTCAGCTTCTTCTTTTGAGAGAAAATTGAGGTTTTTCTTGTCAAACCAATTTTCATGATGTAATACTTACCATACTAAAGTTATGGTAACGTAATACTGAAATGAAAATGTGTATATCAATGTTTGAATTAGTTTATTTTTGGGGGATTTCTTTTTTGTTTTAAAACATACAGTCTTACTAAAATACACAAATAGTTTTAGTGTTTCCTGTTTTATTATTTTGTTAAGGTAATCGTTTCGTATATATATCATTAAATCAGATTAAAGCCACTTAATTGCAGCTTTTTAATTATATTAAACAGATAATTTTTCATTTTCATGGTACTTTACCTCAATTTTTAGAATTGTTTATTTGAGTTATTTACTTACTGCAAGTCACAGGTAGTAGAAATGAAGGCAATAATTTGCTAGTAGATCTTTTAGATACATGTAGTTTAAAATGTTTTTAAATGTAAATAAACAAAATTAGCATAACGTTATCAAAGATACTGTATGAAATGGTAATGCTAATAAACCAAGCTATGTTTATTTTGACTCAGCTTTCCAACCAGGAAGAACAGGTTTACGGGTGGTAATTTGAGTACGTGACGTTAAACTATAGGAGTATTGTCTGTAGACAGAGGATGTAGTGTGTTTATCAACAGGGTAATAATCGAGACACGAATCCACCTGTGTCAACTAAAACTTAACACTTAACTTAAAGATAATTTGATGGTTTATGTTTTTCTTCCCTTTACCAGCCTGGGTCATTTTAGGGTGTGATAGGTTTAGGAGATTGATGAAAGCCGGAGTACCTAGAGAAAAACCACTGAACTTTATGCAGGCAGTCATCTGGTAATTGCCCCACATGATCTCATGACCCAGAGGTGAAGGGCTTAGTGGTTATATATGTCAGAACCACTTGGCCACTATGACCCTGGAGGAAATTCCCACTGGCCAAAGCTGTATGATCTTGGCTTCGAACCCTTTTACAAGTATTGGTGTATACCCTAAGCAACGGTGTACCCAAACCAGAGTTGTGTGTAATATGGGTATACCTGGCGAAAACTAAAGTGACATGTAACGGTTCTGGATAGGATTGATTGCTGCTGAGTCATAAAGTATAATTAATACTGAGCTTACAGCTTGTGATCAGATGGTCCCAGGTTCGAATCCCGGCCTGGCTGTGCATTTTTAGCCCACCATCATCAGATGGTGGGCTATAAATCGCCTTTCGTCCGTGGTCCGTCGTCCGTCCGTCCGTCCGTCCGTCCGTCCGTCCGTCCGTCCGTCCGTTAACAATTCTTGTTACCGCTATTTCTCAGAAAGTACTGAAGGGATCTTTCTCAAATTTCATATGTCGGTTCCCTTAGGACCCTCGTTGTGCATATTGCATTTTGGGACCGATCGGTCATAAAGATGGCCGACAGGCGGCCATCTTTGATTTTGATAGTTAAAGTTTGTTACCGCTATTTCTCAAAAAGTATTGAAGGGATCTTTCTCAAATTTCATATACAGGTTCCCCTAGGACCCTAGTTGTGCATATTACATTTTGGGACCGATCGATGAACAAGATGGCGGAGAGGCGGCCATCTTGGATTTTGATAGTTAAAGTTTGTTACCGCTATTTCTCAAAAAGTATTGAAGGGATCTTTCTCAAATTTCATATATAGGTTCCCCTAGGGCCCTAGTTGTGCATGTTGCATTTTGGGACCGATCGGTGAACAAGATGGCGGAGAGGCGGCCATCTTGTAATTTGATAGTTAAAGTTTGTTACCGCTATTTCTCAAAAAGTACTGAAGGGATCTTTCTCAAATTTCATATATAGGTTCCCCTAGGGCCCTAGTTGTGCATGTTGCATTTTGGGACCGATCGGTGAACAAGATGGCCGCCAGGCAGCCATCTTGGATTTTGATAGTTAAAGTTTGTTACCAATATTTCTCAAAAAGTACTGAAGGGATCTTTCTCAAATTCCATGCATAGTTTCCCCTTGTACCCTAGTTGTGCATAGTACATTTAAGGACTGATCCATAATGCCTTTCGGCACTGATTGGTAAACAAGATGGCAAACCGGCCGCCATCTTAGATTTCATTGTTGAAGTTTGTTACCACTATGTCTTAGAAAGTACTATAGCGATCTGTTTCAAATTTTATATGTAGTGTGTTTGAACAAGTTTGAAAAGCAGGGAAAAGATCCCTCTTTCCATTGTCAGACATAGATCATTCTTTGGTGGGCGCCAAGATCCCTCTGGGATCTCTTGTTCTATTTCTACAGCATTACCATTTAATGGTACAATCTTGTGTGTCTATTGTAGAATCCTTTAGAAACTACTAACAGAGGCTTGCTATGACATGGAGTCATTACCTGACTAGGGGAGATCTAATTAACACATAATTTAGTCGGTCAAGATCTGGCAGGTACATTCATAGCGCAGACAGAGAAATCCGAAACGAAAGCATTCTCACATACATTTAATCTTTTGTCCTTGTGCTTGACATTTATTTGAATACAGCAGTATTTTTTGTCTCATTAGTACATGTCTGTAAGTATTTATTATATACAGAAACTGTGCCTTGTCACTAAAGTAATATGGAATTCTCACACTGAAGTCTGATCCTCACCAGTAACACACCTCCTCACTTGTCCCAATTAAAAGTTTTTAGTATTTAGCCGAATTCTCCATTCTGACCTATTGAACTTAATCTTTATAATTTTCAAGGGTAATGAAATTATTCAATTGAGTTGGAATTTTATTGAACTGTTGTCTTAAGAGATATATACCGGTCCTGAATGGGCGGTAGAATTACTGTTCGATAAGTCTATAAGTACTTGACATATTTACACTGAATACATCAGACCTACTTTAATAACCATTCAACAGATATGGAAAAAACTTGTGTACACAAATTAAATTTAAAACTAAATTAAATATCAAATAAAAAGAGATGAGATTTAAATTTTACCTTTCATGTTTATTGCAATATGAAACCCTCCCCCCCCTTCCCCAAAAAAGATTAAAAAAAATATACATTTATGTATAAATAAATCAAGAAAAAAAAGAAACGTAAATCCCAAGAAAGGTTTCAATAATATTGAAACAATTTATATGCTTCCTAATCTCTATTATACTCGCTTGACAAGAATCAAAAAGATCATTATTAAACCTTCATACTTCTTACAGTAAATTCTTCTTCAAACAAGGAGGACATTGGTTGGTATTTTAAAGATAATTACCAGTAGTTTGGTCCTTATAACATACACATTTGGCAACACTACGGGTAAATACAGGTTGAGAAAACAATTTATTATGGCTGTTAAAAATTGTTGATGACTCAGTTATCAGTTGTTGGTATTTTAACCCCCCCCCCCTCCCTATGTGTACCCATTAAATGTGTTCAAGGGGAGGGAGTAACACAGAGAAAAGATCCTAGAAACTTTCCATTGTCTCAGACATTGATCATTCTTCATTGTGATCATCCCTCTGGGATCTCCTGTCTAATGAACATAGTAGCTAGGTTCCCTGTTCTTTGTTGGTAGATTTTTTTTTTCAGATATCTTTGTAAAAATAAAGAGGATTAAAAAATAAAAAACTGAAAAAGATGATCTGCAGTGATTGTCAGAGCTTAGTTTGTTTTATTGTCTGATTCTTGTTAAACAGCTACGGTCATTTAAGGACATAACCAGGTTTAGGAGGCGGGAGAAAGCTGGAGTACCTGGTGAAAAATACCCAACCTATGGTCAGAACCTGGCACCTTCCCCATATAAATATGGGATTCAAACTTGCGACCCAAAGGTTGAAGGCCTGTGGTAATATATAAGGCATCCTCTTAACAACCAATTTTGGCCACTACATTCCCACTCTTAAATTTAGTTTGTAGTGTGGGCTAAAAGCCAATGAGTATTCAAAGGTGGATGTAAAATTGTCTTTTGTTTTGTCTCAACGCAATAACTACCATTTAAAAATAAACTTAAGCATTTTGCTCTTTGTGACTGCATTGTAATTTCTTTAAGTTTTCTTTAGCATACTTTCACAATTTTCCAATTATTTTCTATTTATATAACCGTACATGCAAGGTTAATTGTGAATCTATACAATAATTACAGTTTAGCCTGAATATCCCATTTCAACAAATCACAGGAAAAAATGTCCTTGTGCTTAAGTGATAGTGACAATTTGACAATGGAGATTATGTTATCTCAATAGAAAATGTGTTTGGAGATCAACAGTAATAGTTTAAGGAAATTACACAGACCTTCAGAGTACTTTATGTACCATGTAAAAGGCTGATCTCATTCGCTGGAGAGAAAAAGGGGTACCTCATGTGTGGTGTCATGTACTTTTATGGTTCGGGTTTAAATGCTTATAATTAGTTTTGATTATGATTTTAAGGAAGAACGACAAACAAAAGATATTTGGTTGAAATTAGGTAGAAAACACCAAATATTTATAAAAAGTGCAAAAGCTACCAATGTTGTTCAAAAAATGATATTAACCTTTATTCAAGTTCAGCTGGGGTCAGACAAATGACATTGATCTTCATTCAAGTTCATTGGGGGTCAAATAGGGTAAACAGGACTTTTACAGAACTGTCTCAATAATCAAAATACATAGAAACTTTATAAACACTTTTTAAACATCAAAATAAAAAAATAACCATATTGATGCTACCAATAATAAAGTCTATTGAGCAAAATAGTGGTACTGGTGTTATCAGTTAAAATGAATGTTTCATTCAGTTCGTTGAAGTCAAACATGATTGGGCCTGCAGACATGTTAGGATGAAGGGCTATAAAGTTTGCTTAAATGAATAACCTTGAACTTCATTCAAGGTTGCTGAGGTCAAATAGGTGAAAATCTTTAAAAGACTTCTTATGAACAACTAAGAGGCCTATAAACCTGATATTGGGCCTGTGACATGCTGGGATGAAGCACTACCAAGCTTGTTCAAACAAATGACCTTGACTTTCATTCAAGGTTAAATTCTTCAAATTCGTCAAATATATCAGAAACTGAACTTCTTGTATTAAGGAGTTCTTTGTATTGTCTTTTTATGTGAGCCACTACTGTTTTCTTTGAGGTGTTGTATTGTGCCAAAAGTCATATGACTGGTAAGGCCCCATGATTTGGCCTTTTGTTTATATATTACATAAATTAGGCATTCATTCATTGATCATTATGAAAAAAAGAAAAGAAAAAAAAATTGAGGTCATCTGACCTGAAGGGTCAGGATGACCTATTGTCATCATGCACCGTCCATCATTGTGTGCCATACTGCGCCGCCAGCGGTTCGTCATGCGTTAACTTTTCATTCAAATGACTTCTTCTCAATAACTGAAATGCACAGTATACTGAAATTTGGCCTGTAGCTTCATTCAAGATCACAGGGGTGAAATAGGCCTAAATCTTTAAATAACTTCTTGTGAATAACAAGGAGGCCTAGATACCTGATATTGGGCCTGTGGCATGCTGGGATGAAGGGCTACCAATTTTGCTCAAATGATTGGCCTTGATCTTCACTCAAGGTCATTGGGTCAAATAGGCTAAAATCTTTAAATGACCTCTCATTAATCAACAAGCTTAGGGTACTAATATTAGGCCCGTAGCATGCTTTGATGAAGGGCTACCAAGTTTGTTCAAATGAATGATCTTGACCTTCATTAAAGGTCACAGGGGTCAAAAAGGCTAAAATGTTTAAATGACTTCTTCACAAAAACCAAAAGGCCCAGGGTACTGATATTGAGCCTGTAGCATGCTGCGATGAAGGGCTACCAAATTTGTTAGAATGAAGGACCTTGACCTACATTCAAGGTCACAGGGGTCAAATAGGCTAAAATCTTTTACACAGTGAGTTTATTGTGAATAACTAAGCAGCCTAGAGACCTGGTATTGAGTCTGTGGCATGTTTGAACGAATGTCTATCAAGTTTGTTCAAGTAGATGACATTGACCTTCATTTAAGGTCACAGGGGTCAAATAGGCTAAAATCTTTAAACGACTTAGAGTTGAAAATAACTAAAAGGCCTAGAGACTGGATATTGGATTTGTAGCATGGTGGGGATCAAGGGTCGACCTTCATTCATGGTCTAATTCATCAAATATATCAGAACCTGAACTTCTTTTAATGCAAAGAGTTCTTTTGTATTATATAATTGCATGCCACTACTATATTCTTTGAGATGTTGTTTTGTGCCAATCGTCAGATGACCATTAGGCCCATGAGCCCCTTGTTTTTCAGAGTAAAAGTTTGGGTTGGCCTTTGCTTAATTGAGTCAATAAGTATCATTAAAATGGGCCAATTGCAAATGTAGTACTTTAACAGTGTGAAATATTAGAAAAAATTAACTTCTCACTTTAAGCAAATGACTTGAATGTATGAAAAGTATACATAGATCATTATTATACATTGGCTATATAGCATTGGGAATTTCAATGAAACGATAAGTTTGATAATGTTATTAGAGATGTGATCGTATGAACATACGTCAGGAGGACTGACATTTAAGAGATAATTGATTCTGTCAAAACGTTATTAAGAAACATTATTTAGATACGATTGATCGGCATTATAATAAGGTGAATGATTAGCCTATATTCTCAGTGGGGCTAGATTTAAATGTATAGTTATATAAATTTCTTAAAATTATATACAAATATTTGAGGTATAAGCCACTCAGGGTAAAGATGAATGGAACCGTTGTTTACATCAAACACTGTGTGTGTTAAAAGTTTGTGGCAATAATGCTCTGTCCTTGGTAATTCCGGGACAAGTATGAGTATATTTATAAATGGACTGGTCAATGTCACATGTATTAAACTCATTTATGATATTATCACTGGGGGCAGAACACTTATATTCTATATCATACTGAAATTCTGATCATAATTCACCCTGGGGGATATCGTAATAATATAATGTTATAACTATCTCCTGTGTTCTAATTCCATCAATAGGTATAAACTGTTCTATCAATATCTCATACCTCACAGGTTATTTAAGCTAGATAAATTACTATAACAATCTATTGTGAAATCCATAAGAATTGTATTGACTGCATGACGTTTCTAGGCGGAGGTCCTTAGCTATACCAATTAAGCTTCATGATTATACCAACGATTGATCTGTGGCCTGATTCTCTCACAATCCCCCCTCCTTTTTATGTTCAACACGTATGGGGGTGTAGGGGATGTGTGTGGAGGCACGACAATGGGGGTGTAGGGGATGTGTGTGTTATGTGTGTGGAGGCACGACAATGGGGGTGTAGGGGATGTGTGTGTTATGTGTGTGGAGGCATGACAATGGGGGTGTAGGGGATGTGTGTGGAGGCATGACAATGGGGGTGTAGGGGATGTGTGTGTTATGTGTGTGGAGGCACGACAATGGGGGTGTAGGGGATGTGTGTGTTATGTGTGTGGAGGCACGACAATGGGGGTGTAGGGGATGTGTGTGTTATGTGTGTGGAGGCACGACAATGGGGGTGTAGGGGATGTGTGTGTAATATGTGTGTGGAGGCACGACAATGGTGGTGTAGGGGATGTGTGTGTTATGTGTGTGGAGGCACGACAATGGGGGTGTAGGGGATGTGTGTGTTATGTGTGTGGAGGCACGACAATGGGGGGTAGGGGATGTGTGTGTTATGTGTGTGGAGGCACGACAATGGGGGTGTAGGGGATGTGTGTGTTATGTGTGTGGAGGCACGCACAATGGGGGTGTAGGGGATGTGTGTGTTATGTGTGTGGAGGCAGACAATGGGGGTGTAGGGGATGTGTGTGTTATGTGTGTGGAGGCATGACAATGGGGGTGTAGGGTGATGTGTGTGTTATGTGTGTGGAGGCATGACAATGGGGTGTAATGTGTGTTATGTGTGGTGTAGGGGATGTGTGTGTTATGTGTGTGGAGGCAGGACAATGGGGTGTAGGGATGTGTGTGTTATGTGTGTGGAGGCAGGACAATGGGGGTGTAGGGGATGTGTGTGTTATGTGTGTGGAGGCACGACAATGGGGGTGTAGGGGATGTGTGTGTTATGTGTGGAGGCACGACAATGGGGGTGTAGGGGATGTGTGTGTTATGTGTGTGGAGGCACGACAATGGGGGTGTAGGGGATGTGTGTGTTATGTGTGTGGAGGCACGACAATGGGGGTGTAGGGGATGTGTGTGTTATGTGTGTGGAGGCACGACAATGGGGGTGTAGGGGATGTGTGTGTTATGTGTGTGGAGGCACGACAATGGTGGTGTAGGGGATGTGTGTGTTATGTGTGTGGAGGCACGACAATGGGGGTGTAGGGGATGTGTGTGTTATGTGTGTGGAGGCACGACAATGGGGGTGTAGGGGATGTGTGTGTTATGTGTGTGGAGGCACGACAATGGGGGTGTAGGGGATGTGTGTGTTATGTGTGTGGAGGCATGACAATGGGGGTGTAGGGGATGTGTGTGTTATGTGTGTGGAGGCATGACAATGGGGGTGTAGGGGATGTGTGTGTTATGTGTGTGGAGGCACGACAATGGGGGTGTAGGGGATGTGTGTGTTATGTGTGTGGAGGCATGACAATGGGGGTGTAGGGGATGTGTGTGTTATGTGTGTGGACATGCTTCCTATGTTTGTCAAGAACCGTGTCTTCCTCTATCCACTTTGTTAACATCCTCTTCAATTCCTCCCAATATCATACACCCTGTCCTGCCATATTACCATTCCAATGGCCTTGTATATATATGTATCATTAGGACATGTACTTCTGACATTCCGGTAGTGTTTGTCTCTAAGGAAACAACCTCCAATGCTCACAAATAGAAATTGTCCTGCTCAACTGTTTTGAAATAGCTAGAAGAGGTGAAAAGAAAAGTGCCAGAATGGGGTTTGAACTTGTCGGGTGCACAATTGCTTAGATGTAACAGAGCACATGGTTTTAAGATTTAATTGCTGCCTCTACCATAATTGGAACTGGGAACCTCTGAGTTCCCTCTGATGCTCAACCGATCAAGCTACAGAGAAGTTCTCTGTAGCCGAGCGGTATATTGCGGCTTGTATATATATATGACTGATATTTCTTGAAGTATACAGACATTGACTTCTTCACTAGCTTAATTACCATCCTGAACATGCCTCTGATCATGTCTATGAACAAAAGTGCTTTCCTAAAATCTCATGGCCACCTAATCATTGCCATTAATGGCCTCGCAGAATTCAATTGAAATAGAAAAGTCTATCAATCAGTAGTACTTGTTGAGTTTGAACCTCATGGTCACAGATGATTGACCACTAAATCCAGTAATTCATGGTCATTTCTAGACATTTTACATGCATTGACGGTACATCTCTTTAATGGAAGACCCATAATAATCAAAATACTGTGGTACATAGTTATCTTATTTGGATGTCACCTTTCTGTGAACTTCTAATTTGTCCCTGTGTGTGTTTTTTATTACTAATTGACTTTTGTTAGTATTCATGGGAAATTGTTTTCATGACCAGCATAAAATCTGGACATATCATAGAGTGTTCCTGGCGGCAAAGTTTAACTGTATTCCTTTATGTTTTAATTACTTTCCCAGTAGCTCGTCCACACGATTGATATCAAGCCCTAAGCATAGAGGTAACACAAACTTGATTACTGACCTTGTCATTGCTTGACTAAAATTTGTCCCTTTAATGCTTTTAGATATGTATGGTATGTTCTGAAAATGGAAATTATACTGTAAGGTTTTTGCTGTGTATCTCTGAAAATTTGTTATCCCCTGCCCAACGAAGTTGGCGGGGGATATACAAATGGGTTCCGTCCGTCCGTCCGTCCGTCCGTCCGTACGAATTGTTTCCGGAGCATAACTCTAAAACCAGTAGAGATATTTCCACAAAACTTCATACACACATTGGTCTTATGGTCTAGTAGTGCCTTTTGCTATTTTTAGGTTTTTATTTTTTGCATTTTTTCCGTAACCATGGAAACATTGCTGAAAATATCATATTTTTGTACCAGGTTCGTTTCTGCAGCATAACTCTAAAACCAGAAGAGATATTTCCACGAAACTTCATAGACACATTGATCTTATAGTCTAGTAGTGCCTTTTGCTATTTTAAGGTTTTCACTTTTTGTACTTTTTTCTGTAACCATAGAAACATTGCTGAAAATATCATATTTTTGTAGCAGGTTCATTTCCGGAGCATAACTCTAAAACCAGCAGAGATATTTCCACGAAACTTCATAGACACATTCTGTTTATGGTCTAGTAGTACCTTTTTCTATTTTTAGGTTTTCATTTTTTGCACTTTTTCCGTTACCATGGAAACATTGCTGAAAATATCATGGTAAATGGTAAATGTTACTTTGCAAAACTCCACCCATCTTTGTGTATGTAGTCTAATATAAATGTCAAGGCTGTATACCTGATTCAACAATTGCAGCCCCCGCTCTACTTGAATTATACTCCATCTTTTATACTCCATCTTTTTTGTTTTTTAGCTACACAACTTCCTTTTTCAGTTTTTTTTGGCGACGACATTGGGTGTGTAGGGGATGTGTGTGTTATGTGTGTGGGAGGCACGACAATAGTGGTGTAGGGGATGTGTGTGTTATGTGTGTGGAGGCATGACAATGGGGGTGTAGGGGATGTGTGTGTTATGTGTGTGGAGGCACGACAATGGGGGTGTAGGGGATGTGTGTAATATGTGTGTGGAGGCACGACAATGGTGGTGTAGGGGATGTGTGTGTTATGTGTGTGGAGGCACGACAATGGGGGTGTAGGGGATGTGTGTGTTATGTGTGTGGAGGCACGACAATGGGGGTGTAGGGGATGTGTGTGTTATGTGTGTGGAGGCACGACAATGGGGGTGTAGGGGATGTGTGTGTTATGTGTGTGGAGGCACGACAATGGGGGTGTAGGGGATGTGTGTGTTATGTGTGTGGAGGCATGACAATGGGGGGTGTAGGGGATGTGTGTGTTATGTGTGTGGAGGCAAGGCAACAATGGGGGTGTAGGGGATGTGTGTGTTATGTGTGTGCAGGACAATGGGGGGTGTAGGGGATGTGTGTGTTATGTGTGTGGAGGCACGACAAGGGGATGTGTGTGGTGTGGAGGCAGACAAGGGGTAGGGGATGTGTGTGTGTGTGGAGGCACGACAATGGGGGTGTGTAGGGGATGTGTGTGTTATGTGTGTGGAGGCACGACAATAGTGGTGTAGGGGATGTGTGTGTTATGTGTGTGGAGGCACGACAATGGGGGTGTAGGGGATGTGTGTGTTATGTGTGTGGAGGCACGACAATGGGGGTGTAGGGGGGTGTGTTATGTGTGTGGGGCACGACAATGGGGGTGTAGGGGATGTGTGTGTTATGTGTGTGGAGGCACGACAATGGGGGTGTAGGGGATGTGTGTGTTATGTGTTTGGAGGCATGACAATGGGGGTGTAGGGGATGTGTGTGTTATGTGTGTGGAGGCACGACAATGGGGGTGTAGGGGATGTGTGTGTTATGTGTGTGGAGGCATGACAATGGGGGTGTAGGGGATGTGTGTGTTATGTGTGTGGACATGCTTCCTATGTTTGTCAAGAACCGTGTCTTCCTCTATCCACTTTGTTAACATCCTCTTCAATTCCTCCCAATATCATACACCCTGTCCTGCCATATTACCATTCCAATGGCCTTGTATATATATGTATCATTAGGACATGTACTTCTGACATTCCGGTAGTGTTTGTCTCTAAGGAAACAACCTCCAATGCTCACAAATAGAAATTGTCCTGCTCAACTGTTTTGAAATAGCTAGAAGAGGTGAAAAGAAAAGTGCCAGAATGGGGTTTGAACTTGTCGGGTGCACAATTGCTTAGATGTAACAGAGCACATGGTTTTAAGATTTAATTGCTGCCTCTACCATAATTGGAACTGGGAACCTCTGAGTTCCCTCTGATGCTCAACCGATCAAGCTACAGAGAAGTTCTCTGTAGCCGAGCGGTATATTGCGGCTTGTATATATATATGACTGATATTTCTTGAAGTATACAGACATTGACTTCTTCACTAGCTTAATTACCATCCTGAACATGCCTCTGATCATGTCTATGAACAAAAGTGCTTTCCTAAAATCTCATGGCCACCTAATCATTGCCATTAATGGCCTCGCAGAATTCAATTGAAATAGAAAAGTCTATCAATCAGTAGTACTTGTTGAGTTTGAACCTCATGGTCACAGATGATTGACCACTAAATCCAGTAATTCATGGTCATTTCTAGACATTTTACATGCATTGACGGTACATCTCTTTAATGGAAGACCCATTATAATCAAAATACTGTGGTACATAGTTATCTTATTTGGATGTCACCTTTCTGTGAACTTCTAATTTGTCCCTGTGTGTGTTTTTTATTACTAATTGACTTTTGTTAGTATTCATGGGAAATTGTTTTCATGACCAGCATAAAATCTGGACATATCATAGAGTGTTCCTGGCGGCAAAGTTTAACTGTATTCCTTTATGTTTTAATTACTTTCCCAGTAGCTCGTCCACACGATTGATATCAAGCCCTAAGCATAGAGGTAACACAAACTTGATTACTGACCTTGTCATTGCTTGACTAAAATTTGTCCCTTTAATGCTTTTAGATATGTATGGTATGTTCTGAAAATGGAAATTATACTGTAAGGTTTTTGCTGTGTATCTCTGAAAATTTGTTATCCCCTGCCCAACGAAGTTGGCGGGGGATATACAAATGGGTTCCGTCCGTCCGTCCGTCCGTCCGTCCGTCCGTACGAATTGTTTCCGGAGCATAACTCTAAAACCAGTAGAGATATTTCCACAAAACTTCATACACACATTGGTCTTATGGTCTAGTAGTGCCTTTTGCTATTTTTAGGTTTTTATTTTTTGCATTTTTTCCGTAACCATGGAAACATTGCTGAAAATATCATATTTTTGTACCAGGTTCGTTTCTGCAGCATAACTCTAAAACCAGAAGAGATATTTCCACGAAACTTCATAGACACATTGATCTTATGGTCTAGTAGTGCCTTTTGCTATTTTAAGGTTTTCACTTTTTGTACTTTTTTCTGTAACCATAGAAACATTGCTGAAAATATCATATTTTTGTAGCAGCTGGACGGTGAGTTATAGAGACATGCAGCTGGCCCACCTACAGGGTGAGCTAGTGCATTACTGAGCTACCTGTCTGTCACCACCTACTGCATTAAACTTTGATCAAGAATTAATCAATAGAAAATACAGGTGTTTTAGATAAAGATAAGGAATATCAATTATCACACCTGTGTCACAGAGCATCAGAGACCTTTACCTCATCAACGGAGACCTCAGATTATCTCTGTCTATTCTAGTACCAACAGAGGAGAATATGGTATCCCTTGCTCCTTATACAAGGGCCCAAATCATTTATGTTACTGTATTGGTACTGATGATGAATACACAGCTACAGCAATATTGTTGTAATAGAAGCGGAAAAATGTACTCTAAACTCTATGGTTCCATCGAACCCTGCAGGACCTCTGAACACTGCAGATAGAGGTGGATGCTCACAAATTGAGCTACTTAGTTGTCACCATGCATGCAGCAGTTGCCCCATCTGAAACCATAACATCATGCAATATGTTAACACATGTTAAACATTTTTGTAAAAAACAACAGGGTTGCATAACGATCATTATAATTAGTAAATTGTTCATTAAAAAGCCAAATGAACAGGATGGATCAAACTCTTGCTGTAGAATTGCTTTCAAAAACTTTTTAAAAAAAGGGTCATGAATGGTGCCACTATAAGGTGGTTCTATATGTCTTTGGTGATAACATTATAATCTTTAGGAGTAGGTCATCAACCATAGAGGAAGGGGATGTACATTGTGCAATGCTGGTAAAGCTCAGATATATACAGTCCTTATTATTGATTTAGCTGTTCTATAGACTGTCTGTCATACATATCTGTAGAACTCAGTTGGTGTTAACATTTCATCAGACCAAGCGTTTGGAATTAATACTGGTACTAATGGAAAGCATATTTTGTGAGTATTTCTGTCTTTTTTAGAATTTTGTTATTAAATGTTATCAAACACTAATTATATTTTGTAAAATTAAAGATTAAATGTTGTAATTTTCACTTTTCATGGTAAATGTGATTGCCGTAACGTGTCTCCAAAACATATTGGTATAATTGGACTTATAACTCATTGCAGACCCATTTGAACTCTTCTAAGAGATGACTTATCTAGGTTAAGGTGTCCTTGAACATTCTATCTTAATCCTGTTAAACGCTGGGTTGCAAGGTTCAAAATCAATCAAGCAAATTTATGGTTAATTAGCATAATATTGTAAGGGATCTTCAAGTTCACTGGTAATCTGTACGGGACTGATGAATTAAGGCACAATCTGATTAAACTCATTGTTTTAAGCTTGTATGTTGTCTGAACATCTGAAGGTACACCACTTGTTCACATTACCATGATAACATTCAGATGATCCGAAAATAATTAATTTAATTTGACCGCAATGAGCAATAGATCCTGATTATAGGCTCTGATTTATAAGTTGCCTTGGAAACAGAGAAGATAGCTGGAGTTTTGAGGACAATGACAGAGCTGCAAATTGCATTAATTAACAACATTCTGTTAGCATAAAATTTTGTAATTTTAATTTAAGTTTCCATTTGTTTTTTTATTCAGAGATGCATACAGGAATAAATTCATAGCTGATGATACTAAGTATGAAAAAATCTGTCGGAATATAGATATTAGCAACATTATTGTTTTTGACTCGGTGTATTGAACTGCATTTTTGACTGATATTCTAAATGAATTGCTATTGTGCGTCTTTTAACATTTCAAAATATACAGTTCATGCACCAGTGATCAAGAAAAAATAAGAAGTATTTCAGAAATACATGGTATTCTGAGTTGGAAACTTAATAAACAATGAAGCCATTGAATTGTTAATCTTCATTATCATGACTAAGATTTCGACCTAAGCAGTGTTGTGTTACGTCGTTCTGAGATAGTCAATCATACAAAAGCTTTAAAAAGCGGTTTTGATATGCTAATTAGTTAATGCAAAAGGTCATTTGAACATGACCCTGACTCCTGTCACTACAGTATGTTCAGGTGTAGCAAGGAGGAAACAAAGCTGCAAGCAGTTATCTTTAATCAGATATTGCCTGTGGAAATGGCCTTGACCTGTGCATCAGATGGCTTGAAGATCAATTGTTTTCAAACATTTTTTTTCATGTTTTTGGCTTGTTTTTGGTAATGAAGGTAATGGTATTGATGATAAACTGATTCAATTAAAATTTATGGTAAATCATTTTAAATACCTTACGTAGGAAAACTACCACTGTAGGCACTAACATAGACTAAAATTGGAAAAAAATGTCGGACGAGTTAAAAAAATCAGCATGATTCAAAGGTAATTTACAGAGTTATTGCCCTTTGCAGAAATAATTATTGAACCTTGTGAACATGATAACTTGAGTAAATATGAACTGAGCATAATGAAAATTTTTGTGTAGACTAACATTGGAATTAACGATCTCGGACCAGTTCAAAGGTCAGAATGATTCAACATTAATTTACAGAGTTATTGCCCTTTGCACTAATAATTACTATTGAACCTTGTGAACGAGATAACTTAAGTAAATATTCACCAAGCTTAATAAAATTTTGTATGTAGACTAACATTGGATAGGTCTTGGTCAATTCGAAAATCGACCTGAGTCAAACGTAACTTATGTAACAGTAGTAATTTCCCTTTGCAATAATAATTATTTAACCTTGTGAACACGGTAATGTGAGTAAATATGCACCAAGCTTAATGAAACTTTTTGTATGTAGACCTATAAGATGTATGTTTCTATTTTGTGAACAAAAGACCTATGGGCCTCTTGTTTTGTTTTTATTGGGTTTCATTTATGTATTCTGATCATTAAATGCTGCAAGTTTTACCTACAAAATTTGGACCTATAAACATAATGAAATATACGTATGAAGTACCACTTTGACATTAGCACACAGAAGATTCTTTTGAAAGGCCGTATTGATTTCAGAAGTAAGTAAAATAATGAGACCACTTGTTACAATTTTATATTTAGTTTATATATGCTATAGGAGAACATCTTAGAATAGAAAAGTTTTACTTTGTTATTTAGTCACTAAATATAGGCTTTTACAATGTATACCAATTTTATTTTGGTCAAGTATACAAGTCAAGTTGGGTAATGTTTGTACAGTATATTAAAGGAACTTACTCAGTCTGTTAGGGTCACTTCAGTCTGCATGGGCCTTATCAAATAAATGCAAATATTTATCAGATATCTGACAGGGGTTTTCAGTTTTATCTTAATTTTTATTATCTCTACTTCCTGTTTGAAAAAATTATATTCTCCTTTTTGGAAAAAATAAATAGATATAAAATGTGTTTTTATTGTGATCAGGGTTTGACTTATCAATAAAGCATTGATAACTAAACTGGGATCTCAGTCATTTCACATAATAAAACATTGATAACTAAACTGGGATCTCAGTCATTTCACATAATAAAACATTGATAACTAAACTGAGATCCCAGTCATTTCACATAATAAAACATTGATAACTAAACTGAGATCCCAGTCATTTCACATAATAAAACATTGATAACTAAACTGAGATCCCAGTCATTTCACATAATAAAACATTGATAACTAAACTGAGATCCCAGTCATTTCACATAATAAAACATTGATAACTAAACTGAGATCCCAGTCATTTCACATAATAAAACATTGATAACTAAACTGAGATCCCAGTCATTTCACATAATAAAACATTGATAACTAAACTGAGATCCCAGTCATTTCACATAATAAAACATTGATAACTAAACTGAGATCCCAGTCATTTCACATAATAAAATCCGTCATTACATAATAAAACATTGATAACTAAACTGAGATCCCAGTCATTTCACATAATAAAACATTGATAACTAAACTGAGATCCCAGTCATTTCACATAATAAAACATTGATAACTAAACTGAGATCCCAGTCATTTCACATAATAAAACATTGATAACTAAACTGAGATCCCAGTCATTTCACATAATAAAACATTGATAACTAAACTGAGATCCCAGTCATTTCACATAATAAAACATAAATAATGGTTTATTGATTACTGTTATATAGGACTGTTTTTGTTAAGTCATGATGATGATATAATCTTTATGTTTGCATGAGTCAGTAAATCAATGTAACTGCTAGTGCACACCATAAAATTCTAAACATTTTGGGGGAAAAAATGCCAATAAATTTGGGTAAAGTCAATATATTGTGTAAATTATACTTTCAGGTTTTGAAATTTGAAATGCTCAAGATATGACTCAATATAATTTACATACAACCGAATAGTATAAGGCCACTTGTCAGTGTTCCAAATGGTGAATTTCAACAGAATTTTACCTAGGTATAAATAAAGACTATTGTTTCTTTGTCGCCAGGTGGTCTTTATAGACAGGTTTGACCGTGCATGAAAAAGAAAACACTTAAACTTTAAACATTGCCAAAATCTGTAATTTAGTTTTACTCATAAAGGGATCTTTTGTTAAAAAATAAATATAAAATTAAAGGTATCCGTATACAGTACAAGATTGATTTGATTTGTTAAGTTTTACTTCCTAATAAAGGCCAAGGTCATTTAAGGATGTGTCAGGTAAGAGTTGAAGGAAAGCCGGTGTCACTGGAGAAAAACCACTGACCAGTGGTCAGTACCTTGCAAGTGCCCCACATGGAATTCAAACTTGCGATCCAGAGGTGGAGGACTTGTGGTATTATGTCAGACATTCTGTTGGGGGCCGCACCAGTACAGTAGATACTGACTTCTCAGCCTAATGTGCCAATAAACTGTACCTTAATTCACACATATTCCACACCAATATGTGGTCCTGGAAACTTGTTTGTTGGTTTCGTTCAATGCTTTGAAATTGCCAAATGTGGAAGGAAAGTATTTATTCCATATAGAAGAAACCACATGAGTCTTGTGATATTAAACTCTTATAAATCGGAGATAAATTGTAGTCATTCCACTAGACATAAAGTATATAGCTATATACACTGGTAAACCACTGCTGGGACTTTTAAAGGGCCCTGGTTCACACTGCGATGAAAGACATTACCTTAAATAATTAAGAGGTATTAAATGGCTATGACAGGTCATTTTGAGTTTAGTGTGAAAAGGTTGTCCTACACGTCCCCTACTGTTGTTCACTTATGATATAGGGGTAGTCTACCATGTTTTTAATCATATATAACAAAAATGTCAGACAGGCAAATATAGCTCTTACAGCACATTTAAATAGACGATTCCAGGTTGATATATCAAGTGGTATACATCTTCTAGTGTTTAATTCACTAATAGCCAATTTACAGCTATTATATATTAATGTCTGCATTAAATTGATTCTGTTTGTTCTAGCAGACATGATAATTGTAGCTTCTGTATTAATTCTAACAGGCAAATGGTTTACTCAGCGCAAACTGACCTATCATTTCAAGACTGTTGGATTCAATATGTTGAATTATTAGTTTATTGTTCTATACATAGCCAACAAGCTAGTAAACTAAACCACACTGACCCGCTCCTTTTACATAGAATAGATGTAAAGTGTTCCTTTGGAAATATTAGTCAAATTATGAAACACTGAGTACATAATGATAAATATGGCTTTAAAATTGTTTAGTTCGTGTTAAAAATTAATTTCAGCAACATGTTTACTGTTTGCAATTTATTTGATTGGTACCAAAGAGTACACCCAGTGTATCTTCAATCAAAGTATTTTATATGCAGACAGCCTGTAGGTTGCTGGGATGGAGGGCTACCAAGTTTGTTGAAATGAATGACCTTGACCTTCATTCAAGGTCACAGGGGTCAAAAAGGCTAAAATCTTTAAACGACTTCTTCTCAAGAACCAGAGGGCCCAGGGTACTGATATTTGGCCTGTAGGATGCTGGGATGAAGGGCTACCAAGTTTGTTCAAATAAATGACCTTGACCTTCATTCAAGGTCACAGGGGTCAAATAGGCTAAAATGCTTTAAACAACTTCTTGTGAATAACTAAGAGGCCTAGAGACCTGATATTAGGCCTGTGGCATGCTGGGATGAAGGGCTACCAAGTTTGTTCAAATGAATGACCTTGATCTTCATTCAAGGTCACGGGGGTCGAATAGGCTAAAATCTTTAAATGACTTCTTCTCAAGAACCAGAAGGCCCAGGGTACTGATATTGAGCATGTAGCATGCTTGGATGAAGGGCTACCAAGTTTGTTCAAATAAATGACCTTGACCTTCATTCAAGGTCACAGGGGTCAAATAGGCTATAACCATTTAAACAACATCTTGTGAATAATAAAGAGGATTAGAGACCTGATATTGGGCCTGTGGCATGCTGGGATGAAGGGCTACCAAGTTTGTTCCAATGAATGACCTTGACCTTCATTCAAGGTCACGGGGGTCAAATAGGCTAAAATCTTTAAATGACTTCTTCTCAAGAACTATAAGGCCAAGGGTACTGACATTGGGCATGTAGCATGCTTGGATGAAGGCTATCAAGTTTATTCAAATGAATTACCTTGACCTTCAATCAAGGTCACAGAGGTCAAATAGGCTAAAATCTTTTAACGACTATGTTGTATTGTGAAAACAGGATGTACATACCAGTATTTTATTTATTCACATGTGGATCACTCAACAGTAAGATATGGTAAGAACAGCTAGGGGAGGTAACTCATCAGGTAGCTGGAATATGTTCTAATAATCTGTTGTGAATCAAAAATCTATAAGATTGATGGCTAGACATGCATCCCTACAAATCCCCAGTTTGAATGAAGTGATCACACATTTAATCTCATTGACATTCTTTAGTTTATTGGTGGAATTTTAACTTCACACAGTTATGAACATTAAATTCCTATGAAATTCCATGTTTTTATTTTATTGGTGGAATTTCAAGTTCACATAGTGATGAACATTAAATCTGTAACACATAATGTATGGGGAATTAATTCTTATTTCTTTTGAAACCTTAACAAATAGGGAATGATCATGTAAAGATGCTTTAGATTATTTGGTAATATTACATATTTTATCTATACCATTGATATAGACACAATTAACAATTGACTTGATCTTAACCTTATTTAATTGACTGTGCAATATGTAAATGCAGCGGAAATGGATTGGTCATCGGTGACCAGGTTGCTAATTTAAAATCATTAGACCACCTGGCTAGTGTATTGATGTCCCAGGTTTGAGTCCTAAGGTCTGGCTGCTACTTCTTCTCCTCTCCGGTTATATAGGCCTATCCATAATAGGTTTAAGTTTAAAGAATCTTTGTATTTCATTACTGTTGTAATAGTCCTAACTATCATAATCTTTAATTGTTAGTCAAGTGACTAGAATATTGTACTTTTGTAAAAATAAGATCTTGATTGGTAAATTGTTGGGGTTTGAAACACTATGAATCAAGGAAGGCAATTCTTATACAAAGTTGATGAGTCAGTTACAGCTGTTGACATTTTTATGGTCTTTTTTTAACTCTGGAATGAAATCTGTCTTGCAGTAATTTGTATACTGACTCGATCGTTATGTTTAAGGCTTTAGCTGTATTTTTCTTCTGTTTTGTTCATGACCTTGCAATGAAAGGTGTGGGAGATAAGAAAGGAGGACTTATCACCACTTACACTTTTGGGGTAAAAAAAAGGGTTTCATAATAACAAATAATAAAAAAAATTGAAGTAATGAGCTTGGCATGCTGCAATGAAGAAGCCTTTAAGTAATGTGTCAGTCTACCATCTCAGCACAGTCAAACTAGCTAGTATCAACTAAGACCTAGCGGTGTGGCTTGATCTCATCTGGAATATTTTGCTATACACTCCTCCTTTCTTTTTCAAAGTCTTCACATTAAATAACACAATACCCTATAACAACACTGCTGGTGTTTAGCTGGACATCAATTCTGTCAACGGGAGAGAGGAAAATGTGACCTGAGACTGGGGTTCAAACCCAGGACATCCAAACACTAGCTGTATGCTCTACAAATCGAGCTGTCACAGATGATTGACACAGTTACATTCCACATTAGGATTCTATCAAAAGACTTAATTGTAAGGGATTACAATGCTGGATGAGAATCATTACTTGATATTTACATTTCCATTGTAGCAAGCGCAGTTGGCATTCATCAGTCAATGAACTGCCAATCGCTTATTATGACATCGTCAGCATTGTGACGTCACAAGTGTTGCGCCAGCGGTCATGAAAGATGGCTATTCAAATGGCTGTTTCGTCATTGACATAATTAAATGTATGCTTTCGTTATTCATTATAGATGCAAAAATAGGGATTTCATCATAGAATTGTTACCAGATGTAAATATAAGCATAAACATATATTCAACAAGGAGTGCTTAGGCGTGCTTCATGAAATGGCACAATTCTAAAAAGGAGAGTAAGCACCATAAAGTAGAGGATGATGTACATATAAAATAATTATATTGATCAATGAAGCATGCAGAATTAGCTACATTGATATGCAATAGAAACTGTTATAGCTTATTGAATGGTGTTAAGGGAAATGAAACTAACTAACCCAGCCTCCATATTGCTGTTTTATTACAGTTAAATATTTTTGAAGCACTGGGAAAGTTGGCACCAATGTTGATCGAAGGTGTGACTTTTCTTCTGTAGGTTAATAGTTTATGTTGACTTCAAAAAGAAGAAAGGGATCAAAATCAAAATACAATTTCTTGACTCTCTTTATTCACGTAATTTGATTACGATTAGACTTTATGACAGCTAATGATTTCATAATATTAATATGTCAACTTAAGTATGAAAATAAAGGAAAATTAAATCTTTTTCTGTACAGCCATTTCTAGTTCTTGTTGTAATTGTTAACTTCTATTGATCTTGTTACAGACATTACCATGGAGACGACAGGGTAGATAACTCCTGTGTATTACATTATGGACACAAGTACTGGATTGTCCTTGGTAACATTGCTCCTCTGTATCAATGGTGTTGGAGCATGGATAGGCAAAGATTTCTGGAATTCTCGTTACAGTATCCTGAATTATCCAGGCAAGTGTTCAATTGTTCAATCAAGCTTCTTTCAATTATGTAAGCTCCCCTTTGCGATCATAATAATATTCCACAAAATTACAAAATTAACCGACTTTACATGTACCGTAGCTTGTGTATATTATAAATAATCTGTTGATGATTTTATGATATTTTTTTTCGTGACTTTTTCTAGATTTCTGGGGTCTGTGGTCAGATACGACATCTTACGCTGTAGACCACTATCATTTATCTACTGGTGAATACGGTGGACGAACGTGCTCTGGGTGTAGCTGTAATGAAAAAGACAGAGTTGTCACTGGGTGTTCTGGCTCTGTGTAAGTATTTACTGGATACTTTGTCATTAAACAGGTTTGTCTTCAGTTTGGAAAACATTAATAGAATCTTTCCCATCCTTGAGGGCATACGAAATCACAGCCGAGGGCTGGACATTCACGAATTCATCCGAAAGTGCAGTCTCACGGTACACCCCCATATGATTATTTTTTCTTCCACATGTACATACAAAAGAAAGAAATGAGAATAAATCTGTCATTCCCTTTGGGGCAAGACAGGAGAATCTCAACCCAAGTGGTAAGAATCTTACATTGTCTAACATGAGGCTAATAATCTTATCCGGAGGGTTGAGATTCTCCTGTCTTGCCCCTAAGGGTGTGAATGATTCTTTTTCTCTTACCCTGTGCAGCACTTTGTGTATCACATGCAAAGATCTTGTATAGCTTGTTTTACCCTAGGGTGAGATAAAAAAATCTCACACCAATAAAATTACTGATATATTCTGTCTGTGGTAATTTAGAGAAAGTAGTCTCCAAAGAAACAAACTGCATGTGATATGAACACGAGCCCGACAACTGCAAGTCGACATTGATGGAAAATCTAACATTGATGATGTCATCAACAATATATGCCACCGTTTGGCGGATCATCATGTAATTGCTTTGTCCATACTTCCAACATTATATATAATCAACTGGCATAATAAGTGAGGTTCTTGGTAGAAATGCTTCTTGTGGATGAATACTTTTCTTTTTTTTCTTTCAAGAATAGTAGAAAATAATCAAAGATGAGTCTACCAAGCAGATACAAATTTAAAAAAAAATCTCTGAAGAGAATTTGGATGGTCAGCACTTGGAAAACCTTGTGCTTATCCCTCAGAACTTTCACTTGGTTAAAGATATTCCTCTATAAGATGCATTTTGCTGACAAAGCTGATGGTGATTGATTACTTCTTTTATAACAAATTTCATTGAAAAGCATTCTGTTCTATTGGATTTTTCAAAGCAATTTGACATTATCATAAAAATACAGTTGATCACAATGTCATGTTGAATGCTACTTTCCTAATTTGAATGAAGAAGTTTACAATGTTTGCTGAAAGATTTTATTTCATTGTATCAGACTTGAGATATGACTCATGCAGTTGTATTTCTAATTCCCCATGTGTATATAAAGATTCATCTGTTCACAAAACACAAATAGCATGACACAATGTATAAAAGACTGAGCTTCTTAAAATGTTTGATCAGTGACAAGACGTGTTTGAATGTTTAAGATTAAGATTCATGGATCCATAATACTGCACAGTTAATTATGACTGTCATATAACAACAATTTCTTTGCTTCCCTTTTCAGGTATTTGAAGAATTATGTGTTTGATAACTTGACGGTAGATTCCTTTGGTTCCCTGGCTTCGGTCACAACAATGTAAGTGTAACCTTACTCACCACACAATGGTGCTACACTGACATAGATGTAAATGTAATTTTAACCCGACAAACTATATGGCTATGAATTAAAGTGAGAACATCTGGTAAATATGGATTGTTCAAATGTTCTTTTGTTATATCTTATCAGTCTGGACTGAAGTACCACTCGGCATTTAAATTACCGTATTTGACCCAATCAAGCGCCCCTCCCTCTTTTTTAGTCTTCAATATAACTTGCTTCAAATTAAAATTTATTTATGGCTTACTTTGTTGAATAAGTTTATGAAAGAATAGTCCAATGTTTGTTTCTATTAAGCACCCCTTATTTGCTTCAATTTTTGAAGCACCCTGGACACTTATTGGGTCGAATATGGTATAAGCAAATAAGTGAAATTTGGGTCACAAAGTGTACAGGTAAATTAATGTTCTACAGATGTCACTATTATTAACCTTTCTTTTCATACATTATCTGATTTATTACTTGCGTTTAAACAAAAATACATTTTTTCTTTCTGTATTGTGTCTTTAAATGAGGTATTCATTATAAAAGCTGAAATTTATACGGTACAAAGTATTTCCAATGACAATGTTCACTATAGATTCCCACATTATATAACTCAGCAAAGTTGTGATTCTGTTAGACAAGTGTCCTTGATCTGCAGTCCACACTTTTTGTAAGTGTCATAAGATTTTAAGTGTCCATGTATATTGCTAGGTTGTCACCAAGGTTATTTTGTCTTTGCATATATAGCGTAACCTCCCTTGTGGGTAGGTATCCATGGTGAAGTCATTTTTTTGAGTGAATCACCATTTTCTCCAAACCAAAAAAAAAGACTTTTCGCTTGCAAACACATGCCATTTTAATCAATACTTACTTAACAAAGGCAAATAACTCTGAAATATACAAATACAAAATGACACAAGAATATGTTACAATTGTGATTTGATAATGAAGTTGTATGTATGATTTCAAATATCATAAAATAATAAAAATTTTGATATATTTTAACAATTTACAGTGACACCATTCTGTATGCTTTTTCAGTAAAATCATCAATGTACCAACATTTGTGTTGATTGAGAAGGGACTTCTGACTTCAATGACAAGTTTGACAGAGCTGTGAGTATGAAATAGATATGTGTTGCAAATAAATGTCTGAATAGCTTGTATCTGCCCTGTATATGTTTGTCTCATGAGATGAGGTAGACTTTATTTAACCTTTTCATATATATTATATACCTGAAATATGATTTCTGATATCCATTCATTCTGTAGGGGTGAAGTGTTGAAGATTACCAGTGTAGAGTTCTACCTTTAGATTTTGAGTTTGTGAATATGACAGGGACAATAAAAATGATAGCGACAAATATCTCTATAAGCCCCCTGAAATTGTCTTTCAATATTTTGATATACATGTATAGTATAAAGTATTAAGTACTTGACATGTGTTCAGGTGAAACAATTCAATGTTACAGTAGTTATTACTGATATTTCATTGCAGGACCATCACCAAGACTGGGTTGACGGCTGTACCAGATGTGTCCAACACTGCCCTGACACAAATGTGAGAGCTTCATTCATTACAATGCATAATAGTTTAGTTGTATATATTTACCTTGATGGGTCATTATGGTCCAAAATTCAATGGTCAAAATATGTCTTTCAAATTACAAAAGTGTATGTAACAACAACAAAAAATTAACAAAAAATATGGTCTCTATTTTTTTTTTTTTTTTGTTGCAGGATGCTGGGAGAAAATGCTATTAATCTGTTCAGTCATAACTACACCAAGATTAACTGGCCTTCAACTCTCACAAAAGTGTAAGCAAAAATTTGTTTTCCATACTTTCATGCAAATATTCTGTATTTGCATATTACAGAGTTATCTACCCTTGCGGGTAGGTATTTATTGTGACGTCATGAGTTTGTAAACGTAACGTCATACTTTTTGGAGAAAACAATGTGAATTGCGCTCACAAAATAATGACTTAAAGATGCTCCACTGCCGACAGAGCATAAATGATACTTGTCATTTGAGTAATAATTAGTATTTAATTGTGTATATGTATGACTAATTAACATAAAAAATAATATAAATAATTTACTTTGCTTTTCGTGCATGTGCAATCAGTACTTCATTCTATATAGGATATAGTGCCATGGAATTTTTTCGGGATGCAATTATTTATTTTTTATATTTCTAACTTGAAGTAAAATTAGAAGCTCAAATTTTTCAATGGTGGTAATGGTGTAAAGTGAGTAACTGAAGATAAATACTCAATCGTCTGTTCCTGTTTTTGATAGTGAAAAAAATCATTTGTCAGTGGTGGAGCATCTTTAAAATTTGATACTTAGCCACAAAGCTCTGTAATATGCAGAGAAGGAATAGGATCTTTTATAGGCGATTTTAGTATTAAGAAGTTTTAAAAATTAAAACTTTGAGATGAGTTTCATAATTAGCATATAAAATGAACACTTAAAGATATTTTTACCAGAAATCACATAACTACAACATTTCGAAGAATCTTGCGATCAAATGGATTTCTAAAATACAGCGGAATTGCCACCATTTTATCCCGCTGTCATTTTATAGTTTCTGTCATGATGTCACGATGAATTTCTAGCCATATCACATTAGTGACATGCAAAAATATCACACAGGCAAAAATCACCGAAATCACGAACATCCGAAAATCTGGCGGATTATGTGATAAAAAATAAATAAATCCATTAAGACTGGACTTTTGGAAATCACATGATTTATTTATTGCCGTGATGTTTGTAGATGAATATTGATTTTTCAGCTCTTTGATTGAGAACAGAATTAGTATGATACCGACAGGCTATTTTAGTGGGAGCAGCATTGAGTACCTGTGAGTATCCATATTACATTTTTATTCTTATTTTTTGGTACTGAGATGATTAATTATTCTATTATCTAAAATTCTATCCTTAAATATTCCATCATTAAATTCTCTATCGTTTAATACTCAATATCTTAAATATTTTTTATCAAAACATCTTTCAGTTGATTGCTTTGGAGATTCATCCCTTACGATTGTTGACTATTGAAAGTTTTTAAAGACTCCTGTCCATTGAAAGTGCAAAGTGATTTTGATACATGTTTTTGTGAATTTCTCAAGTTACATCACAATCACTGGTCACAAAGTCCTTTTGTCTTACTTCTATACAAAGAGTTTAAGATTTTTTAATTAGAAGTTTGTTTGATTGGTATACAGTGGTTTGAGTAGAAACAGTCTGAGATATGTCCCTGGATCAGCTCTGAAGGACGTCAATACACTCCTGTTTCTGTGAGTACCAGACATTTGTGGATTTAAACTCTAAAACATTAATTGTGTTGTTTGGAATTAAAAATTATTCACCACTGAAAATTTATTGAGGACTATTCAAGCAAATTGCCAGACTAGCCAAAGAAAACATTAAATAAGGCTGATTTCAAACCCAGACACATTATTTCTACAGAAGGTTGAATAACATAATTAAACTCCAAATATCATAATTTTGGTAGCAAATTTCATAAGTGGAGTGGAGACTAGTTATATCTTATTATTTACTTTTTTTTTTTCTTTGAAAAAAATACAAATGAATGTTCATCAATTTTTAGCTCACCTGGCCTGAAGGGCCGGTGAGCTTATGTCATGGCGCGGCGTCCGTAGCTAGTCCGTCCGTCAACATTTCCTTTAAATCGCTACTAGTCATAGAGCTCTGCATGGAATGTAACCAAATTTGGCCAGAAATATCCTTGGGGGAAGCGAAACAGAGTTTGTTTAAACTTTGGCTCTGACCCCTAGGGGGCAGGAGGGGCGGGGCACAATAGGGAAATAGAGGTAAATCCTTTAAATTGCTACATATTTGGCCAGAAACATCCTTTGGGGAAGAGGAACAGAGTTTGTATAACTTTTGGTTCTGACATCCTTTAAATCGCTACTTGTCAAAGAGATCTGCATTGAATGTAACCAAATTTGGCCAGAAATATCCTTGGGGGGAAGGGGAACAGAGTTTGTATAAATTTTGGTTCTGACCCCTAGGGGGCAGGAGGGGTGGGACGCAATAGGAGAAATAGAGGACAATCCTTCAAATCGCTACTAGTCATAGAGTTCTGAATGGAATATAACCAAATTTGGCCACAAACATCCTTTGGGGAAGGGGAACTTTGTTTGTATAAATTTTGGCTGTAACCCCCTGGAGCAGAAAGAATGGGTCTCAATAGTGAAATTAGAGGTAAATATTAAATTCCTTCAGAAAAGAAACAATGATCCTGTAATCAGAACATTACTTGGCATTGCAATAACCAGGTGAGCGATACAGGCCCTCTGGGCCTCTTGTACAAGTGAATGTTTATTGATTTTACAAATTAATGTTTATTATCTTTACATATTATGTTTATTATTTTTACAAATATGTTAATTAGTTTTACAAATTATTGTTTATTATTTTTTTCAAATTAATGTATCTTACTGTTACAGAGGTGTTGATGAGAATCTGATTACAGGTGTGTCCAGATCTCACCTGTCCTACTTTGCATCCTCCCAGCTAAAACACCTGTAAGTACAATAAAAAAAATTGTTGGATAGTTGATTATGCTTTTAACAGCCTAGGTTATATATGGACAGTCTCAGTATAGGCCTGCATATATATGCTATGTGTGCACGTTCTATACTTGTTTGTGTATTTTGTGAGACTTTTGAAATATTGTGTCTCCTTGTGATAGTGAAAACTGTTGCTGTTCTGGACCATACTTACACTAGCTAGCCAATGATGCAGAACAACACACTCTACCTGGCCACATGATAGTGAATTAATGAAGATTTGTGAAACTGGGGCCAGGAGGAAAAGTCGCAATGTTAATATTGATGTATTTAAATGAGGTTTTTGGAAATTTTGGAATGCATGTTGGAATTGAATAAACGTCTGTTATCAATCCATGTTACATTAAACTTTAACTGGTTTGTTCCAAGATCTTTGTGCTCTTCATAAAATCATAAACAACAAGTTAAGGTTTGCTGGAAGAATTTAGTAGTGCATGAACATTTTGAAGTGTTTCTAACATGAGTAATACAGTTCAATATTTTCTGTTTTTGGACAGTAACCTGAGTAACAATGCCATAAGATACATTCAGCCCATGGCTTTTGAACAGATTGGCAACCTTAAAGTTCTGTAAGTATTGAATCCCATTCAGTTCAAAGAGCTTTGGTTGAAATCGGAAAAAAGAACGTAGCTCTTTACAACTTATAAACAAACAGTTCAATTTAAGCTAAAAAAAAAGCAGTTTCTAGTAAATCTTTGATTTCCATAACATTTCTGATAGACTATAGCTGTTTAATATTCTACTGTAAACCATTTTCTTTTCTTTTGTGCCTGTTGAATCAGTTTGATTAGAAGATTTGCGTTTACGACTTTGAAATCTTATGTAAATATCTATCAATATCAATGAGGTTTATATGCATTTGTGGAGATAAACATTTGAGAATATAAAGTGATAGTGAATTTTGCGAAAGTAAATGGCTTGCGAAAGAATGTTCGTTTACTCTACATCGCTGGCATTTAACTCATTTCTAAATCACAATATAGAAATACCTTTTCATGAAATGTAATCTGTAAACAGTTTTTGAAAGTTATAAAATATGTATTTTCACAGGGAACTCCACAATAATGAGCTGACAACACTAACGAAAGGAGTGTTTGCCAACATGCCAAATCTTCTACATTTGTAAGTGCTCATCAATATATAATGTAGAACACGGCTATAACTAACCTATGGCAATCGAAAAAGGAAAATCGCTTTGTTATATGCATTGTTCATTTTACAGACTTATCTTATAGAAACCATGATGGGAAATGAAACTTGCTCTTATAAACATGAATTTGTTGTGAGTGTGTTTGTTATAAACTTGTTTAAATGTACTCTAAACATTAATTACCTGTTATCATATTTTACTGTTCAGACTTTTAATACTAAATTGTGCTAGTAGTATCCTAATTAAAATAGGCTGATCATATCAAAATGATAAATGGTTCTCGTGATGATAAAAAGACTTGTTTGATTTGATACAATGAGCTTTTGTGATGATCATATCAAAATGATTTTCAGAGATTTAGTTTAAAAAAACAAACCAACCACTCTGATGTATATTAAATATCTTAAGGGAAAATCTAAAAGAAGAGAAAATATCATTCTTTCCATTAAATGACATAGATCATTCTATGATTGGTGTCAAGATTCCTCAGGGATATCTTGTTATGATCATATGGAAATGCCATCTTTCAGAGATTTGGTGAAGAACAAGTTAACTATTCTAGAGGAGGATAGTGTAACAAACTTGGCAGCCCTGGAAACACTGAAGCTACACAGTCAGCTTCAGGGGAATGGTCTGACTAACATCTACTACAACGCCTTCAAAAACATTAACGGCAACCTCACAAATCTGTAAGTATTCAAACACATCATCGACAATCTCACAAATCTGTAAGTATTCAAACACATCAACGGCAACCTCACAAATCTGTAAGTATTCAAACACATCATCGACAATCTCACAAATCTGTAAGTATTCAAACACATCAACGGCAACCTCACAAATCTGTAAGTATTCAAACACATCATCGACAATCTCACAAATCTGTAAGTATTAACTGTAAGTATTCAAACACATCAACGGTAACCTCACAAATCTGTAAGTATTCAAACACATCAACGGCAATCTCACAAATCTGTAAGTATTCAAACACATCAACGGCAATCTCACAAATCTGTAAGTATTCAAACACATCAACGGCAATCTCACAAATCTGGAAGTATTCAAACACATCAACGTCAATCTCACAAATCTGTAAGTATAAAAACACATCAACGGCAATCTCACAAATCTGTAAGTATTCAAACACATCAACGGCAATCTCACAAATCTGTAAGTATTCAAAAACATCAACGGCAATCTCACAAATCTGTAAGTATTCAAACACATCAACGGCAATCTCACAAATCTGTAAGTATTCAAACACATCAACGGCAATCTCACAAATCTGTAAGTATTCAAACACATCAACGGCAATCTCACAAATCTGTAAGTATTCAAAAACATCAACGGCAATCTCACAAATCTGTAAGTATTCAAACACATCAACGGCAATCTCACAAATCTGTAAGTATTCAAACACATCAACGGCAATCTCACAAATCTGTAAGTATTCAAACACATCAACGGCAATCTCACAAATCTGTAAGTATTCAAACACATCAACGGCAATCTCACAAATCTGTAAGTATTCAAACACATCAACGGCAATCTCACAAATCTGTAAGTATTCAAAACATCAAGCAATCTCAAATCTGTAAGTATTCAAACATCAACGGCAATCTCACAAATCTGTAAGTATTCAAAACACATCAACGGCAATCTCACAAATCTGTAAGTATTCAAACACATCAACGGCAATCTCACAAATCTGTAAGTATTCAAACACATCAACGGCAATCTCACAAATCTGTAAGTATTCAAAAACATCAACGGCAATCTCACAAATCTGTAAGTATTCAAAAACATCAACGGCAATCTCACAAATCTGTAAGTATTCAAACACATCAACGGCAATCTCACAAATCTGTAAGTATTCAAAACACATCAACAGCAATCTCACAAATCTGTAAGTATTCAAACACATCAATGGCAATCTCACAAATCTGTAAGTATTCAAACACATCAACACAATCTCACAAATCTGTAAGTATTCAAAAACATCAACGGCAATCTCACAAATCTGTAAGTATTCAAACACATCAACAGCAATCTCACAAATCTGTAAGTATTCAAACACATCAATGGCAATCTCACAAATCTGTAAGTATTCAAACACATCAACGAGCAATCTCACAAATCTGTAAGTATTCAAACACATCAACAGCAATCTCACAAATCTGTAAGTAAAACACAATCAAACTGGCATAACATCAACAATCTCACAAATCTGTAAGTATTCAAACACATCAACGGCAATCTCACAAATCTGTAAGTATAATTCCAACACATCAACAACAATCTCACAAATCTGTAAGTATTCAAACACATCAACGGCAATCTCACAAATCTGTAAGTATTCAAACACATCAACAGCAATCTCACAAATCTGTAAGTATTCAAACACATCAACGGCAATCTCACAAATCTGTAAGTATTCAAACACATCAACGGCAATCTCACAAATCTGTAAGTATTCAAACACATCAACGGCAATCTCACAAATCTGTAAGTATTCAAACACATCAACGGCAATCTCACAAATCTGTAAGTATTCAAACACATCAACGGCAATCTCACAAATCTGTAAGTATTCAAACACATCAACGGCAATCTCACAAATCTGTAAGTATTCAAACACATCAACGGCAATCTCACAAATCTGTAAGTATTCAAACACATCAACGGCAATCTCACAAATCTGTAAGTATTCAAAACACATCAACGCAATCTCACAAATCTGTAAGTATTCAAACACATCATCAACGGCAATCTCACAAATCTGTAAGTATTCAAACACATCAACAGCAATCTCACAAATCTGTAAGTATTCAAACACATCAACGGCAATCTCACAAATCTGTAAGTATTCAAACACATCAACAGCAATCTCACAAATCTGTAAGTATTCAAACACATCAACAGCAATCTCACAAATCTGTAAGTATTCAAACACATCAACGGCAACCTCACAAATCTGTAAGTATTCAAAAACATCAACGGCAATCTCACAAATCTGTAAGTATTCAAACACATCAACGGCAATCTCACAAATCTGTAAGTATTCAAACACATCAACGGCAATCTCACAAATCTGTAAGTATTCAAACACATCAACGGCAATCTCACAAATCTGTAAGTATTCAAACACATCAATCGGCAATCTCACAAATCTGTAAGTATTCAAACGCATCATCAACAGCAACCTCACAAATCTGTAAGTATTCAAACACATCAACGGCAATCTCACAAATCTGTAAGTATTCAAACACATCAACGGCAACCTCACAAATCTGTAAGTATTCAAACACATCAACGACAATCTCACAAATCTGTAAGTATTCAAACACATCAACGACAATCTCACAAATCTGTAAGTATTCAAACACATCAACGGCAATCTCACAAATCTGTAAGTATTCAAACACATCAACGGCAATCAAACAAATCTACAAGTACTCAAACACATCAACAAACTCTCAAATCTGTAAGTATTCAAACACATCAACAGCAACCTCACAAATCTGTAAGTATTCCAACACATCAACGGCAAACAAACAAATCTATGAGTACTCAAACACATCAACAACAACCTCACAAATCTGTAAGTATTCAAACACATCAACGGCAATCTCACAAATCTGTAGTATTCAAACATGTCAACGGCAATCTCTACAAATCTGTAAGTATTCAAACACATCAACGGCAATCTCACAAATCTGTAAGTATTCAAACACATCAATGGCATTCTCACAAATCTGTAAGTATTCAAACACATCAACGACAACCTCACAAATCTGTAAGTATTCAAACACATCAACAACAACCTCACAAATCTGTAAGTAGTATTCAAACACATCAACGGCTGTAAGTATCATCAAGCAATCTCACAAATCTGTAAGTATTCAAACACATCAACGGCAATCTCACCAATCTGTAAGTATTCAAAAACATCAACGGCACTCACAAATCTATAAGTATTCAAAAACATCAACGGCAATCTCACAAATTTGTAAGTATTCAAACACACCATGGACAATCTCACAAATCTGTAAGTATTCACACACACAATCGACAATCTGACAAATCTGTAAGTATTCAAAAACACCATGGACAATCAAACAAATCTGTAAGTAAACTCACAAACATCAATAACAAACTCACAAACATCAACAATAATCTCACAAACATCCACAACAATCTCACAAACAACAACAAAATCACAAACATCAACAACAAACTCACAAACATCAACAACAAACTCACAAACATCAACAACAAACAACATCAATAACAAACTCACAAACATCAACAACAAACATCAACAACAAACTCACAAACAACAACAACAAACTCACAAACATCAACAACAAACTCACAAACATCAACAACAAACTCACAAACATCAACAACAAACTCACAAACATCAACAACAAACTCACAATCATCAACAACAATCTCACAAACATCAACAACAATCTCTCAAACATCAACAACAATCTCACAAACATCAACAACACTCTCACAAACATCAACAACAAACTCACAAACATCAACAACACTCTCACAAACATCAACAACACTCTCACAAACATCAACCACAAACTCACAAACATCAACAACACTCTCACAAACATCGACAACAAACTCACAAACATCAACAATCTCACAAACATCAACAACAAACTCACAAACAACAACAACAAACTCACAAACATCAACAACAAACTCACAAACACCATAAACACTCTCACAAACATCAACAACAAACTCACAAACAACAACAACAAACTCACAAACATCAACAACAAACTCACAAACATCAACAATAAGCTCACAAACATCAACAACAAACTCACAAACATCAACAACAAATTCACAAACATTGACAACAAACTCACAAACATCAACAAACTCACAAACAACAACAAACTCACAAACATCAACAACAAACTCACAAACATCAACAACAAACTCGCAAACATCAACAACAATCTCACAAACAACAACAAACTCACAAACATCAACAACAAACTCACAAACATTATCAACACTCTCACAAACATCAACAACAATCTCACAAACATCGACAACAATCTCACAAACATCGACAGCAATCTCACAAACAACAACAAACTCACAAACATCAACAACACTCTCACAAACATCAACAACAATCTCACAAACATCAGCAACACTCTTACAAACATCAACAACAATCTCACAAACATCAACAACAATCTCACAAACATCAACAACACTCTTACAAACATCAACAACAATCTCACAAACATCAACAACAAACTCACAAACATCAACAACAAACTCACAAACATCAACAACAAACTCACAAACATCAACAACAAATTCACAAACATCGACAACAAACTCACAAACATCATCAACACTCTCACAAACATCAACAACAATCTCACAAACATCAACAACAAACTCACAAACATGAACAACAAACTCACAAACAACAACAATATCACAAACAACAACAAACTCACCAACATCAACAACAATCTCACAAACATCAACAACAATCTCACAAATATCAACAACACTCTCAGAAACATCAACAACAATCTCACAAACATCAACAACACTCTTGCAATTATTGATGGCAATTGTCAATAAAAGATGGGTTGTTAATTGAAATGGAAAACATTATTTATGTATCGTTTATATTTTATATGATACTTTATTTTATTAATGATGTATTGTAGGTGGGTGAGTGACAATGCCCTGACCAGCTATCCTTATTTTATATGATACATTGTTTTATTAATGATGTATTGTAGGTGGGTGAGTGACAATGCCCTGACCAGCTATCCTTATTTTAGACCAGCTATCCTTATTTTATATGATACATTGTTTTATTAATGATGTATTGTAGGTGGGTGAGTGACAATGCCCTGACCAGCTATCCTTATTTTATTTGATACATTATTTTATTAATGATGTATTGTAGGTGGGTGAGTGACAATGCCCTGACCAGCTATCCTTATTTTATATGATACATTGTTTTATTAATGATGTATTGTAGGTGGGTGAGTGACAATGCCCTGACCAGCTATCCTTATTTTATATGATACATTGTTTTATTAATGATGTATTGTAGGTGGGTGAGTGACAATGCCCTGACCAGCTATCCTTATTTTATATGATACATTGTTTTATTAATGATGTATTGTAGGTGGGTGAGTGACAATGCCCTGACCAGCTATCCTTATTTTATATGATACATTGTTTTATTAATGATGTATTGTAGGTGGGTGAGTGACAATGCCCTGACCAGCTATCCTTATTTTATATGATACATTGTTTTATTAATGATGTATTGTAGGTGGGTGAGTGACAATGCCCTGACCAGCTATCCTCACGCTGTCTTGTCAGAACAACAATATGACAAGCTTACCAAAGTGTAAGTATGAGACTTCACAATATTGTTAGCTCACTTATTTTAGAAGTTACCTGGTACCATATTTCAATGATGAGCCAAAACATGTTAAGATGTCGATATAAAGATTGTTATATTTTATTTTGTGCCAGATGGTTTATACAAAGTATAATTGAGCTTATTATTTCTGTATAGTTCTGCTTAATGTATCAGTTTTTAAAACCATGCATAATTCCATAGATGAATTATTCACTGGTATCCTTTTTTGAGGTTTAGAACTATCATATCATTATGTGGATAGAAATATCAGGAACAATGATAATGTAAGCATACCTATATCAGTAATCACCTCTGTATAAAGACCACCTCTGCATAAAGACCATCTCTGTATAAAGACCATCTCTGTATAAAGACTACCTCTGTATAAAGACCACCTTTGTATAAAGACCACCTCTGTATAAAGACCAGTATAAGACTACCTCTGTATAAAGACCACTCTCTTTGTATAAAGACCACCTCTGTATAAAGACCATCTCTGTATAAAGACCATCTCTGTATAAAGACTACCTCTGTATAAAGACCACCTTTGTATAAAGACCACCTCTGTATAAAGACCATCTCTGTATAAAGACTACCTTCTTATAAAGACCACCTCTGTATAAGGACCATCTCTGTATAAAGACTACCTTCTTATAAAGACCACCTCTGTATAAGGACCATCTCTGTATAAAGACTACCTACTTATAAAGACCACCTCTGTTAAAGACCACCTTTGTATAAAGACCACCTCTGTATAAAGGCCATCTACTTATAATGACCACCTATTTAGAAAGACCACATTCTGAGGGTCTTATATGGCCAATTTTAACACAATTTGACCTCACATAGGTGATTACTGATATATGTATATCTACAGTTATAATTTAGCATTTTAATGTCCTGTCTGATTGTCTAATAATTTGTATTTTTTCATTAAAGATTCCTGTTGATTACTATTGTTTTTTTATAGGTTTATTGACAACAACCGAATCACCAACATGACCCTTTATGGTGTTGACGGCTTCTCTCCCACAGCCCTGAATTTACACGAAAAGCGACAGAGGAACTTTGTACTGTGGAGAACCTCTCCAAACATCCGCTATATGTAGGTTCTTTTGATGTGAACCAAAGACATAGTTGTGGTATCCACAAGTAAAAGTTACAAGCTGTCTGACTTTCAGGGTTGTAGAATAAAACTATTCAAAAAGATCACAATTATTGAAACATTCTTGTTAAAATCTTCTGTGAGAAGAATGTGTTTTTGCTTGCAGTGGTTATGTTTATAGTTCATCAGACCATAGGTCAAGGTGCCCTTTGCAATAATATTTCTATTAGTACTTTATGAGAATTTCAAAATTATTTGTTTGTATTGTTACATATATCTGCATGTTTTAATACTGTGATCCATATATTTCCACTCCAATTTGATCCCACTCTTCCTTTCCATGAATTTAATTGTTACATATTATGTTGTTGCTAGATCCTGTTTATCTCTTATCCAATCAATTGGAGAGTTCCTGTCCATGAATTTCATTGATTGCATATGTTTCTATATTCAGGTATCTTCACTCCAATTTGATTCCTGAGTTCCTGTCCATGAATTTCATTGTTGCATATGTTTCTGTATTCCAGGTATCTTCACTCCAATTTGATTCCTGAGTTCCTGTCCATGAATTTCATTGTTGCATATGTTTCTATATTCCAGGTATCTTCACTCCAATTTGATTCCTGAGTTCCTGTCCATGAATTTCATTGTTGCATATGTTTCTATATTCCAGGTATCTTCACTCCAATTTGATTCCTGAGTTCCTGTCCATGAATTTCATTGTTGCATATGTTTCTATATTCCAGGTATCTTCACTCTAATTTAATTCCTGAGTTCCTGTCCACGGATTTCTGTGATCTGACCATCCTGTACTACCTAAATCTGGCTGCCAACCTCCTCACCAATGATAAATTCCCTGACGATGTAATGACCTGTCTGACGTATCTTAACTCTTTGTAAGTATTTATATCTATATTGATAATAAATGTGAAAGATTAAAATATTTTTATCTCACCTGGCACGAAGGGTGGTGAGCTTATGTCATGGCACGGCTTCCATCCTTCGTCCGTCCGTCTGTCAACATTTCCTTTAAAACGCTACTAGTCATAGAATTCTGAATGAATTCTAACCAAATTTGGCCAGAAACTTCCTTGGGGGAAGGGGAACAGAGTGTGTATAAATTTTGGCTCTGACCCCCTAGGGGCAGGGGGAACAGGGACCATTAAGCAAATAGAGGTAAATCCTTTAAAACGCTACTAGTCATAGAATTCTGAATGAATTCTAACCAAATTTGGCCAGAAACTTCCTTGGGGGAAGGGGAACAGAGTGTGTATAAATTTTGGCTCTGACCCCCTAGGGGCAGGGGGAACAGGGACCATTAAGCAAATTTAGCCAGAAACATCCTTGAGGGAAGGGAACAGTGTTTGTATTAATTTTGGCTCTGACCCCCTAGGGGCAGGAGGGGCAGGGCCAAATAGGGGAAATAGAGGTAAATCCTTTTAATTGCTGCTATTTATAAAATTCTGCATTGATTGTAACCAAGTTCGGCCAGAAACTATCTGGAAAAGGGGAACAGTTGTAATATGAATTTTGGCTCTGATCTTCTGTAGCAAAATGAGTGGGGCCTAATAGGGAAATTAGAGGTAAATATTTAAACTCCTTCATAAAGAAACCAGTGAACCTATATTCAGAACATTACTTGGCACTACAAACCATTTGAGTGATACAAGCCCTCTGGGACTCTTGTTTGATGATCAGTTTTAAGTGAGCTTTTCCTGCCATCCATCCAATTTTTTTTTATCTTTCAGGGATTTGAGCAGTAACCAGTTCCAGTACGTTCCACAAACTGTCCGCTCGGCTAACATGACGTCCCTACAAAGTCTACAGCTGGACAGTAACTATCTGACCTTCATAGAAACAGGAACTTTCTCACAACTCCCGGCAATAGTGACTATGTAAGTATTAAGTCGTAATGAATTTCCAGTGATATTTGAAAAGTATTTTAAGTTCAAAACAAAATTTCTGGATGCTAAATAAATATTTATTTCGACCATGTATATATTTTTGTAGCAGGGGTACAAGATAAATCAAACAGACATTATCATCATAAATAATTAAAATGGCAGTTTGTTCCACCTTCGTTTTCACTATCAAAATAAAATTTTGATGCAGGTTTTAAATATCTCATAAAATATTTCTAAGTAAGCTAAAATTAATGCCATAACTTTAGCATGTTTAAACTTAATGAATTAGCACACAACAACTGGTCGTTTTCTCAAAAATGAAGGCGAGACTTATAACTACTTTCAGTATGGAATCTGGAAAGAATATTAAGTACGGTAGAATGAGTTAAATGGATTAGGTAGCGATATTAATGAGATTGATTGGCAATATTAATTGGATTAAGTTGGCAATATTAATTGGATTAAGTTGGCAAAATTAATTGGATTAATTGGCAATATTAATTGGATTAAGTTGGATATAATAAATTAATTGCATATAATTTGGCATAAAGTTGGCAAATTAATTGATTATGTAGTGATATTTATGAGATTGATTGGCAATTTTAATTGGATTAAGTTGGCAATATTAATTGGATTATGTAGCCATATTAATGAGATTAATTGGCAATTTAATTGATTAATATTAATTGGATTTGTAGCCTATTAATAGATTAATTGGCAATATTAATTGGATTTGGCAATATTAATTGGATTATGTTAGTGATATTAATGAGATTGATTGGCAATATTAATTGGATTAAGTTGGCAAAATTAATTGGATTATGTAGCAATATTAATGAGATTGATTGGCAATATTAATTGGATTAAGTTGGCAATATTAATTGGATTATGTTAGCGATATTAATTAGCATATCTTTGCATTATTAATTGGATTATGTTGCTTCGTTGTAGATCCCTCGGCAGTAACAACATAGTAGTTATAGAAAACGATTCTTTCCCTTCCACTATCACTTCCATGTAAGTTAAACTGTAATAGACATAATACCGGTGAACAATAGTTCACTACCGAGTTTCACTGAAGGCTTTTACAACAAAAAAAATAATTGAATAGGTGTTTCTTAGAATTATAATATTTCTTGACAGTAAATAATTTCAAAATTCCAAAATTTTCGTATGCGTAGTAACTTAATTATTAACCGACATATAATGAATCAATAACATATCTGCTATTTTTACTTAACAATCTACCTCTCTGAATATAGATAATTTTCACATATGCAACCATTATGAAGATGCAAAAGTTACTTTAAAATATTTTCAACATGAGTTTATCTAATTAATTAATGTTTTATAGTGGCCTAGGAAGCAACTGTTTTCGATTCACACACAACAATCCCTTTACGAACCTCGCCTCATTGACAACTCTCACACTGTCCGGCAACCAGATCAGTGTCATTCCTGACACAGCATTCACCAACTGTACTGCACTCACAGACCTGTAAGTATTAAGTATTGCCCTCACAGACATATTTAGTATTTTGATTGCCCTTGCTTACTTTTAAATTAAGATGGTTTGTTATACATGTGTTGAACAGCATTACCATATAATCCCATTTTGTTTTCTCAGTCAGCTGGATTCCAACAACATTGGCTGGCTGACAAAGGTGATGTTTTCTGACTGTCCACTGACCTACCGTTTCTCGGCTTCCAATAATGACATTGCTTATATAGAAGATGGGACATTCGCCCACATCAGCAGTCTCACATATCTGTGAGTTTTATTGGAGGGGTATAACCAAAAATAAGTTATTTTCTTCCGTAAAAGTTTTGTTTTTGGCCACAGTCAGCAATGCGTTTGTGGTGACCATGCATACAGCCATGATCTTTCGCTGATAATTAGTTGTGTCTATTTGACCAATGCTAGATCATATTGCTCCATTCTTTGGAGAACAAATAAAACTTTTTCAGCCCACTATTAGCACATGTCAATTTATGATTATGCATAGATTTATATTGATTAAATCTATATAGGATGGCCAGAGTAATGGTAATATAAATTAGACATATACATAAAAGTTTATAAAGAAAACTAATAAATGCACTCGAGCTCAATGTTCAATGTTTTATTTCTCTGAAAAATACGATGTTTAAGAATAAAAAATCAGACAATATCACAACCAATACCTTCATGCCATAGGAGATCACAGACTATACAAAATTACAAAATATAGAGAACGGAAATTGGTATGTTTTAGGAACCTTCAGGACAACAAGCTCACCCGATATCCAAAAGGTGGTGACTTTTCAAACTTAAATGTGAATTATCTGAATCTGGGCAATAACAGATTCACAGAGGTTCCTGCCGGTGTATTCAGTGGCACAGTTGTTGGAAATAACTTGTGAGTAAATGTTTTTAAATTACTGTAAACTAAATGTTTTTACATGCAATTTACTAATTTCAAAATCCAAGCGTATTTACACCTTTTATACTTATCTAGGAATTTCCATTGCCAGTATTTTTATATCTGCGAATGTTTATATATTATAATCTTTGCGAACTTGTTTTGAAATGGAAATTGTGAAATTTATTAGCCATGAAGTTGGTTTACATTTTACTGTTATGATTTTATAGGTTAGATAAATATGTATCAGCTAAAGGCTGCTTAATTATTTTAATGCTATATTTGTTAAAACATTCTGTTTATGCCCACTCCATGACATTTGGAGCATACAATATTACCCATATACATCCCTATCGCATCACGTCCGGCCTCTGTCTCGTCCCCCTAATCTTATCTATATAAATTCAGAATTATATGTCAATTAATTGACCTTCATACATACTATACATTGTAATGTTTAATAAAAAGATAAACACTACAGTAAAATACATTTATAACAAATTGTTTATGCTTTCAACAAATTCATGGTTCAAACATTGTAATTTTCATTCCTGTCATTATATTCCTAGAAGATGCCTGTAACATATGTGTAATACAAATTATGATTATAACGAAATGATTTCGTTTTTGTTGGTCCCTAGAGGTTTGTTATAACCTAGTTTTACTGTATAATAATATGATATCTTTCTTATGTATAGGTACCTGAGTAATTCCGAGATATCAGTCATCGAAACAGGAGCCTTCCAATCCGTGACAGTAGCTGGAATATTGAGTCTGACTGGAAATCCTCTGAAGACAATTCAGGAGAAGGCTTTCCATACAGTTAGCTGTCAACACCTGTAAGTTTGTATATCTACAATATATTTAGTTTTGAAGAAGAAAAAAAAAATGGATAATTAAAAAGCTGATTTTATGATTGATTTACCAGACAGCCGGTTACTTTCTCAGGGATTATTTGTTCACGATTTCACTGGGTATTGCTGAGATTGTGAAAAATTTATTTGTGAAATTGTGAGAATATATGAACTATATACATATATAAATATAACAAGAGGCCCAAAGGGCCCAGTTAACGGTCATCTGACTACCTTGGCAATAGTAAAATTAATAATATAAGGTGTCACTTTGTCAGGACCATGTCAGGATCATTTTCAATTTCTTTGAACAAATTTTATTTCAAACAAGAGGACCATGCAAGGGCCTTAACATATAGGAAATTAATTAGATATAGTGTCATGTTAGCCATCTTCGATTTGGGATCAACCAGAGATGTAACAATACTTTGTCGGGACCATGTCAGGATCATTTCATGCAGGTTTTAGCATGAACTTGAGAAGAAGTTTAAAATGTGTTTTCAAGATGGCGGCTGTGGCAGCCATCTTGGACTTCGGAATCGACCCGAAAAATAACAACACTTTGTCTGGACCATGTCAGGTTCATTTCATGCAAGTTTCAGCCAAATCGCACCGGTAGAACTTGAGAAGAAGTTCAAAATGTGCTTTCAAGATGGCGGCTGTGGTGGCCATCTTGGATTTTGGGATCGACTCAAAAAATAACAACACTTTGTCGGGACCATGTCAGGATCATTTCGTGCAAGTTTCAGCCAAATTGCACTGGTAGAACTTGAGAGAAGTTCAAAATGTGTTTTCAAGATGGCGGCTGTGGCGGCCATCTTGGATTTCGGATGACCCAAAAAATAACAACACTTTGTGGGACCAATGTCAGGATCATTTCATGCAAGTTTCAGCCAAATTGCACTGGTAGAACTTGAGAAGAAGTTCAAAATGTGTTTTCAAAATGGCAGCTGTGGCGGCCATCTTGGATTTCAGATCAAACCGAAAAATAAGAACACTTTGTCGGGACCATGTCTGGATCATTTCATGTAAGTTTCAGCTAAATCACACTGGTAGAACTTGAGAAGAAGTTCAAAATGTGAAAAGTTAGCGCACGGCGGATGATGACGGACGAAACATGACGACTATAGGTCATCCTGACCCTTCAGGTCAGATGACCTAAAAAAGGAAAAAACTCCAGACTTCATTTGTATGCCTTTCTGCCTTCACAGGAGTCTTCAGGCAAATGATTGTTTATTTGGCGTTGCTATAATGTACAGGTCGATTAAATTACCATATATGGAACAGACAAAATTCCTGTGCAAGTTATTCCCCTTGTAGACATGCACGAGATTTGTACGCAAATTTGTCAATTGAAACCTTGATTTTGTGAATGGAATTCATATATACGCATAGCTATGTAGTATTTTCAGAACCACTGTCTTTGAAGTTCCCCTACTACAATTTTGATGATATACATGTAACAGTAAAATCCGGATCCGTAAAGTGTCATAGATAAATTTTAATGTATATTTAATGAACATTTTTTTTAACCAATTTCATATCTTGTAAGTATATATGTTATGTACATGTAGAGATAATGATAACCAGAAGTGAATTTTGTTTTATTAGTAATATAGTTTAAAAAAAAAAGATCTTTCTAAAATCGTACTGAAACCATCTGAAAATATAGTGTAACTTTTGTAACGTATGATCAAAGTTTTTCTCGTGTATTATTTATTAGTGAATCTAAAAACCCTTAAGCACATACTACAAAGGTACATCTGCCTCGCTAATATATGTTTCTGATTATTACAAACTCCGAATTCAAATCGTCATATTTCTGGAAAACGATATGCGGTGAGTATGTAAAAATGAAACAAAATACCATAAAAGTAAACTAATAGCAAATCCAAAACAATTTGTGACAAATAATTTTGTTAATGTATTTTTGTATATTACTTCAACATTTGCTTTATGGAGTTTGTTTATAGTTAAAATGAAAGGTCTGATAACGTACTGATTGTTTGGTTTGCATTAACTGTAATATAAAACAGCAGATTTAAATCATTATTGTTAAAAATCGCCGAATTTCCCGAAATCGGCGTGCGGTGAAAATGTTTATATTTTATTAATCCACACGATGGATTTCATTTAAAAATTAAATCATCAAAATTTTGGTTCGCAGGGGAAATTAAAGACAGTGCTCCCCGAAAATACTACGCGTTGCTATGCGTAGTAAACGAATCCCATTCATAAATCACACTTTCAATTGATCAATATCCGTATAAATCACGTGCATGACTACAAGGGGAATAACTCTCACAGGAATTTTAACTGTTCCATATATGGTAATTCAATCGACCTGATATATGACGTCATCAATATTCATGACGTCATAAGTTAAAACAACAGCTATGACATCATAAAACAAAGTCGGGAAATGACACAATGTACAAATTGTATAAATATGTATTCTTCTAAGTAAATTGCGAAACTTTAAAATTGCTGAAATCATATTTTGCTTTTACTCAAACTAATCAACAAAAACAACCAGAGATATATATATATGTTTTGTCTTTGTTTGCTGTGTTTAGTGTCAAAGTTTAGGAGCTTAACTAAGAGTGAACTCCATTGGAATAAAATATTCATGAAGCTGGAGTATTGAAACAAATTATTATCCAGTACAAATTGTTTTTTGATATCATTGATTTTAATAGTTGAAGTTTGTTACCACTATTTTCTTATCTCTATGTTACAGATATTTAGATAGCATGCAGATCACACACATCCCGACAGGAGCCTTCCAGTTTGTGAGTGTGACAAACATGTATCTCCATAACAATGCCATCTCGTACATCGACATTGCAGCCTTCGATGGCGTCACTGTCAGAGACATGTAATTATAGTTATGCATATTTGGGATTTTGACCATGGCGAATACATAGTTTTGTTAACAAAGTAATAGAATCACAATGTTTCATGAATATGTCAAACATTTACCTGGTACTTTATTTCTAAATTTGATTTAAAATGTATGTGAATTTGTGGGCCAAAAAAAGACCAAAACCATCATAAGTCCTTTATCAATAACGTTTAAAAGATTGCTGTAATTTCCATTCTATTGCATGTTTTAAGCACCCTGAGTGGCAACCAGATAACGACTCTCCGAGGGAATATTTTTGCTAACAGCTCCACGATTTCAGGAATTCTTGATTTCCGTGGTAACTCTCTTACGTCTCTTCCCAAGACGGCATTTGACGGACTTACATCGGTCAATACAGTGTAGGTTGAATATGTTTATTCTTGAATTAATGCTTGTGAAGTTGAATATGTTTATTGTCTTGAATTAATGCTTGTGAAGTGAATTCCAGTTTATATCTATCTTAGAAAGGATTGTACTTGTTTTAATCTTTAGCTATTAATGCTTTACAGTATGTTGCTACTTATGGTACATACTTGTTAAACGATTGTTTTACAGTTACAATGGTTAACAACTTCTTTGCCTTGATGAAATATGAGAAAATGGTGAATGAAAAGTTTTGATTTTTTCGTTTCATTTCTTTTGTCAGGAAATTGGATGAAAATCAGATAACAGAATATCCAGTAGATGCCTTGTCTAACAAGAATATACGGACACTGTAAGTTTTACATAATTCAGCAAATACCAGATTGTCTAACAAGAATATGGACAGATCTGTCTGTCTGACTGTCATTCTTTCTATTCTCCAATGTGATAGCTGGACATTGCTATACATATATGGGTTTTAAAAGATGACAAATACATTAGTTATAGCTTTTTGGGTTAATCAGTTCTGTTCAAACTTACTAAACTTACTTGGGCTGTAATCAATTGCTGTATTTTTGTAGATGGAAACCATCAAATGATTATATATCATTAGGTGGACAATTTGACTTCATTTACATATTGACCTTTTGTATTGGTTACTATGGATTATATTAAAGGATATATAACAACCTTCTCTTGAACTTGCCTTCCTTGATTATATCTTTGTAACATTAGGGATATATTTGATAGGGATAGACAACCTTATCCCTGATCTGCCCCTGGTGGCCTTCCTTAACCAAGCTTCGTTGACCTCTCTGGACCTGAGTAATAACCTCATCACCAATATCATCGCTGGTCTGTTGGATCCTCTTGTCGCCTTGGAAACTCTGTAAGTAACTCATTTGTATTCTATTGAAGCTTTATTCATTCTGAAACCGGGTGGTGTATGGGTTAGAAAGATGACCCAACTTGGCAAGTTCCGGACTAGTGTTTATTTATGACAGGAAAATATACCCTGCAACGACACAAACACAAACATTACTAACGTTACAATAACATTTCATCAGGCGATACATTACACATACAAGACAAACTAAAATACATACAATTAAGACAAACTAAAATACATACAATTAACGGGAATAAGTTACAAACTAAAAGTTTCTGATCTATAGGGATAGACGATGCGCTATACCACTATAATTTACTAAAGCTTATGATATACATAATAATATACATCCCTTTAGACAAAATGTCTAAAGCAAGTACATCGTATCGAAATGGACACACAAAATCAGCAAATATATTAATAACATAATGATCACCTCTGTGTGGCAGAAGGCATTCAAGAAAGTGACCCAGCCACAACGCTAACTAGTGTTGGACTAATGCGTTCACAACACCTGGAATAGTAAATGAATAAAAATACAAACAGAACGGCCGGTATAATGGCGACCACTCAGGTAACCCACGTACTTACACATTAACATTATTTTTATCAAAAATCTTAAACATAATAATAATTATACTGATTGTAAAAACAACACGCTGAGGAGATACAAGACATAAGAGAAGTGGGGAAAATGTTAGATATAAGCAGGTTAATACAAATAGATTAGACATACCTCTCTCTCTGACCACCATTCCAAACGTCTCGTCATTGTCTGGTCAGTCAAGCTGTCAGAAAGCGCACCAAATATACATTACTAATAAAAAATTGGCTACACATAACTAATAAAATATTGGCTACACATGACGTCACATGCGCAGATATTCATAACGCATATACCATACAGATATATGTTGAATTTAATAAAATACAATTCCATTCACCTTTTTGTTAGCTCACTTTGTCCAAAGGGCCAGGGTGAGCTTATGCGATACTGTGGCGTATAACATCCGTCATTCATCTACCAGTCAACAATCAACTTCTAATTCATAACCTCTGGTTGGTATTTAACAAAATGTGACGGTAGCATCCTTATGGGGTGATGACTCAAAACTGTACAACTTGTTGGGCTGACCCCCTTTTTGGCCTTAGGGGTGGGGCCAAAAGGAGCCAATTTGGCTATTTTAAACTTAGCATGGGATAGCACTCATATTTCAATGATAGTGTTCTTAAGGAGTGGGGATTCAAAATAATTAGTTTTATTAAAAATATGCACATATTGGTAGTTTCATTGGTGGCTTGACTCATTCTTAGATATCCACCATTATTGTTTGTTTTAATACTGGAAGTTTGACCTCAACTTTGACTTCAATTTTTCTTTGCCTGTGTTTCAAAAACATCATGAACTATGAATTGTTCCAGCTCCCTGAGAAACAACAGCATTGGATATGTCCAGCCCAACTCCTTTGCCTCACTACGTTCACTTAAGACGCTGGACATGGCCAAGAACCAGATGTATTTCTTCCCTAGTTTGCCAAACATGACCGAGCTGACCTCCATTGACCTCTCCAACAACCAACTGGCATCCTTTGAGATAGCTACATTTGATGAATTTCAAGGCAGCACCAAATTCAAAACATTGTAAGTGCTGTTCTTGGAGATTTTGAGGCTGATCGGAAAAACAAGATGGCCGCCAGGCAGCCATCTTGGATTTTGATAGTTAAGGTTTTATATCCCTATTTCTCAAAAAGTGCTGAAGGGATCTTTCTCAAATTTAATATGTAGGTTCCCCTAGGGCCCTTGTTGTGCATATTGCATTTTTGGACCAATCGATTGAACAAGATAGCCGCCAGGCCGCCATCTTGGATTTTGATAGTTAAAGTTTGTTATGGCTATTTCTCAGATAGTAATGAAGGGATCTGTCTCAAATTTCATATGTAGGTTCCCCTAGGGACGTAGGTTGTGCATATTGCATTTTGGGACCGATCGGTTAACAAGATGGCCGCCAGGCAGCCATCTTGGATTTTGTTATTCAAAGTTTGTTATCGCTATTTCTCAGAAAAGTACTGAAGGAAATCTGTCTCAAAATTCATATGTAGGTTCCCCTAGGGCGCTAGTTGTGCATATTGTGATTTGGGACCAATCGGTCAACAAGATTGCTGCCAGGCAGCCATCTTGGATTTTTCTATTCAAAGTTTGTTATCGCTATTTCTCAGAAAGTATTGAATGAATCTTTCTCAAATTTCACATGTAGGTTCCCCTAGGGCCCTAGTTGTGCATATTGTGATTTGGGACTGATTGATCAACAAGATGGGCCGCCAAGGAGTCATCTTGGATTTTGATAGTTGAAGTTTGTTACCGCTATTTCTCAAAAAGTACTGAAGTGATCTGTCTCAAATTTTATATGTACTGTAGTATGTTTGAAAAGGTTTAAAAAGTAGAGAAAAGATCCATCTTTCCTTTGTCAGTTATATAGATCATTCTTTGGTGGGCGCCAAGATCCCTCTGGGATCTCTTGTATACTGGAAGTTTGACCTCAACTTTGACTTCAATTTTTCTTTGCCTGTGTTTCAAAAACATCATGAACTATGAATTGTTCCAGCTCCCTGAGAAACAACAGCATTGGATATGTCCAGCCCAACTCCTTTGCCTCACTACGTTCACTTAAGACGCTGGACATGGCCAAGAACCAGATGTATTTCTTCCCTAGTTTGCCAAACATGACCGAGCTGACCTCCATTGACCTCTCCAACAACCAACTGGCATCCTTTGAGATAGCTACATTTGATGAATTTCAAGGCAGCACCAAATTCAAAACATTGTAAGTGCTGTTCTTGGTTTTTTTAACAATATTATTTTGATATTCTTTTGTTGAGTTGGCATTGATTTTAACATTGTTAAAGTCATATAATTACTGATTTTGACTTTAAATTAATTTATGAACCCACCATCATCAAATGAGGGTTAACTTATTCAAACAGTTTGTGGTCTATGGTCGATCATTTATCTGTGATCCCATCAATTAAGAACTCCGTTTCTCAGTATTGCATTATCATTTTTTGAGATCGATTGAAAATGAAAAGTTAATGCATTTATGACTATTTCGATTTTGGCAAGTGTTTTAATGCTCTATAGGCTTTATGTGTAAATTTTCCATGGACATGAAAAGGTCATCTTTCATGTAACAGTTATGGCATATGGACACAAAGATCTCAATAGGATATCTCTTGTCTTGACATATTACCACAAGCCCTCCACCTCTAGGTCGCGAGTTGGAATCCCATGTGGGGCAGTTGCCAGGTACTTGTGCTGGTATTTCTCCGGCTACTCTGGCTTTCCTCCACCAACAAACCAGAATGACGCATCCTTACATGACCCTGTTAATAGGACGTTTGACTAATAGAAATCTTTCTTTATGATCAGGATGCTGAGTGGTAATGATGCCATTGGATGTGACTGTTATATATACGAGACACTGGAGAAGGTACAGGAAACGATATCAGGGGGTACCTGTGGCTCCCCCTCACAGACGTCTGGTCTCACGTTTGACTACATCAGAAAAACGAATGCTTCCTACTTCCTGAACGCTGACAAAAACAACTTTCTCTGCTGTAAGTGCATATTGATAATGTTTTCTAATGTTGACAAAAATAATTTAATGATATATAAGATTAATTTTATTGTTTTTGGTAAATATGGAACAATATGGCTATATGTCTATGCAATACTATTATTAAAGAATAATGATGTTCTTTGTTATTGTTTATAGTCAATATCATGGGGTTGATATATTTGTGACTTGGAACAGTTATTGAAGTCTTGAAAATTTTATTCTCTGTGAAAATTAACATTAAGATTTAAATCATTTTTACTTGCATCTCCATCTCACTAAAATTCATTAGTGAAAGTTTTTTCTTCTCAAATTAAATCGGATTGCTAAATTGTGTACCCCTGAAAATGATATGTTGTGTTGTACAGATGTACAGAGAAACACTCCTAGCAACCATCTTGTTATAAAAACAACATGTGTATTAAGACCACATTCCTATGGTCCAAATGACCCTTTATAACACAATTTGACCTGTGTATAAAGACCACATGACTATAGAGACCACCTTTCCCTGGTCCCTTGAGTGGACCACCTTTCCCTGGCCCCTTTAAAGGTCTATAGAGACCACCTTTCCCTTGTCCCTTTAGAGGTCTATAGAGACCACCTTTCTTTGGTCCCTTTAGTGGTCTATAGAGACCACCTTTCCCTGGTCCCTTTAGTGGTCTATAGAGACCACCTTTCTCTGGTCCCTTTAGTGGTCTATAGAGACCACCTTTCTCTGGTCCCTTTAGTGGTCTATAGAGACCACCTTTCTCTGGTCCCTTTAGTGGTCTATAGAGACCACCTTTCTCTGGTCCCTTTAGTGGTCTATAGAGACCACCTTTCTCTGGTCCCTTTAGTGGTCTATAGAGACCACCTTTCTCTGGTCCCTTTAGTGGTCTATAGAGACCATCTTTCTCTGGTCCCTTTAGAGGTCTATACAGACCACCTTTCTCCTTTCTCTGGTCCCTTTAGTGGTCTATAGAGACCACCTTTCTCTGGTCCCTTTAGAGGTCTATAGAGACCACCTTTCTCCTTTCTCTGGTCCCTTTAGTGGTCTATAGAGACCACCTTTCTCTGGTCCCTTTAGTGGTCTATAGAGACCACCTTTCCCTGGTCCCTTTAGTGGTCTATAGAGACCACCTTTCCCTGGTCCCTTTAGTGGTCTATAGAGACCACCTTTCCCTGGTCCCTTTAGTGGTCTATAGAGACCACCTTTCTCTGGTCCCTTTAGTGGTCTATAGAGACCACCTTTCTCTGGTCCCTTTAGTGGTCTATAGAGACCACCTTTCTCTGGTCCCTTTAGTGGTCTATAGAGACCACCTTTCCCTGGTCCCTTTAGTGGTCTATAGAGACCACCTTTCCCTGGTCCCTTTAGTGGTCTATAGAGACCACCTTTCCCTGGTCCCTTTAGTGGTCTATAGAGACCACCTTTCCCTGGTCCCTTTAGTGGTCTATATAGAGACCACCTTTCCCTGGTCCCTTTAGTGGTCTATAGAGACCACCTTTCCTCTGGTCCCTTTTAATGTCTATAGAGACCACCTTTCCTGGTCCCTTTAATGGTCTATAGAGACCACCTTTCCTGGTCCCTTTAGTGGTCTATAGAGACCACCTTTCCCTGGTCCCTTTAGTGGTCTATAGAGACCCCTGGTCCCTTTATGGTCTATAGAGACCACCTTTCCCTGGTCCCTTTAGTGGTCTATAGAGACCACCTTCCCTGTCCCTTTTTCTATAGAGACCACCTTTCCCTGGTCCCTTTAGTAGTCTATAGAGACCACCTTTCCCTGGTCCCTTTAATGGTCTATAGAGACCACCTTTCCCTGGTCCCTTTTTGTCTAAGGTCCTATAGAGACACCTTTCCTGGTCCCTTTATGTCTATAGAGACCACCTTTCCTGGTCCCTTTAATAGTCTATAGAGACCACCTTTCCCTGGTCCCTTTAATGTCTATAGAGACCACCTTTCCCTGGTCCCTTTAGTGGTCTATAGAGACCACCTTTCCCTGGTCCCTTTAGTGGTCTATAGAGACCACCTTTCCCTGGTCCCTTTAATGGTCTATAGAGACCACCTTTCCCTGGTCCCTTTAGTGGTCTATAGAGACCACCTTTCCCTGGTCCCTTTAGTAGTCTTATAGAGACCACCTTTCCCTGGTCCCTTTAATGGTCTATAGAGACAGCTTTCATAGTCCTTTAGTGGTCTATAGAGACCACCTTTCCCTGGTCCCTTTAGTGGTCTATAGTCCCTTTAGACCACCTTTCCCTGGTCCCTTTAGTAGTCTATAGAGACCACCTTTCCTGGTCCCTTTAGTAGGTCTATAGAGACCACCTTTCCCTGGTCCCTTTAATGGTCTATAGAGACTCCCTTTCATTGGTCCCTTTAGTGGTCTATAGAGACCACCTTTCCCTGGTCCCTTTAGTGGTCTTTTTAGACTGGGTTGACTGTAATTGAATCATGTAATCAAAAGATACCAAGACAGAGAAAAGAATTGTTTATACCAGGTGTCTATTATTGTTAGGGTAAAAATTAGTAACTATACTCTTTCATTTCCTACAGCACCTGTGAATGTAGCAGCTTCAGCCGTGACCTCTAGTGATGTCACGGTAACCTGGACACGCCCTAATAGTACTGTGGCTTCTGGTACCACGGCAACCAATACAGAAGCTTCTGCCTGGTGAGTTCTTCATTGGGATATTAGTTAAATGAATAAATATTTATATCTATCATCAAGTATCATGTGATTATAAAAGAGAGGAATTGCAACGGATTCATAAGCCACCCATAGCAAAAGATACAGTTGCTAGGTTGTTTCTTGCAACAATATATGTTAAAAGAAAATGTTTTATAAAGATGTTATTTGTTAAGGAGTAATTGGTGTCTCTTGAATTCATTTCAAAATTTAAGTTATGAGTTATCTTCATTGAAATAATTTTCTGAGGCATACCATGTTCTGAGACATCTATACATCGGGATACATGTTACATGTACAGGGCCTTACAGTGTTTCTACTGGTAGACTTCTTGGTTGTCAGCATTAAGAGTAACCTCCCTTTCTATTACGGTTTTGTGTCATTAGAATGCTGTTGGCGTCACATAAACTATATCTCCTTCAAATCTATTATAGAGGGCATTCATTTATGTACAGGGCCTTACAGTGTTTGACCACTGCATTATTATTGGAGTATTTTATAGCTAGCTCACTTAAATGTTTCTTTACTGTCCCCACAAGCAGTATCCGATAACATGACAGGTACAGGGGCCTATACAAGCTAGAGTTGCCTACCTTCCATTACATTTTTTTAATGACTACAGGCAGTATCAGGTAACTTGTACAGGGTCTGGTACAGGGACCTAGTGTTCTGACTACAGGCAGTATCAGGCTAGGGTATAGTGTCTGGTACAGGGACCTAGAGTTGTCTCCCTTTAGTTGTATTTGTTTATGTCTACAGCCAGTATCAGGTAACCTGTACAGCGTCTGGTACATGGACCTAGAGTTGTCTCCCTTTATTTGTATTTGTTTATGTCTACAGGCAGTATCAGGTAACCTGTACAGTGTCTGGTACAGGGACCTAGAGTTGTCTCCCTTTAATTGTATTTGTTTATGTCTACAGGCAGTATCAGGTAACCTGTACAGTGTCTGGTACAGGGACCTAAAGTTGTCTCCCTTTAATTGTATTTGTTTATGTCTACAGGCAGTATCAGGTAACCTGTACAGTGTCTGGTACAGGGTCCTAGAGTTGTCTCCCTTTAATTGTATTTGTTTATGTCTACAGCCAGTATCAGGTAACCTGTACAGTGTCTGGTACAGGGACCTAGAGTTGTCTCCCTTTAGTTGTATTTGTTTATGTCTACAGGCAGTATCAGGTAACCTGTACAGTGTCTGGTACAGGGACCTAGAGTTGTCTCCCTTTATTTGTATTTTGTTTATGTCTACAGGCAGTATCAGGTAACCTGTACAGTGTCTGGTACAGGGACCTAGAGTTGTCTCCCTTTATTTGTATTTTGTTTATGTCTACAGGCAGTATCAGGTAACCTGTACAGCGTCTGGTACAGGGACATAGAGTTGTTTCCCTTTATTTGTATTTTGTTTATGTCTTCAGGCAGTAACAGGTAACCTGTACAGTGTCTGGTACAGGGACCTAGAGTTGTCTCCCTTTAGTTGTATTTGTTTATGTCTACAGGCAGTATCAGGTAACATGTACAGCGTCTGGTACAGGGACGACTCATACTCAGCTGGTTACAGCCGTGTTCACACACACCTTCACTTCCGCCGACGGCATCCAAGGCAACACCGAGTATGTTTGTGTGGTGTCACTGGTCATTGGAGGAGGGGGGAATTCATCAACCAGTGCACCTAGTCAGCCAGGCGTCGCTACAACACAGATGAACTCAGGTATTCCTTAGATAGTAAACACTCTTTTTTAGTTGTTGGTCAGCATTTAAAACATAAAAATAAATAGAAGGTACCTTTTATTGCAGTTACAGTAATAATAATTAAAATCCTAAGTGTCGGTAATCTGTACACAGGCAAAAGTGCCACCCATGAAATACATATGTGAAATGGATGATTTTCATGCAAAAATTCATGCGTGTTTGAGCTATAAAGAGCACACCCCTATATCATGCGTAAATTTCACATTCGTAAATCATGTGTATCCACATATGAGAATCATGCAAGAAACACATGTGCCTCATACGTAAATTTCAACATGCGTAAACCATGGGTAGCCACATATATAAATCATGCATATCACATGCGTAGCACGCATGTAAATTATATCATATGTAAATCAGCTGTAAAGTGCCATGCATGTTTTTCACATGTATTGTATATTATATTTATATTTGCTTGTCACAACTACTATATAGAGTAACCGAAGCAAATGAATTAAGTGGTATTGAATCCTGTGTATCCATATATATGAATGGAGATGCATATCATGTAAATTATGTCATAGGTAAATCTATTCTCTTGCATTTTACATTTGTATTTAATTATGTAACTGCAAAATACAAACAAGAGCACATTTGATAAATTTCTACATTATGTGTCCCCATGTTTAGACATTCTATCATGATCATTAGAAAAAGTCTCTAATTGTTCTAGAACTTCTTTAGAAAGGTACTATATATAACTAGTACGCATTCTATGTCAAATGTCATATCTCACATTATGTTATGCTAATTTATAACTCAACAATACAATCCTTTGTCAAATCTTAAATCATATGAAAATGTAATAAATAAAGGAACAGATAAAAACTCATCAGTTAAGATGATTTATTTCAATTTGATTACCCACAAACAATCAAAAGATGCACTGTAAAACCAAATTAATTCTCTTTGAATCCAATATATAATATATAACATATACAACATTTTATATGTAATTAAATTGTCAGTCTTTAAGTGTGACACATTAAGCTTTCAACTATCTATGCCTTTTGCCTTATTATTTCAACACTAGATTCACTACTGAATATCAAAATCCACTTCCTGTCTTCCAGTTGATATAAAAGTTCAGTCTTTTGTTGTGGGATAAAAGCACTTTTTCCAACAAGGCTTGTAATCTTTAAAAGTTGGTTTCATTGAAAATTGCCTTTTCAAATAAAACTGTTTTCATGTCAATGCCAGTTCAAGTTCCCATGATCAAGTTGTTAGATGCTGATCATATCCATTGATGATATCTGAACCATTTACATTTTACCTATTATTGATCAATGAATGCTGTAACTTACATAACATAGCTTCACAATTTTGCAGTTTTTCATCTTCTCCAGTTGCTTGCCTCTATCCATGTTTCTTTCCAATAGCTGTAAAAACCAAAATGAGAAAATATTACAAATAGTATTATACAATAATTTATAAAATTTCATGGATGAACAAATAATTAACACAAAGGCATAATGAGCACATGTACATGCACAACTAGAAAACTGGAAAGTCAGGAAGGGCCCTGATAAATGACTGACCCACAATAAGGATATATCTGCAGACACCAACTTAACCAGGGCCCCTTGATATATGCCATATGTTTATAAGTTAGGCCTAAAAAATGATTGTTTATTTGCCTAAACCTGACCGACCCACTTGAAAACCACTGACTCAAACTATTCATGTAAGTATCAATTTCATATTATTGAAATATTTTTAACCCGTTGTCATGGATGTCAGTCAGATCTTTGTTTTTTTTGTTGGTATGCTTATATTGTTACAATGAACTTATCCTCGTAAAAGTGTAGAACCTAAAATGTAGCTGTGTACATGCATGCAGTGCTATCGCTTTAGTTAAGTAAAATGTAGCTGTGTACATGCAGAGCTATCGCTTTAGTGAAGTAAATTTTCACATAAAGTTTTGTCTGCTCTTGAATGTTTGTGTATAATCTGTTTATCAAGAGTGTTGTGAAACAGTACATAAAAAACATAACTAATAAACTTTTAATGAATTAGGGGCTATACTCACTCCGCAAAATCTAACAAGAAATCTAATACTATAAAAAGCTAAAACAAGTAATTTGAAAGTAATTTTGTGATAATACTTGGTGATTTAAGTGTATACTAAAAATACTTGAGGTTAACAACAGGAAAATGTACTCTAAAGCGAATCAAGAGTGAAGAAAGATAGAAAGACTCTCGAGCGAATCAGAGAGTTAAGTCTTAAGCAATTTAAAAGGAAAGAAAACTCTTAAGCTATTTAAGAGCCTCCTGAGCGATTCAAGAGAAGCGAGCGATTCAAGAGAGTAAGAATAAAACAACTCTAAGACTTAAGAGTCTCTTCAATGCAGGGGAAATAGTTTCAACTAGTGGCATCATGGATTCAGAAGGAAAAACTGACTCGTGTACGATGAGAGAGCTAGAGTCTCGCTTTAAATGCTAGAGGGTTTGTCTGAAAAAGGACGGTACGCCGTATCTAAGGTGAATTCTTGAGAAGCTGACGTAGCAGGTAGACGATTCTTGAGAACTTGATCTGGTACACTTGTACTAGTAGGAACTTGGAATTCGCTTCCTGCCGCAGCAGGAATGTTACTCACATTACAACTGTTCCTCACAGAATTATCACTCAGAGAGTAGGCGTGATTGGCGATTGTTCTGTATTGAATGAAGAGAAACGCTGCTCCAGACGGAGGTAACTGTCTTGTAAGGTGGCAACACTATCAGCCAATTTAGTTACAAGGTCTGTGAGACAGACGACTTGAGCTATGGGAGTCATGGGCGCAGCTATTTTCTACCGATGCATCCCTGGGTCGCGCACTGCTACTGCTTTGCACAGGACCCCTAACTCTCGCGTCTTTAAGTTTCCCAATTTAGTACACTTCTCACCAATTCGGGGTTGTAAGGCAACTGTCTCGTTCCAGTCTACGTTTAGGTCCCGTAGAGGTAAGTAGGCCTTTGTAGCCTGAGCGTCCCTAAACACAGTACGTAGGAATGCAAACGATGGCCGAACAGCACTTATGAAGTCCTACATTAGTTGTACGTTCCACATGGTTAACGATATATACCATACGTACGTTCAGTATGAGTCACAATAAAGTTGATGAGAGGAAGGATGTGAATTTAAAAGATACCGATGATTTAGAACGAATCGCACAAATCTGTAGGTCATACAGTACGGCTGCATTGAAGCCCGCCAACTTTGATATCAATATGTTGTACGCAAGTCCTCAGAACGTTACACACTGTCTGTTTGCAATGTTAATCCCATAATTAATTCGTATTCAACACACTAACGAGAAGGTAACTCAAGGTAGATTGATTCCTGAAGGAACTCTATCATAAAAGAGTTAAGATATAAACAAACAAATTACACTCGCCACTACAACAAAAACAATGGGGACAAGTCTAATAATAGACATACGCCCCTCTAGGCGATAATGCTGATTGGTCAATTACTTGACTCTATTCTTATTAGCATATGCATTAATAATAATGAGTCATGGATAACACACGTTAGACACACAAAAACAAGCTGAAGTAAATACTAAAATAGACTAAGAAAAAGATCATTAATCATTAAAATAAACCAAAATGCATCGCAGCAAATATTATTAGATTAAAACGTTGTATATAAACTATAATTTAAAAAGTTAAATTATCATCTTATTATATATAAATTTATCATGCAATATTTACCTTGAATAGAAACTGACAGTTGTACATTGTTGTAGCCTTCTCTGTCTGTCAAAGGAGCTGGAAATGACATCAGTGGTATCAACAACCATGTTTATTTTTTTTTCGAAAAAAAAAGATTACATTAAGTTAATAGCATTGATCACAGGGGCCCGTAACTACCGTTTATATTATAATACATATTTTCATATTTTTGGGATATAACGTACCCATTGACTGAGAATACATTTATTATGATATAAAAAGTAGATAATAATATCTAGTTACGGTCCCCTGTGCATTGATTTTATCTGGAAATTCAAAAAAGTGATGTAATGTTTTTTAAGGTATCATTAAAGGCGTGTCGACCATTTAAAATATTATTTCAAAATATCATATACCAGTATAAAGTTTTATTCCAAGTTAAGCTTTATAAAAATAAATAACAATAAAAGTATGTTTTTAAAACTCTAAAATAGCTTACAGGTTATAAATGTACCAAGATGACTCTATTTGTACCGAAACGACTTAGAACGACCTGATTAATTCTGACTTCAGATTATCTCATGTATTCATAGTATTGTATTACTTCCTAAACATTTTGAGCATAAAACTTTTAATTTTGCATGCCTATATTTATTTTGTAATGTTGCAACGGCACACTCTATTTTTTAGGTCACCTGAGAAGAAGTCCCAAGTGACCTATTCTAATCGCCTTTTGTCCGTCGTCGTCCGTCGTATGTCTGTAAACAATTTACATTTTCGACTTGTTCTACAAAACTGCTGAAGCAATTTTTAATTTCCAATGAAATATTTTATCTACTCATAGATGTAATAGAACCAAATACTCTTTATTGATGGAAAGGTCTTAGGGTGTTTTATATAAATAATAAATTGTATGACCCTGGGGTCTCACGTTACCCCCTGGGGTGGGGGTTAGGTTTACTTAAGTTTTGCTTATTTTGCTTAATTAGAAAATCAGTGTACAACCATCCTTTTGTATTAGATCAATAAAATATAGTTCTTTAAAAATCTCTCCTCATCACTACGTTTTGTTCCTATTTTCGTACAGAGTTTTGCTGTTACCATTTTTTGGAAAATATTTTTCGAACATGACGCTGATATATACTGCACATGTAACTGGATTTAATTGGTTGGCAGAGATTTGACAGAATATACACAAAAATGACACGAGATATTGCAAAAGAGTGAAAATATCAAAATTTAGGAAAAGTTGAAAATTTAAGAAAAATCGGATGAAAATTCAGTTATGATTCTGATATGTGAAATATTTCATGTGATATTCATATGTATCAATTACGCATGCTTTTCACATGTAAATATAAATCATACGATTCTCATGTGTGAATGAATGACAATCGCATGATAATCATATGATAATGACATGAAATTTTCATGTGAAAATCATGCATGTCAAAAATCATTTGATTAATGCATGAGATTCATCTGAAAATCACATGAAAATTGCCACGCATGAATTATGCGTTAAAAAACACAGCTAGTAATAATATGTTTTTTTAACAATTTTTGACCATGTAATTATCAAAGACTATACACTTCAACTATAGTATCTTCCCAACATGTTATCATATTCATGACGTTTGTTTCAGAAACAACTTTACTTTTCGTGGTAAAACAAACTTATTATATGTACATTATAAGTTTTTCACAATCTGATAGCCTAGCTATCAGTCAGATTTAAGCACATTTTCACTTATATTTAAAAGTATCCACAATTTGGTTTCCATTACATCTTCAGGCAGAGGGAGCTGTGTGAGAACATACATAAATGATTATTGCCTTAGATAGCTTATCTCCATGGGGACATTCATCAAAAATGATGGGTGTAAGGGAATATTTAATTTTCTATCATTTTTTACAATTCACCAAACATTATGCATTAATGGTAGTAAAAGTGGTGATAATGTTGGTTGCCAGGCTGCAGGATAGATCAGCTGGTCACCAAAGTTGTTCCCATTTACAATGATTGTATCACATTTAAACAAGTTTGCATGATTTAAATACACTCCCATCAGCCCACCGTCCACCGCCACATAATCACCAAGACCCAGTTTCTTTCATTCCATTCATTAACTTTAAAGAATTCATTAAATTAAATTTCCCCATAGAAAAGCATTACAGAAGTAAAGGAAAAATCTTATGTTAAGGAGCTCTTTCTTAAAATCGGTAATGCTTTCCTATGGAGAATTTTAAGTTAAGGGATTTCTTAAAGTTAAGGAATGTCCATAGAACTGGGCCCAGAGATCCTGATGTCATCTCCTAAATCCCTGATTAACAGAATGATCCAATTATCAAGTCCTTAGCATTGCATGGGTGATGGAATTTTACATAAAAAAGATGATTAAACATATGGTTGAATGTCTCTACAAGAATCTGAAATTTCTTGGTATCTGATCTTCATTTATAAATCTTTCCACTGGATTTTAATCATAACATTGAATGAAAAAGTAAAGAATATTTTTAAAAACACTGAATATTTAAACATAGTTTCTAACTTGAATCCGCCATCAATATGTTCACATTGTGTTCTGATATTGAAACATAATTAATTTGGTTTCTGACATTGTTACTGTTTGCTATCAGTCAAAGGACCACTAACTCTGATCAGAAATACTGATGCTAACCTCCTCTCACAATAGCTTATCACCATACTCATGAAGTTTTGGTGTGCAATATTTGTCAGGTTTAAGAGATTCCAATATTATTTGATCTTTGATATTAAAATAAACTGTTATCATAACTAATGTCAATACATCTGTTAGTAAAACTATGGACATGTCTGGTCTATCTATGTTATATTAATCCATAACCTGCTTTGTTACAGTGGCTTCAGGTAACTCTTCAGTGTCTGCCAGTGACTGGGTATTACCTATATCATATTACGACTTCAGGTAAGTGAAAAAATCACATACTAACATCTTTTTTTTTTCTTCTTCTTTTTTTTTCTTTTTTTTTTCCACTCAGAGTTGAGAATATTAAATTTTTTGAGCATTTTCTTTTATTCTTTTTATTTTCATAAAAATACCGATTCATGCAATATACATACATACATACATACATACATACATACATACATACATACATACATACATACATACATACATACATACATACATACATACATACATACATACATACATACATACATACATACATACATACATACATACATACATACATACATACATACATACATACATACATACATACATACATACATACATACATACATACATACATACATACATACATACATACATACATACATACATACATACATACATACATACATACATACATACATACATACATACATACATACATACATACATACATACATACAAATGTACATACATACATACGTACATACAAATGTACATACATACATACATACATACATACATACATACATACATACATACATACATACATCACATACATACATACATACATGCACACCATATCACACACACACACCCACACACACACACACACACACACACACACACACACACACACACACACACACACACACACACACACACACACACACACACACACACACATATTGTACACATTTATTATCTACATCTAAATACTCTATTAACATGTACATGTATGTAACATACTAACATCTTTCTTATTACGTATGCATCTTACTGGCAATGCAGAAGCCGGAAGTTGTAACAGCAGTGTGCTTGTTTTCTCCATCTGTCTACAATACAATATATTCCATCAATGTCTTGAAGTTAATACCCATACAAGTAATAAATGATAGTACACCATGTAATATGTAAAATTGTACATTTGTATTACGAGTTTGCAGATTCTCCTAGGAAATCCAAGTGGCCAGTTATTGTTGCCCTTGATGGGGTTCAAGTGTGAAAAAAAATCAACTTTTCTTTATACTTTTTTGGAGACACTTAACATATGTTTACTAAGCTTTCAAGGGGTGTTAAATCAATTCTCTGAGGTCATTTCTGACAAAAAAGTGGGGAAATAAAAACCATTTCTTCTTTTCCAGTATTGCTCACGTTGACTTCACTGGCTATGAGAGTACAATAATCTCCAAGCCAACCTATGTACCAAGTCCGTACGGTGGATGGTTGATGCGCTCCGCTACACCAAGTTCAGATACTTTCTCTGAATGGTTTGTCAGTAAACCTGGTACCAACTATGAGTTTGATAGTAACATCACACTCACATTGGTTGCTGCTTCACCCCCAACTCACAGGTAAAAACAAAATGTTTATTCACCCAAATTTATTATTCTTACTACCATAATCTTATATTTACATTTGACAACAATTTTGCAAAAAAATGTCTTGAGAGATTTTGTATGTAGAAAGTTCATTATCATCAACAATAGATTAGCCATTTAAACAGCCACCTTCCTGATGACCGCTGGACTGATAATTGTGACGTCACAATATGATAATTATTATTTATTAAATGGCTGTGTGTTTTGCTCGCGCCTGCTCCTGATTGGCTGAAACTACACTTCCCGCCACGATACAACACGATATCCACCATAAAATTCCGAACTTTGCGTTATGACGTCATCCCAGGTTATTATAAGATTAAAAAAAAATACAGGTTGTACCCAAATATAGAAACCTTGCATTATGAGGTAATGTAAAATGACGTCACAATCACTTCACAAATATAGCGTAAAGGGAATTTCAGGACATCAAATATCTATTGTGATGTCATCATTCAGCGAGATGTGTGTGGGAGCAGCAGGTTTACTGGAATCAATGTGACCCTGCCAATATTTGTGTGTACATTTTTGTCGGATTTTTCAAATAATAAGCAAAGTGTATTACGTGGTGTTGTCTCTATTGTATTGATATTATCAGCCTTCATTTTTCTCTTCGAAATCATTCAACAGGACTATTGAGTATCGGGGAGAGGGGTTGCTCAATATCATGAAGAGGTAATACATGTACATATACATGTAGTCAAATGGTTTACATTAATTTTGATATAAAAATGCCATATAATAAAACAGATATCGACCTGTTTTCAGGTGGATACTGTGATTTATCAACTCTCAAAAGTGATATAATCCTCGGCCTTCGGCCTCGGGTAATATCACTTCCTCGAGTTGATAAATCATCGTATCCACATGAAAATAGGTCGATATTTGTATAATAAACGTCAAAATAAGTGGATATGACAGTTCTTGCGCTGATTAATACCAACTGCATTGATTATATAGTGGGGTTGCAGTGAAAATGGAAATATAAATGAATATCTATCATTATTTTATTTTTTATTTTTTTTTTGCTTTGTTTAATGGGAATAATCTCAATGCTTGATGTCCATATTTTAGATTTATTTCGAATAAGTTTTACCCTGTGGATGGAACAGGATATGGTAACAATGAAAAAGATTGTCTTGGTGAAGACCATAACCTTGGGTGAGTTGACATTTCTGATGGTTTCATTGGCTGTACAATTCTGATTTCCATAAAAACCCATGTATTTTACACACTAGTGTTATTTTTGCAGATTTTTTTTTTGGTGCTGTAAATTTTGAAAAAGTCAACTATAATAACTATATTTTGCCCATTAAAAAATTGTGAAAAAATGATATCCGTGAAATTCAAAATTTTTGGAGCCTGGTGATGTTTTTATACCCTGATCACTTACGCATATAAGTAATGCATGCACTCGTCAATGTCATAAGACATTATACATATTGAAGAGTCTCCAATGAACTTATGAAAATTATTTCATTTCACAACAGATTATTGATTTTTGATTTTTTTTTGTGTATTTATTTAAAATGTTGTTGTTTTTATCAAAATGATCATTCTTATTTGGTGTTTTTGCTCAATAATTCTACAGTTTTACATCTGCGATTCGGTCGGGTTTTGTGTATCAAGGAACAGAGACTATTGCTGTGGGGGGCGGAGATGATATGTGGGTTTACCTCAATGGTGTCCTGGTCTTAGAGGTCATAGCAAGAGGCCAGGGTTCAAATATACCCTGTAAAAAAATTGACATATCCCCTGCCTCAGCATCAGGTAACTATATTAATGTCATTAAAAAACTCATTTTATCACCAATACTCCCATGTTTTGATAGTATACCAGTCATGTGTGATAAGAGAATTTGTATACTGTATTTCATCAATTTTACGTATTGTGCAATATGGTGGGTTTTTTACATATAGATTGAAAAGCAGGCGTGACAACACTATAATGTTTGCTTTTTCCCCCAGGTGGAGCCATCATCACCCCACAGTCAGGCTATGTGGTGAGCAGCCAGTGTGTTGTATCATCTACAGAGGTCAACGAAAATGTCACACTTGATCTTGATGTAAGTGCATGACCATGACAAAAGAAATCAAAATATAGGGACAGACTGTCTTAAAAAATCTTGACAATCTGTGTAGTCTACACCATTAAAACTTTTGCCTTGTCCCATATGTACTGTTTGAAGCAATTTTTATCCTACAGACATTTTTCAGCCCACCATCATAGCTTTTCGTCCGTGGTACATGGTCTGTCCTTCCGTCCATTACATTTCTTGTTACCGCTATTTCTAAGAAAGGCTGAAGGAATTGTTCTCAAATTCCATATGTAGGTTCCCCTAGGGCCCTAGTTGTGCATATTGCATTTTGAAACCAATGAAAAAGATGTCCACCAGGCCAGCATCTTGGAGTTCGATAGTTTGTTAACGCTATTTCTTAGAAAATGCTTAAGGGATCTCATTCAAATTTCACATGTAGGTTTCCCTAGGGACCTAGTTATGTATATTGCATTTTGGGACTAATCGGTCAACAAGATGGCCGACAGGCCGCCATCTTTGATTTTGACAATTGAAATTTGTTAACGCTATTTTTCAGGAAATAATGAAGAATCTATCTCAAATTTCACGTGCAGGTTCCCCTAGGGATCTAGTTGTGCATATTGCATTTTGGGACGGATCGGTCAACAAGATCTTGGATTTTTTTGATAGTTGAAGCTTGTTACTGCTTTTTCTCAGAAAGTACTGAAGTAATCAGTCTCAAATTGTCTATGTGGGTTCCCCTGTGAACTAAGTTGTGCATATTACATTTCAACAAGTTGGTCAACAAGATGGCCGACAGGCTACCATCTTGTGTTTTGATAGTTGAAGCTTGTTACCGCTTTTTCTCAGAAAGTACTAAAGCAATCTGTCTCAAATTGTCTTTGTGGGTTCCCCTGTGACCTTAGTTGTGCATATTGCATTTTTAGACCGATTGGTTAACAAGATGGCCATATAGGATTTTGATAATTGACATTTGTTACTGTTATATATCTCAGAAAGTACTGAAAGGATCTTTCTCAAATTTCATATGTATTAAAAGTTTGAAAAGCAGAGAATAGATCTCTCTTTCCATTGTCAGACGTAGATCATTCTTTGGTGTGCTCCAAGATCCCTCTGGTTAAGAAAGGTTGCTATGTTACATGGAACATGCAGTTGATATTATTTCTTTGATCCATACAGTATTTACCGTAATTAACGCCCGTCCTCTTCCTGAGGAGGAGTTGAAGCCCCCCCCCATCATTTTATGAAAATGTTTAGCTAGTGTGTGACACTTATAACATTGACATTGTATCCCAATATTTCATGAGTCTTTCATGTGTGAAAAACAACGTAATGATGTTTACTTTTACAGGTTAGCGTAATATAGCATGATAACCGAAAAGAGTTAAAATATTTCTGAATTTTTATCATGCCATCATAAGATGATGACAGGACGCCATATTGAATTTTGATAGTTGAAGTTTGTTACGGCTATTTCTCAGAAAGTACTTAAGGAATCTGTCTAAATTTTCATCTGCAGGTTCCCCTAGGACCATAGTTGTATATTGCATTATGGGACCATTTGGTAAACAAGATGGCCGATAGTTGAAGTTTGTTATCATCTTTCTCAGAAAGTACTGAAAGGATCTGTCTCAAATTTTGTATGTAGGATGTAGTCAAAGTTTGAAAAGCAGAGAAAAGATCCCTCTTTCCATTGTCAGAAATAGATCATACTTGGTGGGCGCCAAGATCCCTCTGGGATCTCTTATTAAGTTTTTTGTCCACATTTTAGTTTCCTAATAAGGGTCTTTTCGTTACAAATTGTTAAGATTCCTGGTGCTAATTATGGTGAATATGGTAAATTATATTACATGTGTTGACGTTTTAGATTGGGGAGAGGTACCACTTTTCAGTATTCCATGTGGAGAGACTACACTGTGCTTCCAGTTTATTCATAAATACGGAATATTTTGAGTTTATTGTGAAACCTGAGGATGAGCCACCACGAGATTACGTCATCACATTCGACGAGGATTATCATCTTAATGGCATCATACAGGAAGTGGTTTTATCAGACATATTCTCTGCTGGTCCGCCATTTACTGTAAACATTCTTAGAGGTAAAAAAAAAAATCATATTTTAAATTTCAAGAAATTGTAATAATTTGTCACATGTACAAAGGTAATATTTTTTCTGCCCCTGCTACGAAACGCGGGAGGATGGACATACAGAAGTTCTCCTTGTTTCATCATATGAGACATTTTAACCCCTGCAGAATCAAGGATGGCTTGCTCTATCCTGTTCATATGGTGAGACCAGGATATTTATGTCTCATATTTAACCTGAAACAAGCACACACAAAAAACTAAAGAAAAGGCTGCATTACAAAAAAAATTTATAATGAGATAAAAACTGTATAAAGCTAGTATATTAATAATCCGCAATAAAAGGCCAACATAAATAAAGTAAAATAAAAAATCATTTCAATAGAATATATATTCAGCCATTATAGGGCCTTCTTCAGTCCAAAATCCTTGAACTTGGCCAAAGCTGCAATATCCGTATAATGTATTGTGATAACGTATGAGCTCTATCATTGTCAAAACGGTAAGTTGATACTCTAGCTGTTAAATGTAAGATTTTTAGCTCACCTGGCCTGAAGGGCCGGTGAGCTTTTGTCATGAAGCGACGAACGCGTCCGTTCGTCTGTACGTCCGACAATATTTCCTTTAGATCGCTACTATTCCTAGAGCTCTGCAAGGATTGCAACCAAATTTGGCCAGAAAGATCGTTGGGGGAAGAGGAAGAGAGTTTGTATAAATTTTGGCTCTGACCCCCCGGGGGGCAGGATGGGCGGGGCCCAATACGGGGAAAGAGAGGTATATCCTTTAAATCGCTACTTGTCCTAGAGTTCTGCATGGATTGCAACCAAATTTGGCCAGAAACATCATTGGGGAAGGGGAACAGAGCTTGCATGAATTTTGGCTCTGACCCCCTGGGAGCAGGAAGAGTGGGGCCCAATAGGGGAAACAGAGGTAAATCCTTTAAATCGCTTCTGGTCATAGAGTTCTACATGGATTGTAACCAAATTTGGCAAGAAACATCCTTTGGGAAAGGGGAACAGAGTTTGTTTATATTTTGGCTCCGACCCCCTTGGGGAAAGGAGGTGTTGGGCTTGATAGGGGAAATAGAGGTAAATATTTAAATTCCTTTAGACAAGAAACAATGATGTATTCAGAACAAAACTTTGCATTATAAACCAGGTGAGCAATACAGGCCCTCTGGGCCTCTTGTTTTATTGTGGCGATGTGATTTATATTGAAGTCTGACCCCAGGGCCCAAAGCTGGCTTGACACTATTTACATGCATAAGATCTGGGAGATTAATATGTTTGTGACGTGGAAATAAAATATACTAATGTCTGTTATGACGAATTTACAGGAAATGAGGCTCGACATTTTACGATGGTGGACAATGATGCTGGAAACCAGGCAGCTGCTGTAGCTCCACCAGTGACTGCTCCAAACTTCACCACTGTCAATGGCATCCAGTTTTTAGGTAAGATAACGTTGGATGATTGGTAAGGAGATATTCACCAGTAGGAAATCAGTCGTGACATATTTCTATAGACAAAACCAAAGATAACTGCTTATCGGACAATATAAGCCATTATTTTTTTACCATTCCTTCTTTTTTTTTAGCCCACCATCTGTTGATGGTGGGCTATTCAAATCGCTTTTTGTCCGTGGTCCGTCCTTCCGTCCGTTAACAATTCTTGTTACCGCTATTTCTCAGAAAGTACTGAAGGGATGTTTCTCAAATTTTATATGGAGGTTCCCATAGTGCATATTGTATTTTGGGACCAATCGGTCAACAAATTGGCCGTCAGGCGGCCATCTTGGATTTTTATAGATAAAGTTTGTTACCGCTATTTCTCAGAATTCACTGAAAGGATCTTTCTCAAATTTCACATGTAAGTTACCCTAGGGGCCTAGTTGTGCATATTGCATTTTGAGACCAATCGGTTTACAAGATGGCCGACAGGCCGCCATCTTGGATTTTGATAGTCTAAAGTTTGTTACCGCTATTTCTCAGAAAGTACAGAAAGAATTCTTCTCAAATTTCATGTACAGGTTCCCCTAGGGCCCTAGTTGTGCATATTGCATTTTGGGACCGATCGGTGAACAAGATGGCCGATAGGCTGCCATCTTGGATTTTGATAGTCTAAAGTTTGTTACCGCTATTTCTCAGAAAGTACAGAAAGAATTCTTCTCAAATTTCATGTACAGGTTCCCCTAGGGCCCTAGTTGTGCATATTCCATTTTGGGACCGATCTGTGAACAAGATGGCCGATAGGCCGCCATCTTGGATTTTGACAATTGAAGTCTTTTACAGTTATTTTTCAGAAAGCACTTAGGAGATCTGTCTCAAATTGCATGTGCAGGTTCCCTTAGGGGCTTAATTGTGCATATTGTATTTTGGGACCGATTGATGAACAAGATGGCCGACAGGCTGCCATCTTGGATTTTGATAGTTAAAGCTTGTTACCACTATTTCTCAGAAAGTACTCAAGAGATCTGTATCAAATTGCATGTGCAGGTTCCCCTAGGGGTTAAGTTGTGTATATTGCATTTTCGGACTGATCGGTGAACAAGATGGCCGACAGGACGCCATCTTGGATTTTGATAGCTGAAGCTTGTTACGACTATTTCTTAGAAAGTACTGAAGGGATCTGTCTCAAATTTCATGTGCGGTTTCCCCTAGGTCCCTGGTTATGCATATTGCATTTTGGTATCGATCGGTGAACAATATGGCTGACAGGACGCAATCTTGGATTTTGACGATTGAAGGTTTATAAGAATGTACTGAAGGTATCTGTCTCAAATTGTATGTGCAGGTTCTTCTAGGGGTTTTGTTGTGCATTTTGCATTTTAGGACCGATCGGTGAGCAAGATGGCCGACAGGCTGCCATCTTGGATTTTGATAATTGAAGTTAATTACTGTTATATATCTCAGAAAGTAGTCAATGGATCTTTCTCAAATTTCATGTGTAGTAATATGTAGTAAAAGCTTGAAAAGCAGAGAAAAGATCCCTCTTTCCTTTGTCAGACAAAGATCGTTCTTAGGTGGGCGCCATCATCCCTCTGGGAACTCTTGTTGAACTAATGGATAGCCAAATATTGTATTCCAAACTGAATTACAAATATATTGAACAAGATTGGTTTGATATGTATGCTGAAAACATTGATTCAGGAAGGCACACTCTTTTGCTAGAACACCAAATCACTTAAATAAAACTTCTATGTAGTACTTGAAAGCTTTGGGATTTGATGAAGTGAGTAACATATTTTCCACCCAACTAGCATTAGGTGTAACTCCACCTGGTTGTTTCAGAGTGTTCTACAGCTTCCTCTGTGACCCCAGAAGGATATAACACTGCCGTGGAGACATTCAGTATCACCACGGATATTGGACTGTTTACGCTAGCCTCAGCATTCGACTACGAGGCCAATAATACTTACACTGTCGTGGTTCAGGTGGTGGACCCCGGAAAGACTCCACCCACAACTGGATCAATCACAATCAAGGTCAGCTCTTTCATCTTCTACTAAGTACTTCTCTCCACCCCACTCCTCTCTCCTCAACACCTCTTCCCTTGACCACTCTGTGACCTCGTCTCCCAGTGTACCTGATTTAACTAACATATATACTTCTTATAGATACCCACACAGAATTTAAAGCAGATTTAAAATAGAAAACATTTAGATGTAGGCAATATCACCCTATGACCATTGCTTCCTAAATATTAATCTAAAGAAAAGATATATATATATATATATATACACAGAAATACAATTTTGCTTACTGTATACAGATTTTTATTATTTTTCACGATTTTTTTAAATTTCAAACATTAATGAGCTGATACTTTCCATTTTATTCGCGGTTATTTAAGTTCAACGGAATTTATTTGACCATGATGTAGTTTGAATCCCCCACAAATAAAAGCAGCTACCATACAGTAGTTGAATGTTTCACTCAAACAGGTTATGAATTGGTTTTAAAGGTGAAGGTGAATGATGTTAATGATAACTGCCCAGAACTGAACCAGACTTCCTTTGCTTTGAATGGAGATCCATCCTTGCAGTTGTCGCCCCTCACACAGGTGTTTGCCACGGATATAGATTCAGGGAGCAATGCAGACATTCTATTCTATATTTCATCTATAGTTGCTGAGTAAGTGAAGAAGTCAGAGAAACTTCAAGTCAATTAATGTCTTTTTGAAGTCAATTATGAATAAAGTACGAATGAACCAACAGTCTGTTAAAGTAGAGATTCAAAAAACATTTCTATCAATAATGAAATTTATCATACAGCCAAAAACATCCATAATTTTCTGTAAATGTTGGGGAAAAATTTAATTTAGTAAATTAACCATAAACCAAGAGCCATAGATTAGTTGTTGTTTCAAAATACACCATGTCAAATTTGTTTAAGACACAAGAACTAGTTGACTCAGATATGTTTTAACAACCTTACAGTCCAGATCCCATGCTGACTTGGAACGACACCTTTAACCTTTTCAATGAAGTCTATGCTGCCAACACCACACTGAGGTTTTCTGTGATAGCTGTAGACAACGGAGGCTACCCGACCCGCGGGACACAAGCATCACTGGAGTTTGTGTCTGATAACTCATGTCTGGTCGACGTAGAGTTTGGTCCAATCAGTTACTCTGTGTCGGTGGATAACACAACAGGAGAGGTTTACTTCCGAGCCCCTGGCTACTACTTCTACCAGTTTGGTTAGTCTTTACTTTCCTACGTCTTTTAATCTTCTATCGTTGATATTTCCTACTGAATGATCTTAGTTCACCATCGTAAAAATAGTTTTGAGATTATTTGTACTCCTGGATTTATTTACGTCACCTAATTTCTACTCTAAATAGGCTACCTACGATCCTATCTGAAGCCTAAGATAAAAAACACATCCGTATCCAGTTGCATATGGCATTTTTATTTTCTATTGTAAACTAAATTCTGTTTCTTGTTTCAGCCTGTAGAGATGCTTTAGGAGTTGAATCAGGAGTAATCCTGGGAACACAGATGTCCGCCTCCTCATCAGCTGACTTAAGCACTGCTGATCGGGGAAGACTCAATATTGCAGCTCTTCCACGTAAGTCAGCATCAATTCATTGTAACTTTAATTTAACTTCTTTCTATTGGTTTCAAGAGTTTGATGACGCTTTACATATTAAAGAGTTATCTACACTGGTAGGTATTGATTGTGATGTCATGTATATCTGAGTGTAATGTGATAATTTTCAGAGAAAGCAACGTGAACTTCGCTCACAAAATGATGACATCACAATCGATACATTTCTGAAATTATTCCGAATATAAACAAATCTACCTGGAATATTGTATATAAAATATTAAAAGACTTTTTAAAACTATCTTTCAATTCGTTTAGTTGTATTGAGTTCCTCCCAAATATACCTATAACAATGTCGTATGTCATGCTTTATGGCCTGGAATCTTTATTATATTACTCCAGGTTTACAGTGATTCAAACTGGCTTTAGTTTATCTCTGCTAGACTGCAGCTAGGTGCTATCAAGTGATATAAAAGTTTGGTTTTTTAGTTTTGAAATTTGCACTGGAATAACACTATTAAAATAGTGAAAGTGATTAATAAACTAAGTACATATTGGTATCTTGATCAGGCAAATTATAATGCTGTAGATTTTAGAAATATTTTACTTTTCCTAAGAAAGAAAAGGAAGAAATAAGTATTTGGTAATGTTAACACCTTTTTCTTGACTATATACCGCTGTTTTGACTTTTGATGTAGATATTCATTTTCATGTATAAAAATTCAGTGAAAGCAAAATCAAATGTTCTCAAATCCATTAGCTTGTGACCTTTAATAGGTAAAGAACATAGATCTGTCATATTATGTTTTAATGAAAGTTTTAAATGTAATATCAAAATTTATCTTTATCATATCTAGAGGAAGGTGAGTGTTTCGTCTTGCTTGTTAGATTGTTTCCTTTATAAGCATAGCTCTATTGTTTTAATGTAATTTTTGCCTTTATTAGATATAAGTGCATGTAAAATCGAATTTTCATTGCATGAATTGCAAAGTATGTTCTTTTATTGTTATGGATAACATTGATTATGAATAGCATACACACGTAGTTTTCTCATTTTGCCTCATTTGCACCTGCCTGAATTTTCCACCCCCAACACTGCTTCGAAAAATCATCTTATTTTGATAGAATGAACTGCAACTTGAATCCAATGCTGCAAAGTCGTGAAAAAATATTATTATCCTGATTTCTAGAATATGAAGGCTTGCTTATAAGTAAATCATTTTATTTTATATGCAAATGTATAATTCATTATTCAATTAATCTGTTCGCCTACAACAAACTTCCCAGGCTTGTTCTGTAGTTAAAATTTGTAGTTCTGTAGTTTACATCTTAAATCATCATCCCTTTTTTACAAACACAGTTGTCTTTTGTTAAGTCTTTTTACATTTACATATTGTGAACAATTCATGCATTGTTTGTGTGAAAATTATTTTCAAAAGAAATATTGAGATTTTTGTTTCAACTAAATGTACTTTTTTATTTCAGTATCTAAAACTATTAAGACAAACTCATAAGTATATCATTGTCAACTGAAAAACTTATAATTATAAGGTATTGTTACAGTTTTACAAAGCTCTGTGATTCCTAATTTGTACTTTAGGAAGCGTAAGAAAACTAGACGTATACACTTCGCCAATCTGATCTCTTGTTATTAGTTTCTTTCACTTCACTCTAAATACTGACGGAGTGAAACAAGAGGAAATATTTCTGAGATTTCTCATTCATTTGACACTTTTTTAAGTTAAAATACATTACTGGATTTTACGGGGTTTTTTTTTCAATAAATTCTCATTTCATCGTTTTTATAACTTTCAGAAACTTAATATTACTATGTACAGTAAAATATGGATATAACGAACCTCTTAGGACCAATAAAATTGGTATAAGCATAGTTCTATACACATATCACAGGTATATTATAATAATATTAACGGGGAATGGAAATGATGACGTTATAATTATGAATTTGTTGCATGTTCGTTATAAACATATTTTACTGTTAGTGTTAATCTGTTTATTCAAAAACAGCACAGTGTACTTCTTCAAAATTTAATTAAAAAGGGTGATGAGAAGGGATGTTTTACTTTAATAAAATGTTTATATCTCACAGCTGCACAGGCAAGTTTAAAGGGAGGATGGGTGGCCCAGACTAACGATGCTAATCAATGGATACAGGTTGATCTAAACGAAACCTACCAAATTCACCAGATACAACTCCAAGGTCAGGAGGAGGAGGATAACTGGGTGACGACCTTCAGCATTAGCTACAGTAATGATGGCGGAGTTTGGACCACATACACCAACTCTACAGGAACAAGTGTAAGTATAGTTTATTCAGACTGTACTCTGTCCTATTGATATGCTTTACTTCTTAATAATTATTTTTATTGAAAACAAGGAATTTACAATTACATATTTGAAAAACAATAGCATTAACAATGATATTAAAAGAATTAAGTTCTTAGTCAAAAAATGGTGCCGTGACTAGGATATCGGAAACACTGGTGTTGTGACCATGAAATATGAAATATATATTAATATGTATTAAAAATCTATAACAGTCTAGTGTAAAAAGTGATGCATGATTTTATCAGACGTTTGATAAAACAGATTTAAATGTGGTCTTTTCAGGTATTTGATGGAAGCACTGACCGATCGACGGTTGTCACTGTGGATCTTGACCTCTACATAGAGACAAACTATATACGCATCATACCGGTCACATGGAACAACAACATCGCACTCCGATTTGAGATTATAGGATGCTCCGTTAGCAAATACACTTATCGTAAGTTTATCGTGCTATGACTTTGCATTCTTGTAATCTAGAAAGCGATCTACATATCTCTTTAAACCCCCCGTAATGAAACAGGGATATATAATGTTAACCGTAGTGATGTTCCCTCCTATCACATTCCGATTTCATGAGGTGTTTAACAGATAGTTAATTAATTTATACGTTAAAGATGCTCCACCACTGACAAATGGTATTTTTTCACTATTAAAAACAGGATCAGACGATTTGGTATTTTTCTTTAGTTACAAAAGTTACTTACTTTACACCATTACCACCATTGGAAAGTTTGAACTTCTAATTTTACTATAAAAATATTAGAAATAATTAATTGCATCCCGAAAAAAATTCCGTGGCACTATGTTCCATATAGAATGAAGTTCTGACTGTGCATGCACCAAAAGCAAAATAAATTATTGTATATTTTGTTTTGTGTTATGAGTTTAAAGATGCTCCACCGCCGACAGAGCATGGGTTTTATAACTATAATAGGATGATAATTGCTGTTTAATCTTGTATATGTACATGTTATTTAAATGTGTGACTAGTTAATATAAAAATACATATAATGATGAATTGTTTGTGCATACTGCTGCGAGTTGTAGTTCATGATTAGCTCATGAATTGTCACATATTAGCTTGCCTTTTATAAAAATGATCATTTGTCGGCATTGTAGCACCTTTAATAGGTCATATTGCACTGTATTTTATTGCTTTGGCATCTTCTATCGATCAGTTCATTGTTTCTTAATGTATTTGCTTATACAGACCGGACGACCTGTGAGCGATGCCTCACCACTAACTACTGTGTTGGAGATGGAAGTTCTTTACCATGCGGACGATGTGACCCACCTCAGGCTAACTCCACTTGTGGACGATCTCCGACCGAACACTCTTTTGGACTTGCTTCCGAATGTACCACATGTCCTCTTGGCTGGGTATGTAAACAGCTGTTTAATCAAAGTGATACAGATTACAGTGTTTGTGGCGTGTTATCAGCTTCTAATGTTAGATACTTATCGATGTCATAGGCTGTCCATTTAATATATTTTAAATAGCCCTCAACTTTTAGTTAACAAGTTTGGAATTGTCCGCGGCTTCTAGGTAATAACATTTGAAAGGCGAGCAGCCTTTTTGAAAACATAAAATAAGATGGTACTGTTTTCTTTCCTCTGTCCTCTTTGTTGCAATACAATACCATTATACACTGTGTCATTTTCCTAAACAGATATGTAGTGATGGGTACGCCACACCTTGCCCAGACTATCATTATGTAACCTGCAATGACACTAGTTGTCCAAGCACCTGTACTCAGTGTGGGTCAGGCTACGCTTGCCGCGGCGGTCAGAGATACGAATGTGATGTTGGTACTTACTCAAATGGAACTGTAGGTGAGTCTGAACACCATTTAAAACGTAAACGATCAACATGGTCACCGTTATTCAAAGGAATTTTTCCCATATTTCCATTTTGTTTGACGTTTCAATCCTTCAAATCTTTGATTAATTTATTGTGTTGATTTCCATTGTAAGTTCAATTGGGATTAACTTAAGGCCTGGACATAAGACATGGACATTGAACAAGAGCTTATTCCCTTTCAACATTGAGCTCTGCATGCAGAGGATTAAATGTTAATGTTGGAAATGCTTGACAGGAAATGAACAACAGAAATTGTAATAATGATACTAAAATCTCACGAAGAATTTTTTTCCGTTTTTAGAGTTTTGTCAGCTGTGTGTTGGTGGGACCTATCAAGATCAAAAGGCCCAAGGATCCTGTAAGTTCTGTCCAGCAGGATACACGAGTTCTACAATGAAGGATCGTTGTGATACGTGTCCTATCAACACCTATTCCGACGCGTATGGGAGCACCTGTCAGAATTGTCCATCCACCGCGGAATGTCCGTGTCTGGTATCTGGCTCCCCATGTCACAGCAGTACTCTGTGTTACAACAAGAAGGTCGGAGGGTCATATACCACAGGCTGTCTTGCCTGTCCCACCGGCTATACTGGAGATGGCATCACGTGTACAGATGTAGATGAGGTATATGTCTTATAAATATATGGACCGGTAATATAACTCTTTACTTAAGTTCTTGTGACAATTTGTGAAATTGCTGCATTGTCATATAGCATTAATTGATTATTGATGATATGTACCACATTTAAATTGATAGTTTTACTTAGGTCTGACTTATACCTAATAGACATTTCTAACATCGACAGAGACACAGACTCGGAGTACGACTTCGACGGTTTGAGGGGTCATCTCACAATGCATAACAATGTATTATTAACATATCTTTGTACCTTTTCTTATACTATAGTTACATATTCGCTATAAATTGCAGCGCATTTATAGTATTAATATCTACATGACGCTGCAAAACTACAAGTTACAAGAAACTACGATAAAACTTAAATATCCGCCGGAGTACATTATCATGTACACTTATCTCGGTTGAGATGCGTATTCTTTAGCTGGCTATACTATCATACGAACAAGCCATTTCGTCACATCATACATATGCTTCAAAAAGATTATGTTAGCTCTAGACGATGTTTCATTTTAGCTTTATGATTGGCCAATCCGAGAGGTCACCGGAACTTAAGCTCTTATGACAATTTAGTGCTACGTGAAAAAAATTGTCTATTTCTTAATGTTCAATTCGCACTTCAATTCGATCCAGACATCATGTGTATATTGTGCGAGAAGCTTAGGGGGCGCCAACCCGATCACTTGGGTTTTCCCGGGCACTCCGGTTTCCTTCCACTCTAAGACCCAATCAAATAGCGCTTTTTAAAAAGAAAGAAACTTTGAAAACTCATCCTCAATCAAAATATTTATGTTACCTGTTTCCAATGGCATTGACTCCAGTAACAATTTTTTATACAAGTGTAATAAACATATGAGTGAATAATGATAGTGCAGAAAATTGATTGTGTTGGTGGGAATTAATGCAGACGTCACTATCTGTAATCGTAACACTTTATAAAAAGAAAATGAAATCCGATTGAATAGGCTGTTAAATCTTAAAAGTTGTCAATGACTTGATGCAGGGATGACAAATATTATGAGGAATATAGATAGATTATTTTTTGGTCAAATGGGCACATTTTAGGTCATCTGACCGAAGGTCAGGATGACCTATTGTCATCGTGTTTTGTCCGTCGTCGTGCGCCGTCCGCCGTGCGTCGTGCGTAAGACTATTTATACAAAAGCCTACTCCGCCTTCATCCTTGAATGGATTTCATCCATATTTGGTTTGAAACATCATTGGGGAAGGACAATCATATTTTATATAAATGAGCCTGGTCCGACCCCTAGGGGCTGAGGGTTGGGGCCCCAAAAGGGCAAATTTTCTTAATTTAAGCTTTAAAATCCTACTCCTCCTTCACCCTCGGGTTGATTTCATCCATATTTGGTGTGAAACTTCATTAGGGAAGGGCAAATGAGCTTGGTCCGACCCCTAGGGGCTGAGGGGTGGGGTCCCAAAAGGGCAAATTTTCTTAATTTTAGCTTTAAAATCCTATTCCTCCTTCCTCCTTGGATGAATTTCATCCATATTTGATGTGAAACATCATTGGGGAAGGCCAATCATATTTTATATAAATGAGCCTGGTCCGACCCCTAGGGGCTGAGGGGTGGGGCCTCAAAAGGGCTAATTTTCTTAATTTTAGCTGGCCCATTTCCTGTTTCAGGTTTCGGTCTCCGATCTCAATGAAAATTGGTCTATAGGGGTTTTAATTGATGCCGAACAACATGCAAACATTTTCGTTAAGATTTTGGTATTCCAAGATGGCCGCTGGCCCACTTCCTGTTTTAAGGTATTAGTCTCCGATCTCAATGAAAATTGGTCTATAGGGGTTTTAATTGATGCCGAACAACATACAAACATTTTCGTAAAGATTTTGGTATTCCAAGATGGCCGCTGGCCCACTTCCTGTTTTCGGGTTCAGTCTCTGATTTCAATAAGAATTGGTCTATAGGGGTTTTAATTGATTCAGAAAGGGGACTTTAGGTGAAGACAATCATATTTTATAAAGGACCGAGCTAAAACCCATGGGGATAGTACGTGGAGGTCCAAAATGGGAGCTTTGCTGAAATTTGGCTTTAAAATCTGACTCCTCCTTATATTAATCCTTGAATGGGTTACAACCATATATGGATGAAGGGCTACCAAGTTTGTTCAACAAATGACATTTACCTATTTCAGAAACTTACATATTCAACTAAGGAGTTCCTTGTATTGTTTATATTAATCGTTAACCAATACTTTATACTGTGACTTTGTTGTTTTGTGCCATGAGTCAGATGACCGTTAAGGCCCATGGGCCTTTTGTTATTTATAGCTACAATACTATAACCATAAGGAATACTTTTTTTAATTTTGTAGAGATTATTGATAGTGAGACAGTGTTATTCTTATAAAATAGCGTTAATAACTGAAGCAAAATTAAAACTTTTTTAAAGATATAAAAATGCTTAATCAAGGTGAGAGTAATTAATCTTGATAATTGTTTGTTTGTTTGTTTGATTAATTAACGTCCTATTAACAGCTATGGTCATGTAAGGACGGCCTTTCATGTATGATGTGTGTTGCGTGTATGTTGTGCGAAGTGCGTGTTTTGGGAGACTGTGGTATGTTCGTGTTGTGTCTTCTTGTATAGCGGAACTTTTGCCCTTTTTATAGTGCTATATCACTGAAGCATGCCGCCGAAGACACCAAGCAACACACCCCACCCGGTCACATTATACTGACAACGGGCGAACCAGTCGTTCGTCCCACTCCCTGTGTGCTGAGCGCTAAGCAGGAGCAGAAACTACCACTTTTATAGACTTTGGTGTGATCTTGATAATAATATTTTATTTACCATAAAAGCAGCATGGTGACTGGCGAATGCGTATTATAAAAAGAAATAAAAATAATAAAGAAAGGTAAAAATAATATAGTATTAGTGAGGATCAAACCTGAGACCATTATGTATTTTGCCTTATGCAGTATCCGTTTGCCCAATAAACATTATATTATTTCTAACAAAGACAAATTGTATAGAGCTGGGCTGTCCTCGGCGACGTCCGAGCAAAAATTTATATTAAACATTTTGAGATGATCACCGAAAAAAGTCGAAGTTGGTCTCGGAGTCCGTGTTTGATCGACGTTAGAAATGTCTAATTAGGAATAAGTATTCGAAGAAGGCGGACTGAAATGTTACAAGAACTCGAACTAAGTTTTCGATGATTTATATACCTATACTTCCAAAAATTATACTTTGGATTTAATTATAACCATTCTTTAGTGAAATTATTTTATGCTCTAGATCTATCCAGCAAGAGTCCTGAATATCTTAATATCCATTCTTAGTGTGCCATACACAACCCGTGCTGGAACAACAGTGCCTGTCTGAACACCGTGCCGGGATATCAGTGTAGCGCCTGCCCCTGTGGGTATACCGGCACATTTGAGGACGCCCTCTCCATAGATGTACACAGGCGGACGTTTGACCTGTACAATACCATGTGGACCAGCGTTAACCAGTCGTGTGTAGATGTTAATGAATGTCTCATCAACAATGGGGGATGCAATGGCAACTCAATCTGCTACAATACCGTGGTAAGCCTTGGATGTGAAATTCAGTTGAAAACTAAATTGTCAATTTCATCAATATCAGCAAAACATATGACCAAGTAAATAAATTAGTATTTTAAATTAATATCAATTACCATGGAACCTCACAACATTATGAACCCTACCAGAAATTTTGCTTTTAACATTGAAAACAGGATAATGCATTGGTGCCAGCTCGAATGAATGGTCTCTATTGTGGTGTTGTATATCTATTAACAGGGGAGCTTCTACTGTGGTCCTTGTAAGGTGGGTTACCTTGGAGATTCTATCAGTGGCTGTAGGTTGGCTGACTATTGTGCTGCGGGTACACATAGCTGTAACGTCAACGCTGACTGTTATTACACTGGGCCGGGAGAGTATCGCTGTCAGGTACGGAACAATTTCATCAGAAGACGACTATGATAGACTTTCTGATGTCGTATCCTATTGATTGATTATTATCTTTTTTTTTCAAAGGAATATTTGGTAATTAAATTTGAAATGTTTTACTAAAAGTGTAAAAGATTTTTTTAATTAAATCCTTACTTAGATAATTCTAATATCACACCCATGAGTATTCATGGCATTGATCTTCATTTTCCACATGTAAATTTTAAATATTCCTCACATATTCATACTTATACAATATTATTTATACGATCTATTCATAAACCCCTAGGAATCAAAACTTTGTTCGAAGTGGTCTTCAAACACAAACGCTAATGAAGCTTAATCAATTTTTAAATATGATTATAAAATTGAGGGAAAAAAACTCATCGAAAATTAAACTAAAATTATATTTTCCCTCTAACTACAGTGTAAAGCAGGTTGGGCTGGAGATGGATACATATGTGGTGCGGATACTGATGTGGATGGAAATCCAGATTTAGGTCAATCCTGCTCTTCTAGAAAATGTTCAAAGGTAAAACTTTCTTAATACCTTAAGGTTTTGTTAATAGGTGGTATGTTTCCCGTCGCTTAACCCTTGGGAATCTCAACATCTTGTCGAAAATTATGATAATAATGTATAGTAGGCAAAGTGTTAGTCACAGTAGCTAGATTAATGTGACTTACATCATCTAGTCAAAAATTGGTGCCGTGACCAGGAATGTTCATGATGGATATATTTTTGGCCTTAATATCTAAATACACCGTTCTCCATTTAACGTTCGATATTCATATTCTTGCAATCCCAAACTACTATCCCTCAATGAGATGGGGGAGATAGAGATAATCTGTACTCTTCATTTTTACAATAGTTAATTATGTTTGTTTCAATAGTTTCAAATGTACATAATAAATTTCGTTCATCGCTCTCTCTATACAATTTGATAAAAAAAATCAAAATGATAGGTTATCTGATATAAATGATAATCATTTTGACCCCACTCGTTCATTGACAATAACGCTATAAATACCGTTATACACACATGTGGTACTTAAAAAATACATCAATAAATATATATATTAATAGAGCGATTTTAATGTAGTATAACACATTGATATGATGAGATATGAGCAAATGAAGCCTATTAGATATAAGAAAAGTTGGTGCTTTGACCAGGAAACTATATTAATCAGACATTTCTTACCTCAGTTTAATGGATTTTTTTCGAATTTCTATTTCAACTACTTTAACTTGTTATCGAAATTATTATCTCCTTAATATGAATCATTCAACAATAAATGCATTATCCTTTTAGGATAATTGTCCGCTGAAACCTAACAGTGGACAGGAGGACAGTGATGGCGACTCAGCAGGTGACATATGTGACTATGACTCCGATAATGACAACATCTTTTATGACGAGCAGGTAAGATTTACCGGACCAAAGAATTACAAGTATCAAAGTTTTAAAATGTTGCTGTTTTTAAGTTTTTTAAGTCTGATATCCATATGCAAAACGTCAGTCTCGGAACCTATACTTCATGTTACATTTTACATTGGTCATATTAAAATATGAATACATGTATAACTAAAAATACTTATTAGCTTGTTACTGGATCTATTAATCAGCTAACCACTTGGTATAATGTTGTGTACGATAATTTTGTATACCATACAAATACTTGGCCTGTACCTAGGACAACTGCCCGTACGTGTCCAACCCGACCCAGTTGGATACTGACAGTGATGGGCGTGGGGATGCGTGCGATAACTGTGTCAATACGGCCAACTTTGACCAAGCAGATGTGGACGGGAATGGGGTAGGTGATGCCTGTGACACAGATATCGATGGGGATGGCATTCTGAACGGAGCAGATAACTGCCCATATGTATCTAATGCAGGTAAGATATATATGCTTGATGTTTAACAAGTTATGGTGATGGTCTATGCCATATTAAAACCACAGACTGAGCAAGGGTGCACCGTATTTTCCGGCTGATAAGTCGCACATGTGTTTAAGTCTCAAAAGCCTTTTTTTACGATTTTTCTTTCATATTTTGTACACTTTGTATATAAGTCGCACCCAAATGTTAAGTTACTGTTCATACGTACAGTCTGTATGATACGCTGCAGCTGTGTATCGATCGATCTCTACTAAAGTTCGGTAGTGATTACCGATTGATTAACATTTTGATTAATAAAAAAACGACTGCCCTGCTGCTGTCTATAATAACTGTACTTGCATAAAGAAACTAATGGTATATTTGACATTAGACAGCCAGGGAGTTTGAAATGTTTGTTTCTTTATGGACATTACAGGTCAGACGGATACAGATGGCGATACTGTAGGAGATGCATGTGACAATTGTATATCTGTCTCTAACTCAGCTCAGACCGATACTAATGAGAATGGTGTAGGCGACACCTGTGATGGCAATGACAAGTAACGTATTTTAGAAAAATACTTAAATATGATGGAATGTAAAAAAACTATTACTTCGGTTCATTGCTAAACATTTAAAAGTTTGTCCATGATTTTGTAATTATAAGCGATGTTTGAAATGTTGTTTTATGGCACATTTCTGAAAAAGAAATCGGCTTTTTCGGCAATCTCGTTGTCCAAAAATTCCCAATTCGATTTATACGAACATTTTATGTATGATTTTTGTCATTCGGACCAAAAATTTACTTCGTACTATCCGAGTTCTTTTCCGAATTCGAATTTTCCGAGTTTGTTGAAAAAGATAAAGAAAAATTTGGCCAGGACCGGCAAAGTATCAAGCCGGGTTGTCGAATTATCCGCAATTATCAAGCAAGTTCCACTTTACTCTAACATTCTCCTACATATCGAATGAGGGAGCTGAACAGTTCGATTATCTAGTAAAGGGTGATTTTAATCAAAATTCAAACAGAGATGTTTTGAAATGGTAAATAATTTACTGTATAAGGTTTTTAGGCTAATTTTACGTGAAAATATTGTTGATTATTGATGAAGATGATCGTTGGTAAAGAGTGGAAATTGCTTACCGTTAATTAAATTTCCCCACAGGGATGGTGACGGTGTACCGGACGCTCTAGACAACTGTCCTGATTTGGCTAATGGAGAACAGACAGATACAGACGGCGATGGAACAGGTTAGACCTATAACTGAAAATTAAATCATTTTATATAATATTAAACAATATCAAATCGAATGGTTGGACATAGGATATTTTTCAAACATTTGAAGCTTGCATTTTTTATGTTTTATGATACTAGACTAGTACCAAAATCAATTTTGCTTGTTACCAGAATTTTCATTTGCTTAAAAATGAGAGAGAGCATTAGAGGGAGCATTCATGTTTTCTCTGTAACATACAAATCTATTCAAATTAGTTCTGAAGTACACTATTTTCTTCTATAAGAGCCTGGTAAAAAAAAAAAATTCAAAAAAAGTCATCAACATTGTACAAGGTCAAAGCGGTAATTTGCATTCTGAAATACAACATTTCCTTCTGTAAATAAGAACTTAATAATGAATCGCCATCGTACAAGGTCAAAAGGATGCTTTACCCCAATGAGGATTTGCATATCTATTCGTAGGTGATTACTGTGACACGGACGTTGACGGGGATGGCGTCCTGAACACTGCTGACAACTGTGTATATGTCTCCAATGCTGCTCAGACAGACGCTGATGGTGGGTATATATAGTGAACGCAGATTACACTCGAAATATTAATCGGAAAATTCATATTTACCAAAATTTGAAAATTGAACATAATAATAGATGAATTTCATTTGCATTTCCAAAAAATCATAAATGACCTCGGAACACTGAATCGTGATGAATATTTTTCTTTCGTTTTGTATTTTCATTTGTTTTTGTAAAACAGGTAACCACAGAGGAGACGCCTGTGAGAGTGACCTTGACCTTGATACGGTTCTGGACGTTAACGACAACTGCCCTAAGAACAAAGATATATCTGTCACTTCGTTCACTGACCACATTCTGTTGGATCTTAACCCAAGTCTGACGACCGAGAGTGCTGCCATGTGGACATTACAGGACACGGGGAGAGAGGTTTGGCAGTTGCAGTCAACACTCAAACCTGTGGCTCTCATTGGTGAGGATAACATTGGTTCTAATTGATCGTTTGATGTAAGACCTGAATGTTCAATTTCAAAATAGCCTTTTATCTAGCTAACTGTTTATGAAAATATTCATTTATGGATAAAAAGTTGCATTTACAAAATTGTATTTAACGAAGGTAACATCGTGTTTTGAACTGCAGGAAACAAGTACTTTGACCATGTGACCTTTACGGGGACGACCTTTGTGAACTTGGATGACTGTTACGGCTTCATTGGGTTTATATTTGGTTACCAAAGTAACACAAAGTATTACCTGGTTACCTGGCGACACATCCATTTCAACCTCGAGGATCGTGGTGGTATTAAGGGGGTACAACTCTGGGTGAGTTTATCTGCTGGGGGTTCAATTCTGGGTCAGTTTATCTACCAAATAGAATTTTAAAATTCATAGATACCGGAGAAGGACTTAACATGGCCTTCGCTTCATGGATTAATGTTGCTAACGAAAATTTACTTTGAATAAACAAAATAAAAATAGTCTAAATAACATAATGTTATGTCAGAATGTGGCACTACATCATTATCTTTTCTTGAAATAACGTTGCCATTAGATGACAGTGGAAAAACCGAATTAACAAATACTTTTTTAATCATTTGTAAAGAGTAATCGCTCTAAATAAACATAGAACTAATGATGATCATATTCATATGATTGTCATTTTACAGCTAATTGACTCTGCCATTGGACCAGGTAACGATTACGCCAAGGCCCTGTATCACGGCTGTGATACCACGGGCACATCCACTCTTCTTTGGCAGGACCCAAACCTAGCTGGCTGGGAATGTCTTACAGGCTACAAGTGGACTATACAACATAGTCCATCAGTGGGCCTGATAAGGTAAGTACATCTGGCATTATTTCATACGTAATATTGCCCTTTGTCTGAATTGAAGGAATGAACTGAATTCGCTTAAACAATTTAGCTTAGTTAAACTAAAAAATCTTGTTTATTCGTTATCTGGCATAGTACCAACTCGTATGTCTCTCCAACAAGGTATATACTTTACGTGGAATGTAATTTATAAGTAATTGTTGTTTTGTTACTGTCAAGTGAAATAACATAACTTTTAAGTTGTTTATAACTCCTCAGCAATACCTATATGACAGATGAAAAGTTTACATAATTATTGTTGTTTGACTTTAGGGTGCTTGTAGAACAAGGAACAACAACTATTACCGATTCCGGATACATATACGATGTCGCCATCAATGGAGGGCGATTGGGAGTGTTCTCTTACAATCAGACACAGTCCGTATGGTCTAACCTGGTGTACAGGTGTACAGATAGGTAAGGCATCACAGGTGTACCAACAGGTAATTCATCACTGGTGTACAGACAGGTAATTCATCACTGGTGTACAGACAGGTAAGTCATCATAGGTGTACGGACAGGTAATTCATCATAGGTGTACGGGCAACTAAGTTATCACAGGTGTATTGTCAGGACGTCATTTAAAGTGTACGGACAGGTACGTCATTATAGGTGTATATATAGGTAAGTCAGCACAAGTGTATCGTCATGACGTCATTTAAGTTGTATGAACAGGTACGCCATTAAAAGTGTACATATGTTATCACAGGTGTATCGTCAGAACATCATTTGAGATGTACGGGCAGGTACGTCATTGAAGGTGTACATATAGGTAAGTCATCACAGGTGTATCTTCAGGACGTCATTTAAGTGTACGGATAGATACTTCATTGAAGGTGTACATATAGGTAAGTCATCACAGGTGTATCGTCAGGACGTCATTATTTACGACAATACGACAATAATTAACAGCAGGTATACATGCACTCTATAGCGCGGTATTTCCTACAATTTTTTAAAAATGCTAAAATTACATCAATCTGATGAATTTTACATTAATTTTGAAGTCAGCTTTTCCAAAATAAAGCATCAAAGATTATCATGACCTTTATAATGAATAAGTTTTAAAACACATTAAGATGTGAACTATTACTTATGTGAACGAGTGCAAAAACTTAACCTTGAATAAATCGAGATTTCAAATTATATTTTGACAAGTTACTGAAAATTTGGGAGGGGGATAACAAAGTAAAATTCTATAAAATTAATAAAAGTATATTTAGACACAATTTGTTTAAGAAAGTAGGCACTTCTATATGTATATTATTTTGTATATTATTATAATAATCGATTTTACGTGTTTATTGGGATATCAATACAAGAAAGTGTGAATGATAAAAACAAATCATTTTTCCCCTACAGATTGAATTATGCTTTGGAATTTGAGGGAACCAGCACATATGGAGAAATAGCAAATCTTTCTGATCTGGCAATAATTAAAAGGTACGGTCATCCTCTTATTAAAGAAAAACAGCAGTATATTGTTTTAGATCTATTTTTGTTAATGTTTAAAACATAAACTTCGAAGTATAAAAAGAAAATTTTCAATCCATTATACTATGGTTTTGACATACAAACTTTAAATTTTAACAATGCTCGACTTATCATTGTTTTCAAATGGTTCAAAGACTAAATTTTAGGAAAGTATCGTTATCAATTTCAGTTTAGATCATATGATTTCTGAAGCCATGGAAAAATTAATGCGGATGAAGCGAGACATTTTTCTCTTTTTGGTTTCCCTAGTTTTACATTCGAGGCGTGGGTCTACCTGCCGAGCAGTGCCCCCTCCACCAAACTACCCATCCTATGTACACTAACACGGGAGCTCTGTCTCTATATAAAGGGCGGTACCTTTCACACACAAATCAGCTCACAGATCGTGGATGGAACAACCACAATTACTACCGACACGTGGACTCATATAGTCACACGATATAATGCCCAACGTAAGTGTAATAAAGAATTTTATCTACGTCAAATTTGCTATGGTAATTTTTATCTATTAAAGACAGAATAAAGACGAATTTTGTATTTTTCTTCAGTACCAAAATTTACACTTTTATTATCAATAAGAAAGTTTGTGGATTTGATTCTACTTCTGAATCATAATAAAAAGTATGTAATATCATTAATTGTATCCTGACAAAAAGCCCTATATTGAATGAGTTACTGAATGCGAAGACAACAAAAGCAACACAAAATATTTGATATGTATTTTGTGTTATTTAGACACACATGTATCTACTTACGAATTGCATCAATTACTGTCCAAATAATAAATATTGTTTATGTTCTCTCGGCGATGTAGCATCTTTAATAGATAATATTTATATTTTAACGCCAATATGTCAAGTCTATTATCAAAATCTGCATTGCAACGGTATTTTTGTAATTTCGAAGAGATGCTATTGTAAAAACATTTAATGTAAATTTTAAACCAAGTTAATTTCATTCATACATGTGACTTACAGATGAGACACGTAAACGTAAATAAAAATCTACATCTCTTGTATGTTTGTTCTCTAGAGGGAACTCTTACCATGTTTGTAAACGGTGCGGATGGTGGCGTTACCAAAGAGGCAGAAAACGCCACCCTGCCTGAGATTACATGGGTATGTTCGTAGGCTAATCAAAGTTCCTCCTTTAAAACTAAGGCAATTGATTCGTATTGTTTTTCTAAAAGCAGCAATATGTTGGTATTTGTAAAACACAAATGTTGATATGGGAATTAAATTAAATAATACATTGTATCAATATTAATGACATACTCTCAAATTTACAATTTAGTGTGCCGGCACGCAAATATCATTACCACTGCAATTAAATAAAATAATACATTGTATCAATATTAATGAAATACTGTCAAATTTTTTATTTAATGTGCTGGCACGCAAATAATATTACCACTGTTTTGTTTTTGAAACTGTCAGGTACTGGTAAAACATATCAATGTCGATACGGAAATTAAATAATATTACAATTTAACTCTACTAATGACATACTCTCACAATTTATTATTCAATGTCACACAATCATTGTAAGATTATCATTAAAATGAACGTTTACAGCATTTAAAGCTTAATAAATCCAGTGTGTTTTTTGGGTTTTTTTTATAAATGTACATTTTATAAATATGTTTTACATTGTTTCAGGACCCAAGTTTAACTTTATACATCGGGAGGGATAGCAACACATACTTCAAAGGCAAAGTCGATGAGGTATTGTATTAAAAGGTCAAATGTAATCGAAACATTTAGATTGAATTTTATCTCATTGATGATTTTAGTTCGTTCCTTTGTGGCCTTGTCCGTAGCAAACAGATTTTGTCATTATCAATATGAAAATACTTTCATATCATATAATTTATATTTGCTGTCATTTAAACTGTAGTCTTCACTGTGTTGAGTATACAGACATTATAATCCGTTAGGTTTTACCTTATTTGTGGTAAACACATTGTATATTTTTATTAGGTGCGGATCTATAACGTACAAATACCTGATACAGAGATAGACACTTACTGGCAGAAAGCTGGCATGATACGGGAGTACAAGAAATTTACATTGTCTGCTCATTACACAATGGACGGCAATACCGACAGTAAGTAACAAACAATATTATCTTCAATTACGATGGCGAGATTACATATTTTCGTTTATTCATTATGTTGTTATATTTTAAATGATTGCATTTGTTATCATGTCGTATGAATATGTAAAAAATGTGTAAAATTATTGGTAATTTCTTACATTTGATAAGAATTTCATTCAATTTAATTATATCCTGTGCAATTTCAGCCACGCTGTTGACTGATCAGGGACCATTGAATCTTCACTCCACACTTCACGGATCTCCAGCATTTGTTGAGGTAAATATCAGTATTATTTCCATTCGAAATATGACAAAAGTGCTTGACCTAACAATTATTAGTTCTCGAGTTTGTTTATCTTCTTAATCATTTATATTATGTATATTCTGGATTATGATATCCTTACACTTAACACAGTGTATATTCTGGATTATGATATCCTTACACTTAACACAGTGCATATTCTGGATTATGATATCCTTACACTTAACACAGTAAACGCTGCAGTTCAGTAAATAGATATACATATGTAAATTATTTTATACTGAAGATATCAAAATCTTTTATATAGGTTTGCTCATGTCCTGATTCAATGTAAGCCCCAATCTGATTAAAATCAGATTTTCGATTACGCTCTGATACTCTACGCTTTGTACTGGAGCGTGGAGTAATCAGAGCGTAATCGAATATCTGATTTTAATCAGATTGTGTAAGCCCCTACCTTTTTCTAGATTACCATTGTTATCTAAGCTAAGTAACTAATTCACCTAACATTAAGTTGTAAATGTGATGATAGTATTGTTTTCAAACTGTTTTTGTCTATAATTATTATTTCTTTACAGAGTACCATAGACTACTTTAGATACTATCACACCAACAACTAGACTGTAGATGAATGGATGTGAACTGCACAATGAAGCATAAACAGTCTGCAATCATTGATTTCGGCTAGAAAGGATAATTGAAAACAAGATATAGACACAATAAAATATCTGCTTTGGTGATCGCTAAAATAGGTTTTATCCGATGTCATATGCATTTGCTTTTTGCTATAAGATTTGTTGAAAATGAGATAGAAAATATTTGCTATACCTTCACTATATTTACCTCTCTGTGATGTAAAACCTGCTATCGTTATGTTAGTGTTGATCACATTGTAATACGATACAGTGTCTGTGATATATGAGATATGCTTTATTATTTATTTATAGTTATTTAATTCTTTAAATCATTGTATGCAACATGCACACAATTCTAATCAAATTAGTTTGACGACAAGCAGCAAATGGGTACAATCACATAGTGTCTGTAAGAATAGACCTTTATATATATTTAATGATCTTTAGTGTACGAATGTAATTTTTTGTGCTATTGTTATACGCTCTAGGTATTTTATAAATGTGATGGGTAACACAGATCGTGTCCATTCTTAAACAATCGTACGGCGATCAAAATGTCTTCTCAGTATTGTAAACAAACGTATTTTCGCGCGCTATTGTATTCCATGGGTGATTAGAAACTGCGAAAATAAATCTCCGCAAAAAAAATGTCTCAAACTTTCCAACGAAGAAATATATGGATACAAAAACTCGAGAATAGACTGGTTTACACTTCAGATTTTTTATGTCTTTACGTTTTATAGACTGTTAATACTTTGGAACATTTTGCCTAAATGCAGTGCTAACCATTTAATATTAAAGTATTCAATATAACGGAAACTTATCATCATCATTGATCCGATGTTTTAAGTTGTTATAACCACTTTTTAATTTTCAGTCTTGTTTTAACCTCCGTCCAATATTTTATTGATCGTATTTTTATATCAAGTAATCAGGGTCCAATTAGGATTATGTAGTTATTAATATAAATGTTTATACTAGATGTACTTTTATAGACTGATTGTCTCCAATGTTTACCACAGTGCTGGACGAATTAGGATTCTGTAGTATTAATATAAATGTTTATACTAGATGTACCTTTATAGACTGATTGTCTCCAATGTTTACCACAGTGCTGGACACTGATACTTGACGTATTGTTATTTACGTTATTGTCCTTTGATATTTTGCTCGCAATCATTTTTAAACAATTTTTCTTACAACAAGAGTTATAGCAAAGATCGAAAAAATCAAATTAGCTCAACTTATTTGAACTAAAATGGAAGTGAACATGTTGTTTTCATGTAATTCTTTTTCATCTAAGTAGTTTTAAAAAGTTCCTTATCAAGTAGTTTAAAAAAGTTCCTTATAATTTTCTGGCTTTCCTAAAATTATTATATTGCTTATTTTATATAACTAGTAGTATATGCTATTGATTAGCATTTTTTATGTTGACGTATGCATATCTGAGATATGTTATTTTACACATACGTTCTATTTATGAAATAAATAATATTTTTACTATACTTCGTGTTTGTTACATTTGGTACTGTAGGCCACTCCAAGTGCTATGGCGGGGTCTGTATTTCACCGAGATGACTTGATACCCTACGATAAACGACAAGTTGTTGATGCATCATCATTCATAATCGGGAAGACACTTTCTACTACATGTATTGTATCTAAACTAAACATTGGCAAGTAGCAAAACTCTCATAAACGGGAAAACATGTAATCCTCTGAATATAAAGATGATGAGCTAAAATAATACTAAAACAATTCGTTTTAAGTCTGCATTGTCTAGACTTTTAACTGAAAAAATCACACGAAATGTCAACGATATCCATTACACCATATTACTAGTAAAATCATCCATAATACCAATAACATAATTATACAATATGATATAACTCAACAGTTTTAATAAGACATACAATCATTTAATCATCAAAATCTTTCTTTCTTATCAGGAAATGATCAATATAGTCACTACCTGCCTGTTATCTAATCCTTTTGCTTTCAATAATATATTTTGAACTGAATTGAAATTCTCTCTCTATGATCCGGGTATTTGTCGTACCTAGAGTCGTCAACTTCAAACGCATATTTCACAAATCAACACCATAGTGTATGTATACTTACTAGTTCGTCGTGTGATACGCCATATCTTAAAACTTAGTGATTCCATTCAACTGCACCTGTTTAATCAAAAGGTAGTTTGACATGTTACAATGTGCAATGTTTCGTTGATAGGTAAATACAATAAATGGGATTTTCATTGCTAAAATATATACGATATGCATTGCAACACATGAAGGTTAGCGTTTAGCTTTGATATATGTATTCAGAACACTATGTTAAAGAATATAAATTCTAGTCTAAGTCACCGTTATTTTAACATACTGAGCGTGACGGTCATTGGGATTTCGTAATGTGATTAATCGGGGTATTTTAGAAATCTGCATGTTTAGTCATAATGTATACAAACCTGATAATTAAAAGTATAATTAACGATACCAGCGTGTAATTAGGAGTCCAGTCTTGCATGTGAAAACAATTACTGTTCTGGTGTCGGCAGTTAATCTATAAAACGTCATTAGGTAACGGTATGGTATCATTTCTGTGTTATTTCTGTACGTCGTAACACATTTTATAAGGTTCAGTATATTGTTTTATTTACATATATACCGTAAGATCGAATGGCATTTATCAGTAACATTAGTTGGCTTTTTTGTTCGATACGCTACTTTTACGAGGTATTTTAAGTACTTTTTGACACGTTTGAAATATATTTATAGAATGTTTAAAGTTTTTTTATTTTCTTTATTATCATTTTTATTTGATAAAAGAAGCTTTAATATTTACTATACATTTCATCGCCAAATTTTAAGATATTTAAATAGACTATCAAAGTTCAAATATGTTATGTTAAATGGAATTTCGGGTCTACTTGTCATAAAATATTGAATAGTGTGACGCGGTAACTCTTTGAAAATAAATTGAGATTTCGTCAAACCGTATCATTACATCTACAAAGTAGCTATTTATTCCCGGTTGACCTATATATTGGTCCCAATAGTTATTAAGTAATGCAAGGCCACCTTACAATGTCTACGAGTCATTAAGTCGCCCTTTACTGTCTATATATATGTATATATACTCTGTAGAAACTTAAAAGAGCTAGTACACCTTGTCATTAACGCCGGCGTTAGGATAACAGGACTTGGGTTCACAGTTCTTGTACCTTGAAATGTCCCTTGCGATCGTACCGTTCGTTTCTAGATCTGCTAACAACAAATGAATATCCACGTAGTGACTTAAATCTTCCATACTTAGTTCTCGGGATATTTTATGATTGACGTCCATTTAATTGAATTTTCTCATCAACCTGTAGTATTCCCTCGTATACTGTTTGTTCATTTGACTGAAATGAAATGGATTTTCCAAAATATTTCTTTACTCCAAAATTTAGTTCTTCACTTTCCACACCATTTTCCCGGTATCACTTCTATGAGTCTTACATTGAATAGGGTTCTGAGTATCTGCGATAAGGGATACTCCGCTGAGTAACGTCCGTTTCATGGTTCGTCAGCGATGTTTGTATTGATATGATTGGTGATCAACCAGATATTAAAAGATGACGTGATATAGAATGGATATTGTAAATGGCTCGACACTCTGACGTGTTTCTTTTTCACAAATAGTTTTTGTCATTGTACATGCTGGTTTTAAAACATATCAGTGTTTATTCTTTATCTATTTGAGATATACTTACAAAAATCACACCGATCAAAAACATCGCATGTATATTAAGGTGTTTTTGACCGTTTCAAGTTTTGAAACACGGAGTCGAATGGTAAGTTGTGTGTGTCTCTCAATTTTTCAAGCAAAGACCTTGAACCAACATGTGGACATGGTAAGTCAATTTGTAAATAATAAGAAAGGGTCACCAAATACAATCATAATTTAACCAAGAAACCAAAAACGAACCTATAGATAATATCTTGATAATATGGTACCCGAATGAAACCAAACTTCCCTGTAAAAATATACCAACGTATGCATGTAAATGACCAATCACAAAGTAGCATGTAGCCACGCCTCGTGCTCACAATTGCTCATGTATCTTTTTAATGTCGGAGCAGACGTCGTGGCATACACTATACAACATGCAAAGTTACGTGCGATGTTCTTGATAACTGACGATCCGTTAATGTTTGTCAAGGGCCTAATGTTAGTCTCAAATTCATAGCAGACATTTGAATGACTACAGACAGAATTTAATTTCAGATCTAGAGTTCCCTTCAAAACCAAAACATTTTTACGCGTTTTGTTCTTTTCGTTTAATACCATAACATTTCTCTCTTTGGGATCACTTAGCGGTTTTTTAACCATTTAATGCCGAAGAGTCTCATTTCCTTATCAAGATTTCAACGAATCATTAAAACGGTGTTAAGAAATGAGCAATCCACATAGGTCATAAATAGTATATTTCACTGACCTTCAACCAAAACACCCAATTACAGATAAAATGCTGTTACTACACCCTCCTTATGGCACGGAATGAAAACATTTGATTAATGTGTTCTAGGGTCACTGAACTAGCCTTAATTACAAATTTTATTGTATAATGGTCAATCTTGTCACAAAAATATATAAACTTGAATTAAAATGAAATTCGATCTGATGAGGAAAATATCTACCGCTGAACTGAACATGTGACGAATGAACAGTTAGTAGTTGTCTATATTGACTGATCTCATTATGCTTTCTGTCAATTATAAAAGATATTTCAGCAAATCTGATAAATCTTTCTTTCAAAGCAACACTTGTTCAATTATATATTTCAAATGTTAGAATCGTTAATGATATCAAGAAATCTCGGCACTACTCTATGATACATATTTGCTGCCTTTTAAATCATTTAGGGCCAATTCGATGAGGAATTCAATTTATTCATAACATCCAGAATCATTCATCGTGAGCTGAGCAGCGAATGTTTAAAGGGAATCGCCGATCACTGCTAGACAAGGAAGTCACTGTGGTAGGCCGCACTAGGGATTCAGTGATTTGCATAAGGACATTGGGCACAGGGAAATATACGGTAAGATCTGTTAGCAAAAAATATAATAGTGTATCACAAAATAACTACAAAATGCAGAGTTTCTCTAGACAAAATATGTTTTACATATTTATTGTTTTATCAAATTAAAATTGAAGTAATATTTTATTTTCTCGTTTTTGGAATGCTTTATCATACTTTTTTTATACCATTTGATGCTCTATATAGCAACATTAAGTCCGTTTAATTTTGATTGTTTCTAATATCGATACTACTTTCTTCTTTCATACCTTTTTTACTGTAATATTAATTGTTCGCATTTCGCCAACAAAATTTTGCGCTATTTCATGATCGTGTTGACTAATGCGCTTTAAATTTTTTTGTAAGTATTAATTGTAGTTATAACCAGTAACTCTCAACCTTTTACTTTGCATTATTTTCCTTTTTTCCACAACAAAAGCGTTCCCGTATCAAAACAATGATACACTTGGGTTTTTTTTCCTTTTGATTTATACAAGAAATAGTGTTTCATCTTCTAAAGATTTTGATTTATACATGTGATTATGATTTCATTTTCCTATTCTGTTATATTTACCAACGGGTTTTTTCCATTTTATTGGCTTGAAAAGCTATTTAAATAAAATGGTTTTTGATTTTTTTAATCTTAAAAGTTATTTTTACAAAAAAGGAAGATATAACGAGTTGTTAAAATTTCATTTTTGCGCAAAACGCGGAGCGTAAAAAATGCTAAAAGTTATATCACCTCTTTTCTTACCGCTAAAATATGTATGTTTAAAGTGAAAAGTTGGGCAAAGAAACAAGTCTAACTTTCAAAAGTCCTTACATACCCCAACGACAGTTCTACTTACGTTGTCCAGTGTTGACAATTGAAATAATGGAAAAGACTTAATATAATTTACTGGATAAATTCAATACCATTTTTACCGACTTTAGCCTTCCTTTGCCCATCTATTCACTTTAAAGTACATAATCCATGGACGAAAGACGTTGAACGGAAGGTAGAAATAGATAATTTTCTGTAGTCTGGATGAGAAGATCTAAAGTTTCTTTATACACAAATGAAAGGGTCAATCCCATAGGTCAATCTCTTTCTATAGATCGTTGGCTGGAAACATGTGAACGATGTAAGTCAGTCCTTTTGGTATTAGTTACTTAATTTATGATGTAACCTTTCTATAATTTGAATGGAATTTTGTTTTTATATGCATTTGTTTAAGCATTGATGTCACTATTTTTTAATTTTATCGGGGTATGAAAAAAAAATTGTTTGCAAACTGTGTGAATCCGCGTTGCGAATTCTCACAAAAGTTTGCAAACAATGTTTTTTTTTTCAAAACCCAATAAAATTAAAAAATATTGACATCAATACTTATAATTGATTTTATACTCTATGTGATAAAATGAAGTATGTTTAAATGTAACATTATAGTGGTTTTTCAAGGGATTCTTTTTCCGAATCAATACGCAACGTCAAGCTCTCTATTGTGAAGTCACGATATCGTTGGGGTTTCGCGCCATTCTTTGATTTTTTTGCATAGTGGTATGCAAAAAAATATTGGACAATCAGAAAGCCTGATTTGGTATGAAAACAAAGAAAAATTAATTATATACATATAAATTTGAAAAGAACGGGTTTATTCTCAACTAGATTAACTTTTCATTAATCCAATAATTTGATGTGACATGCAGCTTAAATACATAAGGGAGAAATAAAGAGAGGGGAATTTTACCAAAGCAATTTCTAAGGTCACTGCAAATCTTTGTTGTGAAATAATTCTCTGTAAACCACTCTAGAAGTATTGATGTCAATTTCCCACTTTCCAGAATAACAGTGTTATACAGTGTTACACAAATTCATGTTATTACAAACATACCAGTGGGCATGCAGCGACAGACTTACCTTAAACTTACCACGAATCTGGACAAGCGTTCTGCATGGCTTATCCAAAGGTGTCGCCGACTCCATTACCATTTTCTCCTCTTTATTGTCGATTCTTTAGTTCAACCATTTTGTTTACTTTCTAGCATGCAACATTGTGCATGCGTGCAGATTCGAAAACCAAAACAAACACTTCTTCATTTGCATATAAACCAGTCCGTCAGACATCTGTATTAAGACAACGATTTCCTTCCATAGTGTATTCAAGAAACATTTGTTTAATCTGATTCGAATTGAAAAAATAATTTGAGGTATTTTTGATATATGTTTTAACTTTTTTTCCGTTTATCGGGTTTTACTTAAAACATTTATTAGGTTGGGCGACACCTACCGATAAATATATCAAGATAAAGTTTTGTTTTTTAATGAAACACTTCTAAAATCTAACCAATCTCATACATCACGGCTACAGTAAAACACATGTATGACGAACACGTCTACAATGAAGTTATTGTTTTTCGTGGAGGTTCTTATAAAATATATGTAATATATGTATAACGAGCTATGCTTATTACGAAGTAGTTTTGTTGGTCCTCAGAGGTTCGTTATACCTTAACTACTGACTTTGCCTATAAAGGACGATATACCACTTAATTAATATATTATGTATACCAGTAAATTTATAAAAGAGTTCAGTTATATTCGTCAAAAGATAAACAGATGTTTTAAAGCATTAAATCACCTTGATGTAGTTTAATATGATTAATTAACCATACTTGCCATGCTTTAACTATGATCAACCCTGGAGGTATTAAACTAACAAATTACAATATTTGATGCATGTCCAAAAATATCTTTGAATGACACATACTAATTTCCAATCACAAATAACTCTTTTAAGCTAAAAGCATTGAAATGACAAATTACTAGCAATGCTTAAGTGATGGTAATGTTTTAGTGAGTGATATAGAATATCATTGGGATAATTCAAATGTACTTTCAAGGATCCGTTAATACTTGAAGATAGTATGTACAACCATCTTCCATACATTTAATCAATTATAGGAACATTATAGTTTACCTGCCTAAAAGGTGAATGCAGATTTGGATATACATGTAGTCGAATGAATAGGACATTTAGAAATAAAACTCAAGACTATCTGATATTATGAAACTGTATATCAGAGGTCATTAGCGGGACTTACCTGCTGAATATCAATGTTCAATGATGTTTCGTTGTGATAACATTGGTGTTTCTGTCTTTTTCTGAGCAATCTCTGTATAAAAACAATAATTCAACACGATTCTTGTGTTATTACGTGGTAACGTCAGTGAAAAATACTGTACAGCTATCTATATGATCAATCATGATTTAGGATTGCTCTAGATGGTAATATTTGTAATTGCTTACCAATAAATCGTCTATCAGTATAGCTGAAAAAGAAGGAAAACATTTAAGGTACATACATAACATGAAGGATGTTTTATGTAAAATATGGAAATGAAGAGTAGATTTAATTAATTAATAGAGCTTTAAAACGTATATTCTGATTATTAATAATACACTTATCACCAGTATCTGATAAGAAAAATAAAATAAAAGGTCAGGCTTTCCATTGGTCGTCTTTGTTGACGTTCAGCAAAAATGTCACTACAAACCAGCGTAATGAACATGACAGACATAACGCACAATGTTCGGTCACTTTTACGTCATGCCGAAAGATCATTGAAAAAAGCGTTGAACAGTAAAATAATATAAGCGCAATACTATTTTTAAAAATTGAAAAAGAGAAAGGATATATTTATTCAATTACGGGAGGACTTTTATCAAATGTCAGCAATATTTTTTTTCTATTGATGCGTTTTTGTTGAAAAAATTGCGTATTTTGGCGCGACAGATGTAACACGCATCTGTATGCAGTTAAAGTGTCACTGTGGTCATACTGAACATCACATGCTGGTAAAATTTGACACAGAGATTTCCCCGAAAACGCACTATCATGACGTCATTTCGTTATAATGAATTGTGACGTCATACTTCAAAATTGTGGACTTTGTTTGTAGACTTGCCGATCGACAGATCCGAAGAGAAAAGATAAAAAAGTGAAAAACCACAAATACACACGGTACGAAACGGTACTAATTCATGACATATAGAGACATGAATTGTTAATATAAAATTACATTTTACTTCTATTTTAATAACATGTCAGAAAATATAGATTGCCACGTCGTTCTACTTTTTTATCGAACAAAACCTTTGTCTTGCAGAAATGACATAAAATGAAATTTTTAGATTGACTGTTCTGTCACGTAAGTTCACGACCTTGAAAAATGACTTTATATTAGGAATTATGTTTTCTATTCAGAACTAAAAATACGTTTTTGCTCAAATATACGTGGGCAAAATCTCTACTGAAAATTAAAAAAAAAAGTATTCGAAAAATTGCGTTTTTTCTTTGTCTTGCAGGTTTGCCGAATGTCGGAAATGACTTCCATTGCGCTCGTCATGTTATAACATAATGACGTCTTTTACATTCAATGACGTTACATAAAAGTGACCGAACATTGTGCGCGACGTCACACTATTTACCAAATTTTACAACCATGTCTTTGTTTAATGAGCAGGAGGGCTATCAATATAGATGTTTTGACGTTATAAAAATTTCTTCATTTTAAAGTTATATGTGTCGTAACTGAACTCAAATTTTGATGTTATTTTGTCTTCAGTAATAGTATATTAGAAGCCATAAAATGTGATGAATTAAGCTGTAAAAATCATTCAATTGGGCATAAGAAACATGTATTATGCCTTATAAACACTTGCCATGACTCACCTAATTTATGCAATGTAAAATTCTTGCTTTGCTATACCTTATGTATGTTTAGATAAAACAAAGCTGCAGAAATAACTTTACAATTAATAATAAAACTAAATATGTGAAATGAAATTGTAGGTCACAATTAAGCTTCATTGTCTGACCGTACTTACTATTTTCACTGCAGTAGATGTATAGCGGGTGTCCATATTTCGCCGGGGTCCAAATTTCGCCGTTTTTTTATAACAAGTGATATTTTTGTAAGCATCACATTGGATGAGCAGTACAGTAACAGAAAGAATGGAGATTATCTTCAAAACATTTTTTGAACAAAAAGATTTCATTCCACATCGGTAGTCAGTCATTTTTTCTAGTACGGTTCTTGGGAGGGGTGACAACATTCTGTGCGTATATCAAAAGGATTGAATTGATAGAAAATGTTATTTATTGTGTCTGATTCCACATAATGTTGAATGAGTGGCTTATTTAATAATCAAATGACAGTGCATGGACACATATTTACTTCATATTTCATATCTACATTTAAATCGTCTTTATTTACAAAAATGGCGAAATATGGGCACCCTTCGAGAAAACCGTATCTGAAATCGGGAGGTATTGTAACCTTAGTCATGCAAAAACATAGCATTTGTAATTTTGTAAGAATATGAGGAACCTTTCATTTAGACTGTTAATTGTATCTCTTATACAATCAATAAAAATCTGCTCCGGTAAAAAACAAGTAAAAGACGGCGAAATATGAACACCCGCTCTTAATATTATGATTTTTGGCAGATCTGCTAAATATCATTGTCAACTCTTATTTAAACTTGTAAAATTAAAACCTAATGTATTGTAAGTAATTTTTGGTAGTGAATAAAATATTTTTAAAAAGCTCTTCTTGATTTGTGATTATGGGAATTTCGGCACTTATAGCTTAAATGAGCTTGGAATTAAATACATTATTTTTAAAAAAAAGTTGCGAAATATAAAGCCAATATTTGTATACTAGTCAGTCAGTTAACTTGGTAACCACATTGCAATGACAAATGTAATTATGTCACCTTTTACCACCATGATGTGTTATATATGTAATTAAGCTACAGAGTGACCTCCATAAATGCACACTCGTTAGATCTGTCATAATTGACTTCATCTGAATAGGACAAAGCCATTTCTGTCTATCGTTAGAACTTTTAGAACTTTTATTTCAAGGTTTATGACCTTTTAGAGTTTACAATGTCGCTTTTGATGTCTTTTTCGTTTCTCGTTCCTATACTTGTCGATAAACCTTGAAGATATTTATCCTGCACCGCCTTATATATCGGATGAAGAAAGAGATTTGTCGGCTGTGTTACTCCCCATGTTTGTATAAGAAACGTTGTACCTGTTACGGTACACTGACACCGTAAGCTCAGATTGTTATTTTTAAGTTTACAAGCATATATGAAGAGCGTATCTGTACCGTAGAATGATACATAAGATTGCATTATGGACAAATACTGCCTTTAATATCAATGGTTCTTATAATAAACACCAATGGACTATAACTATTAATTAAGTTTCCCTTATCTAAACATCATATTTCACAACATTTTGTGCTTTATCTATATTATTGACAGTAGACTAATGCTATCTTACTCAATGGTTGTAGGTTTGTTTGGATGCTACAACAGGTATCTACTGTTCTAGCCAAACATTGAAATATTTTTTCTCAACTGTTGATAAGAAGATTTCAGATGTTAATCATAGACTGACCATTCTGATCCTCTAACATCACTAGTGACCTGTCTGAAGGACGTCAGCGCCAGTAGCTGACCAGTCTGGCTGTGATGGAGTCTATTAGTGTGGTCCTCTTCCTTTGTATGGTTGGTCAGTACACTGTGTTTGGATACTGGTATGGACAGGAATATTGGAACGAACGACACTCAATACATGGAATAGATTATGACAGTACGTGTATTATGTCGTCTATTGTTTCTTTGATCAAACATTATAGCATAACATCTTTGTGATATATATTATAAGACTCTTTCATATGTGGATATGAAGGATAGGGATATTCTACCCGAGGGTCACAAAATGTAATAAAACCCGAGGCTTGCCGAGGGTTTTGCAACATTTTGTGATCCCGAGGGTAGAATATCCCTATCCTTCATATCCACTTATGAAAGAGTATTTTTCTTTCATACCTCGACGTTTTATTGCAACTTTACAACTAATATATCGCGCCATGTTGAAATAAATTCGACGAAACCCACGACTGGAAATCAATTTCCCATACATGAAAAATTATGTGATATTTTCAACACAAATTTCATTGTGTGCATCTTTTATAGTAAAACCAGTCATATTTGTGAAAAAAAATGTTTAAATCTTACCGAGGAAATAGATATTTTGTTAACGCCGTGACGTCACGAGGATTTATTGTATGGGTAGACATGCAATACAGCCTCAGGCAACATGAGTGTATTGCCCTGGACCAGCTAGTATTACACCCGTAGGTATGAAAGAAAAACTGTTCTTCTCTGCCCTCATTTATACAGCTTTAACGCATTCACATTATAGTTGAGGACGATATTACGAATTATATTTTAACCGTTCATAGATTTATGAAAAATCGTCACACACAGTGAAAATGTCTTTCTTTTGAAGTAGGATTAAAAATATCTTAATAATAACTTTATAAACATTTTTTCATGTTGTCAACTATAGCATCTGACCGATTCTGGGGAATCTGGACTGAACACGGGGACATCAAAGACCATTACTTCTTGACTTCTGGGAACTACTTGCCGACACGTTTCCAAAGATGTTTTGGATGTTCATGCGACGAAGTCCTGGAGACCGTCAGCAACTGTCGAGGGGATATGTAATGTTATATGTTACAACTTAAATCAAAATATCTTTAACCTTTAAAAGGTGCACCACCACTGACAGAGCATAATCGATACTCAGCATTTGAACATGTCGTTTAATTAAGGAATAGCTTCGCTGGGGTTACTTAATTTACACGTGCTCAATAACCTCAACGTAATAAAAATATATTCCTTATATTTACAGTTTTCCGTTACAACGGAATCACAGCCAGTGTAGTACTATTGTTATAAGCTGATAATGATAATACTAGAAAGCATGGTCATTGAGTCCATGTCAGTGCAAACTGTAAATATTCGCGTATGTATATGTCTAACTTACTCAAAAATACATATAAAATAATTTGTTTTGTTTTTAGTACATGCGCAATTATTACTTCATTCCATATAGGGCATATTGTTAAATATTTTTCCGGGACGCAATTAACTATTTTTAATATATCTAAATTGGAGTTAAATAAGAAGCTCAGACTTTTTAATGGTGGTAATGGTGTAAAGTAAGTAAATTTTGTAACTTCAGAAAAATACTTATTCCTCTGCTCCTGTTTTTGAAACAGATAAAATACCAATTTTCAAACAGAGTTTTATCTAAATTACAGAAATGAAATAAAACCAAATTTATGTAGTAAATCAACTGCCTTCTACAACTTATAACATCTAATCTTCTTAATTTGTATTATCGAACATTTATCTTTTCTATGTATGGTTGATTTAAAAACAGTAATCTTGTCAAGACGTGTTTCATATTTTATACAATTATCTTTTATGTAGTAAAATTATCTAGACTGTCTCTATATTCCGTGTTATAGTGTCTCTATATTCCGTGTTATAGTGTCTCTATATTCCGTGTTATAGTGCACGTGTCTCTATATTCCGTGTTATAGTGTCTCTATATTCCGTGTTATAGTGTCTCTATATTCCGTGTTATAGTGTCTCTATATTCCGTGTTATAGTGTCTCTATACTCCGTGTTATAGTGTCTCTATATTCCGTGTTATAGTGTCTCTATATTCCGTGTTATAGTGTCTCTATATTCCGTGTTATAGTGTCTCTATATTCCGTGTTATAGTAGAATGTAATTTATTTCAGTTCCTTACAGCGTGTTACCTTCACTAGTCTGACTGCTGATTCATTCGCAAGGCCAGACACTATTACATCTATGTAAGTAGAACACTTCAATTATATTAGCATAATTAGGCTTGCTATCACTGAACTTCGCTTGAGTATTGTCATTGCGTTAATGCTGTCTTGTGGGATTTTCTTTTTGTATTTTTTTCAAAGTAAAATACCAAAAGATTTTAATCAGTAAATCATGTAATAATTCCCTTTGCAGACCGGCTAAATCACACTGTTATTCATATTTAATTATTTCAATTTTATATACAAACTTACATCACTCTCACTTTTTACAGATATATTCAGCGTTAATACTTTGTTCATAACTCAAGGATTTGTCTATTGCATATTAAAGAAAGTATTTGATCCCATTTGATATCTTGTAATTGTTCATTGAAATCATAACATTGTATCATTAAATATAAACAAACTTACTTTTGCGTCAAATAATTTGAATTCACATTTTTATCTAGCAAAACAATTTCGAAATGCGATATATGTTTCCCGGATTAAAATTCCAAGTAGATCTTTATTCCGAAAGTCAACTTCAACCAAAACGCTAAAATGTAAATACGAACACAAATTGCAGGCGTCAGAAATATTCTTAATATTGCCTTATTGTCTCTTTACAGAACCATTATAAATGTACCAACATTCACGGAGTTTAAAAAGGGCGCGCTCGACTCCCTTACGGCATTAGAGGAATTGTGAGTACACCGCTCCGCTCGATCATTTCAGAGTGGTACAATCTGCTTAATCGTTCATCTGTTTCTTCTATAAATCAAAACAGCTAAAAGTAGTTAAAATTTGTCAACATTTCTTGTTTTACAATGCATAAGGGATATTGAAAACTTCTTTTACATCGTAGTATGCTTTGTGGCTATGTGTGAAATTTAGTTTCACTAAATTATCCCCTTTGCACTAAAAAGGTTTTAAAGGCAATGAAATGTTATGTGTATGCATTTTAGTTTTGTGTTTGCTTTACCTTTATCTTCCTTTATATTTTTTCGCTTTCTTTCGCTGTTTCCTATTTTAAATATGTATTTTCCGTATGGTGTTTGGAAATGAATTGATGTGCCTCTTTGTTCAGGATTGTTACCGGGACTGGGCTCACAATGTTTCCTGATATTTCTGCAACTGCCATGACCAAAATGTAAGTAATAAAACCGCAAAGTGAAAGGGAGGCGTTTTTTGTATACAATTTTTGAAGTTATCTACTACTAAGTAACGGAGTCAGGCGTCAACTAATATAAAACCTATTTTGGGGGTATCAGAATTAGGGTCTGAAGATGGTTAAGATATATAAGTATCATTTATTTTCTTGACATCGTATCCCTCAACTGCTCATATATTTAAAGCGTTACCAAATGGCAGTATATATATATAGGATCTTACATGAATGTTCATTTCATATGAGGTTTTATGAAACGAATCTGATAAGTGTTTATTTTGCGAGTTTTGGCGAACACAAATTTAAGATACTTCTTATCACATAACTACAAATACATTTTACCTCACGCCATTTTATTGTTTCTGTCTGACGTCACAATGATTTTCTAGCCAAATCGTTCCAGGTCATCTTACACAAGGTACCTAGTGACATACGCAAAAATGCTACACGGGCGAAATCACTGGATATCAGGAATATATGATAAAAAGCGATATGAATGCAGTTAGGTTGACATATAAGTAATCGTGTCGCCGTAATTGGCGACACATTGGGCGGCATTATATTTATCTGTCAGCCTAATTACATTCAGTCGCCCCATACTACCAGATGGTAAAGATTTATTCGTTAGATGTTTTGCATATGGTATCGGCAATCTAACGGCTTACATTACCGTCAGATGCAATATGTACCCGTATTCATGATAATAACAAACCTTGTGTTTATCATAGGACTAGAAAAAGTTTGTGCGACGAGGCTTTAAATTAGATCGCATATATAATGATTGTACCCCTATTTTCAATTTCGTGGCATCGGATTTTTTTATATAGAAATTAAAATGGCTATAATGATTTTTTTTAGATTTATCATAGTTTTTTAACTCTGTTGTGTCCGTTATATAGGATGCTTGCGGACAATGCGCTCTTCTTCTCGAGTATTACACCTAAAATAACATGGCCGTCTTCACTTAAACGACTGTGAGTATATGCCAAGTGCGCTTAACATTTGGCCTGAAATTATCATGTGAGGCAACCATTCGGCCCGCCCCGTATCTTGGGAAATTTGGAATAAATTATGCAGTTTTGTAGCAGGTTTGTAACTTTGATGTTGGATTTCCTTGAACATTTCTTTATTGATACATCATTGAAAGCTATTTTCAAGATGTATGTAATAGGGTTATATCGTCTGCGGTATTTGATATTTGTATTCACTACGCTATGGGAGCAATACGATGAATTGATAACACTTTTGTGATAAAGCACAGAGAGATTTATGTATTAGGGTTATATTAATTGCGGTATTTGATCTTAGTTTGTATTCACTACGCTATGGGAGCAATACGATGTGCTGATAACATTTTTGTGATACATGTAATACACAGACAATATTTATGAATTTCACATGAATCGGGGCAAAGACTAACATGATAAAATATTACCTGATTGATAGATGCATACTATCTAATTGTTCTCAAATCCAGGTCTCTGATCCAGAACAAGATTGTCTACGTACCAGCAAATTTCTTTAGTGGCAGTCAATTGGAGTTGGTGTGAGTTAAAAATCTTATCACTATGCAAGTAGTTCATTTCTCATATCCCCTTTATCATATTAATCTGCCGCTACAACATAATATGTTACTTTTAGTGCAGAAAGGTTAGTATCAAAATAGAGATTTTGGTTGTGATCTGTTGTGAATTCCCTATGAATACCTCACAAAGAGAACAATTGACATAAATATTACTGAATAATGAAGGTGGAAACACCATTACGAGTTTAGTATTGTATAACTACACCTTTATATATTATATTTATTATTTTATATCTGTCGCACTACATCCAGAGCATTGAGTCGGAACCAGCTGAAATACGTACCTGGTACATCACTGCAGGGAGTTGACACCCTGGAATTTCTGTAAGTGACCCATGCTGTATCGAAATATATAGACTATACCTTATGAAATATGAAAAAATTAATAGTACATTCGAAAGAGAGGACTTGATGGCCGAGTGGTTAAGATGTCCCGACGATACAAAATATATAATGTTTATTCTTGGGAAAAGAAATATATTCCGACTATTATCATAAACCCTCCACCTCTGGGTCGCGAGTTCGAATTCCATGTGGAGCACTTACCAAGTACTGACCACTGGTCAGTTTTTTTTCTCTGTACTTTCCCCCACCGGTTAACCCGGCACGTTCTGAAATCATCCTAGTCGTTAACAGGTCATTAAATTAATCAAACAAAATCAAATGAAGTTTTTTGAGAGAATTTTACTAATAAAAAACATGGAATATTTTATTCTTAACATTAATGTATTTCTATTATTATTTAATTACAGAAGCTTAGATGAAAACCACATCGAGGGGATATCAAAGACTCACCTGTCATTTTTAGCTGGTTCACAACTTAAACACCTGTAGGTAACATTCGTGATTTATTCAAAAATAGTATACCACAATAGCTTCGATTAAAAATAAATTTTCTTTTTGTACGTTTACTTAATTCACACGTTTCAAGACTATTTATCTACTTGGATTTCTGCTGGTCCATATGTGTTTTTTCCTTAATTAAATAGCATGAAAGGGACATAACTCTGCCATTTGTTTTATCCACCACAGTAACTTGAGTAACAACGCCATTAGATATATAGAACCATATGCCTTGGCACAACTGGATAAGCTGTTGATATTGTAAGTATAACTATAATAAACATAATTAAGTAATGCTCCCTCTTCCTGTGGCATGAGAGTACAATGTATCATCTCTTTCTATTACTAATCCGTTTCAACCGTTGCCTTCATGGTTAATTGTTAACACTTATATATATATATATCATTATTTACGAGAATTAGAACAATTGTGATTGGGTTTTGAACACATATTTATTTTACTATCTTCAACATTTTAGGGGTTACTCTCCTTGCCGTAATATCCCTCCCTGAAATATGCGATACCAATTTTTTTTAAACTGAAGGCTCTATGTGCGACAGGAGACGAGACATGTAATTTGGTCCTATAATGTACATCAAATGACACGAATAAAGGTACGGCTTTAAAGTTGGTCGTTCTTTACATAATCTTGAAAGGAAGTCTCTACAGGCTTGAGATTGGTCAATTGTTATCTCCTCCTACATGCCTTCAGGTGTACTACGACATACCCCAGGGAGTGGATATTACAACATTAATAGTAACCCCTTGAGTATAGATAATATCAATTTACATATGAAATGTATACATACTTTAACATAACATTACAAAGAACATTTTATCTCTTGTTATTATCAAACGACAGTTTCTACACAATATTGTTTTTATTATTTAACATAATTTTATTTGCTTTGTTCCATATATAACAGTAGAAAGACAGATTACAAAAAATCACTTTTTAACTCAATTTCTCACTTGAAAAGGGGTACTTGGCTACAACACAATATTGATAATCATATTGTTGTATCATTTTGTATAGAGAGCTGCATAACAACGAGCTAACAGAGCTCAGAAAAGGTGTCTTCTCCCACATACCAAACCTCGTGCATTTGTAAGTATCCACTGCTATGTATGGAGATGCAAACATACATATTAAATCGAATTGCATGAGTTCAGTTAAACAAAAAAAAACAAAACAAAAAAACAAAAAAAAACCGTTAATAGTATTCGCCTTAAGTTGAACAATATTCAAACAACTAATTCATACCAAACAGCCGCGGTAGATGTTTTGATCATATTTTAGTTTAATTACCATGTTTTAGTTTCCGTGGAATAAATAAATAAACAAAATAAAAATGAAGCGAACACATATTCTAAATCATATGGAGATTAATCTGCTATGCATGACTTACTCCATACAGAGACTTGGTAAAGAACCGTCTGTTAGTTTTGGACCAAGACAGCTTAGTGAACCTGCCGTCACTGTACACATTGCGTCTTCACAGTCAGCTGGAGGGGGACGGCATGACAACTATTTACTACAACGCTTTTAAAGACATCAATGGCAACCTCACCAACTTGTAAGTAGTCAAATACTATTATACTTGCCAATCATTTTCACGATACAAAAAAATCGCTCTTTGATTTAAAACCAGACAAAGTATTTGTCTTCTAGCGTATGTAGAATTAAACATTTCTATTTGTTTAGGATTATTTTGCGAATTAAAGTTTTTAGGTGACGTGATTTACAGCGAAAATATTACCACAGAGGGCATACAGTTTCACTGTATTAGATGGTAGTCGTAATTAATTCAACGTCTTATTTAAGTAGTCTTACTACAGTAGTTTTTCCACTGCCCAATTCAATCCTAATTGTTTTGATTTGAGCTTCAAATTATTAATAAAATGTTTTTGTTTTTTTTTCGGTTCCAAACGAAACTGTGAACAGACTGCATAACACTGCTTAGTTTTTCGTAGGGTAATGAAGCTAAATAACCTATTTGACACTAGAAAGACTAAGTATGCTAATATCTTTAATGCATACTCATTTTACATTAATTAAAAAAATCATTTAAGTTCACATGAATATCAGTGGTTCATCTTCTATGTGTTTTTAATTTTAATTACGAGCGATGGCACATGCATATGTCAATAAAGTACTGGATCATAACATAAAAATGCTTCTTGGACGCATTTTCAGTTTATGTTTTAATGTCATAGACACGACATGTTGACGTAATATAATTGAACAAGAGAGAGAGAAAAGGGGAGATAAAAACGTTATGCAATAAATATGATAACTACGGCACTAATCGCTATTTAATGCCGATTTAAAAAGTTTTACAAACACTTGCACAATCTCTTAGTTGTATTTGAATCCGCCATCTTGTGAAAAAGATACACTAAAACAGTCCATTTCCACAAGTATCTTGGTCCGCCGTCTTGAGAAATATTATATTATACATATATAATTTATAAAATATATCATGTAAATGGCTGGGTGACAATGCCCTAATTACATATTATTTAATTATATATGATGTAGATGGCTGGGTGACAATGCCCTAATTACATATTATTATATCATACATATAAAATATATATTATACATGATGTAGATGGCTGGGTGACAATGCCCTAATTACATTTTTTTTATTATACATGATGTAGATGGCTGAGTGAAAATGCCCTAATTACATATTATTTTATTATACATGATGTAGATGGCTGGGTGACAATGCCCTAATTACATATTATTATATCATACATATATAATATATAACATATATGATGTAGATGGCTGGGTGACAATGCCCTAATTACATATTATTTTATTATACATGATGTAGATGGCTGGGTGACAATGCCCTAATTACATATTATTATATCATACATATATAATATATAATATATATGATGTAGATGGCTGGGTGACAATGCCCTAATTACATATTATTATATCATACATATATAATATATGATATATATGATGTAGATGGCTGGGTGACAATGCCCTAATTACACATTATTAAATTATACATATATAATTATAACATACATGATGTAGAAGGCTGAGTGACAATGCCCTAATTACATATTATTTCATTATACATGATGTAGATGGCTGGGTGACAATGCCCTAATTACATTTTTTTATTATACATGATGTAGATGGCTGAGTGAAAATGCCCTAATTACATATTATTTTATTATACATGATGTAGATGGTTGGGTGACAATTATATATTATTATATCATAAATACATAATATATAAAATATATGATGTAGATGGCTGAGTGACAATGCCCTAATATGTAATTATTGTATCATACATATATGATATATAAAATATATGAGGTAGATGGCTGGGTGACAATGTCCTAATTACAAATTATTATATCATACATATATAATATATAATATACATGATGTAGATGGCTGGGTGACAATGCCCTAATTACCTTTCCTCACGGTGTCCTGTCTGAGCAACAGTACGACAAACTGGCTAACGTGTAAGTATGGTAACAATTATCATCTCTGAAGCATCATTAACAGTAAGACATCAGTCAATGATAAAACACCTGGTGTACTTGCGGTGCTCTTTAGGCCACACCTTCACTCAAAATGCTTTTCGTTAAATAATTTGGGTTAAGTCAAAATAAATAATTTCGGCCACCTTCATAAAAAGTGAGCCAGTTATATTTATTATCTACCAACAATCCCTATTGCGTTGTTTATTCTTGATTATTGATTTTGAGACAACAGAGCTTTCTGCTTTCATAATAGATTATATAGAATTGAGGAATACAGGTGAAGAAGTCTATCGGTATTGGTATACGAATAAGGAGAAAAATCAAATGTCTGTGCAATAAACGGCTTGGCAAAATGGCGTCTTCCATTTTTTTCCAATCAGTGAAAAAACGACCCTTATTCTTTTCCCACTCTTCTACGAAAAAAGGTAAAGGTTGAAATTTCGATCTCAGACTACGGTTCCGGTCATTATTTTAGAGTGAGAGACACTAAAAAAACTCTCCCCGACCGACCGACTCTATTATTTTTTGCCAATATAACCCTAAACAGACATTATCTTTTTTTTATTTATTATCATAGTAACGTACTTTTTTATACATAATTTTACAATGATAAATACTTAGATATAAAATATAAACTCTGGTTCTATCTGACTACATATAAAATATAAACTCTGGTTCTATCTGACTAGATATAAAATATAAATTCTGGTTCTATCTGACTAGATATAAAATATAAACTCTGGGTCTATCTGAATAGATATAAAATATAAACTCTGGTTCTATCTGACTACATATAAAATATAAACTCTGGTTCTATCTGACTAGATATAAAATATGAACTCTGGTTCTATCTGACTAGATATAAAATATAAACTCCGGTTCTATCTGACTAGATATAAAATATAAACTCTGGTTCTATCTGACTACATATAAAATATGAACTCTGGTTCTATCTGACTACATATAAAATATGAACTCTGGTTCTATCTGACTAGATATGAAATATAAACTCTGGTTCTATCTGAATAGATATAAAATATAAACTCTGGGTCTATCTGAATAGATATAAAATATGAACTCTGGTTCTATCCGACTACATATAAAATATGAACTCTGGTTCTATCCGACTAGATATAAAATATGAACTCTGGTTCTATCCGACTAGATATAAAATATAAACTCTGGTTTTATCTGACTAGATATAAAATTCAAACTCCGGTTCTATCTGACTAGATATAAAATATAAACTCTGGTTCTATCTGACTACATATAAAATATAAACTCTGGTTCTATCTGAATAGATATAAAATATAAACTCTGGGTCTATCTGAATAGATATAAAATATAAACTGTGGGTCTATCTGAATAGATATAAAATATAAACTCTGGGTCTATCTGAATAGATATAAAATATAAACTCTGGGTCTATCTGAATAGATATAAAATATAAACTGTGGGTCTATCTGAATAGATATAAAATATAAACAGTGGGTCTATCTGAATAGATATAAAATATAAACTCTGGGTCTATCTGACTAGATATAAAATATAAACTCTGGGTCTATCTGACTAGATATAAAATATAAACTCTGGGTCTATCTGACTAGATATAAAATATAAACTCTGGGTCTATCTGACTAGATATAAAATATAAACTCTGGTTCTATCTGACTAGATATAAAATATAAACTCTGGTTCTATCTGACTAGATATAAAATATAAACTCTGGGTCTATCTGACTAGATATAAAATATAAACTCTGGGTCTATCTGACTAGATATAAAATATAAACTCTGGGTCTATCTGAATGATTTTGGGTAAATAGCAAATGCATCAATAAAAGAAATCCATCTTTATTTTGTCTACAGGCAAATAAGTCATAACCGTATATCCAACCTAACCTTGTATAGTGACCACGATTTCCCGCCAAAGGTAAAGACGCATCACCCGAGGAAAGAACGAGCCTTTCAACTATGGAAATCAACCCCGAACCTAGCACGACTGTAAGTAGGAAGGTTCTTTTTTAGAAGTACCGGACCTCTTTATAGTCTGACTATGTTCGATAATCTCTCATTCAATAATTGCTTCGAGCTGCTTCGATCAAAATTATTAAAAATGCGTGCATGAAACAAAACGACCAGAACTGTATATCCTTTTTCTGCTAAAAGCTTTCTTTTGTTTCAACTAAGAGAAGTAAGGCTAATGGATCAGAATGTTATATTTTTGCCATCCTGCAAAATTATAGAAATTGCTTTACCAATCGTCATGTGCTATCCCTATTACAAAATGTCTGTAAAATGTGACACATATTATAATATAAGTCGACCTCACTCGATCATATACATATGATACTCTTGTTTAAACTGGTTAATAAAAACTCTTCATGCTGTGAAGCTCTGTTTGCATATTTAGTACTCGGATTGGTATTTACCATAGAATAACAAACAGTGAATTGAGTGGCGATCATTGGCTCACTACTTTATTGAAGTGGCCGCATTTATTAAGATTTTCTTTTAAAAACATATACATCAAAATTATCATTTAATAATCTTTCATCAGACATAAAAAAAGAATTTTACATAAAAGTAAATAGGCAAAGGTGAGCGAAATGTCCGCCAAAATGACAATAAATATTATGATATTGTCATCCGCCACCCAAACAATTTGTTCTGATTATTATTGGCAAACAAAGGACATTTGATATTTTCTAATAAAATGTTTGGTAAATTTTGGAAATTATTTGTAAATTTTGGAAAATATTTGGTAAATTTTGCAAATTATTTGGTAAATTTTAGAAAATATTTGGTAAATTTTGGAAAATATTTAGTAAATTTTGGAAAATATTTGGTAAATTTTCGTAAGAAAGAGAAGATAAACTTATAGGCTTACGACTGTTTGTAATCACTCGTTAAAAGAAATTAGAACAAACTTCACAAACCTCAAAGATTGTAATGATGTATTTTTGTGAAGTTTAACACCTGATTATGACCAGGTTCTTTGTCAATGATTTAACAGGAATGCTGGATTCAATGCCCTACCAAGTGTATCAGCTTCTGATTTGTGTGCCCTTGAAAACCTCAGTAATTTAAACTTGGCCGGAAACTCACTCCTGAATAGCGAAACTTTTGTCGACGGAACGTTAGATTGTTTAAAGAAGCTGAGCGCAGTGTAAGTTGTTCTTATCTGATTAAATATATTTCAGGATTAAGTGTTCTTCCATTAATCTTCCAATTATATGTTTGATTTTTTAACATTATATTCAAGGCTTCCTATCATTGTCGCTATATCTACTAATGAATTATGACATAACGAGTCTGATGACATTCCAGGAGAGCACCTGTTCACAGAAAGGTCTTTTGAAGATTACAGAGAATGGTGCCATACTGCTTCAAACAATACAAGATACTTTTTTTTTGGAAATAGAACAACGGGCATATAAAACTTTCGGAATGAATGATTTTGTCTCTCTGATAGACTAACGGCCTATCACAGTGTACTTAAGACCCAGAGATAGAAGGCTAATTGTAATTTGTCAGGTCAACTTAACCAATCGGCCAATGCAGCCCCAATAATAATTACGTTTCCAATATTAAACAAAATAATTATAGTGTTGTTACCTCTATATTACTAAAGCGACCTGAGTTACACGAATGATATAGTGTTGTTACCTCTATATACTAAAGGACCTGAGTTACACGACATGATATAGTGTTGTTACCTCTATATTACTAAAGCGACCTGAGTTACACGACATGATATAGTGTTGTTACCTCTATATTACTAAAGCGACCTGAGTTACACGACATGATATAGTGTTGTTACCTCTATATTACTAAAGTGACCTGAGTTACACGACATGATATAGTGTTGTTACCTCTATATTACTAAAGCGACCTGAGTTACACGACATGATATAGTGTTGTTACCTCTATATTACTAAAGCGACCTGAGTTACACGACATGATATAGTGTTGTTACCTCTATATTACTAAAGCGACCTGAGTTACACGACATGATATAGTGTTGTTACCTCTATATTACTAAAGCGACCTGAGTTACACGACATGATATAGTGTTGTTACCTCTATATTACTAAAGCGACCTGAGTTACACGACATGATATAGTGTTGTTACCTCTATATTATAAAGCGACCTGAGTTACAGACATGATATAGTGTTGTTACCTCTATATTACTAAAGCGACCTGAGTTACACGACATGATATAGTGTTGTTACCTCTATATTACTAAAGCGACCTGAGTTACACGACATGATATAGTGTTTGTTACCTCTATATTACTAAAGCGACCTGAGTTACACGACATGATATAGTGTTGTTACCTCTATATTACTAAAGCGACCTGAGTTACACGACATGATATAGTGTTGTTACCTCTATATTACTAAAGCGACCTGAGTTACACGACATGATATAGTGTTGTTACCTCTATATTACTAAAGCGACCTGAGTTACACGACATGATATAGTGTTGTTACCTCTATATTACTAAAGCGACCTGAGTTACACGACATGATATAGTGTTGTTACCTCTATATTACTAAAGCGACCTGAGTTACACGACATGATATAGTGTTGTTACCTCTATATTACTAAAGCGACCTGAGTTACACGACATGATATAGTGTTGTTACCTCTATATTTCTAAAGTGACCTGAGTTACACACGGACATGATATAGTGTTGTTACCTCTATATTACTAAAGCGACCTGAGTTACACGACATGATATAGTGTTGTTACCTCTATATTACTAAAGCGACCTGAGTTACACGACATGATATAGTGTTGTTACCTCTATATTACTAAAGCGACCTGAGTTACACACGGACATGATATAGTGTTGTTACCTATATTACTAAAGCGACCTGAGTTACACGACATGATATAGTGTTGTTACCTCTATATTACTAAAGCGACCTGAGTTACACGACATGATATAGTGTTGTTACCTCTATATTACTAAAGCGACCTGAGTTACACGACATGATATAGTGTTGTTACCTCTATATTTCTAAAGTGACCTGAGTTACACACGGACATGATATAGTGTTGTTACCTCTATATTACTAAAGCGACCTGAGTTACACGACATGATATAGTGTTGTTACCTCTATATTACTAAAGCGACCTGAGTTACACGACATGATATAGTGTTGTTACCTCTATATTACTAAAGCGACCTGAGTTACACGACATGATATAGTGTTGTTACCTCTATATTACTAAAGCGACCTGAGTTACACGACATGATATAGTGTTGTTACCTCTATATTACTAAAGCGACCTGAGTTACACGACATGATATAGTGTTGTTACCTCTATATTACTAAAGTGACCTGAGTTACACACGGACATGATATAGTGTTGTTACCTATATTACTAAAGCGACCTGAGTTACACGACATGATATAGTGTTGTTACCTCTATATTACTAAAGCGACCTGAGTTACACGACATGATATAGTGTTGTTACCTCTATATTACTAAAGCGACCTGAGTTACACGACATGATATAGTGTTGTTACCTCTATATTACTAAAGCGACCTGAGTTACACGACATGATATAGTGTTGTTACCTCTATATTACTAAAGCGACCTGAGTTACACGACATGATATAGTGTTGTTACCTCTATATTACTAAAGCGACCTGAGTTACACGACATGATATAGTGTTGTTACCTCTATATTACTAAAGTGTTAGTTACACGACATGATATAGTGTTGTTACCTCTATATTACTAAAGCGACCTGAGTTACACACGACATGATATAGTGTTGTTACCTCTATATTACTAAAGCGACCTGAGTTACACGACATGATATAGTGTTGTTACCTCTATATTACTAAAGCGACCTGAGTTACACGACATGATATAGTGTTGTTACCTCTATATTACTAAAGCGACCTGAGTTACACGACATGATATAGTGTTGTTACCTCTATATTACTAAAGCGACCTGAGTTACACGACATGATATAGTGTTGTTACCTCTATATTACTAAAGCGACCTGAGTTACACGACATGATATAGTGTTGTTACCTCTATATTACTAAAGCGACCTGAGTTACACGACATGATATAGTGTTGTTACCTCTATATTACTAAAGCGACCTGAGTTACACGACATGATATAGTGTTGTTACCTCTATATTACTAAAGCGACCTGAGTTACACGACATGATATAGTGTTGTTACCTCTATATTACTAAAGCGACCTGAGTTACACGACATGATATAGTGTTGTTACCTCTATATTACTAAAGCGACCTGAGTTACACGACATGATATAGTGTTGTTACCTCTATATTACTAAAGCGACCTGAGTTACACGACATGATATAGTGTTGTTACCTCTATATTACTAAAGCGACCTGAGTTACACGACATGATATAGTGTTGTTACCTCTATATTACTAAAGAGACCTGAGTTACACACGACATGATATAGTGTTGTTACCTCTATATTACTAAAGCGACCTGAGTTACACGACATGATATAGTGTTGTTACCTCTATATTACTAAAGCGACCTGAGTTACACGACATGATATAGTGTTGTTACCTCTATATTACTAAAGCGACCTGAGTTACACGACATGATATAGTGTTGTTACCTCTATATTACTAAAGCGACCTGAGTTACACGACATGATATAGTGTTGTTACCTCTCTATATTACTAAAGCGACCTGAGTTACACACGGACATGATATAGTGTTGTTACCTCTATATTACTAAAGCGACCTGAGTTACACGACATGATATAGTGTTGTTACCTCTATATTACTAAAGCGACCTGAGTTACACGACATGATATAGTGTTGTTACCTCTATATTACTAAAGCGACCTGAGTTACACGACATGATATAGTGTTGTTACCTCTATATTACTAAAGCGACCTGAGTTACACACGGACATGATATAGTGTTGTTACCTCTATATTACTAAAGTGACCTGAGTTACACACGGACATGATATAGTGTTGTTACCTATATTACTAAAGCGACCTGAGTTACACACGACATGATATAGTGTTGTTACCTCTATATTACTAAAGCGACCTGAGTTACACGACATGATATAGTGTTGTTACCTCTATATTACTAAAGCGACCTGAGTTACACACGGACATGATATAGTGTTGTTACCTCTATATTACTAAAGCGACCTGAGTTACACGACATGATATAGTGTTGTTACCTCTATATTACTAAAGCGACCTGAGTTACACACGGACATGATATAGTGTTGTTACCTCTATATTACTAAAGCGACCTGAGTTACACACGGACATGATATAGTGTTGTTACCTTATATTACTAAAGCGACCTGAGTTACACACGGACATGATATAGTGTTGTTACCTCTATATTACTAAAGCGACCTGAGTTACACGACATGATATAGTGTTGTTACCTCTATATTACTAAAGCGACCTGAGTTACACACGACATGATATATAGTGTTGTTACCTCTATATTACTAAAGCGACCTGAGTTACACGACATGATATAGTGTTGTTACCTCTATATTACTAAAGCGACCTGAGTTACACGACATGATATAGTGTTGTTACCTCTATATTACTAAAGCGACCTGAGTTACACGACATGATATAGTGTTGTTACCTCTATATTACTAAAGCGACCTGAGTTACACGACATGATATAGTGTTGTTACCTCTATATTACTAAAGCGACCTGAGTTACACACGACATGATATAGTGTTGTTACCTCTATATTACTAAAGCGACCTGAGTTACACGACATGATATAGTGTTGTTACCTCTATATTACTAAAGCGACCTGAGTTACACGACATGATATAGTGTTGTTACCTCTATATTACTAAAGCGACCTGAGTTACACGACATGATATAGTGTTGTTACCTCTATATTACTAAAGCGACCTGAGTTACACACGGACATGATATAGTGTTGTTACCTCTATATTACTAAAGCGACCTGAGTTACACACGGACATGATATAGTGTTGTTACCTCTATATTACTAAAGCGACCTGAGTTACACGACATGATATAGTGTTGTTACCTCTATATTACTAAAGCGACCTGAGTTACACACGGACATGATATAGTGTTGTTACCTCATTATTACTAAAGCGACCTGAGTTACACGACATGATATAGTGTTGTTACCTCTATATTACTAAAGCGACCTGAGTTACACGACATGATATAGTGTTGTTACCTCTATATTACTAAAGCGACCTGAGTTACACGACATGATATAGTGTTGTTACCTCTATATTACTAAAGCGACCTGAGTTACACGACATGATATAGTGTTGTTACCTCTATATTACTAAAGCGACCTGAGTTACACACGGACATGATATAGTGTTGTTACCTCTATATTACTAAAGCGACCTGAGTTACACGACATGATATAGTGTTGTTACCTCTATATTACTAAAGCGACCTGAGTTACACGACATGATATAGTGTTGTTACCTCTATATTACTAAAGCGACCTGAGTTACACGACATGATATAGTGTTGTTACCTCTATATTACTAAAGCGACCTGAGTTACACGACATGATATAGTGTTGTTACCTTTATTTTACTAAAGCGACCTGAGTTACACGACATGATATAGTGTTGTTACCTCTATATTACTAAAGCGACCTGAGTTACACACGGACATGATATAGTGTTGTTACCTATATTACTAAAGCGACCTGAGTTACACGACATGATATAGTGTTGTTACCTCTATATTACTAAAGCGACCTGAGTTACACGACATGATATAGTGTTGTTACCTCTATATTACTAAAGCGACCTGAGTTACTCGACATGATATAGTGTTGTTACCTCTATATTACTAAAGCGACCTGAGTTACACGACATGATATAGTGTTGTTACCTCTATATTACTAAAGCGACCTGAGTTACACGACATGATATAGTGTTGTTACCTCTATATTACTAAAGCGACCTGAGTTACACGACATGATATAGTGTTGTTACCTCTATATTACTAAAGCGACCTGAGTTACACGACATGATATAGTGTTGTTACCTCTATATTACTAAAGCGACCTGAGTTTACACGACATGATATAGTGTTGTTACCTCTATATTACTAAAGCGACCTGAGTTACACGACATGATATAGTGTTGTTACCTATATATTACTAAAGCGACCTGAGTTACACACGACATGATATAGTGTTGTTACTCTATATTACTAAAGCGACCTGAGTTACACACGACATGATATAGTGTTGTTACCTCTATATTACTAAAGCGACCTGAGTTACACGACATGATATAGTGTTGTTACCTCTATATTACTAAAGCGACCTGAGTTTACACGACATGATATATAGTGTTGTTACCTCTATATTACTAAAGCGACCTGAGTTACACGACATGATATAGTGTTGTTACCTCTATATTACTAAAGCGACCTGAGTTACACGACATGATATAGTGTTGTTACCTCTATATTACTAAAGCGACCTGAGTTTGTTTTACCTATATTATAACGACTGAGTTACACGACATGATATAGTGTTGTTACCTCTATATTACTAAAGCGACCTGAGTTACACACGGACATGATATAGTGTTGTTACCTCTATATTACTAAAGCGACCTGAGTTACACACGGACATGATATAGTGTTGTTACCTCTATATTACTAAAGCGACCTGAGTTACACGACATGATATAGTGTTGTTACCTCTATATTACTAAAGCGACCTGAGTTACACGACATGATATAGTGTTGTTACCTCTATATTACTAAAGCGACCTGAGTTACACACGGACATGATATAGTGTTGTTACCTCTATATTACTAAAGCGACCTGAGTTACACACGGACATGATATAGTGTTGTTACCTCTACATTACTAAAGTGACCTGAGTTACACGACATGATATAGTGTTGTTACCTCTATATTACTAAAGCGACCTGAGTTACACGACATGATATAGTGTTGTTACCTCTATATTACTAAAGCGACCTGAGTTACACGGACATGATATAGTGTTGTTACCTCTATATTACTAAAGCGATCTGAATTACACACGGACATGATATAGTGTTGTTACCTCTATATTACTAAAAGCGACCTGAGTTACACGACCTTTTCGCGTGTACCTAAGATGACGGACATGCCTCTGTTTCGGGACCTGAGGATGAACCATTGTGACCTCACTATCCTGGAGGCGGGAATCTTTGGGGATCTCCAACTCACATACGTGTAAGTTATAAACTTGTCCTATACCATTGCTGCATTAATGTTCCGAATTGTCTTTAAGCTATTCAGTAGTTAGCTCCGTTGATATGAATTTCCGTGCCTATAATCATCAGTATATACCAATATTAGCAATCTTATTAATGATATTAATTGTATTGATATTGTATATTGTATTGTTTTTAAAATTAATATTAAATATAATTGTTGTATATATGTTTTAATTGACACTGATGTTATCATTTTATCACTATACATTAAACCTGTTATTTTAAAATATAGTTTATTAGAATGTTGTTGATTTTTCCAGTTCAATGGCATGGAATATGATTATCACAGTAGAAAACGGTGTTTTCCCTTCATCAATAATTTACATGTAAGTAAGATGTATACATTTGCGAACCATTACTTATATCATATACATATATTCACCGCAATAAAATCCTCACTTAAAACATACAACCATTAGTGAAAATGAATATATATATATAAACAACAATCCTATGTCAACCTGACAATAAGACCAAGTGTTTCGAAATAACCGTCTTCATGTTCATCGGCGACCCCTTCCAAATCTACTTTGTATTTATCTGCCTTGTAAAAACAAGCGACAAAAACATTTAAATATATAGCTTTGTTACACTCATGGATGTACAACTAATTGTGTTGCAAAATATATATTTCTGTTATTACCTATCACATGTTCCATGATTATAAATTATCTTGTATTTTTCCAGAGTAATGAACTGCAACTGCTTTAAATTCACTCATGAAAACCCGTTCACTAATTTAAATCAGCTTCAGTACCTGGATCTCGGCCATAACGAGATTGACTATATACCCGAGACAGCTTTCCAGAACTGTACTTCACTTACTTCTTTGTGAGTACAATAAAAACTCTCTTCACATAATCTCGGCTTTTATGGACACCTTAATCAGTAAATATATCATACTCTGATAGAACCTATAATGAATTTTACTTAGTAGAGCGTATTAATATAGTTTGAAGGTAAGATATTGATCATCAAAATATTGAATATCAATTAATAATTTGATAGAATGGTTGCAACTGTTGAGAAAGCTGATTTGAAAAGAAAACAAGAAGGTTTTTTTTCGAGAAACAAAAATAATCAATTTACATATGCCCACAATGCTAGAATATCATCTGAGTGATCATCGTTGTGATGTATTGAGCAATATTAATTATTATAATTAAAGTAATAATTGTCTGTGATTGATCATTTATAAATCATCAATGAAACGTAATATTATGACAGCATAAAATAACGGCTTTTTTATAATTTCATAACGTCAAAATGATTCAATATTGTATATGCCGTACCTTACAGACGTTTGCATGAAAACAACATTGGATGGCTATCTAAAGAAATGTTCAAAGACAGTCCACTAACATCCCAATTTTATGCGTACGACAACGAAATATCCTGTATAGAGGATGGCACATTCAACCATACCAATCAAATCTCCCACTTGTAAGTATCGGGTCAACCGCATCAGTCATATGTCGGGTCAACCGCATCAGTCACATTTAAGTATCGGGTCAACCGCATCAGTCATATGTAAGTATCGGGTCAACCGCATCAGTCATATGTAAGTATCGGGCCAACCGCATCAGTCATATGTAAGTATCGGGTCAACCGCAGCAACCATATGTAAGTATCGGGTCAACCGCATCATTCATATGAAGGTATCGGGTGAACCGCATCAGTCATATGAAGGTATCGGGTCAACCGCAACAACCATATGTAAGTATCGGGTCAACCGCATCAGTCATATGAAGGTATCGGGTCAACCGCATCAGTCATATGTAAGTTTCGGGTGAACCGCATCAGTCATATGTAAGTTTCGGGTGAACCGCAGCAACCATATGTAAGTATCGGGTCAACCGCATCAGTCATATGTAAGTATCGGGCCAACCGCATCAGTCATATGAAGGTATCGGGTCAACCGCATCAGTCATATGAAGGTATTGGGTCAACCGCATCAATCATATAAAGGTACCGGGTCAACCGCATCAGTCATATGAAGGTATCGGGTCACCTGCATCAGTCATATGAAGGTATCGGGTCACCCGCATCAGTCATATGAAGGTATCGGGTCAACCGCATCAGTCATATGAAGGTATCGGGTCAACCGCATCAGTCATATGTAAGTATCGGGTCAACCGCATCAGTCATATGTAAGTATCGGGTCAACCGCATCAGTCATATGAAGGTATCGGGTCAACCGCATCAGTCATATGTAAGTATCGGGTCAACCGCATCAGTCATATGTAAGTATCGGGTCAACCGCATCAGTCATATGTAAGTATCGGGCCAACCGCATCAGTCATATGTAAGTATCGGGTCAACCGCATCAGTCATATGTAAGTATCGGGTCAACCGCATCAGTCATATGAAGGTATCGGGTCAACCGCAGCAACCATTTCTAAGTATCGGGTCAACCGCATCAGTCATATGAAGGTATCGGGTGAACCGCATCAGCCATATGTAAGTATCAGGTTAACCGTATCAGCTATATGTGAGTATTGAGCCAACCGCATTAGCCAAATGTTGTAAGTATCGGGCCAACCGCAGCAACCATATGTAAGTATTGGGTCAATCGCATCAGTCATATGAAAGTATCGAGTGAACCGCATCAGTCATATGAAGGTATCGAGTGAACCGCATCATTCATATGTAATTATCGGGACAATCGTGTCAGCAATATGTAAGTATTGTGTCAACCGAATCAGCCAAATGTTTTAAGTATTGAGCCAACTGCATCAGCCTTATGTTATTATTGAGCCAACCGTATCAGTCATATGTAATTATCGGGTCAACCGCATCAACCATATGTAAGAGTAGTGTCAACAACATCAGCCATATGTAAGTATTGCGCCAACCGCATCAACTATATGTAAGTATTGTGTCAACCGCATTAGCCATATGTAAGTATTGCGCCAACCGCATCAGCTATATGTAAGTATTGTGTCAACAGCATCAGCCATGTGTAAGTATTGAGCTAGCCGCATCAGCCATATGTAAATACCCAGTCAACCGGATCAACCGTCATTAATTTTGTAAATAGCTAGCACAAAGGCCATCAGCCATATGTAAGTAACGCACCAACCGCATTAGCCAAGGATTTTTTTAAGTAGACGGCCAACCGTATGTAAGTAAACCGTGAAACATTGTACATTACATAAGTAGGGCGAGCTAGCCATATAAGCCATATGAAAGCAGTCCGACCACATTGCAGCCAATCGTATTATGTATATCAATACTGAATAAAAACAAAGCTGTAATCCGATTGGGAATACTATTATTTTTTTTATATAGTATATCGTGCAAAATGAGATCGAAAACCAGTGATAAAACCCATTCTTAATAATGTTACTTTGACTTCTATAATGCTTTTTCCTTAATAAGATTTTTAAAACTTTAAGACTTTCTGAAAAACATAATTGTTAACATTAAGATCAGCTGTTGAATAAAGATATATTATCTCAGTGATAGAACTTGATAGAATAAATCCGACAGATACATATATTACATAAAGGGTTTCATGATAATTCTTTTTCTAAAAATATCTTTTTGCAGTTTTCTTCACAATAATAAGTTAGAAAAACTACCGACTGGTGGCGACTTTTCCTCCAAAACCATGTACGATTTATATCTGTACAATAACCGGTTTACAGAGCTACCGTCTGGGGTGTTTGAGGATCTCAATGTAGCCCACTCAATGTAAGTCGATACGGATGTATACCGTGCCATTTGTATACACAAATATATTGTTGTATTTGATTATGCATGAGAAAACATACATTTGTCTAAATATACGTAATAGAGGTTAAAAATCCACATCCATATTTTATCTTAATACCTCATACTACTGTCGTTGTTAGTATTAACATTACAGTTAAAAACGGTTATAACGAACCTCTGGGTCCCAACGAAATCACTTCGTGATATGCTTCGAACGCTAAACTTATTAAAGAATCTCATAGGGACTTTGACGGGGAATGAAAATTACGTTATAACCGCGAATTCGTTGTACGTGTATTCGTTAGTAACATGTTTTACAGAAAACTCAATAAGGAATTTCCAATTAAACTATTAATATGTCATATGCCGTCTTTTATGGAACCTTTCAAAATATGATATATGGGAGTACAAAACTTTTATTTATTTAAGTAGAAGTTAAGTTAACTTAAGACTTTAGAAAGGATTTTCTAATGATAATTTGAAGTAAGTTTGGTTCTTAAAGTTCCGGAATGTGATAAAACCGAGCCCGAATGATCCAGATATTTTATTGTGTATTCATTTATGTAATAGCAATATTGGACTGTATGTGTCTTTTCATTACCTAGACATGCTTATATAATTAAACAAAGGGAGGAATAAAAATATCGATGTGTTGAAAAATACCATATCAAATGTTATTCTAATTTTCGATACAGGTTAATCTACGGATCGTCTATCACTGCGGTGAGATCAGGGGCGTTCCGGAATTCAAGATTCGGAAACGTCCTTGATTTGAGAGGAAACCCATTGAATACAATAGAAACTGGCGCTTTCGAGTCTTCAACATTTGACACAATGTGAGTTTGCTTTAAACCTGGTCTTCTTTGTGTTCTTAGTATTATCATCATAAAGAAAGAAATACACTTAACAATGCAATACATTGTATTAAGCTCTATATGTGAGAAAGTATATTCCGATTTTTGTGTTATAACTTCATGCCTTAAAATGTATTAAATATTAATCCTTATCATCCACTCAACCTCTCAACCTAATCTCCTCTCTTGAATATTCAAAATTAACCGAGGAACTATATTATCTATGGAATCATTACGCCGTTGTATTCGTCAGAAGCGACACTACAAACAACAACGTCATTTTATAGTTTATAGACTGATAAACTTTAATCCAATGAAAACATGAAATGATTGTAACAAACAAGATTACATTATGATATTATTGTCATTGAGTGTGAGCTATGGGAGTCTATGACATTATGATAATATTGTCAATGAGTGTGAGCTATGGGAGTTTATTACATTATGATATTATTGTCAATGAGTGTGAGCTATGCGACTTTATTACATTATGATAATATTGTCAATGAGTGTAAGCTATGCGAGTCTGTTACAATATGATAATATTGTCAATGAGTGTGAGCTATGCGAGTCTATTACTTTATAATAATATTGTCAATGAGTTTGAGCTATGCGAGTCTATTACATTATGATAATATTGTCAATGAGTTTGAGCTATGCGAGTCTAGTACATTATGATAATATTGTCAATGAGTGTGAGCTATGCGAGTCTATTACATTATGATAATATTGTCAATGAGTGTGAGCTATGCGAGTCTATTACATTATGATAATATTGTCAATGAGTGTGAGCTATGCGAGTCTATTACATTATGATAATATTGTCAATGAGTGTGAGCTATGGGAGTCTATTACATTATGATAATATTGTCAATGAGTGTGAGCTATGCGAGTCTATTACATTATGATAATAGTGTCAATGAGTGTGAGCTATGCGAGTCTATTACATTATGATAATATTGTCAATGAGTGTGAGCTATGCGAGTCTATTACATTATGATAATATTGTCAATGAGTGTAAGCTATGCGAGTCTATTACATTATGATAATATTGTCAATGAGTGTAAGCTATGCGAGTCTATTACATTATGATAATATTGTCAATGAGTGTAAGCTATGCGAGTCTATTACATTATGATAATATTGTCAATGAGTGTGAGCTATGGGAGTCTATTACATTATGATAATATTGTCAATGAGTGTGAGCTATGCGAGTCTATTACATTATGATAATATTGTCAATGAGTGTGAGCTATGCGAGTCTATTACATTATGATAATATTGTCAATGAGTGTGAGCTATGCGAGTCTATTACATTATAATAATATTGTCAATGAGTGTGAGCTATGCGAGTCTATTACATTATGATAATATTGTCAATGAGTGTGAGCTATGCGAGTCTATTACATTATGATAATATTGACAATGAGTTTGAGCCCTGCGAGTCTATTACGTTGATAATATTGTCAATGAGTGTAAGCTATGCGAGTCTATTACTTTATAATAATATTGTCAATGAGTGTAAGCTATGCGAGTCTATTACATTATGATAATATTGTCAATGAGTGTGAGCTATGCGAGTCTATTACATTATGATAATATTGACAATGAGTTTGAGCCCTGCGAGTCTATTACATTGATAATATTGTCAATGAGTGTAAGCTATGCGAGTCTATTACATTATGATAATATTGTCAATGAGTGTGAGCTATGAGAGTCTATTACATTATGATAATAGTGTCAATGAGTGTGAGCTATGCGAGTCTATTACATTATGATAATATTGTCAATAAGTGTGAGCTATGGGAGTCTATTACATTATGATAATATTGTCAATGAGTGTGAGCTATGCGAGTCTATTACATTATGATAATATTGTCAATAAGTGTGAGCTATGCCAGTCTATTATATTATGATGATATTGTCAATGAGTGTGAGCTATACGAGTCTATTACATTCCGACGTGTTTTGGTCCAAAGGTTTGTGCTAAATACTGTAAAATACAGTATAGAATATAATTTGTTTGTGATATGATTATTCATGGTTTTGATTTTTTTCATAAGTATTTCTTTCATCACGTATCAAAAGAGATGATACTAATATTACTACGCTATTATTTTCCTACGTTTATTTTGCCAGGTACCTGAACGACATGCAGATTAGCCACTTACCTACGGGAGCCTTCCGATCCGTGACCGCTACCTATCTATACCTACATTCTAATGATATTACTCACATCGAACGTGCTGCATTCCAAGATGTACATTTGGATGTTGGCTTGTGCGTAACTTGATTATAAAATACAAGTCCTTTTTTATGATAATTTATTTTAAATCGTCCTCTAGAGGGAGAATTTTTATGTAATTTAAACAGTATAAATATATCTTCTTTTACTTTCCTGCCACTTGAACATTCTCATTTACATGGAAACAAAAACTAGATATGTGGAACCATCATGAACTTTTTGGTATATTTATAATAAGCCAAAAATCATAAACATGTATTAAACTAATTATTTCTAGATTGTGACTACATATGGTGTATAGTAAACTAAATAATTGTGTTGTGAGAGGAAAGCTGCAAATACTGTGCATAAAATGTAAAATACCCAGTAACAATTATTCCTTTGTTTATCGTTTCAATTTTGAAATAAATTCGTATTATCAATGTATTGTTCAGATGTGATAATCAACTTATTCAGGATAATTTTTACATATTTACATTTGTTTGTATGTATATACAGTTGTAATCGTTTATGTACATATATGTCATAAACGCAATACTAAGTAAATCGTGCAGTATTTGTATGTAGATGAAATGTTATTACTATTATGTTTAACGAACACATTATTCACAGAATGTATTCATTATGTTCCATTTTATATTTTAAGGTATTTGCATGACAACAAACTGACCAATTTGACGGACCCATTGTTTTCTAACGCCTCCAGTATCGGCGGACTATTTGACCTTGGGCACAACAACATATCTATTGTCGCCAGTAAAGCATTTGACGGGCTAACGTCTGTTTCTTCCCTGTAAGTATTTGGTAGTTTGGTATATATTGTTTATATGTTTTACTAAATTGTCGATCTCGCCTATACCTAAAATATTGCTATACATATGAACATCAAAAGGCATTGTCAAATTGCAATGTTTCAATATTTCTGTTTAAAGCACTTCATAAGTGTGTAATTGATAAATATACACGGATTCCAAGTTTAGATGTTTTGATAGCATGCGTTCTTCACAAAAGATACATAAATTATCATTGACACATTCAATCATCGAGTAAGGATGAACAGCCCTCTCCTTTATAGACTATATCCTGAACTAAAACACATGTAGACGAACACGTTGTGTTAGTGTTATTTCGGACTGAAGAAGGCCCTATAGTGGCTGAATATATATTCCATAGAAATGATTTTGATTTTACTTTGAATTTATTTATTTTGGCCTTTTATTTCGGATTATTAATATACTAGCTTTATACCGTTTTTCCTCATTATAAAACATATTTCGTTGCTTCTATCTAGACTATATCCTGAACTAAAACATATTTCGTTGTTTCTATCGTAGAGTCCTGAACGACAATAGTATGGAATACTACCCTACAGCCGCACTCGCCAATCTAGGACTCGAGCACATGTGAGCCATTTATAACTCAATAATTAGTCGATTTTCTCCTGACGATGCCATTCATACTTTCTGAGTTCAAGTCCTACCATTATATATATTAACGAAATGTTTTGTCTTTTTTGCCGTTGAAGTTATAAAGTTAGCTTAGTTATGACTACCCTTCCGTTTGTTTTTCGTTTCTATTGCGTCTTTGAATATTGCATAGTTGCCTCCATTGCAGGTAAGTATTCATTGTGATGTCATCATTTTAAGCGAAACTTTTTTTAAGTGTGACGTTAAACTTGCAAGCACATGACGTCAAAATTAAAAAAAGCTAAATGCAGGAAAGGTTTGAGGAGGATATGTTCAATAAATCAACCCATATCATTCAGTTCCACTAAAAGTTCATTTTTACCCGACCCGTATATGGATACCTTATATAGTTTGATAGAATAAGGACAATGAACAAGTCACTGCTTTATATGCATGGGTAAATAATCTTGAACTGTCAACACATCATCTGAAATTGTTTTCGTTTCCTTTTAGTAATATATCCAACAACAACATCCGGGAACTTTCGCTAGTTGCATTCCGTCATCAGGATGATCTGATCACTGTGAACCTAACTGGAAACAGTATCACCAAAATACGCAAAGGAACCTTAGCTAATCTGTTCAACCTACAAACCCTGTATGTATATAAATCATAGTGAACTATTCAACCTACAATCCTGTATGTATAGTCATAGTAAACTATTCAACCTACAAACCCTGTATGTATATAAGTCATACTGATCTATTCAACCTACAACCCTGTATGTATATAAGTCATATCTAACTATTCAACCTACAAACCCTGTATGTATATAAGCCATAGTGAACTATTCAACCTAAAAACCCTGTATTTACAAAAAGCATAGTGAACTATTCAACCTACAAACCCTGTATGTATATAAGTCATAGTAAACAATTCAACCTACAAACCCTGTATGTATATAAGTCATAGTTAACTATTCAACCTACAAACTCTGTATGTATATAAATTATAGTGAACTATTCAACCTACAAACCCTGTATGTATATGAGTCATAGTGAACTATTCAACCTACAAACCCTGTATGTATATAAGTCATAGTAAACTATTCAACCTATAGTCCTGTATGTATATAAGTCATAGTGAACTATTCAACCTACAATCCTGTATGTATATAAGTCATAGTGAACTATTCAACCTACAACCCTATAAGTATATAAATTATAGTAAACTATTCAACCTACAACCCTGTTTGTATATAAGTCATAATGAATTATTCAACCTACAAACCCTGTAAGTATATTAATCATAGTAAACTATTCAACCTACAAACCCTATATGTATATAAGTCATAGTAAACTATTCAACCTAAAAACCCTGTGTGTATATAATAATAGCGACTGTTTGTATATAAAGCATAATATTTAAATTTTTACTGCATTTTATGTAACCTTACCAAGCGCAGTTGATAGTCATATATACTATGAACTTTGATCGCTTATTATGACATCATTATTATTGTGACGTAACAATTGTCATGCCAGCGATCACGAAAAACGCCTGTTCAAATGGCTGTTCCATCCTTGACGTTAACGAATGATTATTTCATTGTAGATGCAAAAACACTTGGTATTTTAACATAAAATTGTAACCGAAAGGAAATATAAGCATAGCATAGTATATATAAACATGGCAAAATATTCAACCAACAAACCCTGTATGCATATAAAGCATGAAAATCTGTGCAATTTATGAATGTTTATAAAGTATATTATTCTGTTCAACCTACAAGCCCTTTAGGTATATAAATCATAGTAAGTATTCAACCTACAATCGTATATGCATATAACGCATAGTAAACTATTCAATCTACAAGCCATGTATGTTATATGAAACAAAATATTCAATTTAACCTACAAGCCCTTTATGTATATATGTCATAGTAATCTGTTCAACATACAAGCCCTTTATGTATATAAATCATAGTAATATGTTGAACCTACAAGCCCTTTATGTACATAAATCATAGCATCTTGGTCAACCTACAAGTCCTGCATGTATATATAGCATGTTATTAATGTTATTTTGATGCAATAACGTATTCATTTTGTCTTGCAGATTACTGGGATATAACCTCATCAGCTACATTGAGCCAGGATCGTTTTCTGGTCTTGGATCTATTGAGACTATTGATGTTTCTTACAATAACATGTTCTTTTTTCCTGCCATGCCTAACTTGACGTCTCTAGCTAGAATAGACCTCAGCCACAACCAGCTAATGACGTTTGAAAGCGCAGCGTTTGATGAGATGGAATTAAACGAAGCATTTAATGTTCTGTATGTGAATACATCTTTTGGTTTTTATCATTGATCGATATAGAGATTATAATTAATATATTTATGTTACCTGTACCTTCGGTGAAAATATCCATGCTTGCTAATGACCTCAAGCAAAAAAAGACACCTCCTATCTCAGCTAAAACTTGTGTTTTCGTCTGGTCTGGTAGTAGCTGTTCACAACTCTTCCCGTATTAGTGTGTTAGTGTATGTAAATGTCATGTGATTTGAAGCGTAAATAAACATTAGGTTTCACTTCATGTCGGATATCACATGTGTGTTTGAATAGAGCATTAGCATTAAAAACCTTTATCTAGAACCGTTTTACCATGCAACCTAGTTTTTTCTTATTATTTATTTTCTCTGTTTAAACGACTATTTTGTTATTCTTATTAATTGATTATTCGTGATTTTGCTTCAATATCCTTCGGTGAACTTATTGTAGAGACAAAAAATGCACAAAACATATAATATTATAGGCATATTTTCATGATTTTTCGAAAGAATAATTTGGTTGGATTTTGATACTATCACGCATTATGGAAACTTCAATTTTTGCACTTCAGAGATTTGACGGGAAATCAAAACATTGGATGTGACTGCTACATGATTGAATCCTTAAAGAAGATACGTCAGGTGATTTCAGGAGGATTATGTGGGTCACCACTAGGGGCCATAAACACATCATTGGACTACTCTTCTAACAGGAGAGGACGTGATCCCGCGTACTTTGTATATGCCGATCCGAGGCTGTTTCTGTGCTGTAAGCTTCTTTTATTTTGAACTTTGATTTTTGTACCAAACTCATCAAAAACTAAATCAAATACATACATGTATGAAGCATTATATATATGTGAATCAATAAAATGAAAACTATTAACAAACCCTTTTATATTAAATCAATAAAATGCAGTTGATAAAGAACTTACCAATAACATCTTTATCTGAAGGAAAACGTTTACTTGGCGAGTACTTATATATGCGCTTCCGAAATTCAATAAACAGATCCCCCTCTCATTCAAGGTTAAAGTAGTTGACGTGTCTGTATTATTTACACACAGCACCTGTAGATGTCATAGCGTCAACTGTCACATCAGCTGACGTCACTGTGACGTGGGCGAGACCAGAGAGCATAACAATAGTGTCTGATACGGACGATGACGCTTGGTAATGTATCTTTATATGTCTTTTTTAATGGTGTTAATGTTTTATCAAACACTTTAGAAAGCATGTTAAGTATCTTAAAATCGACCATTTCTTTTAGTATATATGGACCAGACAAATTAGCACCTGTCCTTATGAACAATTAAAGTGCACTGTTATACGGATAAAGATATGTTTTAATTTTTTCGTAAGTTCTTCATAAAAAAAATATATTCTTTCAATATATTTGTTGTTTGTTATTTCCAGGCGTTACAACCTCACATGTACAGGTTCGAATGGACATGTGCTACACGCGATCATATCTAGTGTAATTGACTCTTCAAACGCGAATTCATCGAGCTTGGCAAATTCATCCGGGAACAGTTTTGGGTTGAATACAACCAACGCCAGTAATAGCACCGGGTTGAATACCACACCAGTAAATACTACAACAGTGAATTCAACTAATACAACAAATAATGATACATCCGGATTGTTCTCCCATACATTTACTATAGACGATGGAGTTATGGCAAACACTGAGTATATTTGCGTTGTTGCAGTTCTAGACGGAAACGCCAACTTTATATCTAGTCCTCCAAGTCAGCCAGGGGTAGTCAGGACGCAAAGAGATAAAAGTAAGTAACCTGGAGACATATACATTAAGGCAGTCAGGACAAAAAGAAATCCAAACGAAGAAATGGTGGAAGTTATCGGCTGTACGCCGTGTCTTCTCCTTCAACCAACATGGCCGTCATTCCTTAGATTCTGATTGGTAACAAATTAGGCATCATCCGATTTTGGTGTAAACTAGTATATAAGGGTTTTGAAGGATGTCAAATGCAATGGTTTAATTGGGCATTTGGACTTACGCTATGATCATCCATTACAATTTGAACTTGCTATGATTTGCATATCTTGTCTAATACGTTACTGTCGAAGCACGCATTTCATATAAATGACATGTATTTTTTTCCGCAAAACTAATACTGATTAAGCGTTATTGTACTAATTGTTTATTCATACTGACCGTCGATATAAAAATAAATGTGTTTAAAAAAATGAACTCTAAGACTACATATATTGTAACATGTGCTATTTTATTGAAACACGTTATCCCTTCAATTCTTTTTTTCAGCCGTTCTGCCAACTATTAATATAACAAGTGCTAGCAATTCAACTAATTCGACAAATACAACAAATATGATTACAACAAATGATATCTACGATTGGACACTCCCCATTGTATACTACGATTTTAGGTAGGTAATATACAAATATAGCATTTTGATGAGGTCGATACATGGTTATATCGACCAAAGAAAAAATTTGACCGAGGACGTAGTCCGAGGTCGATATTTTTTCTCTAGTCGATGTAACCATGTATTGACCGAAATCAAAATGCTATATTTGTTTTATTATTTTTCTGGATTTTTTTACATTTTGAAATGAGTGCAAATCTAAATAAACATCGCATTGTAAATTCTGCTTTGCTATGACAGTTACAATCTTATGATTTTGTAACATGTTTAATTTAAGAACAACATACGAAAACAGTATCAATTGATGCACTTCACGCTTTTATTACATGCACCCGGTACATGCGTTCTTGTCAATGTACATGTACTCGATTATACCTGTAGTTCCATTTCGGACAATTAAATGTGTAGTTTGTTCTCCGTTGAAATAATCCGCTTCGACGCCAAACATATATCAAAAGATTCAGATTGACATGAACATACATTCTATTATGCTTAGTACTCCATTTCGTAAAATAAAAATCGTATACATACTGTACGAGTAGCTTAATTCGGCCTAATGTTGTTACTAGTCTAGGTGGAAAATTTCAAATAAATATCAAACGTATTCACTATTCAATGGCTCCAGATGCTTAATGAATGTTACTCGATTATTTCCTACTCTCCTACCGTGTTTATGTTGAAAATTTGTAAGTTTAAACTGTAGTCATCAGCTGGAAGTCATTATCATCTTTGATAGAAACCGTAACAATCAACGTCGTCTGTCACATTTTGTGGTTACGCTTCAAACTCAGGTCATCAAAGCGTTTGTTTCAAAGCGCAAGGAACACGAAGCGTTTTGGTAACGTAGATGATAACGTTATCTAAAAATAACCGTGCAATATACTTTTTCTATAAACTACTTCCGGAAAAATCGTGCAATATAGCTTTTTATCGGTGAGCACGTGGCGTGTTTTTGACCAATGAAAAGTGACAAAAAATCCAGAAAAATAATAACATAATATATTTTTCTTCCTATTAGATTTTTATCATTTTATACTAATGACAATTAATTATGGATGAACAGGGTTGTGTTTAAAACAAGGTGGTAAATCAATCGGCAGTTCTATTAATTTATAAAAACAAAATATACACAATTTCAGAGAAAGCAAGAAAAAAAACCATAACAAATGAATAAATTATACACTTATGAATCTGTTTAGGCAGATAATAGTATAATTTCACCATAAAACTGTATGTATTAGCTATCAATTTAATAATCGTTTCAGTGACACGCATCCAGACTTTGTGGGGTACGAGACAGCGATAACCTCCAGGCCGACCTACGTTCCGAGTCCGTTCGAAGCATGGCTGTCCCGATCAACCAATCCGAGTACAGACTCGTTTTCCTCCTGGTTTGTGGACAATCCCGCGACAAACATAGCTGTAGAGAGTACGATTAAGCTGGAGATAATTGGGACAGTTCCACCAACACATAGGTAGGTAATGTTACTTGAATTAGATTACATACTGGAGTTTTAACTCCATTTGAAAAAATAATGTATTATGATAATTTCATTTACCTTTGTTGTTTGAAAGCATTCTATTAATTGTATTTGAGCCTTGCATACCCTCACTGGTTTTGTTTTTCGTGAAAAGTGCGTGTGCTTTCTTATGTCACTTTCTATTTTTTCTTTCCTTTATATATTCTTACGTTTTATTGGAAAACCCCAATTAATATTCCGGTAAACGATCCCGACGTTACGTTAAATGGAACATATAACAGATACGTAGAAAGGGAGTTGCTTTATATTGCAATGGGAAATTCTACTTTGATATGTAACTTTTATGTGTATAAAATATCCTAAGCAGTTTGGCGAGGTATCGGTAACAATGAAATCTCTGAGATAGTTATACCTTTATAAAATGTTTGAGACTATGTTTTTCTTAGAGAAGTTCGGGTAATATCAATATAAATGCGTTTTCCATGTCTTCACTACATCTACATGTAGGTATGAATCTGATTCATTCTTTCCTGTTGATGGCGTCGGGTACGGGGACAATCAGAAGGATTGCTTTGGTGCAGACCACAATTTTGGGTAAGCAATTAAGACGAGGACCAAACCATCCGATTTCTTTAAATGGTTGATATTAATGAAACATTTTGTCGTTTGTAAACCCGTTCTCAATATTAAACTTAACACAATCCTTTAGTTGAGCTATATTGATCGTTTTGTTTTCGTCCAGATTTACTTCTGCTATCAGAGTGGCATTTGGTTACCAGGGCATTGAGAACGAGACAATAACTGTAGGTGGAGGCGATGACCTTTGGGTGTACATCAATGACATTTTAGTAGTAGAGGTCATCAACAGGGGAAACGATTTCCCATGCAAGATGATAAATCTTTATCTGGCATCAGCGGAAGGTTAGTGTAGATAAAGATGATTTATGTCGAAATCATTCGGCAATTAGCTAGTCACCTAAACATAAAAAGCAAGACACGCTACTGTATTGATTTTGAAAGAAACACTTTCCTTTGGCGGGAGGCTACAAGCGAAGCTTTATTGATATACCTATCTCATTTACATTTCAACCTGCCTTAGCAACCACCATTATATAAAGACCACCTGCTTAACAAGACCACATTCGCGGGGCTCAACCTGATCAATTTTAACCCACTTTGACATTCGAATAAAGACAACTTGGCTATAAATATTATTTTCGTGGTTCTTGAAGACAGGTTTGGCTGTAAATTACAACATCCGAGAATCCATTTTGTTTTTATCATTTGCATCATGCTGTAATCTTTTCGATGAAGGTGGTTCAACAATAATACCACAGGCAGGCGTCATTGTGAGCGGGCAATGTGTTATCACCAATTCAGAACCAACAGAGAGTGTTTTCCTTGACTTATCAGTGAGTTTTTCAAAATATCTTCCATTATTTGATTAAATTTGATTAATTAATGAAAATATTTATGGTTGGAAATTAAAGTTTTACTTTGTCATGGATTCCTATACGTCATGAAAATTGCATGAGAATAATGGCTGTCAAATTAAATTCAAAATCACAAAGCTTGGGAACACATTATATTTTCATTGCATCGTTTAGTCTTTGTTTCATAATAATGATTCAAATAAGGTTGATAATAATATTTTGAATTGATTCCAAATGTATAGGTGGGCGAGAAGTACCGTATATCAATATTCCATGCCGAGCGCCTGACATGTTCCTCTAACCTGTATATACAAACCGAAAATATCAACTTCATCACTGATCCACTTGTGGACATGCCCAGTGATTACGTCATCACCCCGCCGGAAGATTTCCATGTAAACGGCACGCTCAAGCATCTGTACCTCGTCGACATTTTCTCATCCGGACCACCTTTTAATGTCACCGTTATCAGAGGTAACGCTTACTATTGTTTCTTCATAATGGATAACATAGATATGTTAGAAAGCCACAGTATTGGTTATCACAGAAACGTTGGTTCCAAGCTTGAGACGATATTTCGTATTTAAAATGGAAGCAATCAGAGAAGAAACTGGCGATCCCGTGGGAAAGCTTGTGTTAGGACTGATGACTACATACCCTTTAGTTCCATTACGGAAATCTAAACAATGATTATCTTGCACGTGTATATTCACTGCATCACACAATTATCACTTTTCATCTTTCATTTTCAAAAGAAACGTATTTGATATATAGCTTGCTGTATGGAAACAGGTATATATCGAATGTTTCGTCACTATAAATATCTTGCATTTTTAAAAAATATTTTAAAAAGAATAATAATATTCTAAATTGATATTAATAAATTGTTAATAAAATTATTTTTGACCGAAGTATTTTTTTATTTTAACTAACTAATGATAAAAATTCAATTTTTGTTGTTGTTGTTAATGTTTAGATGATATTGTGCATTTTCTCTACATTTAAAACTGTTAACGCTGGAGTCCCTCAGGGATCTGTCTTAGGCCCTTTTTTATTTCTATTATATATTAACGACATAACTAATATTGTTACTAGTGATTGCAAATTGTTTGCAGATGACACTTCGATTAGTGAAGTAATTGATAATAACCAAATCTATGCTGCCCATACACTTTCACAAAATCTTTCGAATGTATAAGTACCTGGATTTATGTCGAAATCATTCGGCAATTAGCTAGTCACCTAAACATAAAAAGCAAGACACGCTACTGTATTGATTTTGAAAGAAACACTTTCCTTTAGCGGGAGGCTACAAGCGAAGCTTTATTGATATACCTATCTCATTTACATCTCAACCTGCCTTAGCAACCACCATTATATAAATACCACCTGCTTAACAAGACCACATTCGCGGGGCTCAACCTGATCAATTTTAACCCAATTTGACATTCGAATAAAAATAACTTGGCTATAAATATTATTTTCGTGGTTCTTGAAGACAGGTTTGGCTGTAAATTACAACATCCGAGAATCCATTTTGTTTTTATCATTTGTATCATGCTGTAATCTTTTCGATGAAGGTGGTTCAACAATAATACCACAGGCAGGCGTCATTGTGAGCGGGCAATGTGTTATCACCAATTCAGAACCAACAGAGAGTGTTTTCCTTGACTTATCAGTGAGTTTTTCAAGATGTCTTCCATTATTTGATTAAATTTGATTAATTAATGAAAATATTTATGGTTGGAAATTAAAGTTTTACTTTGTCATGGATTCCTATACGTCATGAAAATTGCATGAGAATAATGGTTGTCAAATTAAATTCAAAATCACAAAGCTTGGAAACACATTATATTTTCATTGCATCGTTTAGTCTTTGTTTCATAATAATGATTCAAATAAGGTTGATAATAATATTTTGAATTGATTCCAAATGTATAGGTGGGCGAGAAGTACCGTATATCAATATTCCATGCCGAGCGCCTGACATGTTCCTCTAACCTGTATATACAAACCGAAAATATCAACTTCATCACTGATCCACTTGTGGACATGCCCAGTGATTACGTCATCACCCCGCCGGAAGATTTCCATGTAAACGGCACGCTTAAGCATTTGTACCTCGCCGACATTTTCTCATCCGGACCACCTTTTAATGTCACCGTTATCAGAGGTAACGCTTACTATTGTTTCTTCTTAATGGATAACATAGATATGTTAGAAAGCCACAGTATTGGTTATCACAGAAACGTTGGTTCCAAGCTTGAGACGATATTTCGTATTTAAAATGGAAGCAATCAGGGAAGAAACTGGCGATCCCGTGGGAAAGCTTGTGTTAGGACTGATGACTACATACCCTTTAGTTCCATTACGGAAATCTAAACAATGATTATCTTGCACGTGTATATTCACTGCATCACACAATTATCACTTTTCATCTTTCATTTTCAAAAGAAACGTATTTGATATATAGCTTGCTGTATGGAAACAGGTATATATCGAATGTTTCGTCACTATCAATATCTTGCATTTTTTAAAAATACTTTAAAAAGAATAATAATATTCTAAATTGATATTAATAAATTGTTAATAAAATTATGCTTGACCGAAGTATTTTTTTTATTTTAACTAACTAATGATAAAAATTCAATTTTTGTTGTTGTTGTTAATGTTTAGATGATATTGTGAATTATGCAATTAAATTGACGTTATTCCATTTAGGAAATGAAGGCAGACATTTTACTATACTAGATAATACCGCAGCAAATGTACAGGCAGCGGTACCCCCGAACGTCACGACACCAAACTACAACACAGTGGATGGTATATCATATGTCGGTAGGTTTTCTGTCCTTCTTATCTGTGCAGAGGGGAACTTGTACAAAGTGTAATATATTGTGTATGGCTATAAGTATTTTATAATAAAGTTCAAATAAGATGAATAAACAATTATCATAAAAGTGAAAAAGAATAATTCACATTTAATTTGGCATAATCATATTATGGTTGATTTTTAAAAAAATAGTCTAAGATTCAAAGTGACAATGCTGTAAATTTAATTAAATTGTTTAATCTTGTAATCTGCTTAAAAATATTGACATCGATATCGTTAGTATCATTAGCAGTTAATTATTCAAATTAATGTGGATTTAGCGGATATATCATAACATTATACACCTTTCGAGACGAGAAGGACGACAATGTATATAAAGATAAGCATCATTCTTGAGTTGCAGTATAATTTCAGAATGTATCAATACCTCCTTCACTGGTCCTGACGAGGAGAATAATGATACAACAGTAGAAACGTTCACCGTCAACACTGGTAGTGTCCTCTTCACTCTTGTGTCCTCGTTAGACTACGAAGTTAGAAGTTCTTACACAGTGGTCATGGAGGTTGTTGATATTGGTAAAGTTCCGCCAACCACGGGAACCATCACTGTTAAGGTAAGATACCATACACATGCTTAATAGTCTCTCACTCAGGCGGGTAATGAAAATACCTATCTCGGTTATGGTGTGTATTTTTAGATGGTCTAGTGAGATAACCACACGGGAGATGTTTCATTTCTAATTACATGAAGGTAGCTTGATCGCGAAAATCTCATAACGTAATATTTTGTGAATGTATGAACTGTGTAGTTTGAAGAATATATATTGTAAAAGCAACATCACCACGAATACCATGCTTGAAAATAGCGACAATAAGCACTTGTGTACATACTATAACGTTCGCACTAAACAACACTACAGAATAAGGAAACTACTACTCGCCATCCAGAAACTAATTGTTATTAGGTCATCTAACCCGAAGGGTCAGGATGACCTAAAGTTATCATGTTTATGTGCGCCCTCCACTATCCGCCGTGCACCGTCCGCTGTCGCATGTTTCAGATTTTGAACTTCTTCTCAAGTTCTGCCACTGTGATTTAGCTGAAACTTGCCTGAAATGATCCTGACATGTGTGGTTCAAAACGCAATAACGTTACAATCAATACCTACTCGCAAGGGTAGACAACTCTGCAATATGCAAATATAGATACGTAACAGATCAATCTGGATTAACGTGCATTTTATCTAGGTTAACGTACAGGATGTCAATGATAACTGTCCTGTCCTTAACGAGACCAACTTCGATCTGATTGCCGATCCCGCCCTTCAGTCTCTTTCTATCGCCACACTTTTAGCATCTGACTCAGACGGTAGCACCAACAATAGTGATATTACCTATTACATATCGACGGTGTTAGAAAGGTAAGCCAATCAATCATAATTTGTGTTATTAGAACGTTACAAATGATTACTGAGACATATCTATATTTAGTAAGTGGGAAATATCTTTAAGCAAATACTACTTTTTGAACATTAAATCTTTTGAACACGAATTTTTATTTATCTGTTACATTCGATAGTGCTAATTAGTATAAAATAACTTTAAGTAAGTGTGAAATAAAGCAAGTATTTTGTTTAATGTCAAAACGGTCTTAAAACATGAAATTTATTCTAATCCACATGTATTCCATTATAAAGAATAGTTTTAAAAGTGGATAGCCGGGCAAAGAAAATCAGTATTATTGTGTTCATTGGCCTTCCAAAAGTCCTTACATATAAAAACAACGGTCAAGTTCTACTATCGTTGTCCAGTTTCGACCATTGAAATTATGGAAAAGACCCGTGAAAATTTAGCACAGTTCTAAAACTTTTTTATGTTGTTTTTCCTTACCGATTACAAATTTTCTAAATAGTCCAGCCTTGGATTTCAACCCGTCCTTGGACCTGTTCAGAGACGTCTACGTTCACACTACCATTCTAAACTTCTCAGTGATAGCTGTAGACAGTGGGTCACCACCACGAGGCTCCAGGGCCACAATGACATTGGAGGTAGACAATTCGTGTCTGATTGACGCCACATATGGTCCCGTTAATTACTCACTATCACTGAACAGTACCACAGGCGAACTCTACTTCAGGGCACCGGGGTATTACGTGTATCATTTAGGTACTAGTTTACTATCATATCTATTTTAAATTAAATACAAAGTAAATGGAAGGTAAAAAGAAAAATGATGGAAAGAGTGCTCTCATAAATATTTTCATGTAAGAGCTTACCCAATTTAAGAAGCTTATAGCCATGTATAACTTTCCCGATTTAAAAGATAAAAGAAGTAATGTATTGTTAGGAAGAGGGTAAATTATTCTATGAAGTAAACATAAATAATCATAATGACATTTAAATGGAAGTCAATATTTGTTATGTAATTACACCTATCGTTACATATGACTGACATTTTCAGAATGTGATCAGGCGCTAGGTATGGAGTATGGACACATAGGAGAAGAGGACATTACTGCGTCATCTTTCTCTTACGAGGGAAACCCTACACGGGCAAGACTTAACTTCCCTGGAATTCCACGTAAGTACTAAAATATAATGGGCCCACAATGCAAAATGCTTGTTTTATAATATATCTAAAAGTATAAACCAGGTCATCTTGGTTTTTATATACAGGTTTTGTAAAGGAGCAAACAACAGGATAGTCTTTGGATCGATTTGTTTTAAATGGTACAGTGGTGTAACACATGTATATCTATCATTTCACCAATCACATGGTTTAATAACGGTTATCATGGCATCACGTCGCCAGCTTTTAATTGATAAAAATTATATAATAAGTTCAACATAGTCATGTATGGATTTTTAAGGAGGAAAAATGCAATGGTTATAGTTTAGTCAATTTCTTACGTTTAGATGCCATCGGAAGAATTCACGGAGGCTGGACCCCTGCAGTTGACGCTGATCAATGGATTCAAGTGTCACTGAACACCTCCTACCGAATTACCAAAATCCTGGTACAGGGACAGGCAGACGAGGATAACTGGGTCACTAGCCTCGCTATCACTTACAGTAGTGACGGCGTCACATGGTTCAACTATTCAAATGACGCTGGTAACGAGGTTGGTTGACATCTTTTCTTAGTAACATAAACCTCAAAAGTTTTCTCAGATATCACGGATGGAAATGTCAAGTAACCAGTATTTTTTTCATTATTGTGTAGTATGTATGACTTCTTTTCTGTTTTTTTCCTCTCTGTCTTTATAGCTGCTGAATAAAGTTAATCTGGGTTACCTCCCCTTACCAATATTATTATTATTAATAGTTGTTCATAAATCAATCAAAATACACATACAAGTATATTTTTCCTATAAGATTAATAGCCGACAAAACTAATTTGTCAAATATAGTAATTTGCAAATTCATCTTACTCAGCATGCTATTTTATGTTTCTTATGTACTTTTTTCCCTTTTGATAGAAATCTAATGTATATATCATGCAAGTTTATGTTGATGCCCCATGTATCTGTCAATGTGTTATATGCAAAAAATGGATTTTTTTTATATATTTTTTTTTTTTTAAATAGTAATTTTTTTGTAAAGCATCGTTAAACTGTAGCTGAATTATGATTTCATTGAAATCTTTATTTTCGTAAATGTCTTATATTTTCCAGACGTTTGCAGCAAATAATGATAGGAATACAATAATTACTATATCATTGGATCCGGAAATCGCCACAAATGCAATAAGAATACACCCAATTACATGGCACAACCATGTCGGGTTACGTTTGGAGTTCATCGGCTGTTCGGAATTCCTCTTTGATTATTGTAAGTAATATTCAATAGTTCCACTCGCTTACTAAGTTCTTAGTAGACGCTTGAAAGTTCATGTAATAAAGTTTCCTTGTAGATTAGACTCAAAGACATTTAAAACCCCATGCTATATTAACTTCGAATACTTTTAGGATAAATTAACAGTAATAAAAAGGCTTTTTATTGCCACATGAGCTATAATTTTGATACATGTACGTCAATTTCGAGATACCAAAACGAAAAAGATAAAATATATTGCACCGGCGATACGTTGAAATTACTGGATTATTGGACCAATCGACGGTAAATATCACATTATTCACGTCGTTTTTGAATCTCAAAACACAGTATTATACCTGCTCTATCATTTGAACTTTTATTAATTTCTTACAGTTCAGGAACGGCTGTAGAATTTAGCATTTGACTGGTGAACAAAATAGTCCTTAAAATGTTGAAAATAAGTGTGAACACCTTTGAATCATAATGGTTTGTTTTTGATCGTCTAACTTTTTACATATCTTTTTCTAATATATTCATTGATGAGTTCTAAACGAATCAACAGACGCTGCATGGTCATGTTTCTTTTGCATTATGTTTTTGGCAAATTTTGATACATAAAGTTAATCACGAGTCAAACGTTTAATACTTTAATATGTTGACTGCAAAATTTATACATCATACTTCAACAGACAGAACGACCTGTGAGCGATGTCTCACCACTAACTACTGTGTAGGAGATGGAAGTTCTTTACCATGCGGACGATGTGAACCACCTCAGGCTAACTCCACTTGTGGACGATCTCCGACCGAACACTCTTTTGGACTTGCTTCCGAATGTACCACATGTCCTCTTGGCTGGGTATGTCTTTTACGTACAGTGTGAAGGTGGGCAGATTGGATTCTGTATATGTATATGCATTTGTTTACAAAAGCTATACAAGTATACGTTTTACATGAGCCAAAATGTTCCCTTGGATCATACTTTGTATTTGATGATTTTATAATTATTTGAATTAAAAGCATTATATATTATTGTTTTCTTTACATTTAACTTATTTTTCCTGTACAGTTTTAATACAATGTTTATAAACCCAACAGTTGTGTAAGGATGGATACGCCGAACCATGTCCGGAATTCCACTATATTAACTGTACAGACAGCGACTGCCCTGATCAGTGCTACCCCTGTGAGCCTGGGTATGCTTGTCGTAAGGGAGAGAGGTTTGAATGTCCGGAGGGAACCTACTCTAACGCCACGGTCGGTACGAATCATTTCTAATCTGAATAATTTCTTTTAACTACATTGTGTGGAATTAATTTTGCATATATAAGCATATTGCACTCTGTTTGACAAGGTTTCTGATTGATCAGTTTCATTCGTCTTTATATCATCTAGACGGCATTTTGAAATATGTGTATACAACTCTATGTTATAATTATTATCAAACTAGTTGCAGAATTAAAAATATAATGCTATGTCAAGCGATTCATTTTGTTTTAAGCGTTTCGAAGGTGATTATAATTACCGCTACATTTCTTGATACAAGCTTTATAAAGACATTGCGAAAACAACTGTCTAAATGCTGTGATATATAATTTTCCTCTTAGCGCGCTGTGAATTGTGTGATGCGGGAACCTACCAGGATGAGAGAGGTAAAGGGTCATGTAAGGCATGTCTTACGGGCTACGAATCCTCCATCAACAGACAGCGCTGTGATGTTTGTTCGCGGAGGACATATCTCGACATTGACACCAAAACATGTACACCCTGTACTTTGTGGTCCCAGTGTCCGTGTATAGCTGACACGTCTCTCTGTTACCAAAAAACTCATTGTCATAACTACCAGACGGGACCCAGTACATACAGCTACAGTTGTCTTCCTTGTCCTGACGGATTTACTGGAGATGGCGCTACATGTTTGGATATCGATGAGGTGAGGATTGCCTACTTATAATTAGTGAGAAAGACGTTACAAGTAATTACATTTGTCTCTTGTTGTAATGTAAATATGCTTAAGGAATAGGTTAATGGTTCAAAGACTTCCTGATAAAATGTATGTACATGTATGTGCTGGGTGTTTTTCGATCCATCTTCTTTTTCCCTTTGTATTAATTATGTATTAATCATTTCGTTAGGTATCTTTCAAAACAAAAATTGTGAATATTTGGCTTGCGTCAAACTGGTTTTCAGATAAAACATTCCAGTCTAATTGTAAAACGAAATAATGAAAATATAAATTGTTTGATTGTCCATTAAAGACAAATACTATCTTACACTACATGACACCTATATTGTTACCTGTTTAGTGTGTGGTATACAAGCCTTGTTGGAACTCCAGCACGTGTATCAACACGTCCCCGGGGTACCAGTGTATGGCATGCCCTAGGGGATACATAGGGACGTATGAGGACGCCCTGACAATAGACATACACAGACGGACCTTTTACTGGAGGAACAAAGTACTATCTCCAGAAAACCAAACCTGTACGGATATCGACGAGTGTTTGGTCAACAATGGCGGATGTGACGTCAACGCTTATTGCCATAATACTATCGTAGGTTTTATTTACATGAAAAACTTTCCAAAATTCATTCATTTATTCACTGTCATTGTTTTTGTCTGATTATTTTAAAGGCACTTTTGTTATCTAACCTTAATCTAAGAGTAACAGTTTTAATGGAAAATTCTAATAATGACAGTTTATATATGAAAAAGATGGAAACTAGATATTGCCAAACATAAGCACTACATCGGTGTAGATGCAGTGTAGCCCCGTTCTATGTTTCAGGGGAGTTTCTACTGCGGCGAATGCTTACCTGGTTATATTGGTAACCCAGTGGTTGGCTGTAGGATAGGAGACTTCTGTTTGTCTGGGGAGAATAACTGTAATGTCAACGCTGACTGTCTCGTCACTGGACTAGGGGAGTTCCGCTGTGTAGTAAGTATAAAAAGGAGACGGATTGTCGTAATTAGTTATCGTGTACCTCTAGGGATAACTACATTACCTATATCAATAGATCAGCAAAAATGGCACGTATCATCGGCAGCTGAAATGAATATATTGACATGATAAATTTGTATTGCTAATTGGCTGTTTTGCCTGGGAAAGAAATTATTATCAATCATTTTCTTAACTCTTCTGATTTGTAATGCAGCTTATGAGATAATCTTTACCCATTAATTGTTTACTTAAGATGTCACAGACTACTTAATGATAAACGTTGTCATGAAAATAAGCATAACAATACATAACTTAACTGTATTTCAATCTATATACTAATTGTATTAAAACTTTAAACTAAAATTTGTTTGTACATTCAAGAATCAAATAGTCAATTAGGTGTTCAATAGAAAAGACATGAACAACGAAACCAGGTGCTCCGAATAATAAGCGTATAATAGAAGATACCATAATAGTATGTGTTTTGGATAAAGTTTGCTATAAACCTAGAGATAACGACAGAACCGCTTGAGAAATCAGGGATCAAACCTTCATGTCATGGTCATTAGCACGCAGTAGCGTTCTTTATCTCTTATAGTGTCGGACCGGCTGGGCAGGTGACGGGATTTACTGTGGTAAGGACTCAGACGGGGATGGGATATCAGACACTATTATTCCATGTAGTTCTGACAGTTGTTTGGCGGTAAGTCTGTCATTGTTTATATTTTTTATTCTCTTTGTAGTTTACTCTCGTCAATATTAATTAATGATTTCATATTTATTTTGAAGTTTACTACAGTAGATAATAATAAGTATACATTATTAAACTATAAATCTTATATGTATCATTTCCACATTTTATGTACTGCATACATCACATAATGTGGAAAGCATGAGGTGTTGTATATGTCAGAGTCATATAAGGCGTGTTGGTCTATTTGTGTCATCCAAATTCAATTTGTATGGACAGTTTCAATATCATTGTGTAAACTTAATGTGAGCTAAATCAAATTACTTCTACGAAAATTGGTTTAATTGGGTTTTTTTATGTGTTATAGGATAACTGTCAATATGTGGCTAACGGTGGACAAGAAGATAACGACAATGATAAGAAAGGCGATGTGTGTGATGATGATGATGACAACGATTTCATTGCCGATGTGGATGTAAGTGGGATAAATAAGTAGAAAAGCTGGGCACGGATACGTCTTTGATATATTGAAAATATCAGAATATATAAAACATGCAGCCTACATTTGTAATCTCATCACATTATGTCATTTCTATATGGTTAATTTATTCATTTGAAATTACTATAGAGTCTGCATCTGAATAAGGCGATGCTTTGTAATTCCAGGATAACTGTCAATACGTTGCTAACAGACTTCAGTCCGATATCGATGGAGATGGTCGTGGAAACGATTGTGACAACTGTATCAATGACGTCAATTATGACCAGTCTGACGTCGACGATGACGGCGTGGGTGACGTATGTGATGATGATATAGATGGCGATTCAATTCTAAATGGCGCTGATAATTGCCCTTACGAGGCCAATTTAGGTAAATAGCAGTCATTTGCATATAATGATATCAGCTTAAGGGTGTTTAAAATAGACTTTTAAAAAGATCTTTCATTTGTTTGACTTCAAATATAAAATGTTCTTTTATGGAGATAAGTAAGATACTGTTGACGTACTAATTTTGGTACAAACTTATGAACGTTTAATGTTTCTCCTCTCTACCATTCCTAATGTTATATGTAGCTCAGACAGATGTGGACGGCGATACTGTTGGCGACAGTTGTGATAACTGTAAAAATGTGTCTAATATCGGACAGACTGACACTAACCAGAACGCGGTCGGGGATAGCTGTGACGGACAAGATAGGTAACGTTTGTCCTTGTTCTGAAAACGATTCTATCATGATAAACATTATGTGATTGCAGGAATATATCAAGGTCTGTATTGAAAAAAAAACACTACAATAACGATGATGTTGGTATAAGTTATCGACTTTGTCATAGATCCAAAATCTAATTGAATAGAATGTAATATTGCTGTCAGAAATGTAACGTTTGTAACCTATAAAGTATATAGATGTGTGCTAGATAATTTTCTGTTGAAAACCAACAACATCGACATCTCCCAGATAACAATATTAGGCAAAAAATCCAAATCTTGACATGTTACATGTATGTGCAAACTATCAAAATAAATTACTTTTGCTTGACAGTGATGGTGATGGTGTAATTGACTATATGGATAACTGTGTTTACTTCCCGAACTCAGTACAAACTGACAGCGACAATGATGGAAGTGGTATGTATAGAATTGTACAAACGTAATGGTTTGTTCGGGTATAGAAGGAGATAAACATGTGTTCTCTATAGAGTTATGAAATTTCCCAATATATAATATCTGTGTAAGAATAGACCGCACTGTTAAATTTACAATATATTATATACCGAAGGATGTACACTTTTTGTGTGATTTAAAATGCCATTTATAACATTATTCACGTTCACTTTTCACTTCTACCAATAAAAGTAACCAAGTTTATCCCGATATAAATGAGATCCAAAGCGTGACCAAGCACGCATTGTGAAGATTGTCTACAACACTCGGGCATCTATATAGACGTATATTCCATAAAAAGGATTATTTATCCACGCAGTAATGATATTGTTTAACGGACTTTTGTTGGGCGTGTAATGTATGTATAGGAATCATGTGACCGAATCAGTTCAACAACAATGACCAGTTAATATGTTTATCAAGGTGACACCTGTGATGATGATATCGATGGAGATGGTGTACTGAACAAGGACGATAACTGCGTGTACGTTCCTAATCCAGGGCAGGAAATGTTGATAGGTAATTCACGAATCCCACGACATGTAATTTGTTCATTTTTAACAAGAAGATGCAAAGAGCAACTTATTTAAGGTATATGAATTAAAACATTAATTTCTGTAGTACGATATCCGTGAAGAGCACTTGCGAGTGACTGATTTATTTTCGAAACAGACAGACATATTTCTTTTGCATCTTGTAAACGCTGTTGTTCTTCATTAAACAGCTTTCCAGAAAAGTGGCGCTTTCTCGTATGACAAAGAAGCGTTGCTCATACTGAAAAAGCAGCAATTTAAATACAATGTACATATATATATATATATATATATATACTCTACCACTAAACTGATGCAATACTGGTACACAAATAAAATTTGATAACAAAGAAACTATAATTTCCACAAAGGCCACCAGACCAGAGGCGATGCCTGTGTACAGGACATGGATGCTGATGGGACACCTGACCTTGATGACCTTTGTCCTTACCACAAGAATGTCGCTACCGCCTCGTTCTCGCGTTATTTCACTTTGGACCTCAACCCATCCTGGACGACCGAAGATTCCCCCGAGTGGGCAGTTCTAAACAAAGGCCGTGACATTCATCAGTCGAAGTCAACACTCAAACCAGTGGCTCTGATCGGTATAACAATAAATAGTAAACAATGATAATTATAACGTCGTTGTTGTCGTATACGTCATTATAACGTCAATGATGCGGCGTATTCTTTTATCAATTTTAAAAAAACTCGTTATAGGAGAAAGCAATAGCATTTTATCGACACTGACAAATGATAGATTCTACCTTAGAAACGCCGAGACAATTGTTTACTTTATTGTGTACAAATCGTAAATAAGCGAATATGAAAAACATGAACGAACGAAACATGCCACTGACAAATAAGTTTCACTGATGACGTAAATTTTCTGTGACGTCAGACCATTTTTTTTCTGAAATCTCCAATAGATGTTATGTCTTTACAGGCAAACAGATATTTGACCACGTGACACTCACCGGAACTACTTTTGTGGATAGTAATGAAGGATATGGGGTGATTGGTTTTATAATCGGTTACCAAAGTAACAGAAAGTACTATCTGTTGACATGGAGACATAAGTCGTTTAACCTGATTGACCGCGGAAATGTTAAAGGCGTTCAAATATGGGTAAGTATTCATCTTTAATTAATCGTATTTATTAGCTGTTCTCGGTGTTAACTCTCCAATGGTAATCAAAAATATGTTTTTGAAGGAAAGATATAGTGTATTTACAGTTAACATATAATTTAATCACATCAATACGTGTTTTACTTTAAATTGAGAATTGCACGATATTTTACATTTGCGTGTTCCGTATAATAACAAATGGTATATACAGTGGTTGAATTGTGTTTCGGATTCTGGGTTTCGTATTCGGTCGTCCCCTCCAGGGAATAACAATGTTGCTGCCTTCCATTAATTTAATATTTAACAAAGACCTAGGATATTATTTATCTATTTTATTACTTCCTTCCAGCTAGTAGACTCCGGAATCGCACCAAGCACATCGTACGCTTATGCGCTATACCATGGCTGTGACACAGCCGGGATCACTACACTGCTGTGGCAGGACCCAAACCTAACAGGCTGGGAGTTAGGTCAGGGATATAAATGGACAATAGAGCACATCCCGTCTCTGGGGGCTCTGAGGTAAGCCAAGGGTACAAGTGGACAATAGAGCATATCCCGTCCATAGGGGCTCTAAGGTAAGTCAGAGGTACATGTCCCAGTGGACAATAGAACACATCCCGTCCCTGGGGGCTCTAAGGTAGGTCAGAGATACATGTACAAGTGGACAATAGAACACATCCCGTCCCTGGGGGCTATGAGGCAGATAAGGGTACAAGTGGACAATAGAGCACATCCCGTCCCTGGGGGCTATGAGATAGGTCAGAGGTACATGTATAATTGGATAATACAACACATCCCGTCCCTGGGGGCTATGGGGTAGGTCCGAGGTACACGTTCATGTGGACAATAGAATACATCCCGTCACTGTGGACTCTAAAGTAGGTTAGGGATTCAAGTGGACAATAGAGCACATCCTGTCCCTAAGGACTCTAAGGCAGGCCAAGGGTAGAAGTGGAAAATAGAGCACATCCCGTGCCTGGGGGATCTGAGGTGTGTACATGTATATGACTTTCTATATTCCATAAACAACATATGAGTGTCGCATAACTACATTTTATATAGTAAGAACATCTTATTGTATATTATAAAATATTGTATTGATTTTATCACTAGGAAATATTTTGCATAAAAGGTCTTACCGGTGAATTTGGTAGATTAAACAAGTCTGTAACGGACTTGAACTTGATAACAATGGCTTGATGATTATTTGGCGCGACTCGTGGTTGTTGGATATGGAATTAATTCCACACTCGTAAGTTATGTTTTAAAAGTTATAAAAGACACTCGCTACAGCTCGTGTCTTTTGTAAATAAAAAGCCATTGTTATCAAGTCCGTTACAGAATCGTTTAATCTACCAAATTTACCGGTAAGACCTTTTTCCGTCAAAACGAGTTACACAGATTATTATACTACACATAAAAACGTCACGTTTTTGACAACGACCACGTCACATACGGTACGCTTTCCAACATCAGTTTTGACGTCAAGCAGCGATCACAACATACAATGTAGTATAACGTCACTCGATTATTGATGACGTTGACAAATGAAGACGTGGCACTGAGAAATAAGTAGTTCGGTCAAAGTTCACCGTGTCAGCCAATCAGAATGCGTACAGAGTTTACATCACCTGTGGTATAAACAAATTGTTAATCAACAGCTGCATAGTTTATTTGATACCACGAGAGTTGAATAGCATCGCCTATTGTGGTAAACGGTTGTTTACATAATCTATTACATGTTTAACCTGTTGTTTGTAACATATCATTATACAGAGTTTGTGTAAGGTTGTTTACATTTCCTTTTACATGTTTCACTTGCTGTTTATAACATATCATTATATAGAGTTTGTGTAGACCACGACAATAACATCCTAGTAGACTCTGGGTACGTGCTGGACGTGTCTATACCCGGGGGTAGACTGGGAGTCTTCTCCTATAACCAGACGGGCTCTCATTGGTCCAATCTCCAGTACCACTGTACACAAAGGTACATGATTTTCTCAGCTTAAACATGGCATTTGTTCCATATTTTATTGCAGTGAAGTTGAGAGAGATTATATTCTCACTCGTAATACATGTATTCCAGATATTGTGGCACTGTATAAATAGCCTGGCACTATTGGTTCTCACATGTAACGACTCTTGACTTCATTATTTTGTTCAAGTCACGCATAGCATTATCACCTTGACATTTCGTATGAAATTTGAAGGATAAAAGGTGCAGTATTAAATTAAAATTTTACAATCTGGTTACGACTACACTTAAGGCATTTAGAAGAAATATCAAAATATTATTCAGTCGATGGCGATTTTCAGTTATTCCATTAATTTTATGAAATTGTCACATAATTCTTTTTCAGACTGAATAAAGCATTGCATTTGAATGGTGTTGCATATGGAGAGATTGGCACATTCTCTCAGTTGTCCATTGAGCATAGGTGAGTAATATGTTATTCTGAAACTTAGACTTTTGATAATACTCTCGCATTATACGATATGTAATATAATCTGTTAGTAATCAAATATCGAAAAGAAATAGTTTTAACAACAACAAATAGATTGCTCATGAAAATAATATGTTCTATTTAACAATTTCACAAACACAATGTGATCGGAACCAAAGACCAAACTTAGCAACGACGAGTTATGTGCCATGTGACGCCATGTCAATGTGAATATGATGATTATACATATTGATAAGACTTGTCAATGAGTAACAAGGTTTTCATGGATATAACTTGCCTGCTTTACATTTGCTCTGACAAATAGCACTTCTGTTGATGTTATACACCGTGTGAATTAAGTCGAACGTTATTAGAACTGAGTTACCATGGCATTCACTAATGTTAGACATATGTATAGAGGACATCTACTTAAAAGGGGTATTTCATAGCTTCACAAGTAGTTGTAAACGTATAAAGATAGTAATGAATGCGCATATTTACCAGATGCAGTCGTGGATACGGTCCCTGTCTAGTTATGCACGAGGAACTAACTTTGTGGATATATTTTGTAGTTTCAGTTTGGAGACTTGGGTTTATCTAACAACAAGTGACCTCACCATGAAACAGCCAATCCTATGCTCCGTATCTGATGACGTCTGTCTCTATATTCGGAATAGTACCTTTCACATAAAGGTTGGAACCAGCATAACCGACGGAACTAGCGTCATAATGGGGGACACGTGGACACATGTCCTTACAGTATATGAAGCACAGAGTAAGTCACGATTCATTCAGAGGCGTCTATCTGTGTTACAAATTACTCCAAGTACTGTATATCAATTAAGTTCGCTTTATTTTAGCTGTATTCACGTTTTTAACTGATATCCGTGAACTCAATACATCAGATAAAACATTTAAAAATTCATTGAAATACCTAAGAAAAATAATTCAAACCATTATAGGAACACAAGAACCTCGAATTAAAGCTCCGCAAATATGATCTATACAGGAAACCGCGAGATATTGACACCGCAAATATGTTCTATACAGGAAACCGCGAGATATTCACACCGCAAACATGTTCTATACAGGAAACCGCGAGATGTTGACAACGCAAACATGTTCTATACAGGAAACCGCGAGATGTTGACAACGCAAATATGTTCTATACAGGAAACCGCGAGATATTGACACCGCAAATATGTTCTATATAGGAAACCGCGAGATATTGACACCGCAAATTTAAAGCCCTATGTATTTTTTATTTATTTTAAATTTAATTCAAAATCGCACAACGAGGTTGTATATGAACAAATAATAACGTCAAGTACACTACGATGATGCGAACATCGATAAATTATCCATTACACATATATTTCATAGAGGAACAGAAATTCACTCATACAAAAACAGCGCTATCTTATAAACAAATTTAGGCCTATATATAGTCAGTAAGAGCATTGTCCTATTAATGAAACATAGAGATACCCATGTGTTTGGATATATCACTATCCAATAGACTTGGTAAGGTGAAATGAAACTTCCTTGAATTTAATATGAACGCATTTGTCAAAATTACAGGCAACAAAGTGACGATATTTGTTAATGGGACCAATGGCCAGGCAACACAAGATAACAGGTCATACAGCATACCCTTCCTTACTTTGGTATGTTAAATTTAATATTGATTACTCATTTACTATGAAAGGTCATAATGCACTGGTTAAGTCTTTAATTTAGAAAATCCTAATTCTGTCTTCAGAGGTAAATTAGTTAAATCTGTTTACAGTATCTGCCTAGTTTCGTTTCAAGACAACACCAACTGAAAAACATGCATCATAATAATAATACATTTTGTTTTATAAAAGTTCGTGAATTATAATTAGGAACAAAATGTATGATTCAAACTTCATGTAACTTTTTAATCTATTAGACCGGTTTTGATTCACAAAAGCATAAATAAACTAGCACGTGTCTTAAAAATGACATCTTTTTGTAAAAGTAGACTTTGTATGATCAAAACGAATTGATTGAAAATACGTTTGTTAATTTGTCAATTGGACGAGGGTAGATTTGAATGGTATTACATGTATCTATGTCAAGGTTTATAACGAAGGGCCATGATAGTTCTAAGTAAAAATGATTGAAACTCAATGTGCCTTTTGTGAATCATACGTGTCATTTTTTCAATGGTATATTATTTTCCAGAATGCTACGGACATTCTGTATCTTGGACGAGATAATGACAACTTCTTTCACGGATTGATGGATGAGGTATATAGCTATATAAAAGATATAAACTAATTCTTATAAAAAATGTTAAGAATCAAAACAATGCTAATTGGACATAATGTATAATTTTTAGTCAATTAAAAGTATGTATACAGTAGTTAGTGCTGATATAAAACTTAACACTAGTCCTTATAATTCCAAACTACAGGTAGGGTGAAATAATCTTATTTTAATTGAGATACAACCCATAAGGTCTGGTGGCAGGCAGAGTTTATATTCACGTTAACAGTGAAGTATCCAATGGCTCCCATACTATGTGTTGACTCTTTATTAAGATCGAGTTGTTCACTAAAACTTGTTTTCTTTTGACCGTAAATGTAATTTTGGTTCAACTTAAACGTCGTTCGGAGGAATAGAAGCTGTCAAATGTCATATCAATCGTATTTAACTGACATTTCTCAAATCCATGTGCTGGTTTCGTATATCACGCTTCATCAGACTTTTGCTGAATGTCTCTTTCAGGTTAAAATTTACAACACGGCCATACTCGATGCTGATATAGACACGTATTGGACTAAGTTTGACATGACAAGAGAGTTCAAGAAATGCATACTGTCGGCACACTACAACATGGACAACCAGACACAAAGTCAGTAGTTTACCTCAACTTATATGACGTATATGTATTTACCCAACTTCTATTTACGTCACTGTGCTTTGCATTCTTTTGTTCATGTTTTCGCTATACTACACCACACATTTAAAGTGGGCTGTAACAACACAATCCGTTAACAAGTGTTAAAAAAGGCGCGACCCAACTTATTCCGCATAAGTTATATCATAAAATTAAGATCAAATGATCATTAACTTTGCATTGTCGAATGGTCTGGTATAAGTTTATAATGTTTCCGAATCGCTGTATATTTTTTAAACTTATTCTGTATACATGTACTAACCTAGCAGAAATGGGTAAACGTGATTAACTCAATTAAGACAATGTCGTCAATGACAATCACAAAATATTTAAATACATCTGTCAATGGACGAACTAAATACCTAAACACAATATTTACTTTATTTTAGCGACTTTCCTCGAAGACAAAGGGCTTCGTCATCTAGATGTTCGACTCCATGGGAATCCAAGTTTTGTCGAAGTGAGGATTTACACATTTACATTCGCCTTCTCATTTGTGTTCTTTAATTTTAAAACCGAGTCTTAATCTGCTGTGTATACGACCAATAATACTTATGTTGTAGCATCAAATATCATTTTTTATTTGTTCTGGAATGTATATGTACCTACCATGATATTCACTGCAAAAATGTATGTACATTGTACTTTTGACTTTATGTAGTTCTATCCGAAATGTGTTTTATTTTACAGAGCACAACCGACTACCAAAGGTTTTACGACTCGATCACGTAATAAACGTCGGACAAATGCACGTTAATATACAAGTTTGACCCTGCTATGTACTACACTGGCGTTCTAAACTTGTAGTTTTATACAACTTCGGGAGAAGTTTTTCGGAGTTTTTTTTTAATAAAGCACCAAGCTTAGTTAGCTGTAAAGAAGTTAAAACGACGTTTTTTAACGGAGAGTTGTTTCAATTACTTGTATACAAATGTATATTTTTTGTATTTTTATTATATAATCTATATATTTTATCATTAACAATCAATAGAATATGTGATTTAATATCACAAGTTAAATATGTATTCTGAAAACCAGAACTTAAACAAGTCAATAAAGAACATGAAATTTTAACTTAATATAGAATCTGTATACAACACAAAGAAGAAATTTCCTTTTTTTTTCAATAAACCTACTTTCAATAAATGACGGAGACGTAAATCAGACATAATAAATAACAGAAGCTCTAGTGGAATTTTTGACATTTATTTTGTCTTATTGGGTAACAAAACAGCTTCAAAATAACAATTTCAAAAAATTCTCTCTGTCAATATATCTGTCGGAAAATGTATTTGCCTATATCGAAGGCCTCCACATTTACAAACCTAAACAAACTGTTTATGTTAAGCTTAGGTTTGAGCTCACCTAATAGTCACACTTTCAAATTCTTGCTTCAAAGAGAAAGAAAGTGAAGATTCTATTAGTAATCGGTCATAATACAAGTTTCATTATTCATATTAACCAACTCATGTAAAGAGTTATGAAGAACAATTGGACACGAAAATCCGTGAAATGTTTTGAGAAACACAAAACTTCTTCTGGTCTCTCTTCTGTTCATGCATAACGACAAAAAAACACAGCTAGAGTTATGATATCTACTCATCCTCTCTATTATCAGTCACTCAAACGAACCGATTTCTCTCTCACACAATAATGTAAATGTTTTTGAAAAATTTTAAGAGGTTACACTGACAATAGAAGTTTGTTTCCTATTGTTCTGCCCAATAAACATCATGGCAATTTTGTATAAAAAAATACCCGGGAACTCAAAACAACACTTCAATATAAATCTTATTCATTAAAAAATGTCATTACATAGTGTTTAGGAAGAATGGTTTTGTTTATATATATATACAATACTTACAATTACATATCTAGAAAGGCATCCCCATCAAATTGCAAGTTATATTTGTACAGTGTAGATAGAAAAGGAGTTATATCAATTATGCGAAAACAAAAAATATTTCATATATCTTGTATGGTTTGCTGTTCTCCATAACAAATATTTCTTTTCTTTTACCAAGAAACTTACTTGTCCAAGATCTAATTTTCAAATTTAAACTTTAATTATATGAAGAGTCATTAGTCAGTAATTTTCAGTGCAAAAACAAATTTTTATGATTTCTACCTAAACAACAATTTTACAAACAATCATATAAGAAGCATAGGTAACATTAGATAATAGCTATCAATTATAATTTCTATATATCAACAATGTAACAATTCATAGAAAAAACAACGGAGTTTACAATCTACTTAGGACATGAAAAAATAAGCAATGCATACATGTACATGTAACTGTTAACAGAAACAAACAACATTATTATCAAACAAGAACATACAGGTAAATAAAACATACATTTAACATAGCTAAATTCCATATAGAACTTGAAACCCTTGGTAGTTTGAGTAATTTTGTAAGTCCTACGCAATATTCAAATAAACAATAATAACGCGAAGACACTGATGATTCAAAGTCCTGTCATGTCATGATCACCCCACTGACTTTGTTAAAACAGGGTTTCACTCAACTGTATCACAACAGAAAAACAAATTATCGTTTACCCGAATATTTTCATGAGTAAAAATTTTCGTGATTCGAACTAAAAGAAAATGTAAGCAGTTTTTAAAATTCGGGATATGGTTTTAAGAGTGTGTAAGATTCATTTCTCAATATTTCGATGATCTAATTTTCGCAATGACAACAATATCTAGCGAAATCGTGGAAATATCCTTGCTAAATAACCAGTTGTATGGTATACATTACATATAACAGATAATTAAGTTCCAATGATAAGTGTACAAAACATATCAGGGAAGTGTGTTATAAAAGTAACAAATCGTCATGGACATGATTAATGCCATACTAAATCTATAACAAACAACGAATTTGTGAGATCAACATTAATTACTGACAATGATGATAGTGGTAACAGATTCACTCTTTGTTCTATTTTCATCGACAGACTTGGTGGTTTCTGGGAATTATACAAAAACAGAGCACAATCAGACGCTGCTTGCACTTATTATATAAATTGGTTTTATACACTGAAATGTGTTTTATATAGCAAACGTATATAAGTAGTTGCATCTGGACACTGCAATGTATTCTGGGTAACCTTCACTTGTGTAGAGATCCAATGCAGCCATTTGTTCACAAAAGTCTTTAGGAATAAACATCTCCTCTTAACCTTAAATCCACAGCATTTGAAAAAATATGAAATGTTCATGATTTGTAAAGTGTGTAAAACGTTTATAAAAATGGCAAAAAATGGTAATGAATGGAAAGATCTTTAAGAGTATATCCATAATCATCAGCATTGTTCTGATAGGACCTATATCTTATGAAACATGATTTGAAATTTCCAAATGAAAGTTAAGGACAAACGGTCATGGAAGTATAAGCATTATGCATACATTTTGAAACAATTCGTTGCACTTTGTTCCTAGCGTTTGATGCTCCCATTTCAGTCGGAATGTTTTCTCTTCCGCCCATATGCCCGCACCCATTCCCTGATGTTTTTACCATCTGGCATGTGCCACTTGGCAAAACAGTTTCTGTCTTTGTAAATACACAGCGGTACTAAGCAATGCTTACAGATGAAGCTTGTTTTTGTACTGGGACAAGAATTGCCTTCGAGTCTTGCAGTAGCATTACATACCGCACAGTCGCGGCGTGTTAAAACCATCTCTGGCATGCATTCCCGACATGGCGCCAGGTCTACACCACGCTTCTTCTGTGCCAACAGAGACTTGACTAGAGCTTTTCTGAACTCTAGTTCATTACAAGGTGTTGCGAATTCCGCTGGAAATCTGTCCACATACTCTGTGTAAATGATATAAGAATTCATCACCATCATGTCGATGCAGTGCATAAACACACATTTCCACCAATGGAGTGTCTCATCCCCGATCTTGAATGGGTAATTCTGCATGTTGTTGATGCTACGAGTGAATCCCTCTGATCCCTGCTTGAAGTCCTCCACCAGTTTGGGTACATGTGTTTTGGAGTCAACAGCCGATCCCATATGAAGAGTTGAGAGATAGGACTTAGTACTGGTGTCCTTATGCTGTACAACCACATAGTAGCTGTCCGTTTCTCGCTGCCATCGGAAGTCTCCTTTTTTCGCTGCCTCGTCCCATTCCTGCCAATCCCTCAAAGATGTTGGTATGACCAGGCTTCCAGCCTTTAAACTGCTAGTGATAAAGATAGAACTACTGAACAAATCTCTTAGCAAGGTCTTGGACATGAAATAGCCATCCAAAAACAGTTGGTAGCCTTGATTCTGGAAATCAGCTGTAAGGTCAGTAACTATTGAATATGGAATACCCTCAGGATCATGCCCTGGTTGATAATCAGACTTCTGGACGTACAACAACAATTCATACGTGTATCCGGTGACGGCACAGGCAAGGGAGAACAGTTTACATCCGTATCGCTGTGGTTCTATTTCCAAGTTCCCTATTCTTTTCTTTGTCTCCAACATTCTATCCTTTAGGGCTAACTCTCTGTACGGGAAGTATAAGGTGTGAGATACTGTCTTCATGTGCTTCAGGAGAGGTGCAACATAGCTCTGTTTGTCTTCTGTAATAAATTTTCAATGGGTTAAGAATGTAGTTTCATGGTAAGGGAGACAAATCATGATTTTTTTCATGCAGACGCTTGAGCAGTGACAGTGCCTCTAGCTCTTCAAGCATTTAAATGACCGTGATTTGATTAATATCCCCTTTCCTGAAGTTTGAATATATGAATAAATTATTTTATTTGTTTTTAAAATAACAAAACTAATTATTCCATCAAACATATATTGCTATTTTATGGTAAATATATATTGATTAAACATTGTTATTAATTTTGAAACTAAAAGTATTGACATCTAGGCTATATTGTATCAGGAGAACCTACAGTAATTGTATAACAAGAGGCCCAGAGGGCCTGTATCGCTCACCTGGTTTGTAATGCCAAATAATGTTCTGAATATAAGTTCATTGTTTCTTTTCTGAAGAAATTTGGATATTTACCTCTAATTCCCCTATTGGGCCACACTCTTCCTCCTCCAGGAAGGTCAAAGCCAAAATTTATACGAATTCTGTTAACCCCAAGGATGTTTCTGGCCAAATTTGGTTACAATCCATGCAAAACTCTAAGACAAGTAGAATTTTTTAGGATTTACCTCTATTTCCCCTATTGGGCCCCGCCCCTCCTGCCCCCTTGGGGTCAGAGCCAAAATTTATACAAGTTCTGTTCCCCTTCCCCCAAGGATGTTTCTGGCCAAATTTGGTTACAATCCATGCAGAACTCTAGGACAAGTAGCAATTTATAAGATTTACCTCTATTACCCCTATTGGGCCCCGCCCCTCCTGCCCCCGGGGGGTCAGAGCCAAAATTTATACAAGTTCTGTTCCCCTTCCCCCAAGGATGTTTGTGGCCAAATTTGGTTACAATCCATGCAGAACTCTAGGACAAGTAGCGATTTATAGGATTTACCTCTATTACCCCTATTGGGCCCCGCTCCTCCTGCCCCCAGGGGGTCAGAGCCAAAATTTATACAAGTTCTGTTCCCCTTCCCCCAAGGATGTTTCTGGCCAAATTTGGTTACAATCCATGCAGAACTCTAGGACAAGTAGCGATTTATAGGATTTACCTCTATTTCCCCTATTGGGCCCCGCCCCTCCTGCCCCCAGGGGGTCAGAGCCAAAATTTATACAAGTTCTGTTCCCCTTCCCCCAAGGATGTTTCTGGCCAAATTTGGTTACAATCCATGCAGAACTCTATGACTAGTAGCGATTTAAAGGAAATGTTGACGGACGGACGACGGACGGACGGACGGACGGACGGACGGACGACGGACGCCGCACCATGACATAAGCTCACCGGCCCTTCGGGCCAGGTGAGCTAAAAATTAAATGCAATAAGGGAGATAACTCTATTGTGATTAACGTCCTTTTCAATGAAAAATGAAGGTTTTATAGTTCTAAAAATGCCATATCTTGAAAATTTGTGGTTCAATTTTCTTGAAAATTGACTAAATAAAAGCAACTTTGTCACTTTTTAATCTATTATTTTTCTATATAAATTGAACTTTACAATTTTGATCTATTTTCATTATTGTGAGAATGTTTTAGGTAATTTTAATGCATTTTTTTAACCAATTTCCACCAAAAATTATCACTAAAAACTAATTATGACGAGAAGTAAAGCATTTTTTCATGAAAAAGCATTGATATATATCACTTCAATTAAACAATACATATATCATAGAACATTTTGTTAAAGATTTTTATTTACGGGGCGGATTTAGTGCAGACTAATGCTGTTTTTCCGTGTGGATCAACTACTCAGAAATGACAAATTTGAATATTGATTTCGAAAAAATGGATTGTTCAATTTCTTCGAAACTTTGACAGAAGATGCATAACAACATATTTACTTCATAAAACAAACATAAAAAATATTGAACTACGGAAAGAATTTGGGGAATGTGAGACTATCACCTTAAGTTAATATAAGAGTATCAATTACTAGAATATTAATTCCATCTGTAATATACCAGATTGGTAGTAGTGAAGATACTTAGTTCAAAGCTTGCTTTACTGGATACTAAAATAAGTAATAAACTAAAATACACAGGAAAAGTATGCTTACCTTTTTTAATATTCTGTGGTGGGACGAGATGAAGGAACGCAAGCAAGGACATGAAGCGATGTTTCTGCATGCTCTCTCGAACCAGTTCACTGGTTGGACCAAACACAGGGTCATCCATCTCTGACCAATAGCAGTCCAGATTTGGGAGTTTGTTCAGTGACATATACATCAAGATTCCAATGAATCTGTAAAACCAATTGATAGTAAAGCTTGTAAGCTCCATATTTGTAATTGAATAAGATATTAAAGGTTTCCTGCTACAAAAACAGAAATGAATTTAATTGACTACAAGATTTTCTGCCCTGCACCTCCAAAATATGTAACACAATAGGTTGCCATAGACATATTTAACATGTTAATTCTATAAGTTTACACAGCTTTAAAGAGCAATCTCTTACTTCAATATCAAAATCTTCCGCTTTCTACCGCATCTTCAGATTTCCATAATTTGCTTTGGTTTGGTAAATATGTAAAAGTTACAATTTATAAATTCTGCCTCGTTGCACATCTCTGGTGAACTATTTAAAACAGAAATTCAGGCAACTTATATTTCTCATTCTAAGAAAGTTACCAAACATATTCAATCAAATAAGCTAATTTTGAATTATTTTACATATTTTTAGTCAATATTTGTTTCAGAATCACTTCAAAACGCCCTGCAATACAATTGCTTTTGAGGTGTGAATCAAACACATTTCAATCTTTAGAGCTTACCACTTTGTACTCCCTCCCCTACACTTCATAGCAAGGGCATGTGGGTTATCTATATTACACATTTATTCACATCAAAATACATTCAAAATATCAGCAAAGGGATATAACCCTCTCATAAATATTGATCTGCTAGAAAACTGATTTAGTTGAAAAACTACAAAGGACTTCAGATTAACAGGTTCACACTTGATAAACTCAAGAACTACGTTGTATCAATAATGTAAGGAATTTGGAAAGTGTGCTCAATAATATATCATCAATATTCTTTGTTTAAAGCTTGTTGTCTAAGGATTATATACACATGTACTGTCATCTACTGTCATATAGTGAGATTTGACTTCCTTGTACAAATTATTTTTGTGTAAAGATTATATACACATGTAAAATACATGTAGTGAGATTTGACTTCCTTGTACAAATTATTTTTGTGTAAAGATTATATACACATGTAAAATACATGTAGTGAGATTTGACTTATTTGTACAAATTATTTTTGTGTCAAGATTATATACACATGTAAAATACATGTAGTGAGATTTGAATTACTTGTACAAATTATTTTTGTGTAAAGATTATATACACATGTAAACTACATGTAGTGATATTTAACCTACTTGTACATTTCCATGGTCGTGACCTTTGACCAGACATCTTTCTGCTGGACCTGTGTAGCATAACACAGGAATTGTCCTTTCTTAATGACCATCTCAGCATAGCTGTTGGTAGCAAAACAGATGGAGGCAACTAGGTCGAAGGACAGGAAGAAAGAGAAGAAATGGATTGGTGTCTTGGCCGTCTGCCTAACAAACCTGTAGGTTAAAAACACATGATCTTAATTATCAAGGTTAAAAACACATGGTCTTAATTATCAAGGTTAAAAAACACATGATCTTAATTATCAAGGTTAAAAACACATGATCTTAATTATCAAGGTTAAAAACACATGATCTTAATTATCAAGGTTAAAAACACATGGTCTTAATTTTCAAGGTTAAAAAACACATGATCTTAATTATCAAGGTTAAAAACACATGGTCTTAATTTTCAAGGTTAAAAAACACATGATCTTAATTATCAAGGTTAAAAACACATGATCTTAATTATCAAGGTTAAAAACACATGATCTTAATTATCAAGTCAAGGATCAAAACAACCTTGTCGCAAAACACTGATATTTCATCAAATTAAAGTTACCTATGTAAATAGTAAATACTAGACTGTCAACCAGAAAATGACAAAACAAAAATTTATAGAAAGAAAAGCTATAACTGCTTGCAAATATCGGCCTAAAAATTATTCTTAATCTATACATTGTATATATGTAAAGCTGGTATATCATTTGATCATATCAGTGATAATGATAAATATATGGAAATATTTACATTTTGCCACTGCAACTCCCATTACACTAATGATAATCGTGATCTGCATTATGAGCCAAAAAATGCAGCCTACACTTGGTGTAGTGATATCTACATAAATGAATGCGAGTCTTGTTTGCTGACACCATGTTAGTCCGCGCGGGAAAATTGACATTGTAGTTGAATGAACCATTTCGGTTATGAAACTTATGAAAAAATCTTTTAAATGTCTGGATTATTGAAAGTAAACTGAAAGGCTATTGAAAAACATTGAAATTTTTGTTATCTTTTCAATTTTTTATAGGGACTATCTTTTACCACATTGAACTTGGCTGTTGAGGTTAAATGGCTGAAGCGGGAAATTCAAATGTTCATTCGCATCTAAATTATGTTTTACTTTGAACTAGAAAGTAAAATGTAAACGGGCGCTATTCTATTTATCTGCCACCCAGATTGCATTTATATCTCCAATAAATGCAATCTAATAATCCTTTATTATTGTTAAATATGAGAGTGCAGCTGATGCGGTTACAATTTCCGGGAAAACAATAAAATAATAATTCATTCCATGTACATGTATCAAATTGGATAACAATCAAATAATTCCATACTTTAATACTTCTCTCATTAAAAATCAAGATCCACCTAAATTACGTGTTGCTATGTAGAGAATTCCACGATATTTTAATATTGATTATAAATATATCTATGAATTGTGGACATGAATACTACCTAGTAAGCATCCTCATTTGTATACCAGGCGGTGTGTTAGGTTCGAATGGGAGAGATCCGAGTTCCTTGGCTCCCTTGTCGGGGACTTTATCATCCTGCCATGACAGCCCCGTCTCTTCTTCTCCATCATCACTCGAGCCCTCTGACAGGTCATCACTATAAATAGAATATTCTAATAGACAAAAGGTAAACCATAATCGCTGATATTAATACCCCTCCACCTAAATCGCTCTCTCCCTCTTCTTGAAATGGTGTTGAAGTTAAACATGTCCCCATCCCAACTGTATGTAGCAGCAGTATACCATGGTATTTCATATTACAGGAATTTCATATTATACCTAGTAAATAAATTGTTGAGTATACATGTGAAAAAAGATACTAGTAAATAAATTGTTGAGTACACATGTGAAAAAAGATACATGTATATGTGTTTACTAGCTGTAGGACATTTAATGTGCCACGAGTACGGAAAAAGTAAAATATGGCTGACTTTGTTTTAGAGGTTTTTTTCATCCACAAATGATATTTTGGTTCCTAATAATTTAAGTGTTACAAGTCTTAAATTGTCCTAGTTAGTCACAAGTTATAGTGAATACAGTACAATATAGTTAATTTTATTTAAATACTGTAGATTTACGGTACATGTAGCTTCATTTTGTACGCTCAGGTACATATCTGCTCTTGTAAAAGTTTATTCTAGTTTATTTTATTTACATATTATTTTTTAAACACTTTTCACTATGAGTCTCAGGACCCCGGTCACCATCTTGTCTTGTCTTGTTAGCAAATGTAGGAGCACCTCTGTGATATAGGAGTCTAAATGTATATGCAATATTTCCTTAAGAAGCTTTTAAATTAAAAATTGTATTTCTTTGTATCAAAAAAAACCCAACAGGAACTGTACAAATATGCCATATAGTGTTCATAATATAACATCATAATTGTATGAGTCGAACTATCCTCTGCAATCATTTTTGCTTGAGATCTGGCTAGAGATGCAGAAAACCTAGAATTTTCTCAATATCGAGATCTAATATTATTGGATTAGGGTGGGGTAGAGAGAGAATTAGGTTACAACCCTGATATACAATTTGGTGTTTATATTCATGTCACCCCAATTTTACTCACTGCTCATTGTTGTGTGCAAGGAAGTCATGCTCCCCTTCCCAGAGTTCTGGATTAGGCTGACCACTGTCCAGTAGTACTCTGTCCAAGTAGTCCTCCTCTATAGGTGACATTCCCCTGTCACCAGGATCAAATGGCTGACGGAACTGGTCAAAGTCAAAATTACCACGCCGCGATGTTACCTCATGGTCTACAATCAGAAATAGGTACGCATTTATATTAATTACTGAGAGCTCTAAATCTGAATGGAATTTAAATTAAAGATGCTCCAACGCCGACAGAGCATAAATGATATTCATCATTTGAACAAAAAGTGGTGTTTAATCGTGTATATATATGCCTAATTAACACACAAAAAATAACATAAAATAATTCATTTCGCCCTTGGTGCATACGCAATCATTACTTCATTCCATGTAAGATATAGTGCCAAGGATTTTTTCGGGATGCAATTAATTATTTTTCATAGTTTTAACTTGAAGTAAAATTAGAAGGTCAAACTTTTTTAATGGTGGTAATGATGTAAAGTAAGTAACTTTTGTACCCGAAGAAAAATACTAAATCGTCTGCTCTTGTTTTTGATAGTGAAAAAATACCATTTGTCAGCGGTGGAGCATCTTTAATTCAATTTAATATCAGATAATTAGAATACATTTCCATACCTAGGTAATAAAATAAGTCCTTTAATTAACTGATAATTATCTATGTATAATGACTTAAATGTAAAGAATATATTTTTTTCGAAAAAGTAATCATTCAAAATTCTTTTTTAAATAGTTAAACAAAAAATTTTTTGAGGAAGCAAAACAAATCACAAACCATCAGAAAATTGAAAATAACATTATACAAAATTATTTTTCCATAGCACTGAGATAACTGAATATATATTTATATTGAAAAAATAGTAAAGTGCTCTTGAGTGTTAATTGAATACCCCTAATGGGACCCCATAGTATTTTTTACGAGTTGTCTCCCTTCGCCCAGACAATGTTCAAAATAGAGATCGATAAATAGCATTTATGATTCACGTGTCGTGCATTATGTGCATGCACCACAACACTGTAATTATTCATTAGTATTACATACAGAGAAATAGTCGAAATATATGATTTTAACATTCTACAAGTGCAGAAAAACATGAGCGCCATAGTCAACACGAGTTAAAAGGGGAGAAATCATTGTTATATTTATCCGGTATCTTTGACCAAAAAGTGTAACAAAGATCCATTTGAAATAATAGTACAATAACATAACTTATATTTCTAGAGACGTTTTACTTAAATTAACTTTGATATGAAGCTAAAACTAATAGTTTTAGTCAGAAAGTATTGATAATCGTTATCGGTACCGTTAGAGAATACAGGAAGATAACGCATGCTCCCTTGCAATGAAACGAAATCAAGCCTATCGATAAACAAAGGACGCGTGAAAATTCTCATAACATAAACCGACGTCCTGGTTAGCTCCTATACAAGTCCTACATGGGTTGTCATGAAATGTCATTTTGTGGAAAGTGAAAACGGAGTAAACATTCAGTAATTACCATGTAAACTCATATGATCCTCCAGCGTGTTCAGTTTTAGAGCCATGGTCGATACTAAAGTGTAGAGTCGGATGCGGTCTATCATGCGGCACGGAGAGTAAAAGACGGAATTTGCATTAAAATCAAACAATTTTCATCGATTGTATTCGTCACTTTTTCATTTCAACAAATTTTATTATATGAAAATTTATATAAATGGATGAAATGATATAAATCTTCTCCATAGTGGTGTATATAATTAAATAATAAAAAATATTATTTTAGTTTATTAACTGCTCACACACATGCTCATTCATTCTCCTTTCTATCCAGTAGGCTAGTAACTTAGACAGAAACGTTAACTCATAATTAGAATTACGATGACGACCTAATTTGTATATATGTAAATGTATCTATACACGAATTATTGTAGATAACATTAGATAACAAATGGATTAAAATGTACAAGGATTTTGATAAAATTGGATGAAATGAAATCTAACATAGAGAGATTGATGATATGATTAAAAACGTTTAGTTGACTATATATATTGAGTGCCTTTGGATAAAATATATTCATTTATATGTACGGGTAAATCAGTATCTCCAGAAGTGAGTAAATCTGTGCTTAAAAAAAAAACTTGGTATGAATATCAGTGATTAAATTTCTATAGTTTATGTAATTGGGGCAGAAGAAAACGAAATGGGTAGAGTCTTCATGCATTATACAATTTTCTTTTAAATATACCTAATGATGGCGCTACACTTATCTCGGTATCAAGTGAGTTCCAAATTAGCATGACGCCAGGAAAAAAAACTGTTACCGAAAAAAATTGATATTATAAAACGAGGAATATTAAAGAACCTATGGTGCCTCAGATTATGAAGTGGAACATCACCATTAACAAATGGCGCGACTATGTCATATAAGTATATGGGTGTCATATGATTTAATATTTTGTACATTAAAATGAGTTTATGTTTGTATCGTCTAGAAGATAGAAGTTCCAAAATTGTTTCAGAATAAAGGTTTTGAAATGATGTTTCACTTCGCAATCATGTAATTAATTTCATGGCTTCAATTTGAACAGATTCAAGTAATTTAGATTCAGTATCAGTACAGTTACACCAGACAATATCTGCATACTCTAATATCGGTCTTACATAAGAACAAAATAGTATAATTAATGTGTTTCTATCAACCTTGTGTTTAAGAGTTCTTTGCCTATTTAATCGTTTAAACGATTTGTCATAAATATCTTGAACGCGATTATTCCATGAAACTTTACAGTTAAGTAAGAGACCCAGATGCTGGTGACAATTTAGTTCATTTTTATAATTTGAGTTTTATATATTTTGTCAGAATTCAGACCCTAGACATTATCATCTACATGTAATGCAAAAGACATTAGTAAAAAGTAAGAATTAATGGACTAAAAGAGATTGGGCTCAGGGTGGAACCTTGAGGTACACCTAAAGTTACGGATTTGTAGTTGGAAGATTTAGTCTGTGAACTGCCATCCGTTTATTATGATGTCATTGTCATCGTGACGTCATACTTGTCGTAACAGCGATCACAGAGGATGGCTGTCCCGTCTTTTGCGATAATGATTTTTTTATTCATTATAGATGCAAAATATCTTGATACATGTATCTAAATTGTTATCAAATGTAAATATACGCATTGAACATCTTTCAGTTGGCATGTATAGCCACTATGAATGACAGAGCTTAACTTCATCATATTGCCTCTGTCCAGTTGACATTAGTATTGGCAATGGATGCCAACTGAAAGACGTTCAATGCTTAAATGAATTTGATTACGACAGGTTTAGACGAACTTAAATCAGCTGGTCATCTTCATGCTTGGATCGACATGAACAAGATAACTATTGGAAAAGTAGTTTCCATTCGTCAATAATGCGTTTTTTTTTTTTTTAAATTGTTTATGAACACTATGGATATCTCATTTCCCATGGAAAGTGTCTTCATTTTATGGGAGGATCAGATGATGTTTCTAACGCAAAATATCTTAAACAATGCATGAATTATGTATCCACCATATCTAAATATTTACACTCCATATACAAAAAGTACAATCCATACCCATAATTTCGAGTCCACTCCGTGGCCAATAGATCGTAAATTGAGAGTCTACTCCGTGACAATGCGACATTTTACATCGATAACTGACAAAACGAGCTATACTTTGGCAGAGGTAAGTAGAAAAGTCATTTCGTGATATTCGTGATGATATTTGTGGCATAAAAGCATTAAAACATCCGGAAATCACATGTTTACACCGATTGTCACGCTTCGATTTTTTAAATCGCAAGTAACGCCAACTTCTGGGTAGTGGTATCAAGAGAAATAGATGTGCGTGTTCTTTGTTAAAATATCTCAAGATCTAGCCATGATATGGGAAAATCGGCTTCTTGTTGCTGCAGAAACCTCACTTTGTAACCGACACCTACTTTTTTCGCTCTGACACGGCCGCCATCTTGAAGTGTCCACTCCATATCGGGTACACCACGTATTGGTGCAGCCATGTTAACTGTTTATTGACACTCATGATGATACACCGTCTCTAGCATTACTTTCTTACTAACTCTATTTATTTATTGTTTACTTATTTTTTGTTACCTACATGTGTTTTAATGACGAATCAAGAAGAGTTTTTCATATATTAAGTGTCCACTCCATATCGGATACACTACATTTAACTTTCCTCATTTCTGTCGTCAACTTGTTGAACGTTGAATTTAACACTTTTATTTTCTTTATTATTAGCACTTTGATCACATTGGAACTATTAGGCATAAACGTAAAGCGGTAAAGTGATAATGTCGGAGAATGAACCATATTTGGTGTTAAGGTCATGAGCGTGCAATGGGACGTAAGACTTCAAATAGATGTACGCAAATCATCTTTATCATCATTGATTTATAATTACTTTTAGATTATTATTACAATAGGATTCCCATTTGCTGCGTTTTTATCAGAGAAACCTATGACGTTCCGAAAACTACCACATGCTACACACCAAGGTTTGTTCCCTAGCAACATGTACCGGGGGCGGTGGTAATTAAATGATGTAAATAATTATAAATCAAAAATAATTTTCTCCTGATATGACAATTATTAATCATTTAATTGAACGTCACGACTACTAAACTAAACACACTGACACTGCGTCTATGTCATGGTTAGTGGCCAATTTCCCCCGCGACAATTTGTTGACAGAAATATGTTATCTGTCGGCATATTATCATCTGATGCATGCCCGGAAGTGATGTAGTAATTTTGCGTGAGTCTGGACCAAAGTGATAATACGTCAATGGTTTGTTATGTTTTCGTTCTTGCTTTTTTAGGGCAAATTTGTTGGAGCACACGCATTCATTTGTGTGTATTTCATCTAACTAAACAATAATTCTAGATCGTATTTTTGCCTTTTATCAAAGACGGTACATGTGAACGAAAACTTATAAGTGAACGAAAACTTATAAATCCTTGCTTTTATAAACAATACGGGCGTAAATAATGTTGCCTTCTACACCTCTATTAGACAGTGAGGATTTATCTCCCCCTTTTTAAAGACGAAATCCCATATTACGCAGCATTGATACAATATCAAGCAAAATTGCATACGAATCATGTGAACAATCACACTTTCCGTTATTGCTTAGTTTAGAAAAATGACTGAAATAAAGATTTAATTAAAACTAGGATATAATTTTGTTTCGACAGTTTTATTTTATATGTTAGTCGTGAATAAGCTCCAAAAGAACATTAACACATAGATCCACAACTGCAGCAATTTCAGGGCGGTTTTCAATCATTTGCAATATGATTGGTGTTATGACTTCGTCTACGTGTTTGGGAGACTATGCTGTGTGTTCACGTAAAAGTGGAACGGTTTGTAGATTTTGAAGTGCAATCTTACTGAAGCATCTGCTGAAGATAGACTGAACAACACATCTCTCGCCATCCTCGTAAACCACAGTGTCTAAACTGCACTACGTAACCCAGTGTAGGCTGATTACGTGGGTGACTGGTGATGATCTCTCCCAGTCACAGGGCTAACAAAGACAAACTACATATGTAGTTGTACAATTCATTTGATGCTGAGACCTATAGCTAACCATGTCCATTGTTTTTTTGTTTATAAGGGTCGATTGGTTGGGCCTTGTCGTTTGGTTTTTAGTTAATGATACATATGGAGATTTAACATTGCTTTCAGTCGATCCCTGATAAAGTCATCGCAGGCCTGTATCAAAAGCTGCAGGTCCATCAGGATTTATACTTGAAATAATGACTTTACTTTTTTTAAAACAGTCCAACCAGTCAAATCGTATAAACAAAAACGGCATTGGAGCAGAAAATCACCTCCATTCAAGCATTTTATCTGGTCTAAATCATATTTGAATCGTTTAACACGCATGTCCATGGTACAGTACATTGAAGCAAAAAGTAAATTGTATTGTAGACCTATTACCAAAGTTTCTATACTCATGATAAGCACTGGTGTTTTGTGTTCCTACTGACCTCTCTAAAGCTCTGTGACATCACTAAAAAGGCATCAAATCACTTTACGTCATCAATTCCACATTAATTACGATTCACCAATGCGAATAAAACTGAAACACAGATGAAATGAAGTGACCCAAATAACAAGTTAAGGACATTATGTTTGTCGTTACTCGTTGAGCACAAATGTAGCTCTAGAGTCGTTGAATGGAAACGCCTCCAATGAATTTCACATAATACCATGCTACTGTAACATTCGTTCGTGTTATGTTTTTTTCTAAGAGGAAACCACTGGGACTTGACACGAATCTCCGTCCAGCGGTCAATATATTACGTGATATGCAGTATATTGTCCGTTAGATGGAGATTCGTGTCAAGTCTCTGTGTGGAAACTAACACTATCGTGAAGTATTTGATGATGACCTTCAGGTTAAACAATTAAAAATAACTAATAAGATCAAATATAACGCTGTTTTTAAAGTCTATTCATATTCGGATTTTATTATTTTTGCAGACATTTAGATTGTCATTTAGAGCCTATAAACCGATAATTTTGTATTGGTGGTACTTGGTATACGGGACTGAACACAATACCCGGTCTTACTAATTGACCTTAAGGATAATTAACTGCAATATTTCTCTTATTCGCACTAATTGACCTTGAGGATAATTAGCTACAATATTTGTGCAGACGCAACCTCTATGTTAACTGCGTAGAAGATTCTTTATTTGATTTCCTGTAAAAACTTTCACAATATCAAAAATATTGCCCCTATATTTTTTGTTAGAAATATCAAATCGCAGATTTTTTTCTCATTTTTTTTGTTACAATCCCTAACATCTGCCCTTTTTTATCTTACATATGAGTTGCCCTTTTTTATCTTACATATGAGTAAGATAAAGTCAGTAAAATAGTTACTTACACATGTATTCAATTTAGGGGATTCAACTCCATTGAAATTTTATTCGTTTTTATCCAATTAAACAAAAATAGAGCAAATATGTAGAATATTGAACCGCGGGGAAATTTTAGGGTATGCGAGACTACCACCTACAGCTTTGTGAATTTCGTTTGGTGGTGCCTTCATACTCTTTTGTTTAAGACATGTTTTGAAACTATTCTTTAGGAGAAAGTAACATCTTTTGACATCTTCAGGAAGATATACAATTATTAATTTATTTGTTGGGCGTTATATACATATTTAAATCCGATTGGATTTACATTGCGCGCAAAATACAGATACATGACGATATACCCCGTAGGTCAGGAGCAATCTTCAGTGTATATCCTAAAATACCCCACAGTTAGCAATGTTTGATAAGTCTTAGTTACACTGTATATGTAAATATGACTGACAACATATATCAGATAAAGTTTATATAATTTGTCGTGCGTTATCGGACACTCACGTGAACGATACGTCACGTGTTTGACTCTTTTACAGTGTTTTCGTTTTTTGTTATATGTTGAACCGAGATGTTGTAAAGTGTTAAGTTAGCCTCTTAACAGCCTTTATACCTATAAATTTCCCCTGTGAACACTATATTTCGACCGACAATGACTTTGGTTAGAATGTATTATAGAATGTTTACTCCATAGCATACCGTTTTCACTACATAAACCACTGTATTCACTCAGTAGACCACGTTAGGTAAACGTTAGATTATACGATTATTATATGCAAATGAGCTGCACCCCTATCATCCAACACCTTTTTAGCCCACCTTGCCTGAAGGGGCGGAGGGTCAGGTGAGCTTATGTCATGGCGCGGCGTCCGTCGTCAACATTTCCTTTAAATCGCTACTAGTCATAGAGCTCTACATGGATTGTAACCAAATTTTGTCACAAACACCCTTGTATACATTTAGGCTCTGATCCCTCGGAAGCAGGAGGGGTGGTGACCAATAGGTAAAATAGAGGTAAATCCTTTAAATCGTTATTAGTTATAGAGTTCTGCTTGGATTGTAACCAAATTTGGCCAGAAACACCCTTGGCAGAAGGGAAACAGAATGAGTATAAATATTTTGCCTGCAATTCTTGTTTCTAATGTTGCCGCTTTATTTGTTACGGTATGCATAAATTATGAAAACATGGAAAATTCGATAATTTTCCCCATTTTTTGCTGAGTTTTTATTTAAGAAACCATAGGGCGCATCAAGCAAATTAAGATAAAAAATATATAATCACGGCGAAAATGATCAACATAATGTTTTTGTGGTGTCTTTATTAAAACTATTTAGCGTACGGCTTTATAGTTATCTGCTGTTTTTTCATTTAAACTTAAAACAACAGGTAAAGGATTGTAACAGTAATAACAAAATATGAATATCATTACTCGCTTAATCCGGGAGTATGTAGTTTTTATTTTAACTAAAGTACAGTAAAGTATCCGTAATACAATTTTCATTTTGTAATATACAATGTATTGCTCGCTAAGCAAATGCATTACCTAGGATAATAAATAAAATAATTAATCAGATGCTAAAGGTAAATGCCTTTGCATATTAGTTATCTCCCTTTCAGATATCGGTTGTGACGTCATTACCATGCTGGCAAAATGACGTCATTTAAACAATATTACGGTAAACTCATGACGTAGCAATCAATTGACCGATCGCCAGCAGTATGTAGCCATGCCTCGTGCTCGTAAACGCACGTGTACTTATTCAATGTTCTAGCAAATGTGTCAATGCCTACCACAAGAACGCTGTAATATACAAATAAGAGTACCATAATCTTGAAACTCTGTCAATAGCTAGAAAGTGAGGTGGCTTATCTTATAGTCAACAGTAATTTTGTGCACCTGTATAGAGATCAAACTTAATAACATTGATATCAATAATTAATTTATAACATAGAGGGATCGACTTACAGGATTAAAACTTTATACCTATACTACCAGAGATTTGAATATAATACTATTTAAATCTATGATACTACTGTATATCATAGAACGATAATACAATAGTACAGATTTGCCACGGTGGTATCTGTCATTACCAAAGATAAGGACATGATCAGAGAAGGTAAACAACAAAAGATTCAATAGCATAATCAAATTCACTGGCTGACCACCTGTCGCTGCCGTAAGCTGATGCTAATGTAATTAAACTGACGCGACGAGAAGGTGTGCCAATGGGAAATCACCAACAAATAAACAAATCTCCGTGTAATTTTCAATTATAGAATAACTAATTGACCTTTCGCTTCTTAGTTTATCGTCATATCCGATTGTTGGTCAAACTGACTACCATATTCAAGCTAGGATATACCTATATTACTAAACAATACTGTAGTTCATGAATTCTTTTGTATCTAATGTATGGTGTTCTGTTTGGTACGCCCAGTGTTTGAACGTTTGCCCACATTGGTCGCACTGAGTGTCTACGCACGTATATGATTTTTATTTTAATATGTACCCCATTTTGATATCAGATGAACTTAATATATAAACTACAAAGGCTTCGTAGTCGCATCTAATAGCGGTCATACAGACAATACGCATCGCTATTGTCCCAATATTGATACTTTATCTATTTATGTTCTACATGTATTTACTATTTATGTTCTTGTGAACATTGTGACCATCCTCAAAATGTTATTTTGATTGTTGTTTGTCTTGATAAAGAAGCAGATCGCCATTTCGTTTATGACATATAGATCCATGTAGATTCTTTTTGCGTTTATTCGCGATGATTTTTTTTACTTTTTCATAATTCATTTGGCACTAACGGTCTTCCGTAGATTAATTACAAAATAGTGATATTACTTCGTGCCTTCATATAACATGCAGATGGAATCTGGAAATTTCTCGTTGATTTTCAAAAAGAGCCAGTATCAATAGGTTAATAGATATCCTTTTAGCAAGTTTCTAAATTATTTGATAATCCTCAAGTGTAGTGTGAATTCCACGCGTGCAGTGGCTACAGCACATACCCAATATCTAAGAGCTGAATTTTAAATCACAAAAAATTAAATCATGGTATTATCTAACTACAGAACAAACCATCATATACAAACACAGATCCAAACTCTATGTGTGAATGTACTCATCGCTGATCAGGAAATTCATCTAACTGAATTAATTCTAGGTATTACTGATTCTATTGCAGAATACGTGGTTATAATAAGGAATGACCCCCGCTACAATGGAAAATAACCATATTGTCTGATGACGGTGACGATAGACAACAAGTCATACTAATGGCAAATCATTGAAATGTTACATCAGATACATTCACTTATTGTGTAACAAATGTCCTCACATAAATGTTTATAGAGACCGATTATAGTTCTATTAAGGAAACGTTTATATGGTAAGAGATAACAGCTTGTTGTTAGGTATGTGTGCTTAACGTTGACACTTTACCATTTTAAAACCAATTTATCACTTCCCTAAAAGAAACCTATAGAAAATATTCATTTAAAAACGAAAAGGAATTGTATTTCAATTTTGATATTGTTTATCTTTAAAATCGCAAACTCCATCGTCTATATTCCAGGGGTTACTATCACTTTCGTAATATGCACCCGTGGAATAAATTAGATAAGTAGCAAAAAATGAAGCCATTTCAGAGAAAAAATATCTGACCAATCGAAGGGCTACAAAGATTTTTTATGAAGACTATCTAGAGAGAGTCGTCAAACTTCAAAGCCATGCAGTCAACCACAGTGTATCACCGCTTTTACATTTGTAATTGGTAAATGCAAAAACCTGCTGTCCAAATTTCATGGAATGTCTTGTCAATGACTTGTTGTGGCCATAACATGACAGTAAGCTTCAGTGAGGCAACGATGATATAAAGTGCTCGAGTCCACCATAACAAGAGGACACAAGACGAATTTATCGCAGCCTCCCAAAACATGCACCCATTCACACATGCAGCATATTGCCTATATGGTAGCGAGGCCGTCCTTATATGCTTCTAGCTGCTAATAAGACATTAAAACTATTCAGCAAACTTTTTCCTAACACATAAAGGAAGGACCGAATACGGTTTTGAGGAGGTGTTGGTGGTGTTGGGGAAGGGGTGTAAAGTTCAATAAATGCCATATTGATTGAGAAAGAGCACACCATCTTTAAGCATGTTCATATATAGCCAAAGTTTTAATCTTTTACTTTATATACAAGTTAATAAATATCAACAATGACATGAACACGACGAAAGTAAAGAGGACCAATAACAAAATCTAAACTAGCTGTGGATGTGACGCTCCTCACTAAAACCGAGCCCATGTTGCAATAAACAGCGAATGTGATACATTATTTATCACAACCGCAACAAATCACTCATGATACACAAAGAAAGAAACATATACGTTGACATCCATACTTTGATCACAAAACGATACTCCAGAAATAGAGAGAGAACTGCGATGGTACCAACAGTAGAGGGACAATGCATCACTTGAAAGTCGATGTATCAATTACAGCACAGAGAGGATACATACGACAATGGACTTTTGATACATTGTCTTGGTTTGTGATAACAGGGGCCAGGAGATACTAATTAGCCAGCGTCTCATCTCACAGAGGTATAGGTTAAAATGTATAAATGGATTCATCATGATAGTGGTGTCCTTAAAATGAAACAGAAAAAAAAGTTGTAAACAGAAACAGTATGTTACGTACTCGTGTCTTATTACCTGCAACAGAATAAAAAGTAAAACAAAATATTTTTGTCTGTTTAATGAAGCTACAACGCTGACGAGTTTTTTTCTCTCTCTCTATCAAAAATAGGAGTATAGACGAATTCGTATTTTTCTTCAGTTACAAAAGGAACTTAATTACTTTACACCATCACCACAATTTGAAAGTTTGAGCTTCTTATTTCACTTTAATATAAAATATCAAAAATAATTCATTGCGTCCCAAAAAAAGCCATGGCACTATGCCCTATATGGAATAAATTCCTGATTGCGCTTTCGAAGAATTTTGGTGTAAATTAGGAACATATACACGATTAAATATCTGCTTTGTCGGCAGTGTAACATCTTTAATTGGTTTTGTTTCTATACAACAACATATTAACAATAATGTTCATAGTATTTGTCTAATCAATGCCTCGATCTCATTCACTGTCAATGTATTCATACCCGTCAATATGATGTTCATACAAAAATGAAGTAGGAATTTGATATAGCGAACACACGTAAAAATGTTAATATTGAAAATTAAAATACGTTGAATATATCAAGTATGTATTATTTGGGACTGTTTCATTCAGTGATTTCGTCTTATTTTATTTATTTCTTCGCCCTATTTTGTACTAGGAGAGCACCAGGAGAAAATCACCGACTAATGATACAGATCCATGTCATTCCATAACAATAGACGGAAGGTGCAAACTGCCCACGATTCTAATATTTTGGGGGAAAAGTTTTGTAGATTTAGTTATGGGTGTTCTGTGATATGATTATTGTGATTTATCAAGGAAAGAAAAGCAATTCTCCTGAGAAAGAGGAACAATAATTAAAACTCGAAGGTAGTGAAAATAAAGATTTATTTCGTCAGATAGGTCATAATTCGTACAACAATGGCCATAGTTCAACCAGAATGTGACGCTGTATCTCTCTTGTGTGTATACCCACTTCACTGTACCAAATGTCAATGCGATACCATTTCAAATAATTTTTGACCATCACTCAGTGACGAAGAGTAATGTATCCCAACTTAATATATCAAGTCCATATGACTTCGCTGTCGTTTGTGTTGTAAGGGTAAGTCAAGTCACATACACTGATTTTATTTGCTGTATAGAATTGAACAGTTTTAATCATCATATTGTAGTAACAAGGACTGTGAAAATACGAAAGGAAGCAAAATATCAGATTTTAGCAGTAAAGTATTGCTAGTATACAAATGATATTTGTCATCAACATTTTTGGTTTTTCTGTATTACTATATATGATACCCACATATTTAAGTATCACGTAAAAAAAAGCGTGACGAGATAATTGCGCCGAGAAGTAGTCAGGTATTTTTTTCTCTTCTGTTCATTTTTTATTAGATAAAATAATATTCCAACACTATCCAACATATTTGAAATTTTAATTACAGTGTATGACTTGCCAGAGACATAAAGGCATTTACAGTTTACAAAATGCACGTAACAATAATTTTCAGTAAAGTAATTCAAATGATGTTTTTGGCACCGTATACATATTCCAGTATATATAAAATGAAGTTTATGCCATTGACACTGTACAATCCGTATATTTTGAATCCATATGATTATGTTACACGTCTTTGTAAATTTTGAGCGATTCAATATATTACACAGGCAATATGTCTTCAGGTCAATTTGACCTGAAAAAAAACCTTGACCTGAAATTGACATGAAATTCACCTGAAATTGAGGTCAATTTTACATGAAGATTTTAACCTTTTTAACCTGAAATGACCTTTTTGCTCTTTTCAGGTAATGTTGACTTGGAAATATTCACCTGAAATTGACCCGAATTTACCTGAAGACATATTGCCTGTGTATTATTATAAGTCACAGAAACCAATACAATCATTCCTATAGTGAAGGGTATCAAGGTTCCTACATATGTATCATGGTTCATAGATACTATTCTAGTATACTACTAAGAAAGAAGTATGGTTAACTTTTACAATTGATAAAGGTATGATAGCTTCACGTTGTCACTCCCAGACAAGACGACTCATAGTCTGACATATAGTATTGATATCTATATATATCATTCCTAAGAACACCAAAGCTCTTTACAAGGGCGTTGTCTTCATCCAATATCATAAACACAATACACACTGGAGATATCAACACCGCATTAAATTACTTAGACTTCGTCAGTAGCAACGAGTACAACTACGATATATGTATAATCGAACATGTTTTCAAACCCTATATTAGAATGTATTGAATATGAAGTTCAAATGTGGACACCTTTTTTCGAGATGTGGGTCATGTGGTAAAATTAAACTTAAATCAGATTTGTCTGACCATAGGGTATTTAATTTGGTTAAAGGACTACTAAATGTATTATATCGTCATATCATTGGCAATGTGGCTTCATACTTGTCACTAATATTAACTCATTTTTGATATTTGAACTGATACAAATTAAATATAAGGTACTCACGCATAGTAAATATGTTGTCTAAAGTATACTTACATTAATTTTAAAATATGAATCGAATAATAAAATAATAGATATAGACTTCAAAAGGAACCTTAAAATGAGTAGTTTGATAATTTAGCAAAGAAAAGTAAGCATTCACATGCAAACATTGAATAAGGTCAATATCTTATCGGGTATGGTCAAAATCTTATCGGGTATGACCAAAATCTTTTCAAGTGTGGTCAAACTTTTATCGCGTATGGTTAAAATTCTTAAATGTAAGTGTAAGGTGTAAGACTCATTAGATAAGTAAAAATCCAACAAGGATTATCAAAATCTTAAAAGTTAAGATATCATAAAGTAAGGTAAACATCCTAAGAAAGAGGGAGGCGATACGACGCGATGTTCCAAATCAATCTTTTTCTGAAGAGAAAGCTAAAAAATGTTAAACGTAGTTAGAGGCCAACAGCGACCGAAAACCTTCACTCCTTCAGGTGTATAAGTAAAACATACTGTAAACCAATCAATGGCCAGATGATAAACTTCCTCGTAATTAGTGACTAGAAATCATGGAAAAACAGTTCAACGTACATTAGAGCCTTAGAGTTTTACAGCTGTAAATCGTGAAATTAACTGCATAAATAAGTTTGATTAAATAGCTTATATTTTGCATATCTGTTTATTCAAATTAAAAAGAACAGCATACGAAGTAGTTATCATCTCCTGATCGAAATTGATGCTGTTTAGGACGCGAAGTCCGAATGTACGATCGAAGTGGCCATATTGGGTAGGTCATGGTTTATACTTGAGGATATTTGGAACTCCTCAGGTGCACCCGAGGGTAGATAATCCCGTCACAATCCCCTTGTAAATCGGTTCGTACTGGATGACACTATGTTACTTCACAAGGACAGTGTTACATTGCAATTAATCATCGCAATATGCTTTTGTATATATATATATATGTTCTACCAGACATTACGACATGCACTGTGGTTGTATCATCTTTATTCATATCACATTAAATAAAATCAATTTGGTATTTACATATCAAATGATTTCCATCAATAACAATTCACCTCATTGAACTTCATATTGACGTTGTATGTCAAACATGCTGCAGTCTTGTCATTGTCCTAGCTGTAGGTTAATACCCTCCCAAAGGCTTGTTAAATCATCGTGTCTCGCTGCCAGTGTAGGGATGGGGGTAATGTTTAGAGGAGTGAAGATAAACGGATGGCGGATGCGAAATGTGCTGGAGCTAAATAGAAAACACTATTTCTCGATATGGTTATTCCTTGATTTGGTTAATTAACGTCGAAACACTCTTAAACATTTTTGGTTTATTTTGCTTTTGAAATCTTCGCTTTATTATGACGACCTTGTAATGGCCTATAGCTAGATATTTGTCACAAGGAAGCCAATTTCACTGTCCATGAAAATGATCGATATCGTCGCCGCTTGTGTATTTGTTCTAACTAATTACCATTTACTTAAGCAATGATGTCAGAATAAAAAAATAAGGGATGATTTGAATATACAGTAAAACTGTACTACAGAATCATAAATGTTGTGAAACTTATGGCCAAACCAGACACAGACTGACTTATATAGCAGCATTGCTAACGCGCCTGCAGAGAGTATGTGAGAATTCCCCAAACCTGGACTCGACTAAATTCAATCCTTCATTACGTACTAGTATTGTAAATGATATATAAGTAATAAACAGTTTTTATGAAATATATGATCTATATATGCCATAGATTGCATAAAAAAGACAGTTTCTTACTTATATTTACAGAAATCACTCATTTCGGTGATCTGTGCTTTAAAGTTGTCGAGGTCCTACCAAGACAATCGTTTATTAACGATGATTTAATCCATAAGATGGAACAGCCATTCTGACGTAGATCAGTGGACGTGTCCACGTCAACATTAGTGACGTCATTATGGCCACGTTTGGAGTGGCAGTTATACCATCATAGACTTCACCTCGGCTTGGTTAGTCTATACAGTAACTGAGACAAGCAAATGTAAATACGCCCACATAAAAATAATCTTTTCTAACATTGGATATCAAGCGATTGGAATCAATGTGAATTTTCAGATGCTTATTTTACATATGCCTGTTTGGATGGCAGGCTAGAGGTGCAATGGTCGCACCAAGTTCACCTTGATTGAACCTCTATTTAGCAAACCACTTGTTTACGCTTTATTTCGTTAAGTTTTTATACACTAGGATCCTTCGTATTTCATTATAGTTATTGTTTACACAATTTAGCTGTAGTTAAAACATAATTTGCTAGCATAAATAAAAGGTAAGACCATGAAAGAATTATGTTCCGGACAATGTCCTATGATCTGAAATGTCGCTATTCATAATAGATTTAAAATTGTCTGGCTCATTCGTATTTACTTGGAACAAGATTAGAATCCTATAATATAAAAAAGGAAGAGTCACAGACGGTTATGTAGCAGAAGTAATTAAGAAAATGCCAGAAAGTAAACAACAACAAAGATGCTGTTGCATCAGTGGCCATAAACAACGATAAAGACAAGAACCAACACATTTCTTGTCAGGATGCAACGGAAATTAAATACATGTACATTGTAATGCTGTTTTCAGCAAACACTTGATGCAATTTATAATATTAGATTGATTTAGAGCAAATTAAATTGTATTTATATCACTACCTAGTCTTTGTATAAATACCACCTGCCTGATTGTCCATTTTCACCACAGTTTGACCTGTGTATAAAGACCACCTAGCTATAAAGACCATTTTCTCTCTGTCAATGAGGTGGTCTTATAGACAGGTGTGATTGTATACGGCATAAAACAATATTAACGAAATTAACAATTAAGGATAAGTAAAACTTTTAATAAAAGCATTAATACAATTATCAATGCTGACTAGTATGAATTTACCCCCAAAGTTTCAGTAAGAAAACATTGTAACCAAAATCTCAATTCCAAGCGGTATATTAACTAATTGAATTGCGACTACTGCTTACACTTAACTTTATCAGATCTGCCATAATTACTCTAAATGGCTGACTAACTTATTAATTTAAAAACAAAAGGAACATTTTTTCTTATTTTTTTAATGAATGCTGTCAGATAATCATGGAGTTGTATCTATTTTCTTCAGGTTAAAGACACCCAAACCTGGTATAAGAGATAAATGCTATCAAATTGTATTTTTTAGTCCCAGTTACCGATATAATTTTTGGATTGATCAGATATCTTTTCAATTACCCAACAGTTCCAGCAAGGATTGTATTAAACACATAGTAAACCATTATTCCTTAGCGCACCGCAAAACTACCGTTTAAATAGCAGGCAACCTACAGAACTAATAATTGGCTGATTAAAGACACAACTGGAGGCAGACATTTTCAAATTTCGATAGCTATGGCCAGGTGGTACAAGTTGATATCTTATCACTGGCTTACTATGCGCCTATTTATGAACGTTAATACCATAAGGTCATGGTAGTGAAGAAAACGGTTGAATGACGATTTTTTTAATGCACCGAAAAATCAATATCTCAAATACATAGAAATAGGGTTATTTCACTAAATCATTTTAAAAGTGCAATACATGTACGCCGCAGACCATAAATTATCTAATCGCTTGTGTAAGTGCAAAAACAGTTATTTTTCTCATGGGTATTTATGGTCATTAGCACTCGTAGAGTAGATCATAGTAATGGTTAAAGTGGATACAATCATGTTTATTTTCTTAATTCATAAAGAAATCAATTATGTCAAATACATAATAATAGTATAACATGTATTTCATTAAACACATGTCAAATACATAATAATAGTGTTACATGTATTTCATTAAACACATGTCAAATACATAATAATAGTGTTACATGTATTTCATTAAACACATGTCAAATACATAATAATAGTGTTACATGTATTTCATTAAACACATGTCAAATACATAATAATAGTGTTACATGTATTTCAATAAACACATGTCAATACATAATAATAGTGTACATGTATTTCATAAACACATGTCAAATACATAATAATAGTGTTACATGTATTTCATAAACACATGTCAAATAACATGTCAAAATAAATAGTGTTACATGTATTTCATAAACACATGTCAAATACATAATAATAGTGTTACATGTATTTCAATAAACACATGTCAAATACATAATAATAGTGTTACATGTATTTCATTAAACACATGTCAAATACATAATAATAGTGTTACATGTATTTCATTAAACACATGTCAAATACATAATAATAGTGTTACATGTATTTCATTAAACACATGTCAAATACATAATAATAGTGTTACATGTATTTCATTAAACACATGTCAAATACATAATAATAGTGTTACATGTATTTCATTAAACACATGTCAAATACATAATAATAGTGTTACATGTATTTCAATAAACACATGTCAAATACATAATAGTAGTGTTACATGTATTTCATTAAACACATGTCAAATACATAATAATAGTGTTACATGTATTCATTCAATAAATCATGTATTCATAAACACATGTCAAATACATAATAGTAGTGTTACATGTATTTCATTAAACACATGTCAAATACATAATAATAGTGTTACATGTATTTCATTAAACACATGTCAAATACATAATAATAGTGTTACATGTATTTCATTAAACACATGTCAAATACATAATAATAGTGTTACATGTATTTCATTAAACACATGTCAAATACATAATAATAGTGTTACATGTATTTCATTAAACACATGTCAAATACATAATAATAGTGTTACATGTATTTCATTAAACACATGTCAAATACATAATAATAGTGTTACATGTATTTCAATAAACACATGTCAAAATACATAATAATAGTGTTACATGTATTTCATTAAACACATGTCAAATACATAATAATAGTGTTACATGTATTTCATTAAACACATGTCAAATACATAATAATAGTGTTACATGTATTTCATTAAACACATGTCAAATACATAATAATAGTGTTACATGTATTTCAATAAACACATGTCAAATACATAATAATAGTGTTACATGTATTTCAATAAACACATGTCAAATACATAAACTAGTGTTACATGTATTTCATTAAGCACATGTCAAATACATAATAATAGTGTTACATGTATTTCATTAAACACATGTCAAATACATAATAATAGTGTTACATGTATTTCATTAAACACATGTCAAATACATAATAATAGTGTTACATGTATTTCATTAAACACATGTCAAATACATAATAATAGTGTTACATGTATTTCAATAAACACATGTCAAATACATAATAATAGTGTTACATGTATTTCATTAAACACATGTCAAATACATAATAATAGTGTTACATGTATTTCATTAAACACATGTCAAATACATAATAATAGTATTACATGTATTTCATTAAGCACATGTCAAATACATAATAATAGTGTTACATGTATTTCAATAAACACATGTCAAATACATAATAATAGTGTTACATGTATTTCAATAAACACATGTCAAATACATAATAATAGTGTTACGTGTATTTCAATAAACACATGTCAAATACATAATAATAGTGTTACATGTATTTCAATAAACACATGTCAAATACATAATAATAGTGTTACATGTATTTCATTAAACACATGTCAAATACATAATATTAGTATTACATGTATTTCATTAAACACATGTCAAATACATAATAATAGTGTTACATGTATTTCAATAAACACATGTCAAATACATAATAATAGTGTTACATGTATTTCATTAAACACATGTCAAATACATAATAATAGTGTTACACGTATTTCATTAAGCACATATTTGAAAGTACTACGACTAACACTGAAGACCATTGTATTGTAATATAATTGGTGTTAGTACAGAAAGATCAGTATCCTTCTGAAAGTCCTTTCAAAGGTTACGATCTTCTCATACTTTGTTTCATATTATGTACTAAAGATCGTCTATTATGGCTTTCTAACGGCGACGAAGAGGACATTTCTTGTGATACCACGACGATTCTCTAAAAGGCAATTCTTAGGCCACAGGTTTATTCATTTTGTCTACACACTTTACACGATTAAAAGGCAACAACCAGACTATCGGAATCGTGTTGATAAGATTGCTTGTTCGTTCATACCCTTGGTTGATATCCATTGTCCTACAGTGCAGCACAGACATTTATTGTAGCGCTCTTAGATACGGGTCTTTGACTGTTACTGCTTGTACTGGAGTAATAAATAGTTTCCTTTGTTCATAACAACAATAAACGAATAGTTTGTTACTAATTCGTTACCACTAGTATTTTTTAATGTTTCATGAATTTTCATGAATAGAATTTTGCCCATACCAATAGTATCTACTGCATGCAATCTCACAGGAAAATACAAAATGCACAACATACGCTTTATTGTAATATTTACTACAAGCAGATTGGACTGCTGGAACAAAATAAAACATCTTTAAAATTTACACACAATTATTTTTACATCACCTTAAAGTTTTCTTACAAACTATTACTGTATAGAAGTGCAAGATTTATAGAGGACGTGTTCGTAGTGCCTTGTGGTGTCTCCCCGAACACACATTAGATCTGATGTTCGAAATCTGGCGTCTTGTACTGTACATTCTAGTTTATATGGTACAAACAGTAGTTACTGAACACTTTCATAATAGCAGGAAAAAGTCAAAAGGTGATCAAAGTTAGCGTAATGAGAACTATCCAAGAAACAAATACAAAGTGTTTTGTGCTTGTAATACCTTAATTTAGTACGAATTAGACGAAATATAGAGCAAATATTAGATAAAGATCTTCAAAATGAGAACAGTGGCAGTTACCGGTAAGTCTATAGCTAGATATTTATTTATACAATTTTCATATACATCCATCGCTTTAGTTTTAGATGGATTCAGACAGATGCTATACATTTTTAAAACAATTCGTACTAATAACCTAATGGAAAATACCACCATATACATGTATGTGTGAAAATTAGTACTTTTATATATTTCACATTACATTTCATATTGTTGACGTGTCTAATGGTAAGTGTCTGTATATACAGTATACATAGCCCCATTAGAACTACACACCCTAAATATTGCGTATATGTTCGAAATAGTTGGACAAATCAACAACTGTACGTATAAAACGATGCAACAGCAGCTCGTATCAGGACATAGTCTGTTACAACCAATCAATTAACTCTCCTACGCCTGACGTCATTTATATCTTAGTAACCGTGGTATATAAAACCATGCGCTATAGATTACACAAGAAATACTGAAATAAAAAATTTGAAATACCTCATTAAATAAGAACTAATTAGAGAACCAATCGTGTACCTGTGTTTTAACAAAAATGTGTCTCTTACCAATAAGAGTTCCACATCATCAATCATAAGAGAGTAGCTTGTTTTCTATATAAAATAATTAATTAAGGACGCCATACAGTGCGGCACAAACGCAAAGAAGATAACGTCTCCTGGCAGATGAAATATTCACAAGTCAGTGGAATTCTTACTGGCTAATTGAGTCACGGAACTTTACTAAAACTGTAACAAATCTACACATACAGGCAGCGGTGTTCTAATTAGAGACAGAGGAGTTTTTTTTATGTTTATGACATAAGAAACACCATAAACAATGTTTCAGAAGAAAGGCTTGATTACACCGTTCTTAAATGGAAGGTCTCTCTATGTTTCAGAAGAAAGGCTTGATTACACCGCTCTGAAATGGAAGGTCTCTCTATGTTTCAGAAGAAAGGTCTGATTACACCGTTCTGAAATGGAAGGTCTCTCTATGTTTCAGAAGAAAGGCTTGATTACACCGTTCTGAAATGGAAGGTCTCTCTATGTTTCAGAAGAAAGGCTTGATTACACCGTTCTGAAATGGAAGGTCTCTCTATGTTTCAGAAGAAAGGCTTGATTACACCGTTCTGAAATGGAAGGTCTCTCTATGTTTCAGAAGAAAGGCTTGATTACACCGTTCTGAAATGGAAGGTCTCTCTATGTTTCAGAAGAAAGGCTTGATTACACCGCGATTCTGAAGATGGAAGGTCTCTCTTTTTAGAAGGCTTGTTTTAATGATAGAAAAGGCTTGATTACACCGTCTGAAATGGAAGGTTCTCTATGTTTCAGAAGAAAGGCTTGATTACACCGTTCTGAAATGGAAGGTCTCTCTATGTTTCAGAAGAAAGGCTTGATTACACCGTCTGAAATGGAAGGTCTCTCTATGTTTCAGAAGAAAGGCTTGATTACACCGTTCTGAAAATGGAAGGTCTCTCTCTCTATGTTTCAGAAGAAAGGCTTGATTACACCGTTCTGAAATGGAAGGTCTCTCTATGTTTCAGAAGAAAGGCTTGATTACACCGTTCTGAAATGGAAGGTCTCTCTATGTTTCAGAAGAAAGGCTTGATTACACCGTTCTGAAATGGAAGGTCTCTCTATGTTTCAGAAGAAAGGCTTGATTACACCGTTCTGAAATGGAAGGTCTCTCTATGTTTCAGAAGAAAGGCTTGATTACACCGTTCTGAAATGGAAGGTCTCTCTATGTTTCAGAAGAAAGGCTTGATTACACCGTTCTGAAATGGAGGTCTCTCTATGTTTCAGAAGAAAGGCTTGATTACACTCAATTCTTATGGAAGGTCTCTTCTATGTTTCAGAAGAAAGGCTTGATTACACCGTTCTGAAATGGAAGGTCTCTCTATGTTTCAGAAGAAAGGCTTGATTACACCGTTCTGAAATGGAAGGTCTCTCTATGTTTCAGAAGAAAGGCTTGATTACACCGTTTCTGAAATGGAAGGTCTCTCTATGTTTCAGAAGAAAGGCTTGATTACACCGTCTGAAATGGATAAAGGAAGGTCTCTCTATGTTTCAGAAGAAGGCTTGATTACACCGTTCTGAAATGGAAGGTCTCTCTATGTTTCAGAAGAAAGGCTTGATTACACCGTTCTGAAATGGAAGGTCTCTCTATGTTTCAGAAGAAAGGCTTGATTACACCGTTCTGAAATGGAAGGTCTCTCTATGTTTCAGAAGAAAGGCTTGATTACACCGTTCTGAAATGGAAGGTCTCTCTATGTTTCAGAAGAAAGGCTTGATTACACCGTTCTGAAATGGAAGGTCTCTCTATGTTTCAGAAGAAAGGCTTGATTACACCGTTCTGAAATGGAAGGTCTCTCTATGTTTCAGAAGAAAGGCTTGATTACACCGTTCTGAAATGGAAAGGCTTGATTACACCGTTCTGAAATGGAAGGTCTCTCTATGTTTCAGAAGAAAGGCTTGATTACACCGCTCTGAAATGGAAGGTCTCTCTATGTTTCAGAAGAAAGGCTTGATTACACCGCTCTGAAATGGAAGGTCTCTCTCAATGCTCACTGTGTATTGTACTACCAGTAAGCTAATATCTTTGATTTAAACTAATCTTATCATTTGTATGTATTGATGTTTTTGTGTGATTGTTTGTTTGTATAGCAAATTACATTCATTTTCAGTAAAAGAGGCAGATGTCGATGGTGAATGAAGAACAAAGTTCCCAGAGAAAACTTACCGACCTTTGGCCCATGTCTGTCAGCTGTCATGCGTAAGCCTACAACGTGAACCCCTTAAGTGGAATGTAACTAAAATGTGAGAAACTTCAACCAACAGATCAGCGTGGCCCTTTATACATTTTGTGATATGTTAACTACAATGGGAGGAGAACAACGGGCAAAAGATTATAAGTTAATCCCTGATAATGTTTTGACCTTTGCATGAACTAGCTCAAATCTCATGCTTTTTTAATTAGTTAAAGAACATTCATTATTAGGCATACGTTATTACATTCAAACAATAAATCGACTTAACATGAAATTAACATGACATATTATCGATATAGACATGCATGATCATGGGATTTATATATAAAAAAAACTTAAATGAAATACAAAGTTCCGCCATGATGAATGCTTTTTGTCTCATAATAATGCTACTTTGAAAACAATGTTTGCTTGGGATGTCTAAAAGCCGTATTAGTGAAATTTCGAGGGGCATTTTTTTGTTACTTTTCTCAAGCTTCTATTGAAAAATTGTATGTTACTACAGTATATAAATTTCCATGAGCAACTACTATTCCCATAACCTATTTCCGTAAGGCTAATGCTTTTCCGGTATTTGTGGAATAGTACAAATGGCCAAGTTATTTGGAAAATTTCATTACTGGAAACGTTTTACGTATGATGCCTTATCATTGAGAGCTATAAAACGAGAATAATTATATACCAAAGTCATTTTATCAAACTAAAGCATCTTCAATTATATTTTAATGACGCTTAAGACGATAAACCTATGAAGTACGCGCGTTAAATCGGAAGGAAACACAACCGATTCTATACACAGAGTCAGTATATATAACAAGCTACGATTGTGAGCACAAATCAGAACAAGTATAATGCCACAATGTCGCTATTTATTGTTATTGTCTCAGAATCCTTACTGGAAATAACGTGTGCTGTTTTAAATGTTCTCATCTCGCAGGCCAGGACAATTACTCACCGTGACAATATGTTTAAAGTCATAATCTTACAGCGTAACTATTTGGCTAATAATTGCGGAAATAAGTTTTTCATGAAAAAGACAAAACAAAATTGAGTCACGAAAATAAGGTTGTTTACATCGTACCGTAGAGAATAAAAATGTCTACGGCTGTCAGTTAATTCAATTTCGATACTCATGAACAGAAAGATATGAAAAGACCTAGGTGAGAATACATTGTACATTTAAGGCTGAGTAGCTTTTCGACAGAGTGTGTGGAGCAGTATCAGGAAAATACATCATATCCTTATTTGTGAATGTAAATACAGCATATTGCTAGCAAAAGAAATCCAAATGTGTGTTCACAATGATTTTGACTCTAGATTTTTCGTAATCTAAGTCGTTGTAGTTTTGTGATGAAATGCATCTTAAAGTGTTCATTTCAAGTCATACAATCTAAAAAATATTAAATGAGCATTCAATAAAGTATTAGATTTTCGATGACCTTTCAAAGTTAAATACCTCGGTCAATCAAAAGATCCGAAAGTCATATTCCATAAGTAGAATATCAATATATTTCCAAACTACTATTACAGATGCCTTGGGTCTGACACATTAGATACTATCGTCGAGCATTACTGCTACAATGTGAGAATATAAAGGAACCGTAGTAAGTTGGAAGCATTAAACTAAAACTTGTCATACCTTCACAGTGTATTGTTTAGTTCAACTCGGACATAGATTTTATATAAATACAACGCGTTGCGGTTTTTTTTTTTTTTTTTTTTTTTTTTTTTTTTTTTTTTTTTCATGACCTACTTGTCTTTATATAATATCCTCTGACTGTACCTAGATCTGTGATATGAATACTTCACAGATTTGCCGGTCACAAATTTTAACATGATATTTTAATCACTGTAAAAACACCTCACTTTCTACAACGAACCTGATCCATATTCCGAGGTGGTTTTTATAACATTTATAATACCACCTTGCTGTTGCCATGGACGATCTTCTCTTTATACAGCTTTTTTCTGTCTTAAAACAGCGGAAATATCTACCGAGTATGATTATATAAATACTACCTGCATAAGAGGATGACAGTGCTCAAGTATGTGCAATCCATTGAAACATTTTACTTATTATAGCAAAAGTTGAAAACTCACCGTCGGCAGTAAGATAACATATAAGATTCCTTACTGTACTCTGTAGCGCTTATTAGCATTGCATTGTAAAAAAGAATACTCACAATAAGCATTCAGTGAAATAATTCTTGTTGCCTTATCTCCTGCGTTTTTTTTTAAATCTTAACATTTTAGGAAATTTCTATGAATTTTGGGTTCGTCCCGACGTCTGCTTACAACATAAGCAACGTTACGTCACGTCCTGTTGACTGTTGACAACGTAAGCAACGTCACGAACACGCTTGTAATCGCATGACTTCCGTTCATCTAATCACCAGTGGGATTGATAAAAACTAACATATAGCACTTGGACGGTAAGCGAAAAGGTGTAAATGGATAGCTCCGTATTTTATCTTAAAAAAGACATTAATAAACAGACTAATTTGGCAAAACTATTAATAAATAGCTGCAGATAAATTTTAAGCGTCGCTTCAAAAAACAAAGATGGCTTCGAAAAAAGAAACCAGTGCACATCTTTTTCGGTTGGTAAATATTTTGCATTGTCAAAAATACACTATCACACCGTAAGGGGGGTTGCTCCGAGAATGTGTCACATTGTACACACTTCAATTTGAAAAAAAAATTAGATGATTACTCTTAGTTTGACACTATGATGGAATATGAAACACTTTTAATAATTGGGAAAAATCACTAGATCGAAAATACTAAAAGCATCACACAACACAATTTCTAATGCCTCCGATTAATAAAAACACGTGATTCTTAATCATCGTCAATATGTATGCGTCTCTATTAACGATATATTTGACGTGTTTTACTATTTTGATGGTTTGGAACCTTACCTTGGTTTCAAAAGAGTGCGTTGAAATGTTGACCGCCTGTCATGTTTTACTGGCATCATCAGCTAACATGCTCCAGTGAGATAGCACTATAATATGCACCAGGTTATCGCAACCATAGAAAAAAAGATGCGACAACATACTAAAACCTTTCAAAAACTCTAATTGATAATGGGACATCAAGTGTTATACAGTTTAACTTGCCAAAACCGGCCCTTGTCTTATTGAGATCCCTGTTTATTAAGGCGAAATTGTATGGTTTAATTCTTCATAATTTATTGTAATAAATATCATAAGACTAAACCTCGAGACATCAGATAAAAGATAGTTTAAACTGTATTGGATCTTTAAAATTTTGCTAAAATTATGCATGTTCATGTGATTTCTCAAACACACAGGACATTCTCTGATAGTTCTAAAACCAATAAAAAGCAAACACACTACAAATAATTTCAAAATAAATTTTACTTTTTTCATTTGTCTGTTTATAAAAAAGACATATTGACAAAACTCGTAATAAATAGCGAGACTTTTGATAATTTTAACATTGTCATTTATGTAGTTAGTTGCTGTCCAGTTGTATGTGGGTGTAATGCAGATTGAGTGTTATAATGATATAATCGAGAAGGCTAAGTTATCTATAGTGTATACCTGTTAGTCGGGATCTATTGACCACCTCGTTTGTTCCATGGCACACCTCCAACTGTGACAATATTTATTGGGAATTAGCATGGAAGTGTCTGGCAAACTGTCTATCAATGAAGCCAAATCGTTTGCCGTCATGCCCTACTCATCAGTCTCCACCATCAAGCCATGCTGTGACAGACGCCTGCAAATTAAATGAGGAGCCTGTTATTCGCTACAGCCAATCAGTGATCGACCTCGTCTAATTGACAGTTCGGAACACCTTTGAGTGGGACCTTTGAGTCCGCGTGGTAGTTACGCAGGTTTATGCTGTACGTGCACGATTAAACCTCGGCTGTTCCCACTCCACGATATATACCCCGAATCTGCATACATTAATATTGAGTTTAAATAAGACGCCTCTTCCCCTGGCAGCTACAGATACGGCGATACTCGGTTCCTCTGCCACGCACACTAATTAGTGAAACGGACATTCAAACTTTAGTCAATATCTGGACCTAACCGATTAATCTACCGTACAAGGTAAGTTTTTGGCCATTGCTTTTTCGCAAGAACAAAGACAAATATTATTTAAGTTTTGATTTATAGAACCAAAAAAAGAATGCAGTAAATTTCCGCTATATGAGTCAGTTTTTTTAAATCATTACTTTAATTATTTTATATTAATCAGTTTAAAGATTTTCGCTTAAATGATTTAGAAAACGATATAGAGTTAGGGTATACATCAATAAATCAGTTGAATGAAAAACTTTGAAAATGGTACGTTTCAAATACCGTTTTTAATACCGTTTTAGAGGTGTTTTAGTACAATAATTCGTAAATGGGTGATGATTGTCGGAATGGCTGCTAGAATGAGATGCTCGTATCCTGTTTAATTAACATTAAGTGATCAACACCTTGAGACAAACATGTCAATTTGAGTCCGTTACTTCGAAAAGTTGAATTGACTTTAATTTTGCGTTTTGACAAATGTAACATTGGCATTTTATTTTTTTCATTATCGAAAGTGACATTTATTTAAGAAGAAAAGCTGCATGTTATATGCCGAAAAACGAGCAAACCGGTAAACAACGTTTAATGCATGACATCCCCTATAAACTGAACACAAATTATGTGGGCATTGAATCAGACGTTTCTATTCCATTATTCTCATAAAAGACACCGGTTCCTTTCCTTTTATTGGATCCAAACGTGTAAAGTGCCTTGGATTTTTTTTAATTTCGTTTGAACGTGTCGCGAAAACTATCTTGCATTCTATGCTTGAACCCTTTCCATCGGATTCTACACATGTCTACGCGTCCTACTGTTTTGTATGTTTTCGTAGACAGACAACACTATGATTAGTTCTATGATTATATTTTTCTTTCATAAAAGGAATGTTTATTTCAAAGGTAACGTATATGATTGAACTATACAAGACGCGGCACCAGATATTACCAACGGTAACAAATAGGCGGTGGAGAAACAGTGTGATAGATGAATCTGTCAGGAACAGAACGTTATAATCAAATTGTCAAACAAGTAACACTAGGGCTTTCTTAGACATGTGTCGGCCGTGTGAAATATAATCTAAAAAACGACAACATTTTGTATTATTTATAGGATATATAAACCTAGGTTTATCATCAGCTAAATGTTACATACATACATGTGAAATGCCACGTCCAAGTGCTAATTTAAAATATCTTGATTTGGAACTCCAACAAGATTAAGCTCTATATTTGCTGGTAATTTTGTAAAGGCGACTGTATATCTTCTGGTCTCATTGTGACCAAGAAGTGCGCGTATACCATAGAATATACATGATAACAGAGAACTTCGTCAATTAACATTTACTCGTGACCTTCCGTCTTAGCATGTGTTGCATGTCTAAAAGTTCGGGTAAACTATAGATAATTTGAATCACAATAGCTACTCATTAAAAAAAGAAAACGAAATGTTTTGTCGGGAAGGAAATAAATAGAGGCCAATCAAACCAATTAAGATTATTAGGATTTAGAATGCACTTTAAAACTTATGAAAGTCAGACAATTTCTTTCGAAATTTAGAATCATTCTTACGCTACTGATAAATAACATCTTCATTTTCCATCACCTACATGGTGTAACACAGTACATGCTTTTGAATTTTGTCCGGATTTTTTTTACTTCTTTTCAATGTGTTGTGTGTTGTAAGGATGTAACATTATGATTGTGTTATTAATCGAAAGGCACGGACTAGAAAAGATCACGTTTGTCTTCTGCTTATTCAACATGGCGTCAGACCTGTAAACCAGTTTTCCCAGATATTTTCATAAGCTTTGAATTCTTTTCAGAAGCAAACTTTTATATAATAATATGTTATTTGTTAAGGGGTCTGGTCCACAATAAGTCATCCTTCTAATATAACGATATACACTTATGTGCCGTACTTATGGTCTCTCTCTTTGTCTAGAATAGATCTCTGTATCAGTGACAACATTTTCGTGACATGTAGGTGTAAAATACAATTTTACAGACAAGACAACGACACATTTCCATTTTGCTCATTCCATGTGACGACAATGGACAAGTAGAATGAATGCCAGACTTTTCACCCAATAGTCTAGAGAACGTTCAATAGTGACAGTATGGAAAACATGAACGGCTGTAACATTGACAATTATGTATGGATCAGAGAAATATTGACTAAATTATTTGCGTTAAGCTGTGATTAGCATCGTTGTTACCCCTAAAATCTTTCTTAAACGGAACGAAACTAGGACTCAAATAAGTTAGAGTACAAAATACTGGACATCTCCAATTAAATCAATGGTCTTTTTTGTGAACCTCACTAAATACACTTACTTTACCTGGAATCAGTACTTTGTTAGTGGTTGATATCTTTATATCACAGTTATTTTTTGTCTTGAAAAACATTTTAAGGATGGGTTTGAAAATATTCCGACAATCTTCGTAGCATGAGCTCACCTAAAATTGATGTATTTTAAATACTTAGGCAGTGAGACTGATTTGGTGGCCGTCGGAGTTTAAGGATATCACCAACATCATGGCTCATGGCTGGAGGAATCTCAATAGTTTTGAACTCTTCACTAACGTATGGGGATGAGCCGTAGAAATGCACGTCTTACAAACCTTTTTTGTGTTAATCTTTATTATCATTAATGATCGCATTAATATATCAATTTACTAACTGATCATTTGATAAATAAGTTTTTACAATAACAAACGTATAATGGATAACTACTGCTTACTGTACCTATGATCAAAATTGAACGGATTTTGTTTTAAAACCGAGACAGGGATACCTTTAATAAGATATTAATAGAAACGGCGTGTTTATCCATTTCGGATATAAATGCGACTTGTAGAAAGACGAAAGTGAATAGACTTTATTTAAACTAACAAGTCTTCAAATGTACTTTGTTTAAAGAAACTGTGTTGGACAATTTTTTATTATCATACTTATTTTTTTTCATTAGATAGTCAATTATCATTTTGACAGAAGGTTTGTGCGTCTGTGTTATTTCCCATAATCAGCGTAAATAACATTTCTTGAAAAGCATTTCAGCGTACAAATGATTATATGTTACGATGCATGGCGCAGGAAAGTAGGTCTCAGAAAGACAAAAATCATTTTATATTTTCAATCCGTTTTTGATGATAGGGTACCAAACGTCGGTATACAGACAATAGTCTTAGATTATGGAGCCAACACGAATATATACTCGAAGTAGTCATAGACAAATAGCACACAGAGATATAATAACGAAAGCTTAATCGAAACTGAAAGCTGTTAAAGAGCAAATATTAAAGTTAAATTCAAGCCTCTTCAAAAATATCCTTTTTATTTGCCTTGTATTTCCCTTCATGCAAAAATATAATAAGTATATCACAAGTAATTAAAGTTGTTATTGCGATCGTAATGTGAAAACAAGGCGCCATTGTGCCCGACGTCAAACTATTTATTGTAAGATCAGCCGGGTATCCACCACACTGAAAAAATAGTAATTGACGCAAAAGTCTTTTTAATGAATTCTTAAAGATGCTCCACCGCCGACAAATGGTATTTTTTCACCATAAAAAACAGGAGCAGACGATTTAGTATTTTGCTTCAGTTAAAAAGTTACTTACTTTAAACCATTACCACCATTGTAAAATTAGAGCTTCTAATTTTACTTAAATTAGAGCTTCTAATTTTACCTCAAGTTACAAATATGAAAAATAATTAATTGCATCCCGAAAAAATTCCGTGGCACTATATCCTATATGGAATGCAGTACTGATTGCGCATGCACCAAATGCAAAACAAATTATTTTATAATATTTTTTTTTTAGATTAAACACAGATTATTGTTCAAATGATGTATATCATTTATGCTCCGTCGGCGGTGGAGCATCTTTAACAGATACACTAATTTTGAAACATGCGTATGTTACATTTCACAATGTGCTTTAATCGCACTTGCAAACACGTTAAAAATCCATCACTATTAGTGAGATACCATGCGATTGTTTTATTCAAGAAGCATTCATCATTAATGCACTATTTGGCTTTTACCCTGTCTTGCTAATTAAAAAAATCTTTCTTATATCATGTTGTTTTATATCAGACATAGCAGAATTAATAACAAGGTATTTAACTTTCGATTGATTTTACTTAGAAAGAAACTACCTATGTTGCGGAATAATGGGACGAATCATTGCAATAAAACGCGACCGGAAGTTAATCATTCCCGTATTCCGTTATGCGGGCTGATCAATGTGACTGTCACCGCCTTCAGATGTGGCGGATAGCGTTTCATAAACAAGGGTAATATAAGAGTGGTTAGAGGACACTTCCATAATAATGAAACTACATGTTATATATGAACTTGAAAAATACTTAGAGTGGCGCAGACGGTTTTTATAAAAAAAGGACGTATGAAGTAAAGAAAATAATGTTAAAACAAATCAAATCGAACAGTTATGTCCCATGGGAGTATTGAACATTTGACGCTACGGTAAGTATATACTTAATTGGCTTAGGGGGGGCAAATATAATACCTTTTCCGTATGAATAGAAATGCCTAAGGCAGTAACAGAAATGTATTTCATCTGAGACACCATATCTTCATTAAGAACTAATATTACCTTAATGATTATTTGAGCGTCAAAATACACCTGAAGGGCAGGCAGTAAACTATCTAATAATATCACATGTGATGTTTTGTTTTCTAAAACATGTGAAGTTAATTACTGCCAGATTTTTATAAGGTAGCTGAAACCGCAGTTACAATAAAACTTATACATTCTATTATGTAGTGTCCTTGAGAATACATGAATGTAGTTCACTTTACTCATTGAATATGCATGAATGTATGGCCCTGAAAATTATACATATATAGTTCACTATACTCATTGAATATATGTCCCTGGAAGTTATACATATATATTTACAGTTTGAACCGACATGGACTAAATAACCATGCTTACTAGTATTATCATTATCAGCGCATAATGATAGTACAACACGTGCGGCGATTCTATTGTTACGGGAATATCGCTGGCGTAGCAACGCCGGGTCATGACCACACATGTGGTGGGAACATATGAATGATTCGATTCCATTCAGCTGTTCAATCGAATTCGTTGACGATGACGGTAGAAAAAATATGGGTATTTTATTAAAAAATACGCAACTGTCGCGAGAATAGATAGAACATTTATTTGCGTGAAAAACTGTAAATATAAGGAATAGACTTTCATTTTGTTGAGGTTATGAGGTTCTTTTCCTTATATTTACAGTTTTTCACGTAAATGAATATTATTTATTCTCGCGGCAGTTGCATATTTTTTATTTGAATACCCATTTTTTTCACTCTCGTCATCTTCAACGAATTCGATTTAACAGCTGATTGGAATCGACTCATTCATATGTTTCCACCAAAAATGGGGTCATGACCCAACGTTGCTACGCCATTGATTATTCCCGTAACAAAAGAACCGCCGCGCGTGTTGTACTATCATTATACACTGATAATGATAATACTAGAAAGCATGGTTATTGAGTCCATGTCGGTGCAAACTGAAAATATATATCAATAGAAACGCAAACTTGTGTTATATTACCCATGTATACCGTTATTGTTAAAGTGATATATCAAACAACATAGGGTATCATTTAACGACCTTTATATTAGCACGATAACATTATGAAGCATTGGTATTTTATAATTGTAAAATTACCTCAAATTTATTCATATGGCACATTACAGATGTAAATGGCGGAATTAGTCTTAAATAAAGGTATTTGGTATTTGTACATAGTTATCTTTTTTGCAATTATGTATCCATTGTGACGTCACTTGTTTTGTGAGAGAAACTCACTTCTTTTTCTCTGAAAAGTATGACGTTAAGCTTGCAAACACTTGACGTCACAATCAATACCTATCTGCAAGGGCACATAACTCTGGTATATATAAACACGTACTATGATAGTGAACTTTCGATTTCTATTTTTACGACATGGATCGTACGTTGCTAAACTATACGATGGATGCGGATATTACAATGTGAGAGCAAACGCTACTTTTAATGTGAAGCTCGTATCGTTGACCTACATTGGTCTGGTCTCGTCTGTTGTGACTTGTGTATTATCAACGGCACGTAAACACTGAAATACGGGCAATAGCCTCGGACTGATGAAATATTGCTAAGGAAATACCAGCAAATCAACAATTGATGACAAAAGTGTTTATCTTCATTTTTTATGAGTAATTCTGGCAAAGTACTAGATAAATGAGGTCATCTTCTCCGAAATATCGACATACTTCCTGGTCTTGTTACCAAATTATAGATGAGGTTGAATATTTGAATTTTCTATCCATTGTACCAAATCAATTTCCATTCGCATAAGGTCATGTCTCAGTATGAAATTTTTAAATGTCTGTGTTGACAATAAGGTGTGCTGCTTCTCCGAATTTCAGCAATCTCTATATTTTAACCATTTTTATTTCTTATAAGTCATTTATTTCTGCTGGCCAATGTGACAAAACGCAATATGTGTACTGTTTATAATAGCACATCATCAACCCAGTATAAACTCGAATGGAATAAGAAATAATTTCACTTGTGTTTTATACATAGAGGAATGTTGCCATGGTCAACAATGTTACAAATAATTATATGAAACTTATAAATTCTCTAGTCGATTATATATCTTGCGTATAGTATTGCCAAAACTGAATGGTGTGGAACTTGAAATTTCATATGTTTGATTAAACTTCAATATTATCTCCAAACCTAAATTGGTATTTGCTAAAACGCAGCCTACTTTTATTCATATAAAGAAAAATGAAACGAAAATTGATTTGTTACAAAATGAAACCACGGATGCGATGTGCATGGTTGACAGTTCATCAACTATAACCCTGGTCATGTTCAGGATAAAACTTGCTGATGAACTGTGTTTAGTCTAGACAGAATTAGATCAAACGAATAGATACACGATTATCCTACAGAGCGCTGCACCTGCTCGCGACAGTACGTCGTCCTCAACCCGTGACATTTGTTACTCTCCAGTACGAACTACTGATAAAACATTTTAACTATGCCACTGAGAAAACGGACATTGGCCGTATTAATGAGAAGTCAATTACAACAAATTAGAAACTCCGAGATATGAGAGATTATGTGAGACCAAATATCAAAGTTATACTGCCTTATCCTATTAACCACTATTGTCTTTGAGTGATATTCATTTAAAAGTGTTAATGTCAATATGGACGTGTTAGTGTGACGTAATTATATTACTAACATATGCTCCGTTTCAATGACAGTTTAGTCAAAAATATTGATATTCTATTCATGTCTATTCATGTAGCAACGGAAAATTCTACAATTTCTTTCTATCATAACTTAAATGGTGTGGTTTCGTTTTTGATAAACTTCCTATTACCAGCCAGGTTTATTTAAGGACGGTCTCCTTTGTATGCTTGTGTTGGGTGTACGTTTTGGGAGGCTGCAGTACGTTTCCGTTGGATCTCCTTGTAAAAGGTCGACATCTTGCTCTGTTCAGTGCTATCACACGACGTATATGTTGTCAGAAACACAGAAAATTTAAAACTGTAAATAAAAATGCCTTCCAAAATGCTTACAAAGACGATATTGTCATGATTTGATTATAGGAATTTACTTTTTAGAATAGATGAGTGTATCTGCAAAATACCATTATGAAAATATAAATGGTAAACAGAGCGATGGTCTGCTAGCGACTGGTGTTATTGAAAATGTAATGGCAGGAATCTTAACGGATCAGTCCACGTATTAGAATAGTAACCAGTTCGCTTTGAGGATAATGATAGAACTTGCCCTACGATTCCATACAAATGGGGGTCAGTATTCTGTCGAGTAAGGATCAGATGTTTTGTTATAAAAAAAACGTTCACGATATCCATTGTGTTATGTAATTTCCTAGTAATTGTAGGAAAACCCAATCTCTGCACTGTAACAGTTCGAATGTGTTATTATGTTCTTAGACGTGTGTTTGTCTGGTAATTGATGTCTCAAAGTTTACCCGAAACTGTATTCACTTTTTACGGTTAACAATTGAAACTGTAGTTCTGTAACAGGATGTTGTGAAGTTATGTTGCCAGGATTGGTGGCCGTTTGACCCGGGTATTAATCGTTTAAGATTAGCTTAGTTTAGCCGTCATGTGTAGTCCGTGTTAGCAAAATTTGCTACAACAATGATTCATATGATACATAGCTAAGTAACGTATCTCGCTACTTGGGAAGAATGGTGCGGGTTTATCCAGAGATCTCGTGTCACTGACAGTTGTCTATACGAGTTTTTCGCTCGACGACATATCCCTAATCTAATATGAAGTCAATTAGACAGGCTTTTCGGAGGTACGTGGCGCCCTTTAGTGGTTATACAAGGACACAGTTCAGCCATGGACGGGACAATTGTCTACATTTAAATATAGATACATTTTCCTGATTTGACCGTTATTTCAAGACTAATAGATATTTATAAAATATATCCTTTGTAACTGAACTACAAACGTAAAACCAATTTCACTTCAACAAAAACAAGGTTAACAATAAACGATACCATGTATATCATGAGTACTTTATACATGTAAATGAATTCAATTTAAATATTCGAAATGTGGGTAAAAGAACGGCTCAACTGGCCTGATGAATCTTGTTTTATGTAACTATCTGTTACCATGACGTTCCGTGTTAATGCTTGTATTAAGACGTCACATTGACACAGTGTTTTGGGTATTTATGAATTTCAGTCAGAAGTTCCTTCTCAAATAACAACCAAGGACGCACTGGAGTGCACCAATTCGTTAGACCATTATTATTTTTTATTTTATTTTTTGTTTGCAATGATTTTAAAGGGACAATTCACTCAGGCTAATTCTTTTACATAAGCAAGAAGCAAAATATGGCATAAATGTATTGTTCTACATTTCTTATGAAACATATAACATAACATATGGACAAATTCCAAGTCATTGTTTAGTATTTTAATTAATATCGTTGAAATATCAAATCGTTGATCAATACGATTAAGTAGGTACACTATGGACGCTGTACCCATACCCGAGCCTAAGTCACGCACGTTAAACAAATAAACTACATAACCACTGAGAAGGTGATAAAATGATTTTTTTAGGCAAGACAATTCACCTAATAAGGTAAACACACTACTCTCAGAGCGATTTGAGCAGTTCTAGACAAAAGTTGCATTACTCTACGAGCAAGGGACAGGGTTCGGCATACAAGAAGTTCGACCACAATGTGTAATGGCGGACACCGAGCGAGTTTGAACATCTACACACATGTCCCAACCATGGGCTTTTCAGGCATATTACAGTAAAACCGACTGATCTAATTTCCATTAGAACTGGATTTTTCCCGATATATGTACAAATTCTTAGACTGAATTGTCCCTTTAAAGGATTTTTACAAGTCTTTATCACGTAAAGCGTGCCATCGCTTTTACTGCATCGTTACTATCAAAGTGTTATGGAAAATATAGCTTATCTTCAATGTAATGTTTATAAACTTTCGCTTAACGGCGAATGTGTTGAGTATATCTTTAGTTCCAGTCTGAGCCGTATGGAGTTGAACTATAGGGATACATTTCTAAAGAACTGATTATGTGAAAATTTACACGAACAGTCAGGAGAAAGGTAGCGTTACTCTTTCTTGGTGTTCTCATTTCAAAAACTATTCTCATTCCATTCTTTTGTGATCAATAGATCAGAAAATAAGTCGTAGTGAATAAAATATTTCACCAACACAGTTCATAAATGAAACAACACAACAAATATACAGCATGGGGTCCTTAGTCTTCTTCAAGGTTATAGACTTTTAATTTGGTTTCTTTCCATTGCACACCATATCTTGTTGTGACAACGTGATAATTAATCTTCATATGTTAGTTATGAAATTCATTACATAACTTATTAAAGGCGCAGTCGTGTTAACAATATATCTTTATAAAGGTTTTAAATCAAATTAACTTGACATCGAGATATATAAACTTTGCTGTGTAGCAAATAGACAGATCAATATGACAGTCTTCAATTTCAGATTAATAGAAACACCTTCTCTATCCGGGGTAACTTAGGATGGACCGAGTAATTATAACAAAATCTGGTGACGATATTTTGATCAGTGATAAATGGCTTATGTATAAACTAAAATAAATTACAAGGAACTGGTTGAATAATGGAACAGCCTATCCAGATTTCGCGGGAAAATGTTTTAACTTCCGGAACCCAAACAATGAGTTTTACAATGACGTTATCTGTCAGTAGCTCTTTTAAACATTTAGTTGTTCAAGTTATATGTTCATTAGATTTAGATTTTGTTAATGAGTCACAAAATTTGAAATAAGGACAATTGAAAAGGGGGTGTGTTTACCGAATCCTTGCCACGATCTCAGTCATCGTCACTGTATTCATACGCGTCAAAATGACATTCGTTCAAAAATGAACATCAAAATTAGATGATACCATTATACAGTGAACACACACTGGAAATGTAAATATTACAACTTGCAAAGTGAATAGCGTTCCTTCTTCAAAAATCATAAACTATCGTGATAATATAGGCATTATATGAAAATTCTTTGTCTAGTTTAATTATCATGAATGCTGGTTTTCTAAAAGATTCATGATTTGTTTTACGTCTATATAAAATATGGATGCATTGAAAATCAGGATGTAAGAGGCATATTTACTAATATAAGACCCCACGAATAAACATATGTACAAATAATTTTAAGCATGCACCTCAACTTCTCCACGGTATATTTGTGATAAAGATATCCTATTTAATTACTACCTTCAAAAGATGAATTTACCAAAGCGAAAAAAGGATTTACTGAGAAATGCTGTTTAAAGTTTTGTTACATGCAGTTTCCTATTGACTGGACTAAACGTTATGTTAATAATATCAAATAACATTGTGTTTTAGTCCAGTATAACTAAAACTACTTTATACATCTTTCGTTCGGTCGTGTATCGACATATAGTTTAGTTCTGAATGTATTATCAGTGAATTGGTGGAACACATGATAACCCTAATCCACAGCATTCCTATAAAGTTCACAGGTTCGATTTGTCTTCAAGGGTAAACATAAAATTTACAATGTCCAAAATGAAACTACAATAACCTTGATCTACCTGAATTATACAACGTAGCTCAATAATTTGTTTGTTAGATATATCGTATGACAGAAATGACTGAGTAAAAAATTGGCAAAACAAATATAGTTCTACATTTTTTTGCAATGTAAAGTAACGAGTTTCTTTAGTGAAACTAATTTCATATGTACGTGTTTGCTTTCTGATTGATTATAGACGAGGGTGTTGTTAGTTTAATATGTATCTTTCCTGTATAACTTCATTTTGGGGAATTAAGTCGAACAATACATTCACAGAAAGACACGATGAGCATTTTGGGACTCAATCTGTAAATAATTACCCCGTCTGTGTGTTATTATACAACTGGGATTGTTTGCGTGAGCAAACGAAATAATTCACAGGAAACTGCAAAACCTTTTACCTGAAATGTGAAGTAGACTTTCAAAATGGCTTTCAAAAAGTCTCAGTTATTTACTAGAAATCTATTTTAGTTAATATGGGTTGATGCTCATAGAACTTAACTTTAGAACACGGATATGATTTATGGAGTATCGCGAATATCTTAAAAACGCATTCAGTTCATGCCAGAATTGCGGCATGCATATCAACGTTATGTAATATGTTTAAGGTTTATTTGTCATAAGTCTTGGCATTTATTATATCTATTTTGTATATCATAATCGAATAATGTTTTCAGAAAAAAAAATTGACTGATTACTTAAACAAATCAGAATTGACAATATTTTTTATATTGAACATTACAATTGAATAGGAGATATATAAATACGTTTCTTTACGTTATAAAAAAATACATTTGTATTCGTTATCATTTGTATTGAGAGTAAGGAAATGATTACTTCGTCGAAACATGTATTAGAAGTTACGAGTTTAATTATCGCGAGACCATGCAAAAAGTAAAAAGAAACATTGCTGAGAGTTAAATGCCATTTTATATAGATTTAATGAGTCCGTGGAGATTTATATTACATTGAAAGTGTTACATCCTCGGGCCTTCAGAAACATCATGGGCATATTGATGTATGCCGCCACACTAGCAGAAACATTTTCCCAAACGTAGTATCGAGTTCGGGAAGAAATCAAACGTGTCCCAGCTGATGGACGTCATTGCATTTTGATGTTATTTATGAAAATGAACATAAGATAATTTTATTTGGGATGAAACACAAGTAATTGAGACTGTTTATAGGGAAACATATAGGAAGTATATAGAAGGGTATCACGGTAAAAATCAGCTATAACTATTATTGCTACCAATGTCCGACATAAGAGTTGGTGATGTATATACTACGTTCTGGGGCTGAGAACAGGCGATGTGTTATGGTCATCCTCTAGATCCCATTAGCTGTAGAAATACCTTCCGGAGACATTAATCATGACCAGCCAGAATATTAATTGTCTCGAGCTGACGTTAATTGTGTTTTTGTCGTTATGTTTTTAGGCTAGATAAGTCTCCTCTCGTTACTTGTATCCACCCGGTCCGCCCTGAGTAATATCATAAGCTCGGACAAGTAAGTCCGTGATTAGGCTTGGGCTGTACAAATGACCTTGTCGTGTCAATGAAGGGGAGGTTACTCTGAACGACCGCTATCGAATCATTGTTCGCTATTTTAGGATTCTAACTCCCACGGAAATATTTCCAGACTGAAAATCACAAATAATTGTCAATTCATTTTCGTTTTAAAGTAGAAAAGAAAAGAATTTGAATAAAATAGCTGTATATTTTTGCGAATTTACAAGACATACTAAGAACAACTCATATTTGTGTAATTGTCTACGAGATACAATCATCTGCTACGCAGTCTTCAATGTGAAATCAATGAAAAGACTGAGGGTCCTCTGAAACTACACCCCTTGGACTTCGATTGACCTTTTGATTGAGAAGAAGCTAATGGGAATTGGTATAGATATATATTTATTTGAGTTACGATAGAAGTTATGATACATATTTGCACCCCGGGTTTATTATAATACTGTAAAAATATCGCTGTATATTTCATGGCAAAATAAATATCAGTAATACGTAACCAGTATAGACTCCAACCTAGCCAATATGGTTCTAACCACCAATATCACTTGTGATATGAGCTGTTAAAAGCCACGGCAAACAGGTCAATCAGCGTTAAATATACAAAATATTTTCACAGACACACGTTAGACATATGTATCACCATAAAAGTACTGAAATTAATCACACTCTCTTATATCGTATTCATTTCACTATCCCAACCCAGCGAGAATAAGCCTTTGTTTTCCACTCAGCTTTATTTGGAGTTTGGAGCTTTATTTAGAGTTTGGAGTGGTATTTATAAAATTTCCGATAAATTATTCACAGTTTCGTGCTCTCTGTTTAATTATGAATAGGTAAATAACAAAGATACCTACCATCACGAAACGGTCATTAGGCGATCGGCTGACAGGTGCTTTGTCCAGCGTTAGTTACATATGTATCTGGACACTTGAGTGGACGCAAATATGTTGGTCACTCACCATTGTCATCAATATTCCACTAGTTTTAACAAAGCCATTGATAGTCGATGAACGATATTGTCTTCAGAATTTTTAAATGTTGCTTAACCGCTGATTTCAATAGCTTTGTCTTTCATTATTTACCAACGAAGATATCAAACGGGTTTTCCCCTCATTAAATACAATTTGGTTTGCCTATACATTTTCCATGGAACGCACACTTATATTAAAACTTATTGAAATACTCGGTATTGTCCAGAACAAAATAGAATATTTAATAGTACAATGTAATGTCGTCAACAATGCTGTGTATGTCAGTCTATATATCAGCGAAAAATTAATATTTCATTTTGATGTTTTCTTTTGAACAACGCCCCATCGTCGTCTTCATACAATTGAAAACCCAACAAAAAAGAAAGAAATTAAACAAAATGAGAATAAGATTAGCTCAATAACATTACGATTACAACGTAATCTGAAATCTGCCGTGAAATATTGCTCCCTAGGGAAACACGTCCACCAGTTGATTGCTACAGTACAGGTGTAATGCCGGTAGCGTGCTGGCGGGATTATCTCCCCACGGACATTAACCAGGAGTTGAAGTAGCAATGAAGCATGGCCTCAAGTACGTGTCCGTGTTAATCCGCTGTGCAAATTTGAACCAACTTGATTACCTTATTTGATAAAAGTGTTAATTAATTGATAGTGGAATCGATTATGAAGATGCCGCTGGGATTACTGATGACTCTCACGCCGGGTCAGGCATTAAGTAAGACTGGATTAGTTAGACCACCACACACCCCTTGTTTGTTGCTATTAAACGCCGTTATAATCACATGTATTGCAGACATAACGACCCAGGCACGGAACTTTCCACTTGTACGTGTTCCGGAGTTATCGGCAGTGTCCATCAAAATTACGTGATAACGCTTGTTCTATGAATAACAAGTTTAATGTTATTGATTTAAGAGATAATTCTTCGCGCTTTTTTTTATTTCAGTGATAAACACTTGGATACCAATTCATCTGCATAAATGACATTATTTCAGGTGTCACACCCTTTTACTTTTTTACTTTCTTTGTTTGAAAGTTTGAATTAATAAAACGATGCATTTGATATGGAACACAGCAACTAACTTTGTTATCTACAATTCTTAGCCTTAACACTTGAATGCTGTTAACACTATATTTATATGATCGGGTGGTGTAGTGGTTAAGCCACTCGCCTTTCACCTAGCCGGCCGGGGTTCGATCCCCGGCACGGACGTGAAAAGGTTAGGGATCACCTGCCCGATCACGTGGGTTTTCTCTGGGCACTCCGGTTTCCTCCCACAGTAAGATCCCTCGCGCGCTTACATCCGGGCCATCGAGAATGATTTACATAAGTTGTACAACTTGTTTCGTAATCGATGAAAATAAATAAAGTTTATATTTATATCTATCAAACCTAAAATTTAGATATCACCTATACAAACAGAATACGTATCGATCTGTTTGATCTGTTTGAGACCCCCGTCGTAAAACGATATCCTAATCGCCAATTCGTTTGATATGATACTATTAACGAAGAAAGATAAGCGTTACTGATGGATGTTTTGTGTTCTTAAATGAATGTTTTTAATGAGGTTCAAATAACACAGTCACCTTCTTCTATCCCCTATGAGGAAGAGTAATTATCGTGTACATTCCGTTTTTTTTACAATAGCTCTCAAACAAGTCAACAATATCATAAATAATATTTAACCAAGTCGGAAGCATATATAATCTAAAGGTATGTTCATCTTGTCTATAACAAAACTTTGCAATAATGACCAACACTTTACTGATAGTATGTTTCCTTCTTTCTGTAGAAACTGTTTTTGAATTATATTACATATGTTCGTCCGTAAACCTTTTGAGCATGAATGACTATTACGAAATAGACGTTACCTAGTCAAAGCTGGTCAGATGATATTTATAGCCGTGCATCGGAAAGGTTTGACGGAATAGCGGTTGAATGGCTCATATGACAAAACTTTCGCTATGCAATTGCTTCCTCATTCTAAGGTCTATATTGCATTGAAGAGAAGTGAACAAATCTGAAACACAAACAATAAAACACACCAACTTACACATGTTCAACTTGTGTGTATGCTTGTATTTCATCCCTGTCATCCAATGCATTCTAGAAATCTTATTAATTATATTGATTATATTTACAAACAAGTAAAAATACACCCCCCCCCAAAAAAAAAAAAATTAAAAATGTGAAGACCAGTTATGCTATGATCCGTTTTATAATATAAATTTTATGCAAAACTAACATTCATAATCCGCCAAAGGTTCTTCATGTTATAAATGCTTTCATAATTTAATGAACTTATTCCAAACACTTCATTCAGTACTGCAAGGTTCTTTCTATTTAGCGATTAATAAAGGATCACATTCTCTGAACTAATCAGAAGTAATTTGTCAGTTCACCTAGCGACATGAAGGAGTCTATTAAGTCAAAAATGGAATACAGAATCATTTCCTAGCAGCCCTGTCAACACGCCCCTATCGACTGATCGGTGCGGCGCGTTCGTGAGGATAGCGAGTGTATCAACGATACTGTAATTGCTTCTTTAACATGTTTGGAGTAGTAATATTAGAAATCAAGTCTAGTGCAGTTGCTGTCTGCTCCCTTATATCACTTGGCTATAACAATTTGTATTGTCTTTGACCTCACGATTTTCACGCGTATGCCAGTTGGAAGTCGGAGTAAGTTATATGCTACTTTCGTGGACAATGAGAACGTGCATGATCGTGATGCATTAGTTCGTTCATGTTTATCTACATGTAGATGATATATTATGCAGGTAAATATAAAGTCCATAGTCAGGTTTCCCAGTATTCCAGATCGTAATTTACATAACGGCGCTTCATAGTTGAAGTAAAATTAATGGATATATTTTCAAGTGCGGAAATGATTTGATTTTTTACTGGATTGATAATCGTCATTCTATCTTTGATCATGTCACTCATCAGTGAAATCACCTGTAGCCACGTTATAAGTAGGGACCGCAGTGTCTTATTGGTTAAGGTACACCGATACATTACCCTATCCACATGACGCTTTCGACACGTACGCGGCACAGGGGGCCAACTCAATGAAAATGGATGTTGTCATACATTTTTTTTGTATTTGGTGGATGGACTGATGAGTATATATGACAGTCATGTGATTTTTTTTCAAAAAATACGAGATTTGGAAAATTATTAAAAAATCGGGATATTTACTATAAAACAGAGAAAGGGACGACAGTCGCCATATTGGATTTTTTTACCCCCACCCCGATTAAAGTTAATTTTTTCGCAATAGTATACCTTTTTTCCCAGTGTCATCGAAAGCAACGTCCTAGTGAAGAGCGATTATAGAGTGACTTCCCCTGCAGTGTAATTCAATCGGTTTAATCAGAGATATTCCGATACGTTTGTTTTCGCGGAAAATTTGAATATTAAAACGTATCGGAATGCCTCTGACTAAACCCATTGAATGACATTGCAAGGGAAGTCACTCTAATCGCTCTTCACTAGAACGTTGCTTTCGATGTCACAAGTCAGAAAGCGCCGGTAATTTTGGATTAAAATATTGCGTTTGACTATATAGACATCGTTTATATGCATTTGCATGGTTTGTGTGTGATCATGTATTATCGGAGGACTGATGCGTGACTATGACTCTGGGAAAAAAAGGTATACTGTTGTGAAAAAATTAACTTTAATCGAGGTGGGTAAAAAATCCAATATGGCGACTGTCGTCCCTTTCTCTGTTTTATAGTAAATATCCCGATTTTTAATAATTTTTCAAATCCATATTTTCCGAAAAAAATCACATGACTGTCATATATACTCATCAGTCCATCCACCAAACACAAAAAAATGTATGACAATATCCATTTCATTGAGTTGCCCCTGTGGTACGCGGTATAGTTGTCAGGTTCTGCCGTAAATGGTACTTCCTCTTTCCTCACTTGATTAACCTGACACTCCTTAGATAAACATTACGATGTAAAACAAATTAAAACCAAAGTTGTCTTTATATATAAATGAGAAATATGAGAAATAACTCAATGCGACACGGGATCTCAAGTGAAGCTTAATTGAACGAGATAATACTGAATCTTTTTAGAATTAATATTTCAATCATTATTAATTAAAAACTATGTGCAGCCAAGACATAATCGGTTTGAAAATGATCTTATAGATTTCCGCTTCCGATTTAGATGGAAACGTGTTATTATGTAATATGTTTTTACGTGAAGGTTGTTGCTTAATTAGCAGGTGCGCGCCAAGTTCACTTGCTCACTTAATTTTCACTTAAGATCTTTCAATAGAGTTTGAAGCAGGTCTTGTGATAGTGTTGTGTACATAACCCACTGACTCTAGAAGCTAGCCATGCGGGTCATCTATACTAATTACAACTCTTCTATCTAGCAGGAAGCTTTATTCTGTGTTCACGTTTATAATACATGGGGTACTCAACATTTCCAATGACATCTGCTGGCGTCTTCATTGTTAGAGAAAAATAATCATCCTCGATAAAATAGCACTATTCGAATCAAATTTTATTTCAAACCTGTAGACGAGGTTATAAAATTTCGCTCAACAACACAACACTTATTTTTTGTTCATTTTTGTTATTTTCGAAATATGAAACATTTTTCTCGACAATTTCCTTGGGGAAGATATGATTTTCAAAATTAGCCTTAATATCCAAACAACACTATTTTTTGTCTGAATTTAATTTCTTTTGATTTCAGAAATGTATTTGGTCCGACCATGGAGTCTGCTTGTTTTGACGCTCTTATACTTCAAACTGACAAAAGCGGAAACGGAGGCTGAGAATGACGTCGACAGTGAAAGTCATAACAGAGTGGCAAGAGGCCTGAGCTCATTTGTTCGCATCGGTAAAGATGATGAAGATCATACAGTAAATGGACAGGAGAAAAGAATGAGTTCTTTTATGAGAATAGGCAAATCATACGACTCACCAAACGAAAACGAACTTATGGATGAAAATAAGCGCTTAAGCACATTTATGAGAATAGGTAAAAGTCCATATGATCCACAGGAAATCAAACGCATGAGCTCTTTCATGAGAATCGGTAAAAACTCCGACGATGCGATGGACAAACGATTAAGCAATTTCATGAGAATTGGAAAGAGTATCGACGAACCACTTGAGAAGCGATTAAGTTCGTTTATGAGAATAGGAAAAAGTATGGATGGAGATTCTTTAAATAAGAGGATGAGTTCATTCATGAGAATCGGAAAGAGTATGGATGACGAACCACAAGATAAACGAATGAGTTCATTCATGCGCATCGGTAAAAGCCTTACAGAAGATGAAGTTGCCAAGCGGTTAAGCACATTTATGAGAATTGGAAAGAATTCGGATGAACCAATGGACAAACGAATGAGTTCTTTCATGCGGATCGGCAAAAGTCTGGACAACCCCGAGGATAAACGGATGAGTTCATTTATGCGTATCGGCAAAAGCATGGACGATCCAGAGGAAAAACGAATGAGCTCATTCATGCGTATCGGCAGAAATATTGATGGCGAAAACGAAGTTTCGGACGTTGACCCAGAAAATGAAGACGAACCACAAGAGAAGAGGATTAGTTCATTCATGCGTATAGGACGAAGTGTTGACCATAGTGGCGCAGAAATGAAAAGAGCATTCATACGTTTTGGAAAAATCCCGACATCGTCCTTTATGAGAATAGGAAGACGGCCATATGTCCGAGTTGGGCGTCTAGGACATTCATCTTTCATTAGAATAGGCAAACGCTCTGACGAGTCTGTGTAAACACGTCATATCCACCGTCCAGAAAGATCACTTCCTGTCTGACTAACTCTAAGCAGAATCTGTTTTTAAAACTTGCCGACATTGTTTCCTTTTGCAACATTTAAAGTTATTCCGAAAATCCATATTTCTACAGAAATCAGTGAATGGAAAGAAGATACATTGTGTAAAGATCATCAAACGGTGAAAGTAATAAAATTGAAACACAGTGGAGTTCTGTGTATCGTGTGTTAAGTTATACACTAACTAATGTTAAAAGGGAACGAACAATCCACACGATGATACTACAGTGTGTAAACATGCTGTTTATATCCTTTACCGTGATACGTTGACCAGTTGGCTACATTGTAATGCCATACGGAACAGTACAGCTTATTAGACAGTGGTTAAATGTGAGCGAAATCTACCTGTTTGAACGAATTTAATTACTCAATGATAAGTACTCGGAAAACATTCCACTACTCAGAAATCTAAATGAAAGTTTATAGATATCTTCATTGCAACAATGCATCACGGTTATATTTCTTTAACATCACTCATAACTATGGCATGTTAGTATATTAAAACGACAAGATAAGGCAGTGAATAATGGGTGTTCAGAAATCCTTAAGTGTCAATCATGTAACGCAACCAATTTGGTATAACGTAGAATGACTTTCCAGAAATCATATCAAATTATGATTTCGCTGAACCAAACTAGAACTTATTTTGACCTATGTCGTAAAATAATGGTTACAACATCTGTAGTGTAATAAAGTAGTATTAGTTAATCACTCTGATTTGAGATATTAAACGTTAATTTATATTTTAAAAATGCATTAGTATTATAAAAGTTATTTATTGCTTGTGTCTAATATTGAAACACAAATATGAATTGCAGATTACTTGGTTTTAAAAATGACGCCTTTTAGATGACGTCACATTTGTCTAGGCCGCAATATCGTATATTGATTATCATTTAAGTTCAAACAATATATCATTTCAATCATTCTGAAAAAGTGAAAATATTATGCTAAAATTTTCAGATTTTGTTCTACAGATAGGAATGTACGTTATATGATCGGTCAAACTGATAATATCTAAATCACTAACTGCTTGATCCACCTTAACAGAACAACACCCAAGATGTGGTGCCTCGTCTGAGCAATACGAATATGCAATAAACAGACAACTCTTAAACATGATTACCGGATGTAAATAATCAAATGTGATATGGCCCATCAAGATGAGAAATGGCTTTGTTACATGTTCGAATTGTTGTTGATTAAAATATCATTTGTAACCCGGCTTTCCTTATTTTTCGTTTTAATTTCAGAAAAGTATGAAAACCTTTACAACACATGCAGTAGTCTTTGTTTATCAAAGTATCATGAACTGAACATTATTGGGTATATTTCGTACAAGTACTTTGGAAAAATAATCAAACGTTTTGAATTAATAAATAATGAAACACTGAGTTACAAAAATATCGCCTCATCATTGGGATCACGTGATAAACACATTTTTGCTTTTTTTATAAAAACATCTGTTTATCTGCAAAGTCCTAGATATATTTGATAGAAGATGATGCCTAATCTATGTGTTTGATAAGTGTAAATGAGAAAAAAATGATCCACTGGGACCTCCAGGTTCCCTGCTTGATTGTCAGAGATATCGAACATGCGCATTCTAAATAAATTTTCAGCTATTTTGACCTGGTAATAAGTATAGTTTTGTAATGTCTTTACTTAGAAGTTTTCTCCTCTAATTGAAAGATTTGAAAAGCTATTTTTTGCTTTTTTTCGCTAATTAAAAATATTTTGTCCTCGTTTTTTCACTCTCTTTAAACTAAGACCAAGCCATCAGTTTGGATTGGTTTGATTGTTTTAACGTCTTATCAACAATTAAGGTCATTTAAAGATGTGGCAAGTTAAGATGGTGGAGAAAAGCTTGAGTACTGAAAAAAACCCTTAATGGGTTATGCTTAGTAACTGATAACTACTTTACATGATATCAGTTAACCTATACTACAATGTAATACGTTAGTACAAGTACCTGTTTATTAACGCTGATGTTAATATAGTATTAATCACGGAAAGGTAATTAAGCGAAAAAAATAAAAACAAATCAAAGCATACAAATACATATTTATTTTATTCTATATTAAATAAAAGTGAGATACATAAGACAAAAATACCACAAGAAGATTTTTTTTTATTCTGTGCGAAAGACTGCACAGCTAGGGCAGTATATAACAATGTAGTTATAGATATATTTACATTAATTACTAGATAAACTAAACAAGCTGAAGTGAAGTGAAATCTCCAAAACACCATGACGTCACTAATACTGACCTGGACACGTCACCTAACCATCGTCATTATTGCTTTTCCATCTTATGGATTCAAAAGATGATAAAGTCATCGATGATAACGATACATTGGTCTAACCTGAAAAACTTTAATGTAGAGTAAATAATGTAAATATAAGCATTAAAATGTTGTCTTATGAAATGTATGGTTAAATTTTTTTCAGGCAATCCATTCATAATGCTCACTAGCGCATTATGTTGTTTGTCTGCAAAGCTCTGATATCTTTATAGACCATAGATTTCATAAATAATAGATGCTTAAACAGAATTACAAATATGCTTTAATAAGGTATCTTTTCTGGTGGCGATATATCTATGTTATTATGAAAGTTGCTTTAAAAATCCGAACTCATTTCCGATTCAATTACAACAATTGAAGGTCGTTTCTAGAAATTGGAAATGAATCATCTTAAGAAGAAAACATTATCAAAATCAGTAAAATAAACGCATTTTAAAAATCAGATATTCTCAATGATAATCTTTGTCGACTAATCAGGATTCCGTTGAGACATTATTGATAAAACAAACCAGTTTGTCGATGAAGGTAAGCTCATGGAAATGCCTCATTTAATTCAACTACAAAATTCCAAATTGGGTTCTAACGATACCGTTCACAAAAAGTTGGACGATTCACATTGAAAGTTAACATTTCAAAGGAATGCAAATTTGCATTAGAAATCTCAGGGGTCCAATCCATGGTGATAGAGAGTATTCCTTGAAATTAGGATGTAATTCAATTTGTCATTTATTTTAGCAGTTAAGAATTATATCGACAGCATAATCCGACCCCAAAGCCTTATTAAATGTTAAAGTTGGCGTCTTCCTGTGGATTTGTATTTAAAATTGTTTAATGAATAATAATATCTGTTTTAACAAACGTGAGAACACAGTCGTTAATAATCTGATAATTACGTTCAACGCTCCAGGTATTTTTTACATGAATTATAAAATATTTTTTTAGATTGGTATGGCTGGTAACCTTACAAGCACAACAATGAAGAAAAGAGAAAAATACAATATTACAAAACCTACTACAAAAGTGTAATGGCTACCGTACACTACTAAATACAGAGCGAATAAGAATATATGTTGTGAAGTCAAATGACATTTTGTTAATTCAATAAACATATACGGTTTTCTTGAGTCTCTATAAAACAGAAAGAGCCGCTTACAGCATCTGTTGAAGTGGTATAACGTTTACACAAGTAGTCATATTGAATATAGCAAAATTACAATATGTAAGGTAACACCTTACAAAAAAAAACAAAAAAAAACAGATAAAAACAAGCTCGATGTGACCATGTGTAGTATCTTTGATATTGATCACTAACTAGGATACTTGTCGTGTTATATAAGCAGCTCATTTGTCTCAAACAGTTAATTAACACAAGCGTAATGTTTGAAGCGTTCATATAGTGGGGTATATTACTAAACGTCATACTTTGATATCGATAATGTCACCAAAAGATATTGAACCACAAAATAACTTAAAGGTTTCGAAATACATTCGTATTCATTTTAGTAGCACAGACTGTAACTGTAACTGGTTTGATTGTTTTAACGTCTTATTAAAAATTAAGGCCATTTAAAAATGTGGCAGGTTAAGATGGTGGAGAAAAGCTTGAGTACTGAAAAAACCCTTAATGGGTTATGCTTAGTAACTGATAACTACTTTACATGATATCAGTTAATCTATACTACAATGTAATACGTTAGTACAAGTACCTGTTTATTAACGCTGATGTTAATATAGTATTAGTCACGGAAAGGTAATTAAGCGAAAAAAATAAAAAACAAATCAAAGCATACAAATACATATGTATTTTATTCTATATTAAATAAAAATGAGATACATAAGACAAAAATACCACAAGAAGATTTTTTTATTCTGTGCAAAAGACTGCACAGCTAGGGCAGTATATAACAATGTAGTTATAGATATATTTACATTAATTACTAGATACACTACTAAATACAGAGCGAATAAGAATATATATTGTGAAGTCAAATGATATTTTGTTAATTCAGTCTCTATAAAACAGAAAGAGCCGCTTACAGCATCTGTTGAATTGGTATAACGTTTACACAAGTAGTCATATTGATTATAGCAAAATTACAATATGTAAGGTAACACATTGCAAAAAAAAAAAAAATAAATAAATAAATAAATAAAAAATAAATAAAAACAAGCTCGCTGTGACCATGTGTAGTATCTTTGATATTGATCACTAACTAGGATACTTGTCGTGTTATATAAGCAGCTCATTGGTCTCAAACAGTTAATTAAAACAAGCGTAATGTTTGAAGCGTTCATATAGTGGGGTATATTACTAAACGTCATACTTCGATATCGATAATGTCACCAAAAGATGTTGAACCACAAAATAACTTAAAGGTTTCGAAATACATTCGTATTCATTTTAGTAGCACAGACTGTAACTTTAACGTATTCCGTCCAGGCTAGCTTGTACGACAACGATTTCATTTGTCTAACCTGGCGTAGAACATAACAAACATGTTTAGAAAATAATTTTAATGTGACGGCATATTAAAGGAGTTCTTTACCTAGATTCCAAGGTCTTGCGCTATCTTGATGTCTTGTCTATATATGAGATACGCAATTTCCATGGATACCGTCTTGGTGAGATTATACTTCTAAAACGTAAATTATTTATCATAAGCGACGTCATCAAGACATTAATAGCGAATTTTGAACAGTTCGCCTCGGTATTTGAGGCCCTAATGTTATGTTATGTTTGAGAGAGACACTTTCACGTGATGTCCCTGAACTTGACTGCTTTGATGTCTGTTTGACATTTGTCAATTCTAGAAGAAATTTAGCTGATACTATCTGTGAAGTAAAATACTAAAGGCTCCATTAGGCAAACCATGCACTATATTATAATGGTTTTTTACATAAGCGCACTCTACTATGATTTAGGACTTCTGTTTTGATATTCGTCTTTTATTCTCCCTTACCTGACAGGGTTATCCCGCGGTTGCTAGGAAAAAGATAACTATGTCTTTTACCGGGGTAGGGAAAAAACCAGATCACATGCGCTAAAAATAATGTCGTCATCGATATATGCGGAGATTATTGCAGTATCGCATTCCCTAGACTCTCGCCGCCCTGAACGTTCAGGACAGTGCAAGTCTAATGAATGCGAGACTAACCGTGCGATCGTACCAGTTGCACTAAAGTGATACGGCACCGCCAAATGGAACACGTTTAGATTTTTCCATGATGGCGGCACCCATATGAAAGATACGCTTCGAATATAAAAGCTATGTATTTTCAGTGTTAACAATGAAATGGATATAAAAATGATACCTAAATAGTTTCAGCACACATTGAAATAAACGATCCATGAAATTATATCGGATGTAAATGCGCCCTGCCTTGTTTTCAACAAAGAAAACGTTCTGATGACAAATGAAGAATCTCGGGTCCGCCATATTGGATACAAGTGGTACGCTTTTGAAAACGAACCACTCGTGCCGGTTCGGTTCGGCTTGTATAGCGCGTTCCAATACAGATACAGCGGGTTCATACCAATTGTACCTGCAAATGGAACGCACAGTGAGATTATTTTCGAAGACGTCATTGATTGTCAACATCATAAAAATAATTTCTAATCTGATTTTGTAAATATGGGAGAAATTTAATCTTACATTGGTGTTTCAAGCGGACAAGGACATATCAAACATCTTGAAAGATTTTGGACGCAAACCCTCGGCAAACCTCGGTTTGACCAGCCAAAATCTTTCAGTCAGGTTGACATATCCCTGTCATAGAATCATGGCAACAAAGTGGTTAAGATATTCAACTATTTATCCTTCTGTAATATGCAAAGACGGAATACCATAAACCTTTGGCTTTTTCAGTTTCATGCCCCAGTTGCACTCCCCACCCCCACCCCAAAAAATACCCAAACAAACAAAACGGTCTTGTCCTTAAGTGACACTGGCTTTTTATATATGACAAATATCATGTGAAACAAACTATATCAATGAAACATCCAAGGGACGAAGACAATTAAGCAAACAGTCTTTTCACTCAGATGGCGTTATACTGATTATCCCACTGCGATACATCATACTCCGTCTTTGCACAGAATAGAGTTATCTGCACTTATGGGTACTTATCAGTTGACGTCATCGTATTATGAACGAATATTACGTTTTTATTAGAACTTCTCCACAAGGGCAGGTAACTCTGATATTTAAATACAAAATATGCCAATACTACCTAGGGAAATGTGACAGTTCCAATATACCGTTACAATTATCTTTAAATGTTTTATGTAACTAATGCAAATGTCTTATATGAAGAATCGATTTCTATATAAATTGTCCTTAGATAGAGAGTAAATGTCTCATGAAACAAGCATACGATATTTTGTTATGATGGGCTTAAATAAGCATCATGATAGTCAATAAAACAAAACAAATTCTATTTGATATGTGTATATGAATTAGACGTATTTAATCTGAGGATAACACCGTATTGATGATTGATCAAGAAATAATTTCAGGAGGAAGAGCTTAACAATGATATCAAAAAACATGTTAGTTGAAATATAGGTATGATTTGTTAGTTGTCCACTGTAGAATATGTACTCTCGTAGTTTAGAGTTTTAAATGTATTTCTTGAGTAGAAATAAGCGTAGTTAAACTGTGATTCTAATAATGTATAAAACAACTTACTATTGTTAATATTGGTTCTTACACAGCACCCAGGAACAAAACGACAGTCTTCACACAACAAATGTTTAATGACATATAGACTTATTGTCACACTTTTTTATATAGTAATTATGATAACACTTATTTTTTTTCTATAACGATAATTACTTTAATAAATACAAATGTTTGATGTGACACAACAATTGAAATATTGACCAAACTAAGAACATCTACTGTTTTTGATATGGCTAAGTTTAGTAAAAAAGCTTTTATTTTTTATCATGAAATCAAAGTCGGAACCGTTCTAGAACAAATTTGTATTTTTTAGGATATTCATTATTCAAAGTTATTTGTTTCTAAAATATTCAACCGAGGGAAATATAAAAAATGAATTAAATCGAACGAAATTTTATCTAAAATGGCTTCATTCGTAATGAGTTGCTTATCACTATCAAATGGAATCTGATATCATCGAGGGTCGCACCAGTGTTCCAAATAATGATGTAATCAACTGATTTGTAACCATATTTGTCGTTTTGACGATTCTATTTGTGGTCATGATTATTGTTCAGTCATGCTAATAATTTTGAATAGTATAAAAAAAACTATCGATCAGTGGTCACATGGATTGAGCGCTAGTTGAAAACGAGGTTGGCCAAATGAAGCTGGCAGTGTTAAAATATGCAATTTGAAGTATATACGTAAACTCAAACAACATTTTCTGTTAAACTGGAAATGTAAACTAGTTTGGTCATTCGATAAAGGAGTCCCTAAACTTATTAGCTTACGGTTAATATTACACTTGCCAGCTTCCGAAAAAAAATAAAGATAACTTAAATCTCGCAGGTCGTCTTATGTTTCCAGCCGTCGTCCTACCTGTAATTACCGCGCATTGGTTGACTATCACAAGAAATATCTCATTTAATTGTTCCGTGTTGTTAACTCCTCTTGGAATATTGGAATAGATCTCCTACCATAGTGTGGTGGAACCTATACTAGAGCTAACAATGACTGACTTAACCCTCCATATTGTAAGGGAATGTCTCATAAACGGTTAGTAAAATTTGATACTTCATTTGTTTATTTCTAATGGATGATTTTGAACCTGCACTGTCATCCTTTAAAACCAGACTACTTTGTTGCTGATGACTGTACCACACCATTTATAAATCAAAATGGTGATGGATAATAAATAATAAGAAACCTTAAAGAGTAGATAACAGGGATTTTTTTTATTTCTTGTTGTGTGTTGGTAGGTATTATTAAAACAAATATGGATGATTTATTCCTTTATGTTTTCCAGAAATCCTGTTCTTATAATGAAACCCGTTTAATGAAATATATGTATTGTATTTTTGAATACTTGCACAATGCTTTTATCATACATGGCCTGAAAGCTCGCCATTGGGGCGCTGACCCCCTAGAATGTGGTACATATGTATGAGTAACTGTTGTCTTTACCTTGGTGCTAGATGACCTATATCCGCCAGAACCGCTACATTGCTTTATGTGCATCGTGGGAACAGTAGAACTCTTTCGTAATTAGAGTTAGTTAAAATATTCATGTATATAGTTTTTTGCCACCCATTGACCTATACACTACTGGCGCGCCCCCTTAGATAAGCATGTGTACCCTTGTTGTGTTGTTAGCAGAGAGCAACCAACTAAATGATTTTACATAGACCACAGTGTTAAACTTTGTTTAAGTTTTGTACTGTATTATTAAAACAAAGGAATATTAGTTAGCTGTTGTGTTCTATAATTAAAGTCTAGGTTCTCATATAACACTAAATAGAAAAAAAAGTTTGGGTCCTTCTGCTCAAACTCCAACCAGGGTAGCTTTATTGAAATCAGGCGCATTTTGCACTAAAAAAATCCTGAAATTCTAATGCTTTTACCTATTCATTATCAAAGTTGATATTTTGAACCTAAATCTCAATATGAATTTCCAAATTCATATCATGGTTATCTAGGAATAATTACCTGTCAGAAAACATTTTTACTTTTGAAATTCATAATTAGCCAGCCAATCAGCGGCCGGGTTAAAATTCTATCCTGGGCTCAATCTTGTATACACAGGGGCCATTTCGAAGGTCTTTTTTTATTTAGTTGGTTGATCCCTATACGACATACATGTACTCACTGTATCGTGTGCAGAAGGCGTCTAACAAATGAGATTCTATATATAGAGAGAATCTTACATGAGTGGCTATAATGTAATATGGATTTTAATAATATCATATTATGATATGATATGATATGTCATAAAGCAAATCATTTAACGAAATTGATAAATGTTCATATTACATAACCACAAGTGCAATATTCTATTTATTATCATACTTGATATTCTATATTGATATTGCTTTCACATGCTATATCTACCCTGGATTTGCAAACCTGAAGGCACTGTATTTGATAGCGAATTGGCATGTATTGTTAGAACATTTAATGTACATCAATATTTTTGATGTTGTTGACAGTGTGACTTTGAAGTTGGACGTCGCTCTCCTTGTAATCTTCAAATGAAGTGTCTCTAGCTCCGTGATTGATCAGATTTTTCTACTAAACTTAAACTTTTTTTTACTATTGGTAATACACTTCTATGAGCATTATACAGTAGGTGAGAATTCCGCTACAACAATGAGACACAAACAGACACGCGTATTCCTATCCCATAGTTACATTAAATGACATTTGGTGTTGATAGAATGAATACCAAACCGGTAAGTAGATACGGAAATTGCCTTGAAAATAATAGAATAATCCCGTTCATATTAAGTAAAGTCCTGAAGTTTTCAAAGAATATAATAAAGATTTAATCATTTTATACATTACTTCTCTGCACCATTACTTAAATCAGCAAATCCTCATAATATAGAGCTACATTTTGTATATGCATTTCAGTCACTGGATTCTAAAAACAATTTCAATGCTTTACGTTACTCATATTTTTATTGCCATTAATTGGCTCTAATGACAGTTGTTTGTCATTGGCCACGCAGTCTGTATTAGGATACATACTCTCGTGTTTATTTGATAAGGAGATTAATCTGTAGGTGGATATCAGGCCAACACGTATCAAAGATACCATGCGTGTCATTTTATGTTTGGAAGCTTACATCATATAATACTTGACTCTCTTTAAAGTTCTTAAATTCAATTAGATGTTATTTGATGGGGTCTAATTCCGTAATAGATTACGTACAAATGCTAAAGCCAGGACACGTGTGTCAACATATTTAGTAAATTAGTGTGATATGGGTCGGTGGATTTAAAACTGCATTGCAGTATATCTATTTTATACTCAGTTCATACAGTTCGATTGACATACGCTTGCAAAGACTTTTCGATTGTCATTGTCAATTTTGGTTACTTGGTTAATGTTAAATATTATTTCAATAATATATACTATGGTTATGTCGTTCATAATTTACCATGACGTTAAGGATCATGATCTAGGATATTATCTTTCGTATTAAGCGCACTCAAACTTTGGAGGAACGTAGTCATGGTGTACCAAGCCTTCCACCTGCTTGTTCACTGATCAGTTAACATAAAATAGCCGTAGATGGTTTCCTCTGGTACTTTTGGTTTCAAATTCCGGCTCATCCGTAAACGATTCTAATCAATCTTTTATGTAGCAGTAGTTGCATAGCACCACCACACTAGAAAACGTCAAGACACACGGCATCCCACTGGACGACAATTTCATCCGCATATTACCTCTCCTTTCTATCTAACAAAAGATTATCTTTGTACACACTTCAAATTCTACTCCACATCTTTATCAACGGCATGGGTATATCCCACGAAGAATAAGAAAAATGGGACTTTAAATGAAAAAAGCACTAATCTAATTGAAACGTGTCCTTACCAATCCTTTGCAATTGCAGTATTGATATCTTTGCAGATATGATATGATTAGAAATGTTACGTGGACAAATGGAATCTTATTCAGATGGTTTAATTTTTACAACCAATATCTTTGGTAGAGTATGGTTCCAAAGACTGGTCGATGTAGACTCCTGAAGACAGCATATTATTCTATTACATAAGGCTTTGTCAGTACTATATATCATACTTGTATGTTACAATAGAAAAGATAGTAGGGGATGTCAACACATTTCACAACAATACTGCGAAACTACGTATTGGATTTATTAAGAAAATGTCCATTACCATAACAACAGGTTGCAGATTATTTTTTTATTATTCTTTTTTTTTCTTCTTTTAAATTGTCATGGGCTATTACAAGGTGGGACACTTTTGCTATTACCGAAATTGCTTAATATATATATGTTTTACACACTGAAAAAGAATTTCTATTGCTATTTCTAGAGGTGACTATGACCCGATTTTTTAACATTGAACTATCTCCCTTTTATGACATAATATTATTGACGAATCTGTTTATCAATATCAATATGTCAAGTTGATAATTAATAGTGTTGATGAAGCAGTAGTACAAATTTTACATTTAAAACATTCTTTATAGTAACAAGGACCGTCATGGTTCTAATTGGTAAGCGTAAGATCACATTATTACTTTAAAACGTGGCAAACTTATAAGAATTTACATAAAAAGTTTTGTACATCGAAACTATCATCTAAGATGAGTTTTACAGTTATTAAATATTTATGAAGTCATGTGGTTAATGTTTTAAGGCATACTAACTCGAGATGTTTGTTGATGATGTTTACATTTTTGTACTAATTAAGCAGTAGTACCAATTATCAATGATTTGTCTGGTAACAGTCAGGTTTAAGATTATGATTTGTTTCATATATACCTGAATCACTTGTATGGTGATTTACAAACTAGCCCGACCTTTCTGTAGCATCACACATTGTTTGTTTAGTAATACGAGGACCAACCGTATTGTACTAACCTTGTAAAAATGTGCTGTGGTTCTGTAATCATGTCAACTCCTTATACATTTTGTAAATCATTCCGTTCCATTTGTCTTATTTTTACATTCAATAATTATCTCTCCAACATAACAGAAAAATATTACGTTCTCAATAGCACACCATTGCGGTTAATGAAATATATATAATTAAATGAAAAGCATCAGACTTGAAAACTCTGCCACATGGAACATTTAATATGGTAATGTATCGCTGCACATGGGTGTAGTTCTTAGAAATAGCAACGAGCATTTTTATGACACAATAGATAACGAGTAGAACAAATGGAAAAATTTAATTTTCATATCCTTGACCTTCAGAGACAAGATAGAAGTATTCGGACAAAATGTTTCGTTACGTGCACATCTCACTAGGAAAACAAAACTCTTTATAAAAATGTGATACTGACCTAATATTTGGTGATCTGATACTTGGACTTCCGTACTTCCTTCAGACGATCGGGAATCGATTGGTATAAATCTTGAATTATTCTACATCAAGACCTTACCAGATGGTTTGTATTGTAGTAAATAGCTCTGTTTAGTTAGTGATGTTGTTGACCACTGCTTTTAGTCGTATTTTTAGTTTTAACCACACACTTTCGATGATATTCAGATCGGGACTTTGTGGAGGCCATTCTTCAACGGGAATATCATGGTTTGTAAAATATTCAGACACAACAAGAGCCTTGTGAATTGGAGCATTTTCCCAAATCCCCCAAATCATCACGGAAGTTTCCGGTGTGACCGCAGACAGATGCAGGCTGGCCGGTATGCCTCGTCTTTTCGCCTTCATATAAAAAATTGGTTGTCATTGCCGATCACGTTTTGACTTTCAACAGAAAATAACATCTTTCCAATAGTTTTCTACAGTCATATTTCTTTTATCAAAACAAAATGACACACGTTTCCTCAAATTGACTTCACGAACAACCATGATTTTCACTACCCTTCTACGGTATCCCTGAATTTTCAAATTTCGGTCAGTTATTTTACTAGATCTGCTAATCTGTACATCATTTACAATGTTCCCGTAGTCATATCATTGGGCTATGTTTTCATCCAACATTTTCTCCTATTTCCACGCATAACTTTAGAGAGCCTTCTCTGGTCACGATCTGTCAAATATGGCCTCCTTCGACATCGATGTGTATTTTCAATATTTCCTCGTCACACATATCAACTCCAAATATCAGAAACTGCAGATTTTTGAATACCTAACCTATCTGCAACAGTTTTTTGTTTTATCCCTCCTTCTATCATCGCTACGGCCGCTTTTCTTAGGCTGATGTTACTTCTTTACCACGACGACCTATATTATTTCTTGGAATACCTGCGATTCCGTCAGTAGACGACGCAATTCATTTTTATCGCCACATGTATTTTGATGTATAGTATTACGCGAAGCAAGACACCGAACAGGATTTGGCCCGATTTTTATGCGCTGCGTGAAATATGGCGGGAAATATCACGACGCGTTTGTCCGAATACTTCTGTCCGGTTTTTTAAAACAGCCGCATCATCGGTCAACATCTTTGTTTTTAGTTTAAAGTCCCAATATCCGTATCGGTCTTATTTTTTCATGATTTAGAAGAATTTTGAAAAAAAAAATCATGATGTAAATCATGAAGAGACAGGACTAAATCGAAGTCAAGATGAACGATAATGATTGAGAAACATTTGATAAAAAAAATCAAATAAATATTGAACATCGCTAGGTGGGTCCCATTTAGTCAAACAATCCGAAGTTAGCCGACATTGTAACGTTGTTGCCGAGAACGTCATTTTGACTAAAATAACTACGTACCGTCTGTCCGAATTCTTCCGAGAACGGGTCATGAACTTTCCGACTTCCGTTCGGCAATAATCGTAACTTTTATGGCGACCAGTTTAAAAATGAATGCATGTTTACAAGTATCGACTTTCATTATCATATTCTATTATTATTATTATAAATATTCTTAGATATATCTTAATTTCAACTGCATTTACAAATTCTAACAATATTGAGGTCGAATCTAACTTGACTTTTATTGATTAAAGTTACGTATACAGTGTGACATAAAGTTCCACACGAAGTAAGGTTTTGAAATAGAAAACAATTTATCATTTATATTTTTTTTTTAAATATTTTGGTTCGCATACTTCGCTTTAATTAATAAATGTCAATTAATTTTCATTTTCATTTTTTCCTCTCTTTTCTTAAATGATATCAGGTTGATGATCAAATTAACTTTTCAATCACATTCTCATTAGCCTACAAAGAAATAATATGTGATTACGAAGTTCGGCCGTCAATACCATATCGGTAGGTATAAAGATACAGTACCTTGAAGGGAGACAAAACACTCAATTTATTTCAACATATTTTATCGACATAGTATGGCAAAATGTCAATAGGAATGAACAAAAGGCTAAATCTACACACATTCCCCACTGACATGTACACAGAACACTCTTGTCAAAAAAAAAACGACAATACACTGCATTGCAGAGGTTTTTGTTTTCCATTTTGATAAATATATAGATTTATAGATTTTACTAACATCTTACAGAAATTCCTTAATGTGATAGTGTGTTAGTGACTCGCAGAAACATGGTGATTCAGGTGGTCATATAGTCCTAATGGATTAACCCTTAAAAGTGCTCTTCGACATTATCAGTTAAAAATAAACTCAGGAATTTCGTTTTTCGATCTACAGAAAATCGCTCAAAAAACATACTTTATTATCTAAAATTGTGTTTAAAATGTCAAATAGAGAATTACAATAATTGTGTATTAACTTCTAGTAATAGCTCTTCTTGTGACGTCATAAGTACCTCAGACGTCATAAGAACTCCCGGCGTCATTCGCTGTAAAAATAAGTCTATTGAAATAAACATAAAATAAACAATAAACATTTAAATCTAACTACAAATATTGTTGCGAATAACATAGAACAATTGTTTTTTATTCCGGTAGCACTCAAGTACGTACAAAAAATGCGCATTGCGTCATTACATCATGACGTTGTTCAGAATGACGTCACAATACACATCAATATACCAACAGTAGTTATAGGAGATTTATGATACCATAAGTTCCCTTTTGGGTTGGTAAGGTTATGTAGTGTCAGTCCTGGCCAAATGGAAATATTGAGCTACAAGAAGACAAGGGATAAAATTTCTCTCCAATTAATGTCAACAATAATTAGTTGCTTAAAACGACCCGAATATGCAGATAAGGGTACCCTTATTTACGTGTTAAGTTGTTGGATCCAAAACAACATTTGGCTTGCTTTCAAACAACATGTAAATACTTAGGCCTGTACTAATATTGAAGCTATGCGTTGTGTTATTGCTATTTTCTATTTAAACAATAAATGTGGTAACTGTTTCTGTCGTCTGATACCGGGTTTGATGTATGATACAGTTAAACAAAGCAGAATTTTCAATTTCAAACTAAACCATCGACCGGTTATGGACGATGAATACAATAGCCAGGGGCTATAAAGCAAATATAGGACTTATGTATAGCGTTTTGGTTTGCTACGTTGTTGCGTGCCTATCTGTGCCTATCTATGGGTTTGTGACATACGGATATTACCTTCAAATGGCAATACTCACAGTGATATTGTGTTTCTATCATATTACGGATATATCTATACTACTACATTTCGTCTGTCCGCGTACCTTCATAAATACTCGATTTCTTTTGATGGGTTACTACTTCGGAATTGATGTGTTTATGGATACTGCTAAACTACTTATTTCCTCTTTTCCGAGTTTAATCTTCTCCGATATCGATGGAGCCTGATGGTGCTTTACTCAACAAAACTTCCAACCTAAACCTACCCTATTTCTTACATATTCATATCCTTGTGTTGGATTGAATAGAATCTGCTCTGCACATTTTGGTGCATTTTATTTATACCAATTGATTCTTTGCAAAATATGTCATGTTAGTTCTTGCAGGATGTCGGCTGTGAACTTCAAAATGAAACATGACACAAAATGTTGTAACAATAACGCATCATATTTAGCATACGTTGGTCCTGATTTAAAGTTGTATTGCTGCTAATTTCACTGTAACGATATGTAACTTAAACATTTGATATTTAAACATTGACATGTAACTTGATGATTTAGCTCCCCAAAAGCATATGTCGGCCTATAAGAGAGCCGAAATCTAGGAATCATATATTCCTGGTTTTGAATAAAGCGCCTTCAATCACCGCCATGTTCAGTGACTTCGGGTTTTGTCGGATTCCTAATCGTATCACGTGACTGACGTTCGACACGACCTGCACGTGGTGAGCCAGGTAACTAGCGTAAGCACACATGTGTTTGTTTACGTTTTCCTTCTGGCCTATATGAGCAAATCATGCTAGTATATGTCCACAGATTGAGTATTTGAAACATCCAATTTACACATTACCGTAAAATGTTGTGTGTATCAAATATTGTAATGTGAGAGCAATTTTTTCTTTGTAGATAGAGTCTGATGAGGTCGACCACATATTTTGTTTATGAAAAATTGTTGATATTTTCTCTTGGTTTCACGACTCTCGTTTTACTTCGAGATTGTCGCGACGATGTTCGGAAGATTTCGGAATGATTCGACATCTTTCGAGCCTATTTTTCACGTGTACACGTTAAAAAGATTTTTTACTTTTATAATTAAAGATACTTCCAGTGCTGCAACTTTATAAAAAGTGGTAAAATTAGAAAGTTTAAACCTCAGGCAGACGGAGAAAATAGGTATAACACTTAAACAGTTTTCACTATGACCAAAAGAGCGAAAGTTATAGACCATACAACTTTAACTATAGATCAAGAAAAGGCCATAGCCTTCACATAATTGATAATCGAAAATCAGTGAAATGCATTATGATATCATTGCAATGGCGTCCTTAAATCCCAAACCCGATAGCAGAAAACATCTTCAATTCAGCAAATACATTATCTTATGAAGGACAAAATTTATTTTATGTTGTGTATGAAGGATAGATAGACCAATATCCCATACTTTAGAGAACAATTAAGTTATACAGAATTATTTTCATGACGTCGATATCATGGGACATCAAAATAATGACTTCCTCGACAATAGTCTTCCGCTTGTATCAGTGACGTAATATCATTGTCAAGCGCGTGTGAGCTGTCTTTTCCCTACCCCGGTAAAAGAAAGAGTTATTTTTCCTTAGCAACCGCGGGGTTACTAGAATCTTACATGGGTCTGTCAAGCGGACAGGGACTCGTGAACCCAAAGCTTGCGATTCACAAGGATTCAGACACCCTATCTACCTAACAGACACATGTTTGATTCATTTTCTTCCAGAACGAAACGTTATGAAAATGCAGTCATATAGAAACATTGTCAAAGCGCCGCCAACTTAGGAACGCCGCAATACGTCAAATTAATTATGTCGTCGACAATAGTCATCGCATGTAATGATGACAACACGTCATTGTCTAGCACGTATGAACTGTCTTTTCCCAACCCCGGCAAATGACTAATAGGATCATCCCCTACCTTGAGGGTAGGACAGTAATTTCTACCCGAGGAGGAGGACTGTCTAACCCATGGCTTACCGAGGGCTAGAGTGTCGTCAATCTCCTCCGAGATTAGTGAACTTCCTGTCCTACTCTCTAGGTAGGGATTTATCCTTTTTCTACCCCTGTACTTTTCCCCAAAATGTTAACGATTAACCCCCCTCCTCAAGAATCATCAATAAATACTTGGAGATTTCTATTATACTTCTTCAAAAACTTTATTAAACTTGTAGCACTGTGACAAACAAGAATCATTTTGAAATATTCACACTCATAGAAATACTAACTAATATTTATAAAAATCAGTTAAATAAGTTTTTACCGGGTAAAAATCAACGAAAATATGTGAAGGTAGGTGGAATTTTGATTGCAATTATCATTAGGTCAAAGGTCAGCACGCGCGTGAAGCATGAGCTTGAATTCGAATGTGATATTGATTGTCCAATTAAACTGCACAGGTTAAGTTTTGTTTGCATATGACGTTTTATAGCTTCCGGTTTTTTCGGTTTTTCACGCGAATATGTTCTACGTGTGCAGGCTGTCTTGCCCTGGGTAAGATTATAAGAATCTGTCATACATGTTTGTGGGTATTAAGGATAGGGATATTCTACCCGTGGGTCACAAAATGTAGTAAAACCCGAGGCTTGCCGAGGAATTTACAACTTTTTGTGATCCTGAGGGTAGAATATCCCTATCCTTCATATAAACTTATGAAAGAGTATTTTTCTTTCATATCACGACATTTTATTACAATCTTACAAATATAATATCCCGCCATTTTGAAATGAATTCTCGGCTAAAAGTCAATTTTTCATACATGAAAAATTACGTGGTATTTTCAACGAAAAATCAGTTGTTTGCATCTTTTTTGTTAAACCAGTCAAGTTTGTGAAAAAAAAAAGTTTACATGTTGAAGCCGTGACGTCACGAGGCTTAATTGCATGGGCATGCAATACAGCCACAGTGGCATGAGTGTATTGCCCTAGACCAGCCAGTATTACACCCGCAGATATGGAAGAAAAAGAAATCTTACCCTCAACGGAAGTACAACTATCTCTGTCCGCTGGAATAGAAAAAAAACATGTTTTCCCTAGCAACCACGGGATAACCCTGTTAAGTATGGAAGAAACCCCTGCCACGTATAGGAGAAATTCCATCCTCTGATGTATTGCATTTCTCGGATGGAATACCCCTATATGTCATACCCTCATACGAAACTCTTTTATAATCTGAACAGAGCACGTTGTACAACTTTGTTTTAACTGGTCACAGCTTCAATAGATAAAGTCCCTCCCCTCCATCCTAACTGACATTTGTATGACCCTGTAGTCTTAAATACGTCACGTTAACACAACCCACCGTATATATATTTGTAAGAAAGAAATCTAACAAGCTATGAATTTAACACAGTGTAAGAAGAAAGAAATAACAATTTTCTTCTTGCCAATTTACAAGTAAATGCCACGGTTTCACTGTAGGGAAATGAATATACATTTGTTATAGGCGTTCGCTATTCATTAGCCACTTAAAGGCAGAAGGGAAGGTAAATTAGGTTTATCGGTTTATTAAAGATCAGTAAAACTTTGCGAGAGAACCGATTTATATCCGCTGGTTGGAAAATAAATGGACACTCTGTTGTGATTGCAGACGTTAGAATCGATAGAACTAGAGACAGAAAAGTTTGTCGTGGCTAATTCTCTTATTAAGGGGAAGGACGACTATTATCAGCGTGCAACTGGTGCCAATGAGAGAGTTCTCGTAGATCGCTCTGACCATTATTGTCAATGGTTTGTCGTTGACGTTTTGAGTGCTCTTAGAGAGCGTTCTCTGGTCGTATGTCAGCGAGTCCACACTAGACTATCTCCTGTGTCTGTTTTAATTTATAGCCGTCAGGCTAAGGAAACAAGCGATCCCCATCTGTAACTAGTTACGTTCAAATATTGGTTATCCATACAGGTTAATTCTACCAATCATTAGGAAGGGTGTAATCCCTATAATTGTTTTGGCGTATGCCATTTGATTAACCAAGTTTACCAATGCTCTGGTATACCATGACGTTGCTGCACTTTGTTGATTCCGCGTGAAACTTGTGTCGGATTTGTTATGGTTGTTCTCCCTGTTTCAAATATCAATACATGTCATATGGGTGGTACTGTTTGATACGTCAAAATGACGTGATGTTTTACTAAAAAAAAAAAAAAAAAAAAACGCGTTCTTTTACAATCAAACTTGTTTCCAGTAACATAACACCTGTATACCATCTGTCTCTTCTTCATGAAACTGAATTTAAACCTGACTGACCAATTGCCATTACTGTGATACTGACAACCATATTGGATGTTGGATGTTGAGTTCAGTTATATATCGGTCAATCAATAAGGAAAATGGCATGGTATATAACTCTCTGTTGCATTATAATAGTTACTTCTTATATCAAAATTTGTTTATTTCTAATTATTATCCTACCATAGTACTAGTGGGATACGACACTGGATGTCGTTAAGGTCAGACATATATTGTGACATCGTGGTATATAAAACAATGATGAGACGACAAGATGTTGTTAAGTTCGTGTAGGTATGTGGCATATGAAACTCGTCTCGACAGTTTCCTCATTTTAAGCTTTCAATTCTATCAGAAATCCTTTCTACTAAATTATATATGATTTTTGTAATCTAAAACTTTCTGCGAATCTTCTACTCCTAAGCATACACCATGCTCGCATTCACACGTGCAGGAAGCTACATCAATCACTTAAAAATGATATGGCATGCACCAATGTGGGTTATCTCTGCCTGCGTGGTAGTGAGGTGCAAATGCACGTGTGTGCTACAGAAAACAAATATCATCGCTCTCTCATCGTCATAATCTCCCAGGCAAAGTACAAAAAAAAAACTACGAAGAATTTATCAGGCTAACAAAACGAGCGAGACGACCTTTGTTTAAACGGAGCGTATGTCACAGTCATTAAATTTATATGGTCTGCGACGGACCATATATCTTCGTATTAGCATTGGTAAGGACCCATGGGCTGTCTGAAGCCATTTTTACGCGGTCAAAGTTTAGGACTCTGACAATTGTAATGCATGCTCCGTAGGAATATTTACTGATTTATTTGTACGTGTATAAAGTTCCGTATGAACATCAACTATTTTACAAAATGTACTCACACGTGTAAAGTATGTAGAGTAGGAATATTTACTGACACACTCACACGTGTAATGTATTCTCAATATGAATATTTACTCATACACGTAGACTTGTAAGCCATGCTTAGTAGGAATATTTACTGATACACGTACACTTGTAAGTCATGCTTAGTAAAAAAATTTACTCTTACACATACACTTGTAAGTCATGCTTAGTAAGAATATTTACTCTTAAACGTACACTTGTAATTCATGCTTAGTAGAAATATTTACTCTTACACGTACACTTGAAAGCCATGCTTAGTAAGAATATTTACTCTTACACGTACACTTGTAAGTCATGCTTAGTAAGAATATTTACTCTTACACGTACACTTGTAAGTTATGCTTAGTAGGAATATTTACTGATACACGTACACTTGTAAGTCATGCTTAGTAGGAATATTTACTCTTACACGTACACTTGTAAGCCATGCTTAGTAAGAATATTTACTCTTACACGTACACTTGTAAGTCATGCTTAGTAGGAATATTTACTCTTACACGTACACTTGTAAGTCATGCTTAGTAAGAATATTTACTCTTACACGTACACTTGTAAGTCATGCTTAGTAAGAGTATTTACTCTTACACGTACACTTGTAAGTCATGCTTAGTAAGAATATTTACTCTTACACGCACACTTGTAAGTCATGCTTAGTAAGAATATTTACTCTTACACGTACACTTGTAAGTCATGCTTAGTAGGAATATTTACTCTTACACGTACACTTGTAAGTCATGCTTAGTAGGAATATTTACTCTTACACGTACACTTGTAAGTCATGCTTAGTAGGAATATTTACTCTTACACGTACACCTGTAAGTCATGCTTAGTATGAATATTTACTCTTACACGTACACTTGTAAGTCATGCTTAGTAAGAATATTTACTCTTACACTTACACTTGTAAGTCATGCTTAGTAAGAATATTTACTCATACACGTACACTTGTAAGTTATGCTTAGTAAGAATATTTACTCTTACACGTACACTTGTTGGTCATGCTTAGTAAGAATATTCATTGATACACTACACATGTAGATTATGCTTAATAAGAATATATAATGAAACACTTACACGTGAAATGTATTCTCAATAGGAACATTTACTCTTACACGTACACTTGTAAGCCATGCTTAGTAGGAATATTTACTGATACACGTAGATGTGTAAGCCATGCTTAGTAAGAATATTTACTCTTACACGGACACTTGTAAGTCATGCTTAGTAAGAATATTTACTCTTACACGTACACTTGTAAGTCATGCTTAGTAGGAATATTTACTCTTACACGTACACTTGTAAGCCATGCTTAGTAGGAATATTTTAGTCTTACACATACACTTGTAAGTCATGCTTAGTAAGAATATTTACTCTTACACGTACACTTGTAAGTAATGCTTAGTAGGAATATTTACTCTTACACGTACACTTGTAAGTCATGCTCAGTAGGAATATTTACTCTCACACGTACACTTGTAAGTCATGCTTAGTAAGAATATTTACTCTTACACTTACACCTGTAAGTCATGCTTAGTAAGAATATTTACTCTTACACGTACACTTGTAAGTTATGCTTAGTAAGAATATCTACTCTTACACGTACACTTGTTGGTCATGCTTAGTAAGAATATTCATTGATACACTACACATGTAGATTATGCTTAATAAGAATATATAATGAAACACTTACACGTGAAATGTATTCTCAATAGGAACATTTACTCTTACACGTACACTTGTAAGCCATGCTTAGTAGGAATATTTACTGATACACGTACATTTGTAAGTCATGCTTAGTAAGAATATTTACTCTTACACGTACACTTGTAAGTCATGCTTAGTAAGAATATTTACTCTTACACGTACACTTGTAAGTTATGCTTAGTAGGAATATTTACTGATACACGTACACTTGTAAGTCATGCTTAGTAGGAATATTTACTCTTACACGTACACTTGTAAGCCATGCTTAGTAAGAGTATTTACTCTTACACGTACACTTGTAAGTCATGCTTAGTAGGAATATTTACTCTTACACGTACACTTGAAAGCCATGCTTAGTAAGAATATTTACTCTTACATGTACACTTGTAAGTCATGCTTAGTAAGAGTATTTACTCTTACACGTACACTTGTAAGTCATGCTTAGTAAGAATATTTACTCTTACACGCACACTTGTAAGTCATGCTTAGTAAGAATATTTACTCTTACACGTACACTTGTAAGTCATGCTTAGTAGGAATATTTACTCTTACACGTACACTTGTAAGTCATGCTTAGTAGGAATATTTACTCTTACACGTACACTTGTAAGTCATGCTTAGTAGGAATATTTACTCTTACACGTACACCTGTAAGTCATGCTTAGTATGAATATTTACTCTTACACGTACACTTGTAAGTCATGCTTAGTAAGAATATTTACTCTTACACTTACACTTGTAAGTCATGCTTAGTAAGAATATTTACTCATACACGTACACTTGTAAGTTATGCTTAGTAAGAATATTTACTCTTACACGTACACTTGTTGGTCATGCTTAGTAAGAATATTCATTGATACACTACACATGTAGATTATGCTTAATAAGAATATATAATGAAACACTTACACGTGAAATGTATTCTCAATAGGAACATTTACTCTTACACGTACACTTGTAAGCCATGCTTAGTAGGAATATTTACTGATACACGTAGATGTGTAAGCCATGCTTAGTAAGAATATTTACTCTTACACGGACACTTGTAAGTCATGCTTAGTAAGAATATTTACTCTTACACGTACACTTGTAAGTCATGCTTAGTAGGAATATTTACTCTTACACGTACACTTGTAAGCCATGCTTAGTAGGAATATTTTAGTCTTACACATACACTTGTAAGTCATGCTTAGTAAGAATATTTACTCTTACACGTACACTTGTAAGTAATGCTTAGTAGGAATATTTACTCTTACACGTACACTTGTAAGTCATGCTCAGTAGGAATATTTACTCTCACACGTACACTTGTAAGTCATGCTTAGTAAGAATATTTACTCTTACACTTACACCTGTAAGTCATGCTTAGTAAGAATATTTACTCATACACGTACACTTGTAAGTTATGCTTAGTAAGAATATCTACTCTTACACGTACACTTGTTGGTCATGCTTAGTAAGAATATTCATTGATACACTACACATGTAGATTATGCTTAATAAGAATATATAATGAAACACTTACACGTGAAATGTATTCTCAATAGGAACATTTACTCTTACACGTACACTTGTAAGCCATGCTTAGTAGGAATATTTACTGATACACGTAGATGTGTAAGTCATGCTTAGTAAGAATATTTACTCTTACACGGACACTTGTAAGTCATGCTTAGTAAGAATATTTACTCTTACACGTACACTTGTAAGTCATGCTTAGTAGGAATATTTACTCTTACACGTACACTTGTAAGTCATGCTTAGTAGGAATATTTACTCTTACACGTACACTTGTAAGTAATGCTTAGTAGGAATATTTACTCTTACACGTACACTTGTAAGTCATGCTCAGTAGGAATATATACTCTCACACGTACACTTGTAAGTCATGCTTAGTAAGAATATTTACTCTTACACTTACACCTGTAAGTCATGCTTAGTAGGAATATTTACTCTTACACGTACACTTGTAAGTCATGCTTAGTAGGAATATTTACTCTTACACTTACACTTGTAAGTCATGCTTAGTAAGAATATTTACTCATACACGTACACTTGTAAGTTATGCTTAGTAAGAATATTTACTCTTACACGTACACTTGTTGGTCATGCTTAGTAAGAATATTCATTGATACACTACACATGTAGATTATGCTTAATAAGAATATATAATGAAACACTTACACGTGAAATGTATTCTCAATAGGAACATTTACTCTTACACGTACACTTGTAAGCCATGCTTAGTAGGAATATTTACTGATACACGTACACTTGTAAGTCATGCTTAGTAAGAATATTTACTCATACACGTAGATGTGTAAGTCATGCTTAGTAAGAATATTTACTCTTACACGGACACTTGTAAGTCATGCTTAATAAGAATATTTACTCTTACACGTACACTTGTAAGCCATGCTTAGTAAAAATATTAACTGATACAATCACAAGTGAAATGTATGCTTAACCGGAATATTTACTGTTATTAATATGCACATCTAAAATAAAGCTAAAGGCAACTAAAGATATTCCCAGTGAAATATGTGGGATACAGAATCTTTCACACAGTTTTGTGGAAGATAGGAGATTTTCCCATACTTCACAAGAAAATATGTCCGGAATATTGAAAAGATCACACCCAGCTCACATCCGCTAAAACTCAATGTTGTCATCAATACATGCGACGTTACCACGGCACATATTGGCGTCTTCCATTCTGACGCATATTCGTTGCGCTGGTAACCATGTAGTGGTACAAATCGCTCTAAGCTCTGAATTTAAGATTAAAAACAAACAATGGGATTTTTGCCTGAGCAGAATAACCCATGTGAAAAGTTTTATTTTTGCTGTATTGAAGCATAATGTGTTATCATTTACATATCCACATGCAATATTACGACAAACCTTTATCAAATTTACATGAATGATGACATATGTGACCTCGACCTTCGTCAACAACAATAATATAATGGTATGACGGTAGTTTTACCATTAATGATAGTTCGAGGGGCAAATGTTTATATCTTTTTCCACACTATAACATATGACATATTCCCACCGCGCATCTTTATTGGGTAATTTTTTGTGTCAATTTACTAATACAATTCAGCAATGCATGTGTATGTTATAATTGAAACCAAATGTGTGTGACACGGAAACATCCAGGCTATGAGGAATTATTCAGAACAACTGTGACAACTGGCCCTAGAATGGTGATCAATAATCATGAAGAAAACAATAATATCATGTTTTGATATTTTTTAAATTGTTTAATGAAACTGATCGTCCAGAGGCTTATTAGTATCAATAATCAATATAATTTGTCGAAAAGATCTAAAATGATAATGAGTACATATTCCAAAAATACGATAAGAAAAGAAAAAAAACGACAAAGTTAAAAACAAATCTTATTCTCACTGTTTGGAATAATTGGTCAAATACACCGAATGGATTAGGATATTTGTTGACTAAGATTAAAACCCTACGAAATGCCTGAAATATACAGAAAGGTAAACATAACTGAAATATCCGATATTATTTTTATATTGTACATGTACGATACACAATGGTTGTCATGAGCTGTTTTTCTTCAAAACAACAACTTCGATAGTGATGGATAGGGTAGTCCAATTAAATTAAGACTGACGTATAGTGTGAAACAGACATTTGAAATACTCCCCTGTGGCCATCCGTTGACATAAATAATAGGTGATGTTCAAAAATAACCAAATTACTCGTAGGAAATATGTTTGGCCTCGGAAGGGCTAACAAGTATATTGTATTCTTTTTGTATGATCTCTTTCGTTCTTAGGTAGTAGTACTTTCAGTTGGTGTTGTAAGGGGAAGTCATCATCGTACTGTATGATACGTTGGCGTTGTTGTACTTAGTTAAATCTTGAATCGAATTTTGCTGTATATCTTAAGGATATGTTTGTTATAACTAAGCCTTTTATTGCACTTATTATCATAAGTTTTTTTGATCAGGCGCAAATATCCTGTTTCCAAATCTATCAAAATAGCACATCGCTTATGTAATGAATAAATTGTTATGTTTATTTCTTTCGAAACATTTGCGTACCTAGCAATGGGCCCGATTGTTTATGAAGCAAACCGATTACTGTGATAAAAGTTGGCTGTGAAACGGTCTGACCTAAATGACCCATCTTTAAAATGTGCATTGTACATTATAAGTAAATGGAACATATACCAATGTTTCTCGTACCGTGGCAGATGCAAGATACATGGCAACGAAGGATCTGTACTCTAAAGATGTTTGGAATCATTTTCAATAAAACATATGGAGTTTGTATACCAGATAAATCATAAATCAGCTAAGATCCTACCAAATAAAATAACGGTACGTATTTGATGCAGATATCTGTTAAAGTTTTATTTTGTTTAATCACATTTAAAACATCACGAATGCAACTGAATATGTTATAATTAAATTTTTATTGTTATTATAGTATATATCGTCATTAGGAATCTTGAGATTACTATCATCGAGGATTTTAACTAATGATCGTATGTTTTAAAACTTTTACCAAAAGATGTAATTAAGTAATGGTTTAGAGAACGGCCTAGTTCAAAGTCCAAGTTTTACATCATCGAGTTAGGATATGTCTTAAAATTCTCTATAATTACCTAATTACGAAGGCCATATCAAAGGGTTTCAATTAACCGAACTAGCACTTTTAGGAAAATCAGAACTGTAAAAAAGCAATGCAAAATTAATCTCAGACTAAGGCATAGTGTGTACACACCTACATGAAAGTGCACGCATAAAGATACTTAACGAGTCTAATGAAATATATTTCTAACTTAGAAAAGAAAATGAAAATGGATAATTGCGATTGGAAAACAAATTGTTATTTATATACTTTGTGTATTTAAGAAATGGATGTCCATCAGTCCTTATGGGTTATGACGAGCCAATTATCAAATTTTGTATGTAGGGGCAGTCAAATAAAGACGTATTATTAATAATCAACATTCATTTTTACCTCATTTATTATCTAGTTTTAACCAAAAAAGGCTATAAAGATGGATCGACGTATTTGCGCTCAATTTTGATTTTACGCAAACACGTTTCATTTTCATATTTTGCCAGGCTTACTTAAGGTATTCATCAAATAATTCGTTTAAACAATAATGAACTTTTTTTCCAAATGCTTGCATTCTAAATTCGTGCAGACTATGGATTCTTCCTCTTAGAACATGTCCAAGCAACACCATATCCATTCTTGAGTATGACCCATTTTTTTCAGAGCCATCAGGCCTTTTTTTATTGCTCTTTAATGTCTTTTTATACGAATGCACGAATTTTCATTTTGAATGGATGTAAGTTAGAGTTGCGTGTCAGGAAAGTCAAATGACGCTATAAAGTTAAATTAATAACTTCTTAAATCTGAACACACTGAATTCCTATACGTCACTAGAATTAAGTTGCTAATTGGTTTCGTACTTTAGCGCCATATATGTGACGCATGGGCGATCTACTACAGGGTTCTGTGATTACTTCGCCTTAACAATGATAGCATTAACTTCTAATGATACACCACACGCGATCTTATGATCACTTTCCGTCGGCCTATCATAAGCTTCAACGTGATTGGTTCAGGACATGCATACAGTCAATTTTGTTTGTGATAAAATACCAACAGACAGCATATATAAATTATACAATTATTTTGTATATAAAAATGTCAATGTTCCCTCTGATTTAGATCGACATGAAATGGCTTAAAATAGTCAGTTGTATACAACGAACCATTATGTACCTGATATAAACAACGGAAGAACGCAGCATACACGTTCTCGTCACGTGAGTATTGTGTATATTAACAATGTAATTTTACTTACCCTCATCAAACAAAAATAAATCTGTCAAGGCATACAGGGGTAAAAAGTGTATATCCGCCCTCTAACCGGGCTGAACACGGAAATATAAAAATGTATCATCAGTTTTCTAATTGTAACTCGGTGTAGAACAATGCCAAAATGTATCGCTCTGATCCTTTGAACTCTATTTACTTTTTGGACAGTGATGCTTTGATATTTAAAATGTTAGAATGGCAACAATATTAGAATTTTATTGTCGAATATTTCCTGATACTAAAACAATGGCATGCAAATCAACTGTAAAAATGAATTCTACAATTCCCACAGCATATATTAAAACCTTGGGATGTGTTAATATATGTTAGTATCATATTACACTAAAGATTTTAAGGAATCGAATAAAAATGGAAAGTTAAAATTGAAAATTTCGCCAACTTGTTAGCAAATTATGATAACCGATGTATCGAGAGTAAAGAAAATATATTTGGAAATCGTATTCAACTTATTACATCGCACTAAGATATATAGTTATAATAATATTATAATTTCCAAATATTACTATTATTACCAATCAGAAATGTAGGAAATTTTATGTTTATTTTAAATCAAAACTTGGGAGCAATGATTGGAAATATGATTAAATCAGAGCGAGTTATGTTGTAATATAGCATTTGGACGGTCGCTTGTAAGCAACGTAGGAAAATATCCATCACCACCGGCTAAGTCACGATGTGTATCATCCCTGACAATATGACAGAATTATCGACCACGGAATCTATTATCTCTGGTCTGCTCTGTAAGGAGATCAACTCCCTGTAATTAATTAACTACCGATATTAATAACCTAATCTACTTACAACAGTGCGTCTATAGCGCCGATATGAGCGGCACTGATGTCAGGGCATCCTCGCCTGTTACGAGTCCTTCACTCATTTTATGACAATCGATCACTTTTGCTGTAATATTGTAGGAGTATATGTCTCAGATTTTAAATGCATTCCAGTAAGGTATAAAATGATTCTAACGTTGCATGTGGACTCCGAGTTATTCAAAATTCCATGAATATTAATCTGATTTATTATCTTCTCCATATCCTACTTTAACCCTGGGACTATCAAATTATCATTTGATACTGAAACTTTTCTTCGTCATCTGTATCTTATGTATGTTTCGGCCTGGGCCGAATTTGAATATTTGAATCAAGTAATGCCCATATAGATTCGGGACAATTTCCAATCTTTTCACTTTTATTGTACAACTCAAATGATCTTAAAACTTAAGAAGCCAACAATTACTACTGCCTGTAATACATTGACAATGTATCCCACTATCTCTTCCTCCTCCCTTTGTCTCCCTCTCTTTCTACGTTTGGTCATAGCTTATATCATACGCTGTAACAAGCATAACGCCAAATGTTAAAATTCATGTCTACTTCAATAGAGATACCTCAAAAGGCTAAGCATTTGTCTTGAGAGACCAAATCGTCTCTACGTGTATACATTTTTCCTTACACTAAATGTGTTCCAGGGAGAATCGATGTGAGAGATAATGTGACGATATATCATCAACATGATTTACACATACAAGACCCAGGTAGATCCCTCCAACAATGATGCAAGAAGGTTGTATGGCGGACGTCATTTTATTAACGTATTCACGCGCAAACTAAATTTGCATTAACACAGAATTTGTTCGATTTTAAAGTATCTTCTTCATTAATAAAAGGTATCGTTTCCTATTCAAATATTTATACGGGTACCGTTCTGGAGAGTTCAGCATCCTGGGCAAGCTTTAAAATTCAGAAGAGCTATTGATTAGAGCGAAGGAGACAATAAAACCCGGTCATCAAAGAGTCATTGTAACAGGGCCGATACCGACCACGTCGCCTGTAAATGGTGTGTACTTCAGATACCTGGTGTTACGGAATGGACTCAGCACAGGATTTCGAACAACATAAATGGGTGATGTAATGCGTGAATGTGTTTCCAAATATTTGCTATGCTGTTGAGAATCTTATACAAATAAGAAATTAAAATGGTGGAAGGATGTGAAGTACATACGAGTTCTTTATGACTACTGTTACAAATGAAATGTATCATTGCCAACATTCATTTTTAGCTAAGCATAGTACCGTTATTGTATTTTGTTTATTTCTTTAAAAATCCTCCTTGTGATTTAACTGATACATTTAGCTATCTCATAAACAATAGTATGTTCTACCTAATGTGAAATTTGATTGGAAGAAATGGCAGCAGAAGATTCGTATACAGTCAAACCTGTCTTCTTACAATTACAAGTAATAGGAAACCTCCGCACCACCCTCACAACATACACAATCACCAATCGGACCACATTTACAAGGCGATATAGTTAGGTCTAACCATCTCAAAAACTCTCTCATGGAACCAATACACTGACAGAGTCACCAAGACGACAAATGCTACCCTAGGCTTCTGCATCGCAATATCAACACCTTCATAGTAACACCACATATATGTAAGACCATTGATGGAATATCCTGCGTCGGTTTGGGACTCACATACTAAGCGAAACACCTACGGTCAGCGAGGAGCAGCTCATGTCGTCTTGAATGTCTACGCTCAACAGCTTAACATCTATAATCAAACGATTAAACTGGTCAACCCTTTAGCCAAGACAGCAGCAAGCAAATGTTATAATAGTCCCATTTATTATACATCTAACAGTTTACCTTAACCCTACTGAAACACTGTAACAAGAAGCCATACTATAACATTCCTCCAACCTCACGCACTCAAGCCTTCTAGCATGTATTCTTTCCCAGCGCCATTCATTTATGGAGCCTACTCCCTTATGCACTGGTCCTGATTGGGGAGCCTCCATCATGCTGAACAAGTTTGTTGATATCCTTCACTAGATATTCCAGTTTTGTTTTTAACTGTACATTTATATGTATATATAACAATCTTAGGAAAACCAGTACGAGCAAATTCCATAATTTCCTGCGTATTGCCCGCTGGTTATACGGTTTCTTTTTACACCAGAAGATGTTTACTGCGGCTATATGCCGATTCTAATCACCATGAGTCAATCACTCAATGAAAAAGAAAAAGGATACGAAAGGGACATAGTAAAATGTCATTTTTAGACAGATGTCCGCTATACAGAGGTTAATCATATAGGAAATCTCACCAAATGGTATCGATGAGTCTGTCCTTTATAGACATGTGTCCTTTATAACTATAACCAATCCGGCGAATATTAAACTAACATTCAAACACACTGCATATTCAACTACTAACGTTATTATGCTCACACATTGTTACAATATTAGTATCACACAAAATACTAATCAAAGATATGTTCACATATTGTTACAATGTTAGTATCACACAAAATACTAATCAAAGATATGTTCACATATTGTTACAATGTTAGTATCACACAAAATACTAATCAAAGATATGTTCACACATTGTTACAATGTTAGTATCACACAAAATACTAATCAAAGATATGTTCACACATTGTTACAATGTTAGTATCACACAAAATACTAATCAAAGATATGTTCACACATTGTTACAATGTTAGTATCACACAAAATACTAATCAAAGATATGTTCACATATTGTTACAATGTTAGTATCCCACAAAATACTAATCAAAGATATGTTCACATATTGTTACAATGTTAGCATCCGACAAAATTTTAATCAAAGATATGTTCACACATTGTTACAATGTTAGTATCCCACAAAATACTAATCAAAGATATGTTCACATATTGTTACAATGTTAGCATCCGACAGAATACAAAATACTAATCAAAGAACTTTCTGATCACAAATAACCATTAATTATTCCAGTTAAAGAGAAACACCATTTTTATTTTTCTCATCAAATTGAAAAATTCGATAAGGTGTTAACCTCTTAATTCAATATGAAATGTCAAATAAATCAATTTACGAAATTAATCTAACCCAGGACGAAAATAAAAATGTATTGATTCTAGCTAAAACATGTCAAAACAGCTACAAAACATTAACACATAGCCGATTGAAATTGTCTTTATTACATAATAAAAATATAGTATCCTTCATCAACTTTGGAAAAAAGACTTTAATTTATTCAATAATTTACGAAAACAGAACAAAAAATCGGAATATAATTATTATAAGAAAATTAGTTTCTAAAAATAAACTAAACATGTCATTTGACTTACTTTACAGGGCAGAGAAAGAACACAGAATAAGGTAATCATTCCTAGGTATTGTGGATTTCAAAGCAAAACATTATAGATCAGTTGGGAATGGCAGAAGTGGTTTTCCCTGAAATCTGTGTTGAACTCTGTCGGTATTTGAGTGCATCACTCCCGTAGTTGTACATCTGGGACCGGAAACGGCAGAGCTCAACACGAACGTCTTGTTCCTCTGGGCGCTTGGAACTCCAGCTGATGGCTGTACAGATCCCTAAGGAAAAAAACAGCAATAAGACCACTCTTTTGCAGAATGCATTAAAACATGTTAAAAATATTTCATAAAAATATAATTTCACTAGACAAATATTATTCAATCATTGAATTATTTTGTTATTTGTAAAATAACATTTTTAAGTCGAATATAGAATGTTGTCCTCCAATCAATATCCTATTCTTACAAATTAAATAACTCTCATGCAATGTGTTTAATTCCAAGTAACTGAAGGAGCGACATAAAAAGCATACATCGGCGTAATGCTAGTATTAATATAAACGATGCTGTAAGTGTTGATCACAGGTATACAAAATATAAGCGATGGAGGCCTTGTAATATACAGATTTCTCGGTCACTATTGACAACGTTCAAATTTACGCCAAGATAAAAAAAACTAAAGTTTCGAGATAATTTGTTGCAAAGTCTATCAATATATCTTAAACAATTTGTGTACCATCAACTGCATTTGTATATGGTTTCGAAGAATTCAAAAGACTATGACATATCTTTTAACAATTAGACAATCATTGCAACATGTGTGTCCTATTTTTGAAGTAACGAAAAATAAGCAAAACATAAGTATTCTCGTAATAACTTACATCTTTTCTCAACGATCAATCAAATATGCATACTGTAAAACGATTTTGGGAAATAAATATATTTTACAATTCGTATTTACTGAATGTGACATGCTGTCCTGTCTCTTCTTCGACTGTTTTGGATCCGCCTTCTTCAGTTTCGATTTTAAACATTCGTAGAGGCGACATGGCCATAGCAGTGGGTTAAAGACATCAATCAACTCCAACTGGGAAGTAAAAAGGAAATGCTATAATGTTTTATTTTCAATATATTCTTTTAACATTTCACGACAAGTTCAATCAAAATGATCAAAAACAATATGAAGCTTCTGACATACAGTCGTTCTCTAAATAAGTCCCAATAATCTCAAAATGTTAGAATCTTTATTTCCCGTAGGACATATGTATAGCCTATAATAATTTAATTTAAACTTAATTTAACTTTTGATGACATTATTACCGCTAAAACTTTAAAAGTAACATTGTTTGATAATGATTAACAAAGATGATCATTACCAACATTATTACTTGAACAAAGCTTTAGATAAAAGATATCTAGATATGTGTGTGACAGGAAAAGAAACACGGTAGTGGGCAGACTGCGGTTCGAACTTTGGACCCCCGAACACTAGCTTGATGCTCTCATAATTGATATACCGGGTCACCGATGATCTATCCAGTCCAATTTTGCTACATTCATCCCTCTTTCGCCACACAGAAACAACGCTAAACGTATCCTCAATGTATCGGGCCCTTATTCGAAACAAAATTGCGAACTTAAGTCAAAACTTCAGTTTTTCTCCTTAAGGATGTATTATTCTGAGGTTTAGTCCCGTTGAAGTCTCGTTTCGACAAGTGCTATAAATCTTTACTACGTTCGTGGTAATTAAAATATGGAGCATTAATGTGTTAAATGATACACTTTTGTCATTTTTTTTTACATTTAAAGGTAATTTGAGCTCTTTTGTTTTTTTACTCTAATATTGAATATTTATTTCTAATTACAGTATTGGAAATTGAAAAATAATAAATATCTGTTATAAGGCAAAAAAGTAGGTATACGGACCTCACATTTCTCTGTCTGATTTAGAAAGACCAACCCTTTCCCTATTGTTATGCAAAATATTGACAAAAGTTTCTATAAAATGTTAAATATGCCAAAAATAGTTGAAAATGGTGAATTTCGCATCTCAAACTTAAGGGGTAAGGGTTGCATATGTTGTTAATCTGAGAAAAAAAATAAGTATTAATAATCATCGCTAGTATATTTTTAATACTACTGAAAAATAAATTCTACAAACATCCATACGTATGAAACACGTCAATAGGAAATTATAGCTTTAAACACTCCTGTATATGGTCAAAACGCCAAAATTCTCTTAAAATCCAATATTTTGTCAACTAGGTATCTTTGAGTGACAATAGCTCAAAAACGAGCACACTGACATATGTTTTTTCTACTATTTTCTATTTAGTATTAACTCCTATTTCCGGAAATCTATATATGGAAGCAATTTTAATACAAGAAAAATTTGACTTTTGGGAGGAGTACATCCTTAACATTAACTATGAAATGTTTCGACTTCAGTCAGATTTTAAGTTTGTTTCGAGAAATGGGCCCTGGTCACCGATGATCGACCCGGTTCAAATCCACTACATGCAGATACTAAACGGGTACCTTACTGAGTGATGATTCCATTGTTTGAATACTCTCTTCTGAACAGTTATCAACCATAGCAGGTATCTGAAACGGCAGCAGTAACTCCTGGGACGCCACAGATTTCACGAGGAGAGTTCCATTTTCAGCAGGTAAAAATACAAAGCATCCTAGTGGTTTGTCTTCAGCCTGTCCGTGCGGACGTTTGGTAGAGGTATTCGGCAACACGTTCTCAAGCTGGCCTATCATCACCTTTTCCTGTCAAAATCCTCAGTACAATGTTATTTAATAAGCAATTAAGTAGAACCAATGACAATTTCCTTCCTTTTAATAATATAATCCAATTGCCATATACTATTGCTTTTGAGCATTATCCTATTTATTTTGTTCGTTATTATATACAATAACATTTTTACGAGCATGTACATATTTTTTGTTAAATAGGAATTTGCATGCAATGGATACTTAATGTTCGAATACTTTTGAATTGTATTATAGAAAACACTTTAACATCAAAGTAATCTATTTCTAGACGTTACAGTTTAATAATATTGCCATACTTTATTATTCATACTTTCAGATACAATGCTGTCTAAATATTAGGACGTTAATGTAAGTACATTATAAAGAATACCTTTTCCAGTAATAAATGAACAAGACATCGAAATATTTGCTGATTCTTCTCCAGATCATCCCAGTCAATTTTCCAGCATGCTGTTGGTTGGGCAATCATCGGCTTTAAAATAAACAGAAAGCAGCTAATTACCAAATTCGTGTATGAATGTTGGGTTTATCAATAAAATGGAACGGAAAAGTAACCAGAGGCTCATAGGCCTTAACGGTCAGATATAGAATGAAACAAAGACATGTAAACACTATGTATACTGGCCCTTGACGTCGGTAAGTGATTTTACAAATTTGACTTTTTAATGTTTGAAGAGTATTTGCTGCCATCTAATCTGTGAACCCAGAAATTATTTTTAAATCTTAGTCATTTTGACTCTGTTTGGTCCCGCCCTTATGGTCCTCAAGGGGGTCAGCGAGGACCTATATGGATATTAAAATGCTATATCTCAGGCTAATAACTCTAATCAAGTTTGACTCATTTCCAATGAAAATTGAGCAAATACTGTGTTTTCCTATATAAACTAAAGTAAACGCGACCCCTCTCCCCAGGGGGAAACGCGAGACCCCAGGGTCATATAATTCACAATTTTAATAAAACACCTTAAGACCTTTCCATCTATAAAGAGTATTTAATTCTACCATATCCAGAATTTTAGAAGAAGATTTTTGAAGTTTTAGCCTCCCGCCCCTAGGGGCTCAGCCAGGATCAATATGGATATGATTTTAAAATGCTATCTCAGGCTATTAATTCTATCCAAGTTTGACTCATTTCCTGTGAAAATTGAGAAATAGAGCAAAATATGCTCATAAATGTGTTTTCCCTGTATAAACTATAGTACACTTGACCCCCTCCCTAAGGGGAAACGTGAGACTCCAGGGTCATATAATTCACAATTTTAGTGAAACCACTTTAGAACTTTCCATCTATAAAGAGTATTCAATTCTACCATATCTAGAATTTTAGAAGAAGATTTTTGAAGTTTTAGCCTAGTGTTGAAACTTTTTGGCCCCGCCCCCAAGGGGTCAGCAATGATCAATATGGATATAATGTTAAAATTCTATCTCAGGCTAATAATTCTAACTAAGTTTGACTCATTTCCTGTGAAAATTGAGAAATAGAGCAAAATATGCTCATAAATGTGTTTCCCTGTATAAACTATAGTACACTTGACCCCCTCCCTAAGGGAAAACGTGAGACCCCAAGGTCATATTATTCACAAATTTTGTAAAGGACTTTAAGAACTTTCCATGAAAATTTTTGATTCTACCATTTCCAGAATTTCAGAAGATTTTTAAAGTTTTAGCCTCGTTTGTTATTCCGACCAACTTAAAATGCGGTTCGGCCTGCGGACATTGTGGTTTATTTCCTTATTGTGAGATTGCGGACATTGCGGTTTATTTCCTTATTGTGAGATTATGCTACATGTTAAATCAGTCTATATTGAATTTTTGTTAATCACAACGGTCTGGTTTATTGTTCTATAGTGTACCAATCTTAAATATTACAACTAATGTACAATATAGAAAGATTATAACAGAACTTCTGAATCACCTTTGGAAAAACAATACCTTATCATGATATTCACACACACAAATATAGGGTATATTGTTTTAAATAAAAACGATACGTTAACTAGATGTATTGGTCAGCGACGTGCATAAGATATGGTGATAAATCTAGTATGTAATCAAAGTTATCTTTTTATGATTTTTAACCAGATTCTAATTTGTCTGTACTAAAATCATTAGCTGACATCAAGATTCAGTAAAATCGTGTCAAAGCAGTCACAAGTATCTGTATTTAAAACTGTTCATGACTATCAATATGTTTTAGTAAAACATTTCTACTCATTAATTCACATAGTAGTTAATTATAACGGTGTTTCATTCGCACTTTTCTATTCCTACTACGTAGTCCTGGGTTATGGATCATAAAAGAAATGAGGAAGAATTTTAAACGTAATTATTGTGTCGTAACTTCAGTTCTACTCAAAATTGTATTTATTGACATTGACTCATCAGGTTCCACACCCATCAGAAACATATTCGTCCCCCACATTGTTAGAAAATGTGATTTACATTCGAAATAGGTCTGTGTAAATATTTATGACCTTATGCTGCTTTTCAATAAACGACAAATTTTCGTAAAGATCGTTTTGAAATTAAAATATTTTCAATGGAAGTCACAATTTCGTCCGATAAAAAGGAGAATGGGAAAATTGATTGAAAGTACTTGTAAATAATCAGAAGGTGAGAGTGTTAGGAATGCCAAAGTTGTAATGTAATTGCTATATAAATCTACGATAATTGGAGATGGGGAAGTGTCTTAATCAAAATCAATTACTCAATTGTTAAGCTTAATACTTATAGTTATTTTTCAAACTATGAACCAAACAACTGTATAGAAACACACAATTTCTTCAAACACATTTGATCGGCCATGCCAGTAGGATTTTCAATATGGAACTCAAAAGTAAATACTACAAAGTTTAAAAGATAACGTTATTATAAGGACATCTTAAATCAAAGCCGTACATTTAATGTAAGTGTAATATGAATTTAATTTCCCGTTTTTTAATTTCAAAGATAAGGAAAACATCCCGACTTATACAGTTAACATGTCAGAGTTAATTGAATTTTACATGGTCTGCTTTCTGTTCCTAGTTGTGCTGACTACTCGTTAGCTAAGGCTGAAATTACTACATACACAATTATTTGGACTTTTTCGTCCTCTGGAATTTCGATTGGTCAATTTGAAAGGTCACTAGAACGTAACTCCTACCGTATTGTTGTCCTCTGTTAAACTGAGAGTTACGATTATTTCGGTAGTCGTGGGTTTTTTTTTCAGTGTAGTTTTTATGTACAAACATTGGATTTGTTTCTATTAGTAAAATGTATCAATTCAGGAAATATTAGGTTTATGTAGGAAATCCAACCGTAGTACACGGGAAAAAATACAGTTCTACAGTCATTACCTGGCAAATGCCCTCAAAGAATTTTGAAATTGCAATGATATGTTAGTTGGTAGGTAGATTAACGTCATATTAGATAGCAGTAATGATCATGTCGTCTCGTCCTCCCGTGGGTTTGACCCCTCTGACCTTGAATGAAAAATAAGGTCATTATTTGAAACATGTGTAGTAGTCCTTGATCCTAGCATGATTCCAGCCCAATATCAGGTCTACAGGGTTCTTATTTATTGACAAGAAGTTGTTTAAATATTTCAGCATATTTGACCCCTGTGTCCTTGGATAAAAGTCAAGGTCATTTATTTTAAGAAACTTGGTACCCCTTTATTCATGCATGATATAGGTCCAATATTAGTGCGTTAGGCATTTCTGTTATTGCGAAGAAATCGTTTGAATGAACTTTTACGCACAGGGCACGGTGCAAGAACGAAGCATGACGACTATACACTACACTTCGGATCAGATGACATAAAACAACATATTTTGATGAAAAAGCTATAGAAACATCAAAATTACTAGAGACTGTAAATTAAAAAATGTAAAGCTTTGTTTTTATTCAGACTCGTAGGAAGCCGCACAAGCGCTACGTTAGTATAAAAACATGCAAAATCAGAATAAACAAAAGTGAAAAGCATGTGTATGTAGTCATTTCACTGTAAGGATCAAACCAACAGAGCCAGCTGGATTTCATAGACAGCGTACACAGATCATGTATCTCAATCTGACCCAATAGAGCTTAAACTGACATAGAACGTAAATATCACTAAAAAATTATCACATAGGGATTTATTATATCCAAAAAACCATCCCGTGATTTAAAACTAATTCAAAATCAATTGTACTAAATCAGTCGTGCTATGACATCCAAATGCCCATCAAGTAATGCAAATTTACAGCATGTAATGTTTCTTCGACAGAGTTTTTAAAATCAATTTTAGAATGTGGCATAATAGATAACGTATTACCTCTCTGGAACAATTGAAACAAAAACGGTTATTTTTTTCATGCAGTTTAATCAATCATTCGCAAACAGAAACCGAATTCGTCGTCAGCATGGTCCTCACTCAGCACTCTTTGATATACGTATCGGCCTCTGTGGACAAATCGATGTCACACAGACGTTATTGAAGGTTCATTCTGTTCCGTACACTATGATGAAAGCCAAATGTTTGCCGCTTAATTGGAGAAAGACAGGGAAAACAAGGCGAACCTAATACAGAGTTAGAAAACATGACATAGCAGACTAATAGGATATGCCAGATTGGCAGTGAACGGATTAAAATGAATTAAATATCGACCATGTCGTCTCTCGGATGTCGTTATTACAAAAAATGATGTACTGGGGTATACCTTAATTTAACTAACCGGTAGTGTATCATGGTGCCGATAACCTATCTAGATGTCGACAGCGTAATCATGGTGTAATGTTTGTCACAGACGCATCACAAGTCACTACGTAGTCTACGAATTCTCCAGCTTATTAGAGTAGCGAGAGTCACGGACGTTACTTCAGCCGCGGCACCAATAGACACGGCGTCCCTTTAACAACACAGGAAATGCAATTACATGTCACCGTTTTAGGAAACCTAAATGAACAGGAAGTCATAGCTACCGTACATGCAGCAATCGTGAGCACAAAATGTACGTTCCTCTATTTTGAATTCGGCTATATAATGATAGTTTATCATGTTTTTATTTGTCAAAGAATGTTGATACCAAGGCGCGAATAATCTAGACGTAACTTGAACAGATACTTTATGGTATCCAGATCTAAATAAACCACGAAGCTCCACAACTTAACAATCTATTAAATATATTCCTTATCATTCAATCTACTATTGAGAATCTCTTCAAAGTTTCAACTTCATTGAGGAATTATTTTTTCTATAAAATCATTACGCAGTTGTATCAGCCAATCAGAAACAACGTTACAAATGGCAACGTCATTTCATTCCTTTATTGACTGATAACTAAATGTTGAAGCCAATGCAAATACTCGTTACAAGCGATATTGACTTGTTTACGTTTGTAGACACCTACCATTCCAAAGACGATGGAATCACACATTGCACTTGCATTCATCAGCCCTATTACGTGTATGCGGAATATCGGCAATGATATACCAAGAGCCTTGCTTGTTGTTGGAAATGTCTTCATCATAACTGAGTCAGGATGCAATGTCTGAAAGAATGACGATACAGTCCTACGCAATTTTTCATCATACATATATAAAATCTACAAATGTAACGGAATCAGGATGCAATGTGTAAAACCTTGCCGATTAATTGGTGAATAAGGACTGAGGGAAATAATAGCGGACTAAAAATGTTAGAGTGTTGAGAGATAACGAAACTATCACCGATATAAAAGTATTCTTTATTGAAGACCCAGTAATAATTTTGAAAATTTTGAAATGCAATACAACATGGGAATGTAATACGATTATATAATTATAATACGATTTGTAAAATAAAGCTGTTCATTATAACATTTATAACTTAGGCCCGACTGTCTAAAGGGCTATCAGCTTAATCACATAACTCTTGGAATAATATTTCATTTACCAAGAAACCTGAAAGTGCATTTTCTCTAAAATTGGCGAGTTGGTAAAGAATGGAATACCACAGAAGTTAATTTTACATGACATTATTCTATCTTCATTTGAAAATTAACGTTAAAATATGATTCGCCTTATCAACCTTTAAACAACTGGGCTCAAAATGTCAATTTTAATATAAAATAAAACAGCAAAAGTATTCTATTGCCAAATATTGACCAGTCTATAACGCTTGGAGAATTTCATTGACTATTCGGCATATGCGAATGCTGACTTACAAATTGTCCTTGAAAAGGAAGCTGTGTTGGGTTGATCATTCTCTCGTGTAAATCACACTGTATAATAATATCAGTAGTATCTGTAAGAGGAAATGTTCAAAAGATGTATGTTTAACTAATACTGAAAAAAAGTGGAAATACTGGTCCACTAATAAGGTGTGTTTCTGTAAACTCATGACAACTTAAAATGTTTCCGGATCATATGAAATGCCATACTAAAATCAAGACCGCCTAACGTTAATGTATTATCAAAAATAGAAACCTATCTGTGATGGCCACCTGTGGGCCCGAATTGCCCACCCCACCCCAATCCCCCCGCCCTCATTTTCTTTGAAAAATTGAAAAAAACTGTGATAACAAAGAAAAGGTAACGCCGTTAGTGAAATACCATCAACACAGGAAATTGCATGTTCTATTGTGGCAAGGCCAAAATACCGGTGTAACATTAAAACAAGTACTGATAAAACTGGTGCCCCCGTCTGTAAAAAAATAAAACATAAGCAATTGTGGTTTGAGAGATGTGGATTCTCTATATAAATCATGTATAAACCGCAATTTTTTTTAAATTTGATTTACCTTTATCTGTTACATCAATATCGTGACAATTTGGCCTTAAACGTTTGTGTAGTTTAATGATATTTATTGTTAATTCCATTTGCTTTCATTAGTTTCACGTCAGGTTAAGATGGTGGAGGAAAATCGGAAAGCCCGACGAAAAGCCACAGACCAGCTGTCAGTACCAGGCAAATGTCCCAAAGAGGATTCGAAATAACGACCAAGAGGTGGAGGTCTTGTGTAATATTTCAAGACATCTTTACCACTAGGCCACCGCGAAACCCTATGTATTCTTTATCACCTATAAACCATAAGTGTCATATATATATTCCTTTTAGTAAAAAGCAAAACAATTAAATTAACAGTAACTTCATTAATTTCAAAACTTAAACAAACTCTTCCAATACTTAAAATTTGTTACAATATGTATACTTAATTAGGTTCGATAACCAGAATTTCCTATAAACAGCTGTAATCCACCCATAAGTGTTTTACACGTAACATAAATTACACTGGCAATTAGTGATAGCAGGACTGTTGTTAATTGTGACAAGCATTCTTGACGTAAGCTCAAAAGATTGATGATAAAACAACAGTATCTAAAGGAACCCCGTTGATGAAAATCCATTGATTTTATTCAGATTAGTAGCGATTCCTATTATCCGACAGGATATCTTCAATGTTTATTTAGCGGTTGCATGTCAAACGAGTTTTTATAGAGTTTATAAATTGCCTCATCCTATTGCTAATATTCCCATCATCAGTGTGGAAATTACAGGAAGAATAGGTACGTCTCCGATAGGAGTTTATTAGTAAATGAGATATCACATTTCAAATATTTGTTCAAGTATGTGTCAATCAGAGAGTGATAACACAATATTGATGATGAGGCTGTATCCATGACGAACAATATTGAAAAAAGTCAACGATTTCATTCTAATCCCAACAATAATAAACTACACATTTGGATTCTTTTGGAATGATAATCACAGAATTCACCTTTCACTCGTTCAATCACATGAAATGAACGACTTAATAGTGTACGTGATCATTAGCAAGGCAGACAATCACCATAAAAGGTGTTGCAGGATTTTAATCTATGTTAATGATGCACTAATCCTATGTTGTTTGGATTTTCATGTCCTGCTAGGGTCTAGCGGCAACATCCTGCTGACGCAACGTTAAGAAGATACTGTAAAATATACATGTGGAGCTAATGACAGGTCAAGGTCTTTTAAACGTCTTATCAACAGTCATGGTCATTTAAATCGCGCAATTGAAGCCAGAGAAACGTTCCCACCTAATATAAGTGACAGGCAGCTTTCCTACGAGAATTTCAAACTTTATGTCCAGATGTCTCCGATCGATGGGAAAATGTCAAGACACTCTAGCCATTCGGAATCAAGAGGTATCCGGTCGGTGGAAGAATGTCGAGACACTCTAGCTATTTGGATCTTGAGGTCTGCGGTCGGTAGTAGAATTTCGAGATACCCCTAGCTATTCGGATCCTGAGGTATTCGGTTGGTGAGAGAATATCAGGACACCCTAGCTATTTAGATCTAGAGGTGTTCGTCCAGTGGAAGAATGTCAAGACACTCTAGCTATTCGGAATTCGGAGGTGTCCGTTTGGTGGATATGACGAAACTCTCTAGCTATTTGGAATTCAGAAGTGTCCGTACGGTGGAAAATGTCGTGAATTTTAGCTATTCGAATCCAGAAGTCTCCAGTCGGTGGTAGAATGTCGAAACATCCTAGCTGTTCGAATCCAGAGGTCTCCAGTCTGTGGAAGAATGTCGAGACACTCTATCTATTCGGATCCAGAAGTGTTCGTTCGGTTGAAGAATGTCGAGACACCCTAGCTATTCGGATCCAGAGGCGTTCGTTCGTTTGAAGAATGTCAACTCTAGCTATTCGGAATTTGGAGGTGTCCATTTGGTGGATATGACGAAATTCTCTAGCCATTCGGAATTCAGAAGTGTCTGCACGGTGGAAAATGTCGTAAATTCTAGCTATTCGAATCCAGAGGTCTCCAGTTGCTGGAAGAATGTCGAAACACCCTAAATATTTGGATGTAGAGGTCTCCGTTCGGTGGGAGAATGTCAAGACACTCTAGCTATTCCGAATTCAGAGGTGTACTTTCGGTGGAAAAATGTCGCGAATTCTAGCTATTCGAATCCAGAGGTCTCCGGTGGTGGAAGAATGTTTAAACACTCTAGCTATTCTGATTCTAGAGGTTACGTTCGGTGGAAGAATGTCAAAAAACATTCTAGCTATTCGGATTTCAGAGGTGCATGTTTGGGGAAAGAATGTCGAGAATTCTAGCTATTCGAATCCAGTGGTCTCCGGTCGGTGGAAGAATGTCGAAAAACTCTAGCTATTCGGAATCTAGAGGCCTCCGTTCGGTGGGAGAATGTCGAAACACTCTAGCTATTTGGACTGCAGAGGTATTCATTCGGTTGAAGAATGTCGAGACACTCAAGCTATTTGTAATCTATTCAGAAGTGTCCGGTCCATGTAACAATGTCAAAACACTCTAGCTATTCAGAATTCAAAGGTTTGCGCTTGGTGGAAGAATGTCAAGACACTCAAGCTTTTAGGAATCTAGAGGTCTCCGGTCGATGACGATATAGAAAATCGAAAAACAAAGGGATGCAGCACATGTGGGTAAAATCATATAACTCAACCCATTGTAATAGATATGGGATAACAGATGGAATTAATTGTTTAATCCGTACACGGACAATAATCTAGACTAATTATCAAAGTTGCACGGTCTTAACAAAATTAATGTTTATATCTTGGTGAACGGGGTTTGCATTAACAATGATAAAATTGCATGGTATGGAGCAATTTAACCTTTTCGCACTAGTATAATTGAGTGCGGCTAATCATATACGATTTCATAATAACTCTTTAATATGTTCATGATTTTCAATTCCTACACACAATCTCTGTTATGAATCACACATTTCATATTGTGTGAGATGCACTTTAACCCATTTTAATGACATTGATTATCACAATGTATGTTTTACCTTTGCTTCACGAAAACAATGTAAAGTGATTTATACAAATATAGGATGTTTGGAATCGCTGTTGGAAACTTGCACTTTTCAACCTAATATATGAATGTGTTAAGAAATGTTAGTGTTTAGCACAGCAAGTGTGCGGGAAATTACGAGCAAACAATATAATTGTAATTGATTGTTTTGTGGTTTAGTATTAATCGGGACTATACCACTTTGTATTTCCCTCTGTTTCACAGAACATGTTAGAGGTGTCCCTAGGAAGAAAGAACATTTTAACAGATAACCAGGTACACACTTTGCTACTAAGAACATCAGGTGTCGTTTTCAAGCAAACTACCACCATTTCCGTCACATTACTAAACATCCTGAGATCAGTAGCCAGTTTTATCAGTTCCATTCCTAGAAGTAACAGCACTATCACAGAACGGCCAGGTGAACAGGCATCATATTAAATAAACAATTGATAACTGAAGGAATACATGTCCCCTGTCGTTTCCTACAACTTGTTATTATGTGGCAATTTATTCAAGAGAACATGGATCTTCAGACAGACACCTTGACCTTAGTACAACTAGTGCGTATTCAAGTTATTAACATCATCATTAAAATAAAATGTCTTTAGTACTGACAATGGATGTTGCTAACATTGACCAGCAAACCATGAAACGTTTATTTTTTCAATTCTCCTTGACCTAACAAATGCTGAAGCTTGATATTGGTTTTGATATTTCTATGTTTATGTGCAAACTTGTGGATATCCATAAAGAAATAAAATCGCCAAAAAAAAACTCCTGCAACTCTAACTTCCTCATTTTTTTTATTTTTGATTATCTGTACACACGTCTAGAGAAAATCTAGAGAGAACTAAAGTCATTACGTACAAGGCTTCCATTACTTCCTAAAAATAGAGAAAAAATCTAAAAAAAAAGAATAATTTGTTTCTAAAAAAAGAAACAGTAACGATAAACAGATGATCTCTCATTGGTCAAAGATGTTTTGATTCTGAAGCGTATGTGGAAGTTTAGTAATAATCAAAGCAAAATGAACACATGAGAGCGTTGAAAATATGGCCGAAAGACAGAGAATACAGAGGACCAACAAACATACTGTTAACATAGCACACGTTCTATTTTTGTAACAAACATTGGAATTGCAACAATGAGTTAGTGTATTGGCAAACTCCGAGTACAAAAATCAAGGGTAAGCCTTGGTTTATAGTTCGTATTCATTTAATATTCGTTATAAAAATTACCGACTGCAGATATTATTCCATGAAAGGTTTGTTGAAGATTTAAAACTTTTCAAGTCATAACATGTGGAAACAACACAGGAAATAAATTAAACTTTGGTTTTCAATATCTAAGCCAAATAATCATTAGTTTGTATTTTCGACGATTCTATGAACTGATAATGTATACATATGAACCTTCAAAACTGTTGAAAATGGGACATAGCAAATAATCTATTTAACAATATTCGAGATGGAGCCTGTCTGATATCTTGTTGTCGTTTTGGTTTATAAATGCATTTTGCACAACTAAGGTCCAAGGAAAGTATATATATTCCAAATGATAAATGATCCTACAGCACAATATAAAGTGGTGATAGAGTCTACCATTAAAATCCATGATGGAAGCCGGTCTACCTTTAAACGAACTTATCCCATGATATGCGCAAAAAAGAGGACAGTGTGCTGGCTTTATTTGATGATGTCTTTACGTACAAACCACGTCATATTGAAAAATAGATATCCCAATAAAACAAAACAGTAAATGAGTATTTCATAAAGGTCTGTTTCTAACATCGTCATCATTTGTTCATGTTATTACCAATACTACATTGCATAATATTACAAAAGCGCATATGAAGAACTAATTACCTGTAGGTTTATTCGCGTTAGTAAGTTGAAGGTGTCTGCAAAAAGAACAAAGAGCACTGGGATCGTCAGAAATAATCCCCGGGCACCTGGCTACCATAGTGTTGTTGACGTACATAGTCTTCTTATATTAGAAATCCCCTGATCTGTTCTCCTTTGATCCGATTTAATCAATACTCTTAACCTTTCCGTATGGTTTAATGCTGTTGTATATCAAATAATCCTAACTAATTAATTAAACGAATATTTATTTGTTTAGTAATTGAGTTAAGGTAATACTTTAGCCAATGATATACGCCTTACTTATTACATGTATGAACGCACTCTCTCATACGGTTCAACTGTATATTAAAGTATACAAATTATTTGGTTTTGGAGGCTGTACATATATGTAAATCTAAATTGAATACATAAATACATGAATATACATGAAGATACATGTACTTAGATACACTTATATTTTGGCACATATATGTTCTCCGTGGCTGATATTCTATAGACACTGTTGGTTAATCTAAAAAATTCAGTGTTATGTCAGCAATGTTCTTTGTGTGACTGAAACAATACATAAATCATTACAAACTTTGTGTCTATGATCATATACTAACTGTTTGAAGGATGTCGTTGAAATAACGTAAATCAACAAAGATACATTTCTTTCTATTTAAAACGAGTTTTTGACAAACAGAAGCAATATTTTGCTTCTGCTAGCTTTAGAGTCTTGAATTATATTGCAGTAATTAATCATTTAAAACATGACGTAAACTCCTGTATTACCCCATTAAAATATCTGAATACAATGAAAAAATCTTTGTTATATGATCCCGTTTATATTTGCTGTAAATACTGTACATTTTATATGCTTCGACCACATGTGAGAAGAGTCTTTGTGCAATCGAATGAAAATAAAGTTAATTATTGTTATTATTATTTTTTATTTTCATTCTCTATCTATATTTTCTCTCTATGTATATACACAGAAAACATTGATATATTTCATGTCTTAAATTCTAATGTATAGTAACGTTATATTTCTTCTGAGCTTTACGGAAAGGTTTAGTTAGTACCATACATGTTGAGTTATATAGATGGTATCAATACCATGTATTCTGTTGTGTGGAAAGCGTTTAATTGTGCCACATCGAAATAAACCTTGGACTATATTAGAGAATAGAGAGGCAAAATTTAATTCCGAAATAAAAATGGGTTTCCTGTAAAATTAATCTTCATCCATCTACCTTATCGGTTGAGCCATGCCTATCGATGTTAATCCGGTTATAATAAAATAGCTGTTTTCGCCTGCAAAGTGTGGCATATAACTGTTTGCTGGGTGCAATAAATTGTTTATAGTCGACCTTGTGTCCAATATATCTTTGTTCGTTGTTCATCTTGTCGCAGGGGTTATGTGTGTGCATCTTTTCAGCTCGTATTAGCTGGAATAGACTCGAATAGAATAGTTTTATTTTCTTTAAATTGTCATTATTGACATTATCTTCGAAAACAAAACTGTTATTCAAAGAAATGTTTGAATTCGGTATATTATCAAGCAATTGTAATTGCTTAATCGTATAACTACAGTATACTATTTGGAATTTCAACGGTGTCGATTGAAACAATTAACAATATCGCAGAGTTTGTTACTATATTTTGTTATATATTTTCATAAGTAACGTTAAAATAATTTTTATAGCCATATTTTGCCTGTGGTTATGTTAAGAAAATTAGATCAACTGAACTGTTCCTTTAAATGGCTTCAAAAATCAACCGCAGAGTTACCTGCCCTTGCCCGGTGACGCACATGACGGGCTTCTAAAATGAATGACATGGAACAATATTGTCGTTGCTCTCTTGTCAAAAAAGCTTTCTGGTCATCACGAAATATCCCACGAGAACACTAGAAAATATCGCACTGAAAGCTGCTTTTGCTGCGGGCATTGGCTTGCAAAACTCCGAGGTTGAGCTAGGTAATTGAGTAGATAAGCAACAGGACATATCTCCACTAATTCCCGTTAGGTCATTGGCAGACTTACGTCTGGAGGCAAAACAATTAAAGTTGTTGAAATCGAGGAAATCTTTTAGTAAGTCCATCGCATTTTAATAAACATCAGTGAATGAAGATCTCCATCAGCTAAAAGGAGTGAACTTGCCTACCACCAACTAATAAAAGACAATGTTGTGCTAGTGTGCTATAATACAAACATGGATGACAAACGATGAAAGAACCCAACAACAAAGTGTTTAGTGTAAGGTCTTAGCTTATTAGCTTAATTCCAGTTTAACGATTTTTAATTCGATTTCCAAATTTTCAATTCAAGATAAAATTATTTCAGGATGAAGTAATTAAATTTCAATAAATGCATTAAATACTCAACCTTCTTTTCGATTTTATCCACAATATATCCACAGGTTTTGAAGCTAATGAGAAATGAACATTTTACTAATCAGATGACTACCGTAGAATCTTTTGAATAACCCGACCCAGATTATATGCGATATCTCTCAAAACATACACCGTTGCATTGGTAGTATTAATCCAGGACTGATTCTTTCATCTATTACATTTATATGTGTTCGTTAATGATGTTGTTTGTATTTTCAAATGTATGTTTCTTTCTGTTGAATTTTTTGCAATAAGCAGTTCATGTCTCTATAAATGAACTGATGTTATGTATAGAAATTGGATCTGTATAGATAAGTGCTTTGATAAAGTGGGTTTGACAATCTGTCAATGAAATACTATAAAGCATTCTGTACTCTTAGTAATATGGGGCTTGTCAATGTACCATCCATTCATTACCTGAAAATTGTCTTTCCATTCAGCCACGAGGCTGTATTATATATATCTATAGAAACACTCGGAGATATAACTAGAAAATAGTGATGTTATTTAGCCATGATCTTTGAGAATACAGTTCGAGGCTACACTGTACATCGTCACCCACCATTCGCCGTCTGGGTCCCACACCGCATGACTGCAGTGTTTTCATTACGGTAATTACATTTTAGTAAAGTACGTTTGACTGTTTTCTTAGAACTATTATTAGGTAATCAAAATTAATCACTAGCACTCACCAAAACCATTAATGCGAGAAATCGAATACATGTACTCTGATTTGAAATCATAAAGTTATACATATGACACCGTTGGTTACAATTGTTGTTATATCGCTTCAACCTGTGCGTGAATGTGGCTTTGTTAACGTTTTGTGTTTTCATTTAAGGTTTGAAATTAATGCAACCAATGCAATATGAGTACTATCTTATATTTAGTTTCAAAACGATATAGCCAAATTAACTAACTTTTGTCCTGTCCTCCAGACCCAAGGGAGTTTATACCATTTATACAACCTTGGATCTCATACCAATAGGGATACTGATAATGTGATATAAGAGCTATCCAGAACTATGTTTCAGGTCGTTTATATGGAAAGAGCAAAAATGATCCATTTTGGCCCCGCACCTCAGGCCCTGAAGGCCTGCCTGAGTATCTGTATAAGTGTGAGTCCCCGCTCATTTGGATACTGCTAGTCAAATGGCTGCCAGCGGTTATGAAGTAGTCGTAGTTAATAGATAGACGGACGGACGGACGGACGGAGAATGGTGAACGCAAAGGTATCGCATAAACCCATCTTGATGATCTTATAACCAAAATCCATTTAATAACCTTACAGTCACAGTCATTCTTACTGGATCCAAAATCATATTGGGGTATAGTGTCTTTTTATTCAAATATCCGTATCTGTCGTATTGTTTGCAGGATTTAGAAGAACTTTCAAAAAAAGAAATCATCCTGTTGTTAATCATTCAGATGAGCGACAATAATTCGGAAACTTTAAAAAAAACTATTGAATATCATTAGGTGTCTCCTATTTAGTCTTCCGAGAACGAGTCATGAACTTTCCAATTTCCATTCGGCAATAATCGTAACGTCTATGGCGATCAGTTTTAAATGAAGGCGTGTTAACAATCATCGACTATTGTACCAAAAGTATTAAGAAATAATTTTAAAGATTCTTGATATATAATTTCAATTGAATCTACAAATGGTAATAATATCGGGGTCGAATCTAACTTGACTTTTTGTTGATAGTTACGTTTAGTGGGAGTTCAAAGACTCCAACATCAATCCAACAGTGTTTTTATTAAAATGATAACACCAACCTGTTAACCCTGGTGGAAGAACGATATGCAGATGTTCACTGTCTGTACTGCTGTCGATTAACCAACTACTGAAGAAGTTCTGTAAGCACAGTGGGTCTGAAAGGAAATTAGAACCAATCATTGTCATTAAACTTATTTTAATACAATTTACATGTTAGAGTGCGACAAGTTAAGGTGTGTATGATAGTAACGATCCAGGTTCTGGGAAGGATATATTTGACACAACAATTTTAATAACACTCAGAATTTCTCTTTTATCTTTCTTTCTTCCTTTAAAAACACAGCTGGAGCCTCCGATGACGAATTTGTAACCGTCTTGGTATCGTGACATTGAATAATTCGGTATTGTAACTAACAGTTTAACCCTGCATGCTTCATAAGGTTTCGTTAAAAGGGAAATAACTCTTATTTTACAGTTCACCTGAACATCTTAGCAATATACGGTATAAATATACTGTATCGCTGGCTGAACCGATACAAACTGTAATGTGTGTGTAGTATAATGTGTATGTTAAAAATTATTATATTAGGTTTAACATTATCACAGCAATAAAATCGTATAAGCCTGGGCTATGTTCTATTTTCAATCTTGCTTAAATTAAACTCAATCAGACACTTTAAGTCCATGAAAAAGACACTGAAGAGACACTAAAATTGGTATACGACAATTCGATATCAACAAACGTTTGGTAGATATAATAGATAATGGCATGGGATATTTTTCTATTGTACCCTCGATATTCCAGGAGTTACTATCACTGTTATTATATCTAATCCGTTTTAGAAAGTAAACAATAAACGCATACGTTGATTTTTCTTAAAAGTATATTTCTTCTAACGAGATTTGATTTCAAAACTTTAATTCCAGATCATTTTAATCAAGAAGAAATAAAACGAAATGAATAAGAAACCAATGAAATCATTTAAATCATTAAACGACCCTATACAAAACTAGATACCTAATCTTTTATGATCTGAGGTACGTATGACCAATGGTAGTGCAAAATTAAAGCCATTCAAAAGCATTAACTAATTACTGATGCTCTGGCACTTCGTGCTAACGTCGTAACTAAGGGTATGGCTGGCGCCACCGTGAAAGTATGGTCAAGGTTTCAATCAATAAAATAAACCACGAATCTGTATACTACACAGTAATCCACTGAAGTCAACTGACTTGTAAAACATGTTTATGTAAAGGTTACATCAGTTTCCTCACATGCGATATAAGTTTTATTGTTTGGTGACGAAACACCGAAGCGTTACAGGTGTTATGTGTGTGTCTAACGGCTAGACACAGTCAGCATGGTTTTATAAAGAACAGTAAATCTCATGTTATTTGAACAGCAACATTTCAAAATCTGGCCCCGGTTGTTCAAAAGGTGATTAGACTAACCATAGTTTAATGGCAATTTTCAAATCAGGATGAAAATGATATCTGGTAATACGAATTTTACAAAATTTAATAAGATTCGTGATTTACTTACTTGATTCTCTTTGTGAATCTTTGTGAATATTATAATCAAAATTTTTGAAGCAAATGAGAAATTTAAATTTCGCTGTTTAACTTATGTAATTAAGTCAGTCATCCTCTAAACAAGCGAGTCCTGGTTTTCTATCTTTATAGAATCATCGAATCGAAGGTTGACAATGCTGCCAATGAGTTGTCATTATCCAATACTACATGATGAAGCACCTATGAATTTTATATGCACCTTTTCTTATTTAAGATTAGACTCCGTAAATACTAGTTAGTTTACACCAATGTATATTGGTATAGCAGTACAACGCCTAGACATAAAGGGCTAGTCTAACCAAGCACTTCTGATAAGATTTACAATAATGTATGCATGATGTTAATGGACCCACTGGAATCTCTGTGCGGAACTCCATACTCGACATAAGAATACCCATCATTAGTTACTATGGGCGCACACAAGTATGTAGATATGAAGGATTATAGAGAGTGATATTCTACCTGAGTGTCACAAAATGCAAGTTAAAATATTTTGTTATCAACATTTTGTGTTCCAGAGGAGGGTAGAATATCGCTATCCTTCATATCCACATATGAATGAGTAATTTTCTCTCATACTTCGACATGTTTATCATAATATTCCTTTATTTTGAAATCTGCAGCAATAGGTTGTACAGTCATCGCTGTGTGTCAATTATCCATACGTGACAATTTTGTGATATTTTAAAACAAATCCTGCTGTTCGCCTCCTTTACAGTACCATCAGTTTGTTTTCTAGCTCAAATTACTAGTATACCGAGAAAACAGCAATCACGTTGAAACCGTAACGCCACAATGTTGTATTGGATATGTAGCCATGTAATACAGCCTCAACCGACAAGATTGTATCGCATGATATAAATCAGTATTGTACCATTCGGTATGATGAAACTATACATGTATATAACATACACCGGAGCATACTGGGAAGATATTAGACGTGTACAGGTACTAGTGTGTTACCTGTATCGAGTTTAATGACATCCACAAGGCCACTCAAACCACTGCTACTCGATGAAGAGCTGCTCTGACTTGCGCAGTCGTCTGATTTGTCATCCGCGATAGAATCAGATCCTAGATTTGACAATGAAACCAGCTGAATTCTCTGAAATGGATTAGACGACGAAATGACAATTCATTGACTTATACAGTAAAAATGACTATAACGTAATATCTTCCATACCCCGCTAAGGTTTCTGTATGATGCATGTTGTAAATATATACAGAAATATGCTTATCAGAAATTAATTGTAATGGTCGCCAGAGGTTCGTTAAAACCGTTTTTACTGTATCAGTGTTTGTCGTTTTATTGAATATATTGTATTGTAACACATTGTAACGATTTGAAAAGAGGAGGCCATAAGATTTTCTGTAACTCTGATATGTTGTTAGGATTAAACCACTGTCATCATCATTATCGTCGGGATAGCATTTCGTGTAACAATGATATTATTGTTTATTGGGAAATTTCAATTATTTTATTAGGTCAAAGTAGCTTATCATATTCATACGTATTTGGAAATATATGGACACTAACTTAGAATACAATGTCTCGACGCTGAGTATTGTCAGTGTATGTATGCAGAAGATAAAGAATGAGAGTAACATGTAAACAATTGTATTTCTATTTCTGTGCCGAATGTGAAGAAGTGCATGTTATGCGATGGGTAGACGATCGACCATGTACATTTATCAACATGTGTAAATACACGTCACTCTGGCGTATGAATGTTATGCGATGGGTAGACGATCGACCCTGTACAAGCATCAACATGTGTAAATAGAGGTCACACTCTGAAATAGTTGTTTTTCAAAAGTAATCAAAACAAGCTTTTCCAATATAACGATAGAAATATTACACCAACTAACAATTAGTAAGCACTATATTCCGAAAATAGTTATATCAAACCTTATAATAATATTCAGATGATGTTCACGATGTCAAGTGACACAGCTATATAGTAGTTAATAAGTCAAAATAATATATTATACACATTATAATAAGCTCAATGTGCATTTAATTCAGTGAATAAGTGAATAAATTAATTACGTAGTATGCAAGATGAAAAATATACAATGAACAACGGAGCCGAATAAAGATAAAATTTAAATGTCACCTTCAGAAGGTCAAACGTTTAAATCACTTGTAGTGTATATTCAATGTTATTCAACTCGTGCACCATTTGATACCCTGGGAGTGACTTATCACTTTGATATAAAAAGAGAATACAGATGACACTAATATTGAAGTGACACTGACCTTGAGAGAATCCAAAGTCATTGAAGACATTGCATCTTCAATCTGCTTCTGAATGGAATGTGCTTTTTTACAGGACACAACGATCACCTCTAACTGGTTACAGAGTCCCCCAGTCTGTACAAAAAACAGCAAATTGATAGTATTACAGCTGTGATGATGCATTATATGAATAAGATAAACTTTAAGCTGTTATCAATGTCTGAAGCCGATCTGTATCACTCTGCACTAGCACTTCGACATCATTTAACGTGGATTTAAGGGTTCTTGTTTTCTTTTCTTTTTCTGCAGTCCTATATCTTATTGATATTCTCCGACATTTGGTCATCTTGCCCTAAAGATTATTGCACATTACCCTGTCAATATTTTGGCATATATCCATAAAGGATTTACGCCTATTTCTTAATTTATTATTTAAACAAACAAAATGATAGGCGGGGAAAGAGGCTTCCAGAACGGTAAAGAGAAAATTAAGATACAATATTGAAACGAAACTACAATCCTGCATTTTACGAAACAGCGTTTTATATTACCCAAATCTAATGCATCGCCTACGTGTATTTCCTGTTAGATTTCAAAGACAAACATTCATGTATGTTTCCATCTTTATATATGTGGGACAATGAAGTAATTCCAACCGTGTGGACAAAACAAAGTTGTCAAATTTTCGAGGCGATCTGCCCCTTTATCAAGACATACAAAACGAATACGATTACATTATAGGATACGAACAGTAATGCAGGTCAAAATAGACAATTTTTTTCATTTTTATATATATATATATATTTATAACATATATTGTTTCTAATGCTTATGACGTATTTATTTTTCCTCAGTTGCTTCCAATTTAGCAGTTAAATTCAATTCAAAAATGCACTTCTTACCTATGTTCCTGCATGCGTATTTGATACCAAGTATTCAACAACTTTGGAAGTATGAATCACCGTGTCTCATTTAGGGGAATAGATGGTCTTACATGGGTGGATATAACGACATTGTCCATCACCACGTTGGAGAAGTTGTATTATATATATATATGATCAGACTAACGTTTCCCATCCATTTACGATTCGGATTGATACTGATGGAATAATCTGTACCAACGTTGATAGTATCACGTTTTTGTATCATCAACTAACTGGATATGTCTTCTGGTTCTTTCGTCATTAAAATATGTATTTCATAATTGATTTTTATTTCAATTTCAAATACATACTTATATCCTCGATACCCAAAAGAGTACTTGTTTGTTTGTTTGTTTGATTAATCAACGTCCTATCAACAGCTATGGTCATGAAGAGTACGAAAGTGTTGAAGGTCAATGAAGAAAACCTAAGTATAGTTGTATAATGATACACTTAGTAGGCTGTACTTTGAAGCTGAACGTTATTTTCTACATAAAATAAAGAATATGTAGGCCGGTGATTGGTCAGTTTTGTATCCTTAAATGCCTTCAGTTTTTTATGACATAGTCAAGGGTTGGATCTTACGATTGTGATAGTAACCACTGGAATTTGTACATTTTTACCACTTGATAATTATATTTTAATAAGGGCTTATATTGAATACGATATGTTTCTAAAAATAATCAAAAATAAAACAACTGTAATAAAATAAAACTACGTTACTTAGAAATTATTCAAAAAACAACATGAGGCAGACTTAAATAAATGAGCGGTTGACTGATCATAATTGCTCTATCATATTTTTATTCAACTAAGAAATTGATATGACATAAGAGGTTTATCATTGACAGACATCTTACAAAGCTAGACAGTCGTCTCATGTTCGTTATGTACCTCACTAATCAATCCACGAACAAATCTACACGCAAGAGTAGTCTCATGTCTTTCAAATATGTCTAAACAGTATGTGTGTTTTTCAGTTGAAGTATTTTTAAATCACCAAAAAGAACCAAGGTCAGTATTTTCGTTGTTTGTTTTTATTAACCAACACGTCATTTTATTTAGGTCGTCATTACTCACGATATCAGCTCAAAATATTGAAATTTTCATGTACACATTCTATGATATGATAATATGCTTCCTTAGTTATTCATAACAGCTCAAAGCACATGAGTATATATGTACGTTTACTTAAAATTGTGGTCATGTTTGTGTGTTGGCCTAGATACATGTACATTGAACTACACATGTGCCATATAGCAGACACATTTTCTCCCTGCAAGCTTTGGTAAGTTTGTTTTAGTGAAGTTGTTTCCAATCTTACGAAGGACATGATAGTAAATGCATTATGTAGCAAAGGAATACCAAAACGTTTGAAAGATAATATTCAATCAATTTATCGTAAACATGAGCGTTTATTTGCGTAGCAGAATTCAGCCGCATGCATATGTGTACTTGGACAAGGCGTAAACAGCGCCATTCACGATCGCGGTCTAGAATTTACATCGATGTCCGTTCACGGAGAGAGAAACTTTATTTAAACCACAGAAAATCTAGTTAGATCTTTATTATATTTCGTAATAACGCAACTTCATTTATTTTTTTTAGTTATAGAAAGTCAGGTTGCATTTACGAAACTGCTATTGAAAATATTTACTAACAATCAGTTCGTAAAATTAGGTTACAATCGCACAATGAGTGTCAGATTGTCCAAAACCCGATTGCATATTGTCTGCTTTTGAATAAGATAATTACGTTCCTAGTTTTACCTGATGAAAAACTACGTATCTATTGTTTAATTTACCAAATAAATGGATTGCTTTTGCTGGAGCTGTTATCACACCCACTTGCTTTGACCCAGCGGCTGGCTTTTGAGGCTCGCTGTGTCAGCGTGTGACACATGTTTACAGGTAATTTGACACCTTGATCGGTTGACTAAAGATAGACTGAATGCATATTTTAATGTCGACTTAAACTGATATCTGTATCTAGATTGGACTTAACATACATTGGTGATTTCTTTCATGTGTTTTCATCTGGTACAGCAAATTCAAATACTATACATTGTACGGGCCAAAGATTAAATATTTGACCTTGCTGTTTTGTGTACGATATATTGGCATAAATAATTTTTATTTATTACTTAAAATGTTTATGTTAATTCTTTATCATCATTATGGTCATTATAAAGATCATATATACAATCTTTATTCCAAACAATTTGTTGCAATATGCAAAATATATCACCGTTTTTTAGGGACCCCATTGCGCCGATTTGCAGACAAAAATCTTACTTTTACGTTCATAATTTGACGTGTTCGAACTACATGTATCCGAAATAGTATTGATTGTAAAAAGTCAGTGTTTAAATTACATTAGCCAAAAAAATCACCGTTTTCTGGAATATATTGCGTGTTTGAATTGACCTGAGGTTTACCGTATATGTCATTTCAATGTTTGTCATTTATATCTGAATGTTTGTTGACATCCAGATTTGACCTGGATTGGTGGATGGCATCGATAACATTAGATCGTTCCATTTGATATAAGGATGTGGGACACATTCCATTATACTATTCACGTAAAAATTTAGATTTCATATGGCTTTGCCTTTGTTTAGTCGACATTGAATTTCAGAATGAATTAAGCGCTGCATGTATTCCGTATTTTCCTATCAAGCGTGTCAAAATAACCCATATTTATGTACGTTCACTTTGTAAATCAATGCTTGCTCTTATTCAATCAAATGTTTATATTAAAAATCAAACGTTAATATAACACTCCTTATCTTATATATGTATAACAAAAACTTCAGTAAATGAATCTCTGGTGAGAACCAGTCTACATTAATTACTTCTGTTTATTCAAGGCACTCCGGCGTATCCCACGGCATGTCGTGCCCGAACGGTCATTGCTCTGTTCTACCTATTTACGACGATTATGTATTGCCAAGCTTCCCTCCCCTTTTACCTGAACCCCACAGACAGATGACTGCCGTTCGGGACTTTGAGTCAAAAGACAGCGATATCTTAATTTGCAGTTTACCAAAAACAGGTAAATTTGGATATGTGTAACATACAAAATGTACCTGGTATTTTATACGTTTATACGTTTTCAATAGACAAAAAATTGAATGGACAGAAATTCCTTTAACAGATATTCTTTTATACTCATTTCAAATAAAATACGTTTAATGGGAACGAATCTCTATGGGATTACAATGCATTTAAAATATGCTCATGAATATAACATATATTACATACAATCAGATAATTTGTATTAGGAAGTAACCATCTATAGCAAACACAGTTTATCAAATAGAATATACATGCCTAGAAAATATATTAAATAACATGTGATGAAAGATTCATATTGTATTCTTTTTGTAAAAAATAATTTGTTGTCAGGAACGAACTGGTGTTATGAGATTCTGTCGATGTTGGTTCAGGGCCATTCTACGTATATAAAGGGTGCTAAAATAGCTGGTAGGTTATCTCCCTATCTTTATATAAATATGTATACATGTATATAATTACATGTACATGTTCCAATATCATGTCTAAATAAGTGCTTCATTTGTAAGGTCTGACGTCTTATAACTGTGAAAACAAACATATTCATGGAAGTATAATTATTGTCATGATAATCTATATGAAAAATGATAATTTATCATTCAATGTAAATATTGAAAGCCCGACCTCAAATAAAATTTATATATATAATCTAAGGTAATTTCATGTTATCATCAATTTCATTGGTTAGACGTTTGAGGTTTTTTTTCCATAACCTAAAAAAATTGTACGACGAATATTATGACGTCTTACACAACGAACACTTTCGCGGAGAATTTTAAAAGCGGCACAGTGTTTGGTCAAAGTAAACTGTTGGCTAAGATATCGATGCACCACAACTGAACTTATTTAATTGTAAAAATACGTAAAAGCATGAAAATCAATACCTAATTAGTACTTTAATGATTTATTCAAAATAAATTATAAGCATTTTCCTCAATGTATTTTAGGTTTATGAAGTCATAGACAAACACCAGAAGGACATTCTTTGTACGGTATATACTAATAATTGTAGTCTTGCATTGAGGTTTATTTTTATTATTAACGTACATTAACTTAGTTTTTGGTTGAAAAGAAATACCTTAAACAAATCAAACATCAAGGTCTATATTATAAATTAAAACTACACATTATTTTTGTATAAAGGAATGCTCGAAGCGGTAGACGACCTTTCAACCTTGAACGACATGAAGTCCCCGCGTATTCTGAGTACCCATGTACCGTTTCGCCATCTGCCGAAGCAACACTTAGCCAAACGATGTAAAATCATTCTTTCTCGGCGTAACCCTAAAGATGTCTTCGTTTCTTGGTATAATCACTGTAAGCATGACGACCGAATCTCTCATGGCAACACAGCCGAGGAAGAAGAATTCCCTGGAACCTGGGACAAATTCCTCGAAGACCAAATGAAAACTACACACAGTTTGTTTCTCTTTTTCAAAGTCACTATTATTGGTTTAATTAAAACAAACACTGTCTTCGGATAATATGCACCTGTTTTACATGAGTTAGGACAAGTGAAGGGGTGGCAGAAATAGTTTTAAATCTTAAATTTGCTGGGTTGGTAAAGAGAACCGATGGAACTTTCTGCTTATCGGTTCTAATTATTTTTTTCTCTCGTAGCTGTATCGGGTGTAGTGCTGATTTATCAATACACTCATGTCGTCTGAGGCTCTATAATATGGCTATCCATGGGATCAAAAAATGCCAAACCTTCGGCACGCCTTGGGTTTTTTCTACATTTAGTGGCCCTCGGGTAGAATATTCCTATCCTTCATATGGTAGAAGAGTCTTCCTCGTGTGAAACAGTCTTATTATATTCGTCGTTATTTAATATACATCTCTTGTTTCATATATTAGTAAATATTTGTAAAAAACGTCATCTAATATACAATGATTTCATTTCATCTCTGATTTAACTTCAGATTTTTACGACGGTTACTTTCCTTATGAGAAGGAATGGGATGAAGCTATTAGAACAAAGCAAGTCGCCAGTGTACACATAATATATTATGAGGATCTCAAGAAAGTGAGAACAATTGTAACGAATCATTTTACGCTAACTAAGTCAGATATGTAAAATGTAGCCCATTCTTATCATGATCTAGCAAATAAATTTAAAATTGTTTGAATGTGTAAACCAACAAGCTAAGTATGGCAATATTGTCGGATTTAAATATTTCAATATATTTTTATTATTTTAATAAGTCTGCAATTACATAAAAAAATAAATTAGCTGTTTATAGGTTAATCCATTTACATTTGACTAACAATTACTGAATCTTAACAATATCTCTATTCCAGGATCCAGTAGAGGAAATAAAGCGTCTGGCAAAATACCTGGAGCTGCCTGAGAACGAGGAATTAGCGAAAGAGATAGCAGATAAATGTTCCTTCCAAAAGTTTCTAAACGCAGTTGTCACAATCAAAGAAGGCCCCGTCAAAATCGTGGAAGGTGGAAACCATTTCTTATTCAGAAAAGGTAAATAAAGCATTGAATAAAACAAAATCAATTCATGTTCCCTTTCTCTATGACCATAAAATTAAATAGACCATGTGATCTTTCACACAAAATTTCAGGCACACGTTTATGGAGATGACTAAAATAGGCTCCGTTTGAATTTTGTAATGAAATCTGTTGAAATTCAAAAGAATCAAAACATTATCACACATTGTTCTCAAAATTGATGAATAATAGGTGATAAGCACAGCAACACCACAGAACTACCAATACCGATTAATTTGTAATTCTAGGATATCGTGAATTCCGTAAGATATTTACTAGATTTCGTGAGGCATTGCCCTGGGTGCAATCGTAAAATATGTAGAAATGGGTAGATTATGTTTTAAATTACAGTATGTCATTATTATGTTAAAGATGTTACACCGCTGACAAGTTGCATTCTTTCTCTATCAAAAATAACAGCAGACGATTTAGTATTTTTCGTCTTTTACAAAAGTTACTCACTTAACACCATAATCATCATTTAAATGTAAGCTTCTACATTTACTTCAAGGTAATTATATAAAAAATCAATTGCATCCGAAAACAGTTATGTCACTAAGCCCTATATTGAAGTACTGAGTTATTTTGTATCATTTTTTGTCTGAATTACACATATATGTACATGCATAAACACCGATTATTGCTTAAATATTGAGCATCGTGTATGTTTTGTCGGTGGTGGAGCATATTTAGTTAATTAAACAACTGTGATTTTTCATGATTTGTTTAACATATATCCACTCCTTGTGTCACTACAGGAATCGTCGGAGACTGGAAGAACTGGTTTACTGTTGCACAAAATGAAAGGTTTAATGAGCTAATAGAGAAGGAACTGAAGGGAACAACTCTCAATTATAAATATGAAATATAAACCTTTGATCGAGTAGAGGCTACAAACCGGGGTCAATTCTATACTTCTACCATACCTACTTGAAGTCTAAAATAGAATTGGAACGGTCATGCGGTTCATGAAAAATCCATAATTGTGTTTCATATTCGGACATTTGTGATATTATTGTTGTAATCTACTAAGACCTCATTAAGATTCTTAATCCATGTTTAGAAGAAAAATACATAACATCATTTTAAATACATGCATTATAGCTTTTCAGTAGTTTTCTTTATTGAGCTTTATTTAACTTTTGTATTACTTGTATATTCACGTTTAGGCCTAGGTTTGGCACCCGACTGTAATAAATCAGTATATAGAATAGTCTATCTTTGGATGATCATTTTTTACAGAGTACAAGCGCTATTTCCCAGTATAGTGCTACATGCAAAACAAGCAACAATGTGAAGGTATAGATTCAATATCGACCATAACGTTTCTTGGCCATACAAAATTGGTGGAATGAGAATATACCAGTGGTTGATGTTATCATTCTCTACATGTTTAAGTAGCATCATATCGAAGAATTTTATACAAAAAGTTGGTAGGGTATTAATGATTGATCTAAAGGTTATAAATTTTGATTATGTTTGATATCAGCGAACGGGATGTCGATACATGTTTTACGTGTTTCTGCCTCACGCCACTTTTCCGACGCTATCATAAGAAGGTCATGTGTGACAATATCCCGGCAATCAGTCAGGTTGAGAAGAGGCTATCATTGATCTTTCAGAATAAATACGGGATTATTGAAATATGTTTGTTTGTAAACAGCATTTTACCCGCAAGCAAAATTTATTGTTGACAATTGATCGGAATATCGATACTAAATCATGGTGGAATATCCGTTCTATACCATAAACACCAGATTAATTATACTTTAATTATCAAACTTTGCATAATAGCCCTTGAAGTCGCATATCGTCGAGGTAGTAATTTTCGACTCATGATTCGATTAGTGATTTATCTGATGGCCAAACAGTGGCCATATGCCAATGAAAGTAGAACAAGTTACAGGGAGGGATCTTTGCTGTACGTCAAATTATCGCCAAAATTTACATGTACATGCTTTATCCTTGCTAAACACGTGTGTAAATGCATTTCGAAATAAATGCATACAATATCGTATTACTTCATAAAGCCGTACAATCTATGTACAATATACAACATGACTCTTTCAAAAGGAATTTGAATTCAAGTAAAGATAAAATTGGAGTTTCGCCTTGAATCATTTAACATATTTTGTCATCTGACATTAAACGACCAAAACTTTTGGCTTTGAACATTTCAAAAAGCGATAATACAAAAGCAGTATGCTATGCTACTTGGCCGCTGTTTTTGTACACAGGGATTTGAGAATAAGTTACAGATTATATAATCATGGACCCACCAGAGTGCCCTTAGACGATGAGTATGAATTTTATTTAGATGATTTTCAAGATGTTTGTCATAATGGGGCTTATATCGTCTTAATGACGGCACTTTGTATAGATGTGTAGGATGATTTTGAAAGGAAAATTATCGTTCTTTCCATTAGTAGTAACCGTTTTTATGACGATGTACTAGAAATGTGTTTTTAGAGCCGCTAAAGGTAGGCGGGTTAGAAACTTTGAGTCTGTGAGTTTCCACTCTTCTCGTATCTATATAGTAACATGTAGAGTATGATTATTGTCGTTTTTTATCTAGAGCTCTAAAACGTCTAAAATGGTCTTAGGCACTCTGATGGGTCAATGATTATATAATCTGTAACTAATTCTCATATCTCTGCTTTTGAAATCTACTTTTACTTTCTAAATTAACTTTCTTTACGAAGTAAGACTCAGTCTCACTGAACAAAGTTGATGCAGATCCTACGAGTTCTCATACATCCTTCAATGTATGACATGCAGGACCAGTGTGTGTCATAAGTTCGCATCATCAACTTCAAATTGAATTAACCTGTTGTTCAGTATAAAATACGAGTGACTGATGGACACGTTGTACACAGATTATATCAACTCTTGTCTTATTATCTTTAGAGTACAGATGCAAAAGAATGGAAAAGACCATTTTAGAATATGAGGGTACACTAAAACGACTACAAACTCTTCACAAGGGACTTTGCTTACGGAAACATTCTTTTGTTATATGGGTGATCAACGACTGGAAGTATTTACCATCAGACATGGTAACTAAAGCGTCAATCCCTTATTTATACACTCTAAACTACTTAGACTGGAAGGATCTGAGTGTGTTTAAATTTGAAGAGTTTCACTGTGATCGTGTGTTATGTTTAATAAATATGAACTGTGCATCAATATACTGAGCGCAAGTAATGCCATGAATGTTGGAGGCCAAGAAGCACTATGCTTGTTGATTACAAATGGCTTGTCGCTAGACTTCGTATACATTGGTTGGTTTTCTGCTATCGCCACGCGTAAATTTACCATACAACATAGGTACGACTGGGGTAATTTAGTATAATCACATTTTTACTGGTAGTCTGAAAAGTCCGTATGATAACACCAAAATTGTCACACTTTTGCTATATACATGTAGTACATCACATGATAATTACTGGGAATGCGATTTGATAAAAGCCATGGTCTATTTTGCGACAGTTCCCTATCCTTCTTGACTACGGGCGACTATACCTGACTACATGTAAAACTTTACGTTTGCTATATACCTGTAGATGCTATACTTTTGCTATATACCTGTAGATGCTATTATTTTGCGATATACATGTAGATGCTATACTTTTGCTATATATTATTAGATTGCTATACACATGTAGATGCTATGCTTTTGCGATATACATGTAAAAGCTTTACTTTTGCTATATACCTGTAGATGCTATACTTTTGCTATATACCTGTAGATGCTATACTTTTGCTATATACATGTAGATGCTATTCTTTTGCGATATACATGTAGATGCTATACTTTTGCTATATATCTTTAGATGCTATGCTTTTGCTATATATCTTTAGATGCTATACTTTTGCTATATATCTTTAGATGCTATACTTTTGCTATATACATGTAGATGCTATGCTTTTGCGATATACATGTAAATGCTATACTTTTGCTATATACATTTAGATGCTATTTTTTTGCGATATATATGTAGTTGCTATGCTTTTGCGATATACCTGTAGATGATATACTTTTGCTAAATACCTGTAGATGCTATACTTTTGCTATATACTTTTAGATGCTATTCTTTTGCAATATACATGTAAAAGCTATACTTTTGCTTTATACATGTAGATGCTATGCTTTTGCGATATACATGTAAATGCTATTCTTTTGCGATATACATGTAGATGATATGCTTTTGCGATATACATGTAGATGCTATACTTTTGCTATATACCTTTAGATGCTATGCTTTTGCGATATACATGTAGATGCTATACTTTTGCTATATACCTTTAGATGCTATGCTTTTGCGATATACATGTAGATGCTATACTTTTGCTATATACATTTAGATTATATACTTTTGCGATATACATGTAGATGCTATTGCATGCATCTGGAGCTGTTTGTGTCAATCTGGTAAAAAAACCGCGCATATAGTTGTTTAGTGTAAAATAATTATATAACAAATGCACAATTTGACAGAAACAAGCGGAGATATTAGTAGGATGGATGTGTTATTATATAAATTATGTGATGAAAATAAATAATTATTGAGTTATCATTCATTCGTGTGTATTCACAATATCTAATGTATGTGTGTGTTGCATGACAAGGCAATGGGCAAGCGTTAATTAAACAACGTATTGTTATCTAGAACTGTAAACTCATTCAACACAAAAGCTATGTTCTTTGAAATCAAGTAATCATAAGAATCATACAAATTCCATGATACATAATGCATACTCATACTTTGCCACAACTGTTAAGTGTGTGCTTATAAATGAGTTAATAAAGTCGTGTGGTAGTACTTCTTTCCTTTACATGGAGGACTGACTATTATCATTAAGTTCACACTGCCCATACATACCTGTGTTGTGTTGCTGTTTTGTCTCTGGAACTGTGCGCATGCTTCTTGTAACCCCTGAACAACACAGTCCCCATCCCCGGGCACTGACTGGCATCTGGCTTCATCTATTGTCGATCTTAAATCGGTACACGCCTGTTGAAGTCTTGGGAAATTATTCTTCACGTAGGACAATGGATGTAATAGCTGAAATGGGTAATATAGACTATATATGGAGAGTATATTAATGCATGTCATAACAAAGGAACTAGATACATATGTATAGCACATTTCCGACTATACAATTTGGGTAAGCTTATATAGGAAATGGTCCTCCTCAACATATTTAGTGTTGTTTATCATTTTGTTTACATTTTATAAGTGGCAGGTGAAATAACAATTGACAATATATTGCTTGAAGAAAACTTTGAAAAAGTGCCTTTATAATACACGAAATTTGGCTGTTAATGTTTAGCTTTGAGAACTCAATAAGGCCACAAAACTGTATTTACATTTCCATGTCACTTCTTCTATACAAACTAACCAAGACAAAGTGAAGTATATGACGTATAACTGACATCCAAAACGTGACGTCACTAATGTTAACGTTGTGACGCAACTGATCACCGTAAAAAATGGTTGTTCCATCTTGTGGATTAAATCGTCGTTGATAAAGGGTTGTCCTGGTCTAGCTTAAAAAATGTTAATGCAAAGACCCTAAAATGGGTTGATGATGTAAATATGAGCATTAAAGGGAAATAAACCTTAAATATTATATTTTTGGAACACAAAACGAAAGCTGGCCGAAAGCGATGTTATGGCCGAAAGCGATGTTATAATGAACAACAAACTTGCTGACATGACAAGGAATAGTTGTTTTCCACATTTTAAGATTATTTTCTACTTTACGATGGTTGACAAATGAAGTTTAAGCCATATTTGTGATAAAACAATTTGTATTTAGCGTAAGAATTATAAGTCAAAAGTCAAACGAGACTTTTCATTCGACAGGGCAAAGTGAGGTTCCTGACTTATTGCACATATGTACATCACGCAAGTATAAAGTGGGGAGTTGCTCCCGTCTCTTGCATTTCAGCGATCTATTCATGTTTACCTACTTTCCAAATCGCGCACGTAAATGACTCTTGACGTACAGCGTTTTCTATCAGAATTCGTTTGTGTTCGCTTCACCCACGTTTTTGACCCACCATTTTGTTTACATTGTGCAGTGCATTATGGGAGGTCACTGAAGTTCAACACTACTATACTATCGTTACAAAATTCGACCGGGACACTTCAAAATACAGAAAGATGGAATTTCTATTATAATTATTTTAAATATCCCGCTTTTGAAAAAAGTCAAATTATATGTATTCGGTATAAGATTATTATACAATTTGCAACATTGTACCAGTTATCGTACATGTATGTACAGCTACGGAACAGCCGCCAGTCAGTTCTTTTCGTCACCAAGGCAACATAAAATGTAGTTCCGAAAATAACTTCATTCTTTGCGCGTTGTTACAATTAAAAACGGCGATTTTGAAATATTGTTTTTATGTACAGGAATTAATGGCTTAAATTGTATCATAAAAACATGATCATGTAGCTTCAAATAAAAAAATACTGCGCAGTACTAGCAGTGCAGTCAACGTGTAATCCGGTTGCTCGATTTAGCAGGGGTCCGGTTTTGAAGAAAATGACGATTGTGGTGAAAATGCTGAATAGTTGGTATCTAAACATAATCAAATCTTTTAAAAATCAATTGCGATTGTTATGGAATGTACCTGAATGTTGTATTTCCGTCTGGTAATTGTTTGTAGCTGGCAGTTAAATGTTTATTAACTAAACCTGTTGTGAAATCCAACCCCTGTGTCTATGGTTCAGGGGCTCAATAAAACGTGTTAAAATGTGGGATTTAGTCGCAGATCACTGGAAGACTTGTGTGTTATTCTTGAAATGTGATAACTTCTCTGTCAACTGGAGTTTTAGGATTAAAATTCTGTATAAAGTAAGTAGAGAAACATTGATTTGAAATGTTGGTGGTTTCCAACGACCCTCGAATGCCGTGGGTTTTGACACTCGCAGAATCGTTTCGTTAGGCTTATGTCACTGAAATCAGCCTGTTTGGTATTTGAGCGTATTTTTATGGAATCTATCGTTTCTAAGCTTACATGTATGTCACCGTTTCACATATAGATCTATATATTGTACACATTATCCTAACTATTTGCGTTCGATTATGCCTACTTCGATGAGTGATGAACATCGCTGCGCTCAGTAGCCTATGTTCAGCATTTTCCGGGGCTTGAGCCTAAGTCATCGTTTCTTCAAAATACGTGTAAAATATCTGTAATATCATATTACTAACAATTTCTAATATCACTTTATCAAACATTTTCTGTCTGTGTTTCTAAATGTACAGCGATAGGCCACATCCCAGAAAGTTCATTCAAAACTGAAGCGGCGTAAAACTAGGTTAAAATGTAAACAATGTCAAAATGTATTCTCACGCCGGTCAGAGGTCAGCGCGTGACCAAGCATCTTCATTGGGAAATGAAGTGATCGGAGTTTACTAGTTTCATTGAGGCGGAGCGAAGTGAAAATGTAAATATTACTTAGTAAGGTATCTGACACGTCTTAAATATGTATTTTATTCACATTTACATGGTTTATTTAGGTCCATGTCCCTTTAAACTATCTTCCTATGACAGCTATGGTGTAGCTTTGCAGACAATCATCTGATAATGCCCGTTAGCGCATTATGAGATGATTGTCTACAAAGCTCTGGCAACTACATTGTATATAGACCATAGATGTCATAGGAAGATAGTTTAATGCTTAGATAACTTAATGCTGACCTCTGGGTAGGAGGAGAGAACCAGCAGACTAAACAGGGGCATCCTGGACGGGCCACTGATGTTACAGGCCACTGACAGCATGTTCTCTAGGCTGTCACACAGGTCACTCGTCACCTCGTCCGACAAAGGAGGCCATGCGTCCACCAAAAGGCTCCTTGCTGAATGGTAACAGTAAAACTCGGATCAAATTGTGTCTCACTACTCTAATACAAATAAATAAGTTATTTGTATAATCACTGGATGTACCAATAGTCGTTTTGGATACATTGACTTATTTTTTTCAAAATATCAAGATATTACAATTGCTCAAATGAAATGATAGATACATTTTATGTATGTACACGTGTATGCAGGACAATGAGCACAAAATCTTGACCCAATCATTGAAATACTGTGCACGACCCATCCCGGAAAATACTTTTTAGTGTGTCGTACCTGGTTGTTTTCCGAGTAAAGTTCGAGTGCCATTTTGCTTTCCTGACGATGATCCGCGGTTCATTCTGTAAAATAAATATAAAAAATGTCTTAAAGTTTTCGAGGGATATTACAAAAACATCACAAACAAAATGAAACCCGAGTAACATTTACGATATGAAGCTTGTTTTCTGGTAGAAAATGGAGAGATTCATTTTTAACTCAATTCATTTTCCTAGTAGTATTCGAAGCTTTATAACTTGTTTTCATCGTAAACAAAGGCTCTAAGAATTTATATGATAGTTGTTAGTGAATTTAGAGCAAACGTTACAGTGAGTACATTGCTCATGCACTATAGTCAAGTAACACTTTTCTCCTTCTTTCTCCTTTTAATACTTTCCTTCGTCACTCAACCCATCCTTATTACTCCCAATCTGATTAAAATACAGATCCTTATAACCACTCCGTTTAATAGAGGATCTGAGAACGTTCCCTAAAGGGTCATGTTCGGATGACCTTTCTTCCACGTGAACTTCAGATCACATACATTTTCTACACATTGCTACGTCGACTGATGACGCCATTTCGTCCGAGTATATGTATACATTTAGCTTATTTGTTCTCTTTGGGCGAGATGACTACGCACATGAGAATAATTCGGACAGCTTTTTTCAAACTATTTCGTCCTCAGTCAAGATTCTGGCAGTGCAAATTTCATTGGCCATTTCCGAGGGTCATCTGGACGTGACCCCTAATGGGATGTTGTCAGATCCTTTTATCAAATGTAGTGATAATAAGGATCTGTATTTTAATCAAATTGTAATACTCCAGGGGTTACTATCACTGACGTTATATCAATCCTTGGACTTTTTTCTAGTAAAACTAGCTAGATGCAGCGCAAAAAAACCTTGACCAATCACAGGCTTGCAGAGACTTCATTTGAAGAATACAGAGAGAGCGACGCCTATTCAGCTAAATCTGTCTATATCATCAGTTGTTTTTTTAAATGATGCTCCATCGCTGATGGAATGGTATTTTTTCTCTATCAAAAACAAATTGATCCAGACGAATTAGTTTTTCACTTTCAGTTACAAAAGTTAGTGACTTGGTCACTTTACACCATTACTACAACAGAAAAAAAATAGCTTCTTTTTTATTAAAGTCAAAATTACTGGAAAAAATCTATGACACTCTGCCCTCTATGGAATGAAGTACTTATTGTGCTTGTACCAAAAGCAAAATAAATTATTTAATATGCATTTTTGTTTTAATTAGACACTTATAAAACATGATCATACATCAGTTATTGTTCCAAAATGATGGGTTTCGTTAAATTCGTATATGCTCTGTCGGCAATGGAGCATATTTAATTTAGAATCTAGGCCAAAAAATATGGAAAAAAGCTTAATGATACAGGCAAGATTAGGACTAAGCGACGCCCACTTCAAAGCAGCACAGTCAACCACGGTCTTTTGGAATGGATAATCAAATTACAATAACCTGTGTCTTCTGTTGCCTGCAGTTTTAATATGAGATAACGTTAGTCCAAGTGGATAAAACGTCAGTGATAGTACCCCTGGGGTATCAAGGATGCAGTTCAACATTGACAATATTGTCTTAACTTCCAGCGATGGGTGAGGGGGCATAACTCTTACAACTGACATTTGCCACTAAATAAGCTAGACTTGTTAGAAGTAAACAGTATTAAATCATTAAATGTATATAGGAGCATATTTATGACCAAAACTTCTAAACAATCTATCATTAATCGCATCACTTTGTTTTCTTCTTGTGTAGCTATTCTCCACTTGAAATGGCACGTAAAAAATGAAGCGAAAAGCAGACGACACCAACCTTGACTTTGACCGGATGTTGTCGGTCATACAAAATTAAAAACAAAATATTGTCTACCTGAATCCGGAAAAAAACTGGATTTCATTTATCAATTTAATTTTTTTTTAATTTTACATATTGGAACTGTATAGGTCTATTGATTTTTATTTATTTAAATTATATGTACGAATAATGAAAACAGAAAGATGAATGACAGGATGTCAGAACAATGCATTTTTATATATCTAGAGGATCTTACATGAGTGACAATGTGATATGAAATTTATCAAACAAGTTCAATAGTTTGATATGTCACGAGCCTTTAGGCATATCAGATTATTTAACCTAACGAGTTTGATAAATTTCATATCACATATTCACGAGTGTAAGATTATATTTATCAAATAACTTTTGATAATAGAAATATAAGTAAAACTTTAGATTTCGTCTCTAAATTTATTAAAATTAATAATAATAGAAAAATAAATGACAGGATGTCAGAACAATGCATTTTTGATAAAACGTTTCATTTTGATTTACCGCTGTAATTCTGATAACCACTGAATCTAATCTCGAGAAAAAAAATGGGTTGGTTAAATAAGAAACGTGGATATAAACACATTTACATTTTCCATTGCATAGCCATCCTCGAGACTCCAGGGGTTCCGATTACTCTACACTTCTGGACTATTGGAGGAAACAACGGTACACTGTGGTTACTGTGTGGCTTAGATGTTGGACGTCGCGATCTCTGTAGTCTTCAAAGGAAATTTTTGTTGGCCTGTGATTGGTTCAGATGTTCTTCGCTGAACTGCCTCCAATATTTTACGATCTCTACACCCCTGGACTATATCATAATAAATGGTCGGAACCCCTGGAGTATCAAGGAAGGCGTCCTTCCAGTGATACACGGCGTATAATCAACGTTGATCATTAGTTGAATTTAAGAAGCGACGTCTCCGACTAGATTAAAGCGTCCGTCCGACGTCTAAAACCGGACGTCATAATCCCGACCAGCAGAAAACTACCATCCGACGTCTTAGTTAACTATTACGTCGTAAATCCAAACAGTAAAAAACGTCTGTCCGACATCTAAAATCCTACGTCGTTATTCCAGTATAAAACTTCTAGATCGATCTCCAAAATCTGACGTTGTATGTAGGTCGGGTTATGACATCATATTTATAAGCTAATTGCCCTGACAAGGTTAAAGCTTGTATAAATTTCTCACATCCATTTTCTTTAAGATTAGTTATTTGATTAGTTCTAATAATAGAAATCTATACGTAACATTTATTTGTATGACTACCAATCCCATGATCTAGTTTGAATTTGTTTTATTTTAGACTGAAGTGATGTCTGCGTTCAATATGACAGGAAAGAAGGGGAAGTTGTCTTTCCAAAACCCAAATATGCAGTCAACTGTGAAAGGTATTTGACTTTGATATATCATGCATCTAATGTTCGAAACAAGATTAAATCGTTTTAATGAAAATACAAAAGGGGTTCGGTGTATGTTAAGTAAATTAAGATATGAAGTTTAATTAAAACAAATTTTACAATACAAGATTAAGGCTAACATATGCTGTATTGGCTTTTATTTAGGCAAATGTGTATTTAAATTTCTTTGAATGTGTTTCTCTGTGTATACCTGGTTTTCATGTACATGTATATATATTTACACCTTTTAAAAAGAATCAAGTCTATAAATTCATTTGCATTGAATTAAAAGATGATTTTTGTTTGAATTACAGAATGCGCTCTAAAAAGCCCTACTACAGGTAGCCAGACAACAATAAACCAACTAAACATCAGGTGGATGTAGCCATTACCGCCTGTCTTAGACATGCCTTGGATAGTCGTGGAGGAGGTGACCGCCAACATGCAATAATTAGCAAACGGAAAAAATACTTAAATAAATTAAAAGTTACATTTTATCTAGATGTGTTGTTTTTAATAGCATTTATCCTTATCATTTCTGTATGAAATATGATGTTTCATACAAAAATGATAAAGATAATGCTTTGGACTTTATAGAAAAAAACCACATTGGGTTCATGACGTCTAACCAATATTGGATTTTAATTAAGTTCCACGTCAGGTTTATGACGTCTAATCAATATTGGATTTTAATTAAGTTCCACGTCAGGTTTATGACGTCTAACCAACATTGGATTTCTGACTTCAATTCCACATCGGGTTTATCACGTCTAGAAAACTTTCAGTTTCAACCAACATTCAACTATTTTACAATGTCAGGATATGACGTGGATTCAACGTGGATACAATGCCATGTGCCCGCTGGACTACGTGTTAAGCGGACTTGCCCTTAATATATCAAATCGATAATGTTGGCAGCGAAAAGTCGAGATATGATGATTAAAATATTTTTAAATCTTCACTTTATATCAGAAATTTGGTATTTATGATATATAACCGTTATTTGGGATTTCATTCTCGTCCTTCCTCACCAAGGATTTGGGATCAACGTTAAATCGCGTGTAGCTTTCATCAGAAAAATATTGAGAAGTTCATACTGTTCTTTCACGGACATATGTAGTTCGATAACAGATACATTGTTCACGGACATATGTAGTTCGATAACAGATACATTGTTCACGGACATATGTAGTTCGATAACAGATACATTGTTCACGGACATATGTAGTTCGATAACAGATACATTGTTTCAACACTTACATATGTAGTTCGATAACAGATACATTGTTCACGGACATATGTAGTTCGATAACAGATACATTGTTCACGGACATATGTAGTTCGATAACAGATACATTGTTCACGGACATATGTAGTTCGATAACAGATACATTGTTCACGGACATATGTAGTTCGATAACAGATACATTGTTCACGGACATATGTAGTTCGATAACAGATACATTGTTCACGGACATATGTAGTTCGATAACAGATACATTGTTCACGGACATATGTAGTTCGATAACAGATACATTTTCACGGCCATGTACACGCCTTTAGGAAGGTCTGCTTTGGTGTGTGTTGAAGAGAAAGAGCGAGCTATCGTTCTTGCATTGCCACTGCACAGTACCTATATTTTTCCAATATAAACATCGTGAGCTAGGCTCTGGTGTACTTAAACTATAATCCGAGTTACAAAATGTAAATATCAGCATTTTTGACATGCATTGATGTGTAACATACATTGAGTGTTCTAACATATTTATCATGGTGCGCGTTAGCGCACCATTGGTATACTAGAACACCCAATGTATGTTTCATATTGTACACATAACAGAAGCATTCATTGGATTTTATTTTCGGCACGTTGCGATATAAAATCGTCTGGCACATTGCGGGAATTTTACTTATATAAACAATATTCTTCCTCTTTAGCATCGCAATCAAATCTAAAAGAAAAAGGTTTACATTTGGAAGAAACATCCGCAGGATTTAGAAAATTAGTTCTAAACTTTGACGCTAAAAAGGTTTGCTCCACATCATTGACGAGTTCTCGATGCTTTCAAGGCAAATGAGGTATTGTGTTGATAGGTGATCCAGATCAAATTCTAAACCCTCTTTGGAGTGCTCGTATTCACAATGACCGAGGTAAAGACTGTGGCTCCATATCTTTGATGGGAATGAAGAGATTTTTTGAGGTATTTACTCTGCCACTTCTGCAAACAATTCCAAATTACAAAAAGTGGAAAAAAATCTTACAACACTAAAAGATCGCCTCTTATGTGAAGCTATTACTGCATACCGCAAAACTTTGACCCAAGGAGAGTTTGACGCTGTATTCTCGGTAGAGGTTAAGAGGACAAACAACGATCACGTCAGTCAACAGTTTACAGTAAAGATTCTTGTGAACCTACGATATGGAAGCAAATGTGGAGATAAGGAAATAAACTTCCCCCGACATCACTGTACAACGCTATCAGTTTATTTGTCGGAAAACAAAGATGTATGTATTCATTTTTCGCTTCAATAATTTTTTTCTACTTCACATTAAAAGTTTGTATTTTTATCTAGTAGATTAGTACATCACCCATTCTTTTAAAATCCTTTGATCGTTTCTTTATATTGTTTTTTTAATTGTTGCGATTGCAATAAGCAATATTATGACTGTACGGTGGGGAATCACGTGGTCTGTATTTGGTATGTTACACGAATCAAAATGGCAGCCGCCAGCAGTTTTGCCAGAAAAGGAGGTAAGTCACTGAAAATACCCTTTGTATCGGCTTTTTATAGTGACGAGCATATGCTATAATTCTAGGCAAACCGATACCTTAGTTGTGTTGCAACGCCCTGTACTTTTCTGTAACATTCTGACCAAGTTTTGAATCGGAGCGATTTTGCTCGTAATAGAATTGGTAGTATACTCGAACATACACTTTTCGTACGTTTTCCATACATAGGTATGAAAAATCAACACTGTACATACAGGTTTAAAGGCGCTGAAACGTCTCGCGCAGGGACAAATATAAACTAAAATTTCGATTTTCGATGTCCTATATCTCCGCCATTTTGAAACATATGACCTTGAAATTGGTCTTTTTATTTGCCTGAGAGCATGTTCTTTCATATGCGCTCTTCAAAACTTTTCTGCGACAAATTTCATTTTTGACCTTTGCTTGACCCCGTAGCGACTCTTGACCTTGACATAATCTCTGATAACATGGCATGAGAAAAGCACGCGAAATGTCAGGATCTGTCTGCATAACTAAACGTGGACGATGTACAGCGTACAGTTATGAAGTTATCAGTGGCGTAGCGCCCGTGCATGCTTGCATGCTCAAGCATGCAAAAAATAATCTGACTTACATTTTTGAACAGTCAGAAAAAAACACAACATTTGAATACACGTAACGCTGCAGAATATAAATTATGTATAAATACATATGATATGCCCAACTGTATGCCTGACATAACTTTGTGCACATTTGAAAGACTTGAAGATTGGCCATTCTGGAAATTTATTAGAATAGTCTATATATTTCCGGTTACCAAGTTGTTAAATATGTTTGAATTTTTGTCGAAGACAATATTAGACTTAAACTAAAGAAGAAGACTTCTTCACCAAAATCCCTCAAGCAATTGTGGATTTTGAATCGGGAAACATTTACGAATACCAAAATAAACAACATCGCATGAAAAGTTAGAAATATTCTAAAAACATATAATCATCTTAAAAATGATAGCAAAACAACTTAATTAAAGCAATTGCAACATGTTCTTGGCCTTAGTAACGAAAAAGTGAATTGATCAATTTTGGTTCACTAAAACGCGTGTTAATCCGTGATTTTCCAGTGTCACGAAATAGTTGACTTTTATTTTTGTCGAATATGAACAGATTTTTTATTTAGAAAAGAATTTTTGTGGTTGTAATTGTTAGAAATAGAACAGAATAAGTAGAAAAATAGGTCATTAATACAATATTTTTTTTATTGAGGTGGTCGAGGACTGGTCCCTTCTTACGCAATTTCCACCATTTGGACAGTGGTCTTTGACTCGCTGTCATAAACAAACCAACACGTAAACTTAATTTTAATTGTTTAAAATATTCTCCTTAAGTTTTTCATTAGTTAAAATAACACAAAATTCTCCCATTACTTTCTAATTTAATATTTACAGCCAAAATCCGTGTTTTTGTTCGAGCACTTGTCACGGGAGTCTAGTATGTATACAATGTATATATAGTTTTGCATGGTTATCACATAAATATCGTGACCTCCATTTAACCATTGGTATATACGTTAAAAGTTACCAAAGAAGTAAAATGGTTACTACATTGTAACAATTTCCCGTCAGCTTCTGGGGGGCTTCGCCCCCCATACCCCCTACCGGGGCTTCGCCCCTGGACCCTGAGCAGGGGGCTGTCGCCCCCTTCACCCCCAGGCATGCAAGCCTATCCAGACCTAGCTACGCCGCTGGTTATGAGCGTTTAAAGTTCGTTTTAAAAAACGTTTTTTACGTCTGTGACCTTGACCTTGATTGTTATCGTACAAAATCGAACGTACGTTTCAAGCACTCATGTACGTACATAACGTGTCCAAATTTGAGCGCCGTACCTTGTTCCGTTCGTGAGAAAAAGTGTTAAGATGGTTTCGTGGAAATAATAAGAATAATAACTAGATTTGATCGCGATCAAAACACGGGATTTCCATCCAGGAAATAATCATGTTATCGATCAGACGATCGCTTTGATAATTTTTCTCTTCGCATCAAATCGAACTATCTGTAATGAACGAACAAACGGTCGAAAGAACGAACAAACGCACACCCGAAAGAAAGAAAGAAAACAATAACTATCGAGCGAAAATAGCAAACGAACAAAAAGAAAGAAAGAACGAATATAATGATTACATACACAATGTATCTGGTTGAACACGGGTATCAACATGTCCTTCCTTCCATCCGTCTTTTAATCGGACTGTGCACTCGTCCTTACAGACAGGACACACTGCATTTGCCACGAACATACTTCCAGATATAATTTTATTAACTCAGATAAACAAACAATCGAACACGTGAATTAATGGACAGACAGATGGAAAGACACACGCGATACGATGATCACAATTTGCACACATGGGCGAACCAACAGCGCTGAAAAAAATTGAAAGTTAGAACGCATTACGATGAAATAAATATACACATAATAACACATACATGAACTGGCATATTTTTTGCCTGCTGTAACGATACAGTAAAATCTCAAATAGTTGAAGATGAAGGGACTATCTTAAAAAGTTCTATTCATCTAGACTTCGACACATAAACTGTCTAGACAGAGCACCTAGTTGTGTTTTAGTTGATGTTATCACTTACAAAGTTTTTAAGCTTTGAAATTTTGTTTTCAATTTACAATTTTATGGAACTGATGCAATAAAATCAACTAAATGGATCGCTGCCTGTCGTGTGAAACAAACATGTGTCAGCGGCGTAGCTAGGTCTGGATAGGCCTGCATGCCTGGGGGTGCTGGGGGCGATAGCCCCTTGCTCAGGGTCCAGGGGCGAAGCCCCGGTAGGGGGTATGGGGGGCGAAGCCCCCCAGAAGCTGACGGGAAATTGTTACAATGTAGTAACCATTTTACTTCTTTGGTAACTTTTAACGTATATACCAATGGTTAAATGGAAGTCACGATATTTAGGTGATAACCATGCAAAACTATATACATTTTATACATACTAGACTCCCGTGACAAGTGCTCGAACAAAATACACGGATTTGGGTGTAAATATTAAATTAGTAAGTAATGGGAGAATTTTGAGTTATTTTAACTGATGAAAAACTTATGGAGAATATTTTAAACAAAATTAAAATTAAGTTTACGTGTTGGTTTGTTTATGACAGCGAGTCAAAGACCACTGTCAAAATGGTGGAAATTGCGTAAGAAGGGACCAGTCCTAGACCACCTCAATAAAAAAAATATTGTATTAATGACCTATTTTTCTACTTATTCTGTTCTATTTCTAACAATTACAACAACAAAAATTCTTTTCTAAATCAAAAATATGTTCATATTCGACAAAAATAAAAGTCAACTATTTCGTGACACCAGAAATCACGGATTAACACGCGTTTTAACGGGGCGGGAAGTGAACCAAAATTGATCAATTCACTTTTTCGTTACTAAGGCCAAGAACATGTTGCAATTGCTTTAATTAAGTTGTTTTGCTATCATTTTTAAAGTTATATGTTTTTAGAATATTTCTAACTTTTCATGCGATGTTGTTTATTTAGGTATTCGTAAGTGTTTCCCGATTCAAAATCCACAATTGCTTGAGGGATTTTGGTGAAGAAGTCTTCTTCTTTAGTTTAAGTCTAATATTGTTTTCGACAAAATTCAAACATATTTAACAACTTGGTAACCGGAAATATATAGACTATTCTAATAAATTTCCAGAATGGCTAATATTCAAGTCTTTCAAATGTGCACAAAGTTATGTTAGGCATACAGTTGGGCATATCATATGTATTTATACATAATTTATATTCTGCAGCGTCACGTGTATTCAAATGTTGTGTTTTTTCTGACTGTTCAAAAATGTAAGTCAGATTAATTTTTGCATGCTTGAGCATGCAAGCATGCACGGGCGCTACGCCACTGTGTGTATTGAATGGATCACTGCCTAAGATGGAATATTAAAAATATATACTATATTTTAAATGAAATCTCATTTTGTGTGATGTATGTGAAATGAAGCCGCCACATTTCAACAACTATATGTGGTTATTAACACACAACACTGCGTGTGTTAGTTCGCAAAACCTGCCTATATCACTAGGCTCTTAAAATGTGTTTGCCTAATATATAGTTAGCTCGCAATGCCTCTTAAAACATGAAATCGTATGAAAGATTTGGCCTACGCTACGTCAGCGGCATATTTCTAATACATCGTCTTACCCCGCTGCCCCCATGTTATATCTAATTTGTGAAATTAAACAACTCGCACAATGAAATACTTCTGAAACCCTTCTATTTCACACATTTGTATTGGCCGCCGACTACACATTTAGTTGAGTAAAGGGCAGCAAATCACCGTCGCTTCCGGTTTTATTTTTAAAAAGTGTAGTTTAGAGGTAAACACAATTCCAGCCATGTGTAGGCCTGTAGTGTAGATGCGGTACCGCCGCCGTGTTCAATTTGATGCTACATTGCCGTGAAAAACTTATCGGAGCTTGATCAAAACGTGTAAAACGTAGCAGACCTCATCAGATCGTAACAGGCCTAGAGAGATCGTAGTGATATCCTTGATAGACCCTGCTAAAGCCGTAGTGTACCTTTAAACCTCCCGGAACAGCACTTTCCCCTATATCTTCGGTCCACCACGTAATCCGTAAAAGACCGTGGCAAAACTTTACAAGACCTAGCTCAACTTGAATACTGAGACAAAAATAGCCAAAATTCCACGGCGCACCACGTTTCGGTCAAACGGGGCTACCGTGGTCGCCGGGAACATAGTGTAAACATAGCATAATGAAACAATATTCATTGCCGAAAATGTCATTTCAAACTCGTATTAATAACAAAATGTGTTAAAAGAAAAGAAAATCTTGCGTATATTTGGTATAAATATAAAATCATTATAGCCAAGTGCAAATATTTTTTTCTGTAATGGTTCTCACTTAATCTGCCTTTTGCAATAATAGCTTTGGTATAATTTGATGAACGTTCACTGCCTAAGATGGGATTTAAAACTTTATCTGTAAATGAAATCTCAATATTTTGTGCGATTTATATGTAAATTTGTTTAATTTTTGTTTATACACAATACACATACCTATATTCATATTTTTCTGTAACAAGCTTTCTGCTCTTGTGGTTTATATTTCATACTGAATTTACCTTAGGTTGTAATCAGGGCATCAATGCAGACACATAGGGAAGAGGAGGGGGGTCAGGGAATATAGTTGGATGAGGGAGTCAGATAAGGCCTTTGTTTATTTATGGGAGTTTGGCAGATCATTTCAATTGAGGTCAAGCAGTCAGGGCTAAGGTCATTATATTGTTGTGAATATCTAAGGAAGGGGTGTTTATTAGGGTCTGGATAAGGAAGGGCAGTGATGTCAGAAATTGAGTGGGGTCTTACACGTGGTGTGGGTGTGTGTACATAATTTAGGGTATTATAGTTTAGGGGATCTAGCCTTTAACCAAGCAGTAGAGGACACTTGCTTCGACAGCGTCCTTAGTTAGCTTAAGCTGATTAGTCACATGACCAAGACAGTCAATTATGATTGGGCAAATCTTATGTGACAGGGGAATATTAGGTACTAGGTAGCTGGGCTCTGGTCAATTTCATAATTCTTGAAACAGAGTCATTTGCTTGTTATTGTCCCAGATACTCCGAAAGTTTATGTTGTTTTGTTAATTACATAACTTTAATTATATTTTATTGTAATATGCTTTCTGATGATACCGGCTGAGGTGCTATCCCTGGTAAATAAAGTCGTCCCTGGTAGAAAAAATTCTTAACCTGATACCGGTGGGGACGCCCCCGGTAAATAAGGTCCCCGGTAGGAAAATTGACTTCAAACCAGATGGGTCCGCCCCTGGTAAATAAGGTCACCCCTAAGTGCATGGTAGAAGTCTACCTGCAATATTTCTAAAGTATAACCTGATACCAGATGGGTCATCCCTGGTAAAATTAAGAGTAGAAGTCTACCTATATAACAAGTATATTTGTAGTCATGTATGTATTATCTAGATAATATTTTATTAATTGTAGGCGGAAGAATCATTTGTAATATGTATACAATATTACATGCAATACCTGTCTCGCTACACACCACACTTGTTCTTCGGCAGTGTACTGTACTTACACACGTGTGTCGCGTCTGTGTATATTTACGTCTGTGTGGTGTAACTTCCGGTTTGGTGCGACTCCTCATTTTATTATCTTTCGTTGTACATGCCCCCCTTTTAAATTTAGACTACAGTTTAGGAATTCGCTTTACATGTACACACTTTCTAGATATTTCCTTTTTAACGAAATTAGTGTTTATTAACAATGTTTTACCAAGTCTCGCAAGGTCTCGTTAACGTGGTTTACTGTCGTTCGAGTCTCTCGGACTTTTCCATGCGTCGTAGATATGTAAACAAATGGAGAGCGTGTTGTGATTCCCCTTGGGACACAACAACTCTACGATAGGGTAGGTAGCATCCAATCGTTTTAAAACTTGCTCCAACCTCTGATATGTATAAAGAAAATTCAAAGCAAAGCGTCACTTTCAAATTTTCGGCCGTGCAGAACAGATCGCGCTTGTTCGCAGTGAAATTCAACAAAAATTCTTGCTGGTTTTGGTACATTCGGCCTCAATATTCTTGCTATATTTTGGAACATTTTATCACAGACGATCTAAGCATTCAATATTCTTGCTATTCAATATTCTTGCTGTATTTGGATCATTTTATCAAAGACGATCAAAATTTGAAAACTTAAAAATGCCAGAAAAGGAAATACGTTCATTCTTTAAAATTCCAAATGACGTTTCCTTGGACACATACATGATTCAGAGGTTGGAGAGCATCATGAAAACGGCAACATCCGTAGAGCAGGCATTGTTTGCCATTCAGCTGGACTGTGCGGCCTTTTGTGACGGCTGTTACTTTTGTGGTCAATTTTAATTTTGGAACATTATCAGTCAATTTTATAAGAAAAAGAACATAAATTCAACTTTAATTCGGCCTGATTTTGGAAAAAAAATACTAATCATGGATTCCTCTGATTTGAACGCGGAAATGAAAAAAGTGGAGATCTGGGCAACACAGAAAAAAAATAACTGAGGATTCACTAAATTTACTGTTCAATTTGGGATTTTGTTCAATGGAGGCCCTATCTTGCCTCACTTCTGAGGACCTGGCCAAGTCCAAGATCCCTGTAGGCCAGGTCAAACTCATTGTCAAAGCTGTGAAACAAACTTTTTCGACGGATCCGGTAGAGGCAGTACAGCGTAGAGCAGAAGGAGCCACAGGCGGCTCCACATCCCAGATTCAGGAATCGGCTACAACTGATGAGAATTCCCAGGATGAAGACTTACTGATCAGGGAAGTGTTGAACAACCTGCAGAGAGGTCAACAGACAACAGCTGGATGCCGTGAAAATACTGATGAAACACTGCAAGGTGGGTTTTCATGGCAGGACCCTCAGGTACATTTAAAATCACTCGGGCAGGCCCGTGATAATAACTATTTAGATATCACAGATTTTGTTAATGGGGGTATGCAGACTGAGAAAATTGTGTCTGAAAATGAGGTCTTTCAATTTATTTATAAAGCTGGGCCCCAAAAACCTAAATTAGAAAATATCTCTTTGTCACAATGGTCCAATGCTAATTTGGCTATATTACATAAACTTGTACAGGATGGTACTCTGTCCAAAGACCACATTTTTGATTACCTATCACACACTTCTAGGATATATCGTTTAATATCAACACATGATATGATATCTGTCTTCCTATATGATAGGGAATACAGACGTCTCCAACATGTCCACAAGTTCCGTTGGGGTACAGCTGTCTCTCACCTATCGGACGAATTTTTGCGCCTCAGACCATATCAGTCATCAAATTCTCAGTCTGCAAAACAGAGGAAAAAACCTTTGGCCCCCGGTACTCAACAGAAATTTGCTAATTTTACACCCCAAGGGAAGGAAATATGCAAAAGATTCAATTCTAAAGGAGGGTGTCAGGCACAGCAGTGTCGATACGAGCATGTTTGTTCAATACCAGCATGTTTTGCGTCTCATGCTAGAGGAAACCATAGTTTAAAAAACTAGGTGTAGCTAAGCAACCTAAGCCCTCTGCTTGTTTGAACATAACGGCCTGGGAGAATGAATTAGGCAATGATTTTGACAAGTCTTACATCTTAAATGGAATTAGGAATGGTTTTGATATTATTGATCCTGTATCTAGTCCTGCCAGAGCTTATCTAAAAAATCACCCATCAGCTAGACCCTCAAGTCCTTTATATCAGAAAGCAACAGAGCAAGTTTTGACCGAAATTGAGAACGGTAATTATGTGAAAGTGCCCTTTACACCCAAGATAGTCAGTCCTTTCGGGGTCATACCAAAGCCTGACGGAGGTGTACGACTGATACATGACTGTAGTAGACCTGAGGGATTAGCAGTGAATGATTACGCTGAAAACATTCCTAAACATAAGTACAGCACGGTTGACTCTGCTGCGAGACTAGTATCCCCTAATTGTTACATGGCCAAAGTAGATCTCAAAAGTGCATATCGTGTTGTCCCAATCAGTGACAGCAGTCAAACAGTAACGGGGATTCATTGGGAATTTAAAGACGGAATTCGTTACTTCATTGATAAAAAATTACCATTTGGCTCTCGTTTAGCACCTAGTATTTTCCATAGACTTTCTCAGGCAGTGGTTCGGATTATGAATCGTAAGGGTTTTAGTAACATAGTAGCATATCTAGATGATTTCTTTATTTGCGAGTCTTCTAAGGCTCAATGCATCCAAAGCCTTAACACCCTAATTTGCCTCTTACGAAGGCTAGGGTTTATGATTAGCTGGAATAAAGTTGTGGATCCAACACACAAGCTGACCTTCTTAGGTATCGAGATAGATTCCCTCGGAATGCATCTCAGACTTCCTGACGAGAAGTTACACGCACTAAAATATGAGCTAGACAATTTCAGCTCTCGCTGTCGTGCTAGCAAAAAGCAACTACAATCTTTAATAGGGAAACTAAACTGGGCATCGTCGGTAGTATATGGCGGGAGAGTCTTCCTTCGCAGACTGATCAATGCTATGTCTTCCCTGAAAAAAGATTCCCATAAACTCCGGTTTAATGCGGAAGTCCTCCGGGACTTAGCCTGGTGGCATACCTTCCTTCAAACCTTTAATGGCAAATCCCTCCTCTTAGAGAAACGAGCTGTTACAAGTGTATACACAGATGCTTGTAATGAAGGGGCGGGGTGGTCATTGGGGTAATGACTGGTTTTATACAAACTGGTCCGCTGACATTCCTACTGCGTTACATATGCACATAAATGAAAAGGAAGTTCTAGCTGTATGCCTCGCAGCACACTATTGGGCTCCGGCCTGGGCAAATAAGCGTATTATTGTCTTCTCTGACAATATGGTCACAGTATCTAGTATAAACAAATGTACGTCTCGCAATTCTACAGTTATGCATTTTCTAAGATACCTCTTCTGGTTGTCAGCCAGATTTAACTTTCATTTATCTTCCAAACATATCAAAGGTAAGCATAATTGCTTAGCAGATTGTGTGTCCCGTTTGCATGAGGGCAAGGCATACACTTCATTTGTCTCAACGCTCCAAATGCCAACCCCTTTATTCTCTCTGTTGTACCATATGTCTATTAGGTCTCTTTCCCTTCTTTTATCTAGGCACGGCCCGAAATATGCGGTTGCTGGATGATCAAGTGTCCCTGTTACGTGCGAATGCTTTGGCGCCATCAACCAGACGAACATACCATACCTACCTAGATACCTATCTAAAATTTTGTTGTGATCATAGTATAAAACCTATCCCAATATCTTATATCAATTTAGGGCGGTACATTGCCTTCCTATCTATGAGGTTACAGTTTTTCCTCAATAAGAAATTACCTGTCGGTTGTAAGGCTTTTACATCTTGAGGTCGGGTTAACTAATCCTGTTGACAATTTCCATATAAGTAGAGTACTAAAGGGAGCACGTAGATTGTTGGGGGACTCATCCTGCCAGAAACTTCCGATTACTCCCATTATTTTAATGCAAATCTTACCCCAGCTTGATATTAAGTCCCCTCGTGATATTTGCTTTTGGGCTGCTTGCTTGGTTGCCTTCTTCTCCTTCTTCAGGAAGTCTAACCTTTCCCCCCCCCTCCTTGAAGGATTTTAATCCTAACATACATCTAAGTCGTCATAATGTGTCCTTTAGTCCTAATGGAGTGATCCTACATGTGCATTGGTCAAAAACTATTCAGTTTAGAGAGAGGTCACTCTCTGTACCTTTACCATTAATTCTTTCCTCTCCCCTCTGCCCCACCCAAGCCCTCCTTTTGCTGTTCAGGCTGTGTCCCTCAAAAAACTTAAAGATACCGGTCTTTATGTTCCCTACTCCAGGGGGATGTAGGTTGCTTAGCTATGATATTTTCCTCTCTCGTCTTCGAGAGTGCCTTGGACATCTCAGGATAGATCATTCAAAATACTCTGGGCATAGCTTTAGGCGGGGTGGAGCATCCTTTGCGCTTGAGTGTGGCTTACCACATGAAATCATTCAAGCGCAAGGGGATTGGCGTAGTGATGCATATAAGAAATACATAGACACGTCTCTCGCATATCGTCAACACCTCAGTACTTCACTTGGGGAAGCTATAAAGAAAAAATTCTGAATTTTTAAATATGTCTGTGGTCAGCCATGAAGACCCATCTCTGTAGTGTGCATGTAATAACAGTGACTCAAAATATATTTGTACAAACATTCTGAACAGTGCGTGGTCTGTTCGATCACAGACAGTACATGGACATCAATGGACCTCTTAAACCGAGTTCAGGAGAACATAATGTTAATCAGTGATTATTTATGGTGTCGACTTCCCGTGCTGCTGGTTATATCATTGAACTTCATATTGTTTCATGGATTGACTTTGGATTTATTTTGTGTTATACCATGTGGAACTGTGTATGATATATCGTGATGGATATGTGTACGTATATACCATGGACCTGTAATTATATGTGTCTTATCGTTGCAGTAACAGGCAGTACAGACTGAATTCATTAATGGTCACTGTGCCTACTCTCCTTTGAACCTTTTTTAAAAAACTACTTTATACAAATATGTAATTTTACTTTATATACTTACCAACTCAGGTTTGGGTGTTTGGACAAATTACTACCTGGTTTATTACATGTGGTTCTTCCACTTACTGTAATCATAATTATAAAAAATATGTTATGCAATAATATTTTGCAATATTGTGTCATGATTATATCATCTATCTATAATTATGTAACATTACATAATACGATGATACAGTAATAATAACCTTGGCTACATTATCACCCAAACCTGAACGACTTTAGTTTTTATTTATTGCTTTGTAAGGCAGAAAGTTCGTTTTATCAACTTTCTGCTTTGCAACATGACGACTGTACTATTAATGTATGTATTATCTAGATAATATTTTATTAATTGTAGGCGGAAGAATCATTTGTAATATGTATACAATATTACATGCAATACCCGTCTCGCTACACACCACACTTGTTCTTCGGCAGTGTACTGTACTTACACACGTGTGTCGCGTCTGTGTATATTTACGTCTGTGTGGTGTAACTTCCGGTTTGGTGCGACTCCTCATTTTATTATCTTTCGTTGTACATGCCCCCCTTTTAAATTTAGACTACAGTTTAGGAATTCGCTTTACATGTACACACTTTCTAGATATTTCCTTTTTAACGAAATTAGTGTTTATTAACAATGTTTTACCAAGTCTCGCAAGGTCTCGTTAACGTGGTTTACTGTCGTTCGAGTCTCTCGGACTTTTCCATGCGTCGTAGATATGTAAACTAATGGAGAGCGTGTTGTGATTCCCCTTGGGACACAACAACTCTACGATAGGGTAGGTAGCATCCAATCGTTTTAAAACTTGCTCCAACCTCTGATATGTATAAAGAAAATTCAAAGCAAAGCGTCACTTTCAAATTTTCGGCCGTGCAGAACAGATCGCGCTTGTTCGCAGTGAAATTCAACAAAAATTCTCCCTTCCCTTCCCGCCCGGTATTTACGTTAACTGTGTAGGTTGTGTTAAACTTTGTACCTTTATATGTGTAGAATAGCTTAGAATAGATTACTTAGTTTAGTCCTTAATTAGTCGAGGTTAGTCGGTCCCTTAGACGGACAAATTACTACCTGGTTTATTACATGTGGTTCTTCCACTTACTGTAATCATAATTATAAAAAAATATGTTATGCAATAATATTTTGCAATATTGTGTCATGATTATATCATCGATCTATAATTATGTAACATTACATAATACGATGATACAGTAATAAACCTTGGCTACATTATCACCCAAACCTGAACGACTTTAGTTTTTATTTATTGCTTTGTAAGGCAGAAAGTTCGTTTTATCAACTTTCTGCTTTGCAACATGACGACTGTACTATTAATACGAGTAACTCCCAAAAAGCCACATGCTAGGTTATTTAGTCATAGTTTAGATTGTAGGGTTTTATTTGTAAATTTCATAGTATGATTTAATTGCTTTTGAATTAGATAGATGTATCAGTAATAAAACAATTGGAATATAATTTTGCCTCATTGTATTGTGTGTAAAGTGAAATAGAGTCACCGCTTTTGTATAAACAAGTTCTGTATATTTTACAGTATATTTAGTGATTAACAAGTAACACAGTGCGCCTCAGTGGCGGCCTAATCTAACAGTATCCAAAGAACGATTATATATCAATATTTTCAAAACGTGAAAACACATCTTTATTGTGCTTATTTTTGTCCTTATGCAGTCTTGTAAATGCATCCTATACCTTTAGTTTCATGGCCAAAAGGACGCAATTCGAGTTGTCTTCGTGACCGGGCGCGATCGTGTATTTAACTTTGATGACAGTATTTTGATGGCAATATTTCTGCCATTTTGTATTATATGACCTTGCAACTCAAAACTGTTTTAGACATCGTTCCATAGTATATACCTACATGATAACTTTGATGACAGTATTTTGATGGCAATATTTCTGCCATTTTGTATGATATGACCTTGAAACTCAAAACTGTTATAGACATCGTTCCATAGAATATACCTACATGAATGTGCGACAATTGGCCATTTAACAGCAAATTGTAAATTCGCTGAGTTCCCGTTAAAATCATCCAAATGTATGTACCATATTAGTTCTTGTCTTTACGCTTTATGTATGTTAAGATGAGAGCCTTTGTGAAAAATGTGTAAAATGACCGACAAACTTGTCGATTTAGCTACCTACTGGGTCTAGACAGTGCCCATAATTGTGGTTTAGTTGATGTTATCTGTTAAATGTTTCTAAGTTTTAAAAGATTCTTTAAATTGCACTTAAATGGAAATGATGCAATAAAATCAACTGAATGGATCACTACCTGTCGTGTCTCTGGACTTTCAAACTTCAAACTTTATTATTAGTCAATTTTCAAAAGACAACTGTGTACAGAAACATATTTACAACATTCAACAAATGCAACATAGATAGAGGACAAATTACAATGTATGTAACTTTTTGTGAAACATACATGTGCATTGAACGGATCACTGCCTAAGATGGGGTAATAAGATATACTATATCTATAAATGAAACCTCAACATTTTGTGTGGTTTATGTGAAATGAAGCCGCCACTTTTGTATAAACAAGTTCTGTATATATATTTTATATGTGGTTATTAACACGTAACACTGCGCGTCTTAGTAACGGGCAGATCTAACAGCATTCAAACAACGATGTACATGTATATGTTAATATTATGAAAATTTGTGTCTTTATGCAATTCTATACCTTTGGTTTCAGTAACTAGTAAGCAAGTTAAATGATGGTCAAAAAGACACAACTCGAGATGATCTTGGCGAACGGTCGCAATCATATTTAACGTTGATGATCAAATTGCCAATTTTATGAGCCAATATCTCTGCCAATTTGTATGATATAACATTGAAACAAAAACTGTTCTAAACATCGTTCCATAGTACAGTATATATACCTACATGTATGTGCAAAAAATGACCATTATACACCAAATTGTAAATGCGCTGAGATCCCGTGAAAATCATGAAGCTTTATAGGCACTCGTTACAACACAGCATTTATGCATCATATTAATTCTTGTCTTTATGCTTTATGTATGTTTAGATGAGAGTATACGTGAAAAGGTCACTTTATAATTACTGATACCATTGTAAAAATGTAAAATAAAATAGCAGACCACAACTTAGCTCATGGTCGGACCGTGTGTATTTATTCTTCCGCACTGAAGTGGCAAATATCATCACTTTTAGGCAGTAAATATACCGCAAAAATTAATTTTGAACACTTATTTGACTTTGTTAAATTAAATCCTGTGCATTGTAAATATTGCAATTCTCAAAATGTTGGTAACTATTGGTGGTGAATAACATATTAAAAGCTCTTCTTGTTTCGTGAGTATGAAACTTACGACACATATAACTTGAACTATGTTGTGCTCTTGGGGCAAGATTTGACCATTGTGACCTTGAATTCATGTCAACGTAATTCGATTTTAAGCATATACATTTATACCATACATGAGCTCAGCTGATGTTTCAAAGGAATTGTGTTAATGTAAAATGATATTTCAGCATATATATTGTAATTCAACATTTTACTATCGTGACCTTCAAGAGTGATTAAGGTCATACAACAAAAACTTATTTTGACATGCGGCAATCAGTCTTTGATGTAAAGATGTTCTACAACAATTGTACTGATGTAGCATATGTGACTTGTATGACCTTGACTATAATTTTAATTTTAATCTTAATTCATGCAGGCACACATGTATGCCATAGGTGTATGAAATATGAAATATGTATAATCGAGTTTGATGACGTAACATAGTCACAAAGTTTTGGCGTAAAACTGTTGTAGATATCTGTCCATGCTATGTCTATGCAAAATTAAGGCATGTATGTTAAGTATTAAAGGCGCTGAAATCTTGTGCATTTTTGGCGGGGAAAACGGCAAAATCGCAGTTTTCCAAGGTCTATATCTCTGCCATTTTGGTTCCAATGAACTTTTCTGTGGCAATTTTCGCTTTTGACATTTGTTTGACACCGTAGCGAGCTCTTGACCTTGTCACCTTGACATAATCTCTGATAACATGTGATGAACAAAAATCGCGCTATGTCACGATCTACCTTAAAGACAAAACGGGGACAACGTACAGCGTACGGTTATGAAGTAAGGAACGTTTAAAATTTGGTCTAAAAAAAGTAGTTTTTTACGTTTGTGGCCTTGACCTTGAACATTTTTTACAAAAAAAATCGAACGTACGTTTCAAGATCTCATGTACCTACATAATGTGTCAAAAGTTGAGCGTCGTACTGTGTTTCGTTCGTGAGATATCCTGCTAACAAGATTTGTGGAAATAAGGGGGAAAAAAAGAAATAATAACTCGTTTTGATCGCGATTCAAAACACGGGGTTTCCACCTATGTAATGATATAAGTAATGTTAGCGAACAGACGATTGCTTTAATACTCTTTTCCTTCGCTTCAGGTCGAATGAATAAACGAACGGACGATCTCACTCAATATTAATCAAAAAGCGTTTCTTACGAAATTAGGCTGGTCCAACCGTAAACAGATTAAGGGGCAGAAGATTTCATAGAGAGGTGAATATATCGGAGCCTGCTGATTGGATATATTAAAGGTACATCAGTTAATGGTTAATGTGTGGGTCGGGCAATACATGTAGATGTAAAATTTGTAAAGACTTTTGATATGAATTTGTTTAGTTCTGTGGTTTCAAAACTGCCGGGTATTTTCCCCAACATAGCAACGGTTTTGCTTAAACATCCGGTGTCACAGGTGACAGCTCTGCCACACACATACAAGGTTTTGAACCTGTCAGTTATTGGGTTTGTGCATTACCTTTGTTTGATTAAATGTACGTCCTATTAATAGCTAGGTTCACGTAAGGACGGCCTCCCATGCATGCGGTGTAGCTACACATGTACATGTACGTGTATTAACGCAAACAAGGCGATTGTGTACATTGATCGTGTAGAACTTAAAACATCTCGAAATTAAAGTATTCACGTTGGGTATAGGTAACAACCAGCCAAATGAAAAAAAGACCTTCGAAACGGCCCGTGTGTAACGAAGATTGAGCACAGGACAGAATTTTAACCCGGCCGCTGATTGGCTAGCTAATTATGAATTTCAAAATTAAAAATGTTTTCTGTTTTCATTTTGAATCACCTGACGTTGAAATTAGTCATTTTCTGTGTCTGAGATCATGCTCTTTAACATCCAATTCAAAACATTTCTCTTTGAAATTTCATAAATTACGGTAAAATTTACGTTAAAAATTGAACGAAATGCCATATTCAGAGGGCTATATTTCCGCCATTTTCGAATTCATTTCTTTAAAATTAAAACATTGTACAGAGAATATGCCAATGTCTATATTTACAAACAATCAACACCTTACAATAAATGATAAAGGCGCTACGAGCTCAGAAATTACGGAAAAAAATAAGGAAATGAAACAAATTGCCATATTTGGAGAGCTATATTTCCGCCATTTTTCTATATAACCCCTTGCAATTCATAGCCTTTGAAAACAAAAGTTCCTACAACACAGGTACGAAAAATCAACACTGTACATACAGGTGCTGAAACGTCTCGCGCAGGGACAAATATAAACTAAAATTTCGATTTTTGATGTCCTATATCTCCGCCATTTTGAATCTTATGACCTTGAAATTGGTCATTTTATGTGTCTGAGAGCATGCTCTTTCACATCCAATTCAAAACATTTCTCTTTGAATTTTCATGAATTTCGGTAAAATTTACGTTAATAAAATGAACGAAACGCCATATTTAGAGGGCTATATTTCCGCCATTTTCGAATTCACGATTTTGAAATTATCACCCTGTACAGACAATATGCCAAAGTCTACATTTGCAAAAAATCAACACCCTACATTTAATGATAAAGGCCCTACGAGCTCACAAATTTCGGAAAAAAATAAGGAAATGGAACAAATTGACATATTTGGAGAGCTATATTTCCGCCATTTTTCTATAGAACCCCTTTAAAATCCATAACTTTTAAAGACAATTGTTCATACAACATAGGTTTGAAAAATCAACACTGTACATACAGGTTAAAAAGCGCTGAAACGTCTCGCGCAGGGACAAATATATAAACTAAAATTTCGATTTTTTATGTTCAATATCTCCGCCATTTTGAATCATATGACTTTGAAATTGGTCATTTTATGTACCTGAGAACAAGTTCTTTCATATGCGCCCTTCGAAACATTTCTATTGTAAAGTTCATATTTGACCTTTGTTTGACCTCATTTGACCCTCTAGCGAACTCATGACCTAGACATAATCTCTGATAACATGTAATGAGAAGAAAACGTTCAATATCGCGATCTACCTGAATAACTAAATATGGACGATGTATAGCGTATAGTTATGAAGTTATGAGCATTTAAAATTCGTTCGAAATTAGTAGTTTTTTACGTCTGTGACCTTGACCCTGACCTTTATCGTACAAATATCGAACGTACGCACTCCAAATTTGAGCGTCGTACCTTGTTCCGTTCGTGAGAAAAGGTGTTAAGAAGGTTTCGTGGAAATATTAAGAATAATAAGAAAAAAAACATAACAATAACAATAGGGATTTCCATCCTGATGGAAATCCCTAATAATAATTAACTTACATTATATATGATAATAATAATAAAAAATACTGTAAGAGATATCTTCATAATTCCAATTGTTCTGAAATCAGTACGATTTTTTAAGTGTTCCAGCAAAATTAATGTAGTGTAACTTACTTACTTTTGGAGAAAATCGTCTTTTTGTCTCCCAATTTCCCTGATGCAAATTTTCACTTCGAAGGTATTTATCACTACGGTGTTTATTCACGTTGAAAACAAGCGTTCTGACGCCCTTCGCGGGTTAAGTTCATTTTACGAATTTAAAATCAACAAAAGGAGCGGAATAATATCAAGAAACAATGCATTTTCAGGTGTAATATCGACATTAGTCGGGCACAAAACCCGATATCGGATAATAAGAATTTCCTGTAATAGTTGCAATAGGAAAATATTACGATGTCAGCAAATAAATGTTTAATTTCTTTCGTTTGATTCAATTTCTAAATTTGATTGACTTGATCCCCAACATTCCAGTGACGTCACTTTTAGTAGGAGTGAATGAAACGGCAGTCAGTCCCGCCAAACAGTGACGTCACAATCATCGGAATGACGTCGCTTACATATTTCCCACGGTAGTGAAAATGAGTACACACTCATTCGGTTTAGTGAATGCAACTTTTATTGATCATCAAAGAAGCGTTCCGCTTTAAGCGAAATCGTGTAAATAACAGACAATTTGCTTTCGTTTTGAATACCATCTTCTGTATGTATAATGAAAAAGTTACAGGATAAACAGAATGCCCGGTCACTATCTTACAATACAAGTTTTATATTGGTGTCGACAGGGAAAACAGATAACTCTGCAAAACCTCCTCATCTCATCTCATCGCAAAAACGATAGCAGCATCGATATTAATCATAACAAAATAAAAATGTCCAACGTTGGAAATATTGCAAGTACATTCATTATTTACATAAACACGTAATTAGAATAATCATTTATTTCATCTAGACTAAATAATTTACGAATCCCATACACCGCCTGCATGGAGACGACCTTGGCCTATCGCTAGTCACGATGCTCTCGATCGTAGTCTTATATTATGTAACTTTTCATGGGATATTGAATATAGATATATCTGTTTTCGACAGTTAAATTTCTATGAACACGTGTAAAACAAGCAGTTTCAACTGCTATTCCGAGGCCGTAAATGCAATCTTGATCACCTCAGCCAAAACACAGGGGCACGCAAATTATGACAGAAACGTTTACTAGTAATTTGATACGTATGTCATTTTAAAGTATTGGAGACCTTTTGATATGCACGTGTATATATCATGACGTTTCAAGTGGCTGCCCGTATTATTTTTTTGTGAAAAATGAATTATATGTATTATATATATGTTATAAAATTCGGTTAGCTTTTTTATTGTCATTATTGTTATATACACTTACATAATATCAAGGATTTATAAGTGAGAAGGATTCGTGTCTGTCTCTTTACATTACTAAACACCACGCGAGACGCCTATGAACCGGGAATAAAAACCGTTTTTTCTCAACAAATACTTGTCTTATCGAGTCAAACGAAACACCATTGTAAAGTTTATTAAATTTCACGACGTTTATAACTTGCTTTAAAGACGGAATGTTTAGGGGATATGTCTTAAATTTTCGTTAAAAAAATCGACAGCTCATGAAATGACAGCACCGCTTCAGAAAGTAAGACGGTAACCCTCGCACCCGCAAGCTACATCAAAGGCTGCGCCGGCGGATATCAAAGGAAAATCAGTCGTCGCCCAACGTCACGGTCAGTGCACAAACACAAAAGCGCCTGCCTTGGACTTCCATAAAACCCAGTGTGACTTATCCTTCTCATACACTCTCAACTGCTGTAATTATACCAGTTTATAAGAAAGGAGACCGTAGTGACCCTGCCAATTATAGAGGTATTAGTCTTCTTAGCTGTATGGCAAAACTTTTTACATCCATTTTAAATAATCGTCTTATACAATGGTCGGAATCAAACAGTGTTGTTACTGATGCCCAATTTGGGTTTCGCCCTGGATTAAGTACAGTTGATGCTATTTTTGTGCTCCATTCTATTATTACTAAATCTCTTAATGATAATAAAAGATTATTTTGCTGTTTTGTGGATTTTAAAAGAGCTTTCGACTCTATAGATAGATGCAAATTGTGGTTTAAATTATCTCAACTTGGAATTAGAGGAAACTTACTTAAAACTATTAAATCAATGTATAGCCAAGTAAAATCTTGTGTAACTGTAAATGGGAGATGTTCAGATTTTTTTGTAAACAATATGGGCCTCGCTCAAGGAGAAATTATGTCACCGATAATGTTTTCGTTGTATGTTAATGACTTTGAAAACTATTTTATAGAACATGGAGTAAATGATTACCAATTTGGTGAGTTAAGCCTTTTTCTCATGATGTATGCTGATGATTTAGTTTTGTTTGCGGAATCTGCCAGAGATTTACAAAACATGCTGAACAGCCTACATAATTATTGTGAAACGTGGAATCTAACTGTGAATGTTGAAAAAACTAAAATAATGGTTTTTAGAAAAAGTGGCAAGTTACGTAAAGAAGATTGTTGGTTTTATGATGACAAACAGTTGGAAGTTGTACACCAATTTACGTATTTGGGAGTTGTTTTTAAATTTAATAATAAGTTTAATGCATTACAAAAAAAGTTGTCAGAACAAGGGCGAAAGGCTGTGTTTGCTTTGTTTTCAAAATGTAAATCTATGCAAATGAATTTTGTTACTCTTTTAAATTTATTTGATACATATGTTAACAGTGTATTAAGTTATGCATCGGAAGTCTGGGGTGGCTGTAAAGCTCCAGATATTGAAAAGATACAGCTTGAATTCTGTAAAAAGGTATTACATGTTAAAAAATCCACATGCAATGTAATGGTTTATTTTGAACTTGGGCGTTTTCCTCTTTTTTACACCAGAAAGTATCGAATGATAAAATACTGGTTGAAAATTATAGATTCTAATAACTGTATTTTAAAAACTGCTTATAATGTTTTATTGAATTTACCAAAATCGAACAATGTATTTAATTGGGTAGAATGTGTTAAAGATATATTGTACAGTCATGGTTTTGGTGATGTTTGGGTAAACCAGCATAAAGTTGTTCCATCAAATATTTTACCAATAATCAGACAAAGAATTAATGATGTAGCTTTTCAAGAGTTGTCATCTATATTAGAAAACTCTTCTAAGTGCTATTTATATCGTCACCTGGTGAATCAAGTTGTTTTACAAACTTATTTGACAAAGTATATTCCAAACAAAAATCGTATTGTATTGACAAAAATAAGGTTATCGGCACATAACTTGTGCATTGAATCTGGACGTTTTTCAAATTTAGATAGAAGTGAGCGTGTTTGTCAGTTTTGTGACCCTCATCGTGATATTGAGGACGAATATCATTTTATTCTCATTTGTCCAATTTATCAAGATATTAGAAAGAAATTTATAAAAAGACATTATTGGGAAAAACCATCTGTATTTAAATTAACCAAACTTTTGAGTACTACAAATATAAAAGAATTAAATCTACTTAGTAAATATATTTATAATGCAACTATTTTGAGAAAGTCATTAATGTAATGCTTTGTCCATTCTCCACTTATCCTGTATGTATGCAAATTGTATTTTGATATTATTCTTTGTAAAAAGCAAATAAGTTGAAAAACTTAATGCAAATAAAGAATTTGAATTTGAATATACGTCCTTGATAATATATAATAATAATAATAAAAATACTGTTAGAGGTATCTTCATGATTCCAACTGTTCCGAAATCAGAATGTTTTTTTTATTGTTCCAGCAAAATTAATGTATTTTATTTTTCTTACTTTTTGAGAAAATCAACTTTTTATGTCGATGAAAAAAATCCACTTGGAAGGTCTTTATCACTACGGTGTTGATTCCGGTTGAAAACAAGCGTTCTGACGCCTTTCGAATTTTCGAATTCAAACTCAACAAAGTAGCGGAATAATATCAATAAACCAGATATTTTCAACACTAAATATCGAGATTAATCAGGCATAGAACTCGATACCAGGTAATAAGAATTTCCTGTAACAGTTGCGATATGAAAATATTGCGATGTGAGTAAATAAATGATTAATTTCTTTATTCTGATTACCATTTCTAAATTTGACGATTTGATCCCGAACATTCCAATGACGTCACTTTTTAGTCCTCTATATATGAGCCCGAATGATTCGACCTTGCAAGCTGACGTTTTGAAGGATTGAATAAGCACTCATTTGCGGTATTATGGTGACAATTTGCACTCATATACAGCTTAACATAGTTTTAAATAATGGTGTTACTTTATCTTGAAACATTTCATTATTTAAACGTCACTTTGACAAAAAGAAACAGTAGGCATACGTAGGCTACAATGTAAATCTTACAGCGTTTGTGGATACAAGGCTTCGTTTAGTAGATGAATTTCATGAAATATTGCACAAAAAACATCATTAACATGCTTCTGACACATATAATTAATGAGTTGAATTGAATATGTTTGACATTGTGTGTAAAAAATCTATTTTGGTCTTTCGCCGTCGAAAACCGATGAACCGCGGTACCACTGGGTTGCGAGCAGCTATCGTGATTTTTTTCGTGTTTATTTCTTCTTATTCATTAAAAAAAGCGATCTTTGACTATCTCTGAGTTCAAAAGGTTTCGGCTATTGCATTCATTTCTTTATATTTGAGTTGAATGCATCAAATCGGATCTGTTCTCGACATCGACTGTGCATTGTATAACATTAGGCCTACTATACCTGTACCTGCAGTTATCGTGATTTTTTTCATGCAACTTAGTAGAATTTTACGATGCATACGCAGTAGAAAGATATAATCTAAAAAAGATTGTATTGTACAATTTCTCAATGCATAATATAACTTTGATATTCCATGGTATAAAAATGAAAACTGTCGTTTTCTCCGTATCAACGTAACACGACCTGTGCTTCGTCTCGGCGAAATCTAGCTCATTCCTCTCAGGGGGTGTCTTCAACGACGTTCGAGCATATCAGAAAAAATCAATAAAATAACAAAGATTATCGTATACCAGGTATATTAAAGAACAACAAAAAACTTTGTGATTTGTTATCAATGTGTTATTATCCTTTTTTCACTTTTCTTCATGCTGAAACAACAGCTACATGCACATTACATTTACAATTTTTTATTTTTCCTATAAGGAAATACTCTATCATACAACAATGTTATCTGCTTCTTATAAAAAAATCACTGTATATAAAAAAGCAGATATCTGGTTTAGTGTTAACGTGCAGATCTTCTGATCTTTCGATTCTCCACCGGCGACAATTTTTTTCAATTTTTTTTTAATATATCATATAAACATGCCTATTCAAACTATTCACAATATCTGGCCAGGGCTACATGTACATGTAGCTCTATTACTACAGAATAAATAATTATATATCTGAGGATTTACATCGGATATATACATGGTCAGTATCTTACAGTAGCTAGGCCAAGGACGTGTCCTTGAATAGGCCTGTTAGTTTTATTTTGGTGTGTTGACACGGAAAGACGAGATGACTCCTGTCTCATGGACATTAAAACAAATCATTTATTTCATCTAGGCAAATAATAATTTGAAAATTCCATATACCGCCTGCAAGGAGACGTCCTAGGCCTATCTCTACCCACAATACACTTGATCGTGGTCTTATACATATGTATTATGTAACTTTTCATCGATAATTTGATCCAGATATATCTGTCTTCGACAGTTATATTTAGAATTATGAATATGTGGAAGGAACGTATGTACAAGATAAAAACAACCCATCTCAACTGCTATTCCGGGACCCTTAAATGTAATATTGGTCACCTCAGCCCAAGCACAGGGGCACGCAAATTATTCATTATGTAAAATAATTCCTATGTACGTCATGTCCACATGACTGAAAATTATATATTATGTAAGTATCGGTTAGCTTGTAATTAACTTACATTATATATAATAATAATAATAATAAAACTGTAAGAGATATCTTCATAATTCCAATTGTTCTGAAACCAGAACGATTTTTAAGTGTTCCAGCAAAATTAATGTTGTGTAACTTACTTACTTTTGAAGAAAATCGTCTTTTTGTGTCCCTATTTCCCTGATGCAAATTTTCACTCGGAAGGTCTTTATCACTACGGTGTTTATTCACGTTGAAAACAAGCGTTCTAACGCCCTTCGCGGGTTAAGTTCATTTTACGAATTTAAAATCAACAAAAGGAGCGGAATAATATCAAGAAACAATGCATTTTCAGGTGTAATATCGACATTAGTCGGGCACAAAAACCCGATATCGGATAATAAGAATTTCCTGTAATAGTTGCAATAGGAAAATATTACGATGTAAGTAAATAAATGTTTAATTTCTTTCGTTTGATTCAATTTCTAAATTTGTTCACTTGATCACCAACATTCCAGTGACGTCACGTTTACATGTAGTAGGAGTGAATGAAACGGCAGTCAGTCCCGCCAAACAGTGACGTCACAATCACCGGAATGACGTCGCTTACATAATTCCCACGGTAATAAAAAGGAGTAAACACTCATTCGGTTTAATGAATGCAACTTTTCTTGATCATCAAAGAAGCGTTTCGCTTTGAGCGAAATCGTGTAAATAACAGACAATTTGCTTTCGTTTTGAATACCATCTTCTGTATGTATAATGAAAAAGTTACAGGATAAACAGAATACCAGGTCACTATCTTACAATACAAGTTTTATTTTGGTGTCGACAGGGAAAACAGAGATGACTCTGCAAAACCTCCTCATCTCATCTCATCGCAAAAAACGATAGCAGCATCGATATTAATTATAGCAAAATAAAAATGTCCAACGTTGGAAATATTGCAAGTACATTCATTATTTACATAAACAAGTAATTAGAATAATCATTTATTTCATCTAGACTAAATAATTTGCGAATCCCATACACCGCCTGCATGGAGACGACCTTGGCCTATCGCTAGTCACGATGCTCTCGATCGTAGTCTTATATTATGTAACTTTTCATGGGATATTAAATCTAGATATATCTGTTTTCGACAGTTAAATTTCTATGAACACGTGTAAAACAAGCAGTTTCAACTGCTATTCCGAGGCCGTAAAATGCAATCTTGATCACCTCAGCCAAAACACAGGGGCACGCAAATTATGACAGAAACGTTTACTAGTAATTTGATACGTATGTCATTTTAAAGTATTGGAGACCTTTTGATATGCACGTGTATATATCATGACGTTTCAAGTGGCTGCCCGTATTATTTTTTTGTGAAAAATGAATTATATGTATTATATATATGTTATAAAATTCGGTTAGCTTTTTTATTGTCATTATTGTTATATACACTGTATGTGATATTTAAACGAAAACACATATTTTACCTAAGAAGCCAATTATATATATAATGTAAGTATCGGTTAGCTTGTAATTAACTTACATTATATATAATAATAATAATAAAAATACTGTAAGAGATATCTTCATAATTCCAATTGTTCTGAAACCAGAACGATTTTTTAAGTGTTCCAGCAAAATTAATGTTGTGTAACTTACTTACTTTTGAAGAAAATCGTCTTTTTGTGTCCCTATTTCCCTGATGCAAATTTTCACTCGGAAGGTCTTTATCACTACGGTGTTTATTCACGTTGAAAACAAGCGTTCTGACGCCCTTCGCGGGTTAAGTTCATTTTACGAATTTAAAATCAACAAAAGGAGCGGAATAATATCAAAAAACAATGCATTTTCAGCTCTAATATCGACATTAGTCGGGCACAAAACCCGATATCGGATAATAAGAATTTCCTGTAATAGTTGCAATAGGAAAATATTACGATGTCAGTAAATAAATGTTTAATTTCTTTCGTTTGATTCAATTTCTAAATTTGTTGACTTGATCACCAACATTCCAGTGACGTCACTTTTACATGTAGTAGGATGAATGAAACGGCAGTCAGTCCCGCCAAAACAGTGTACATCACAAAGTGAAGTAGTAAAAAGGAGTAAACACTCATTCGGTTTAATGAATGCAACTTTTCTTGATCATCAAAAAAGCGTTTCGCTTTGAGCGAAATCGTGTAAATAACAGACAATTTGCTTTCGTTTTGAATACCATCTTCTGTATGTATAATGAAAAAGTTACAGGATAAACAGAATACCAGGTCACTATCTTACAATACAAGTTTTATTTTTGTGTCGACAGGGAAAACAGAGATGACTCTGCAAAACCTCCTCATCTTATCTCATCGCAAAAACGATAGCACCATCGATATTCATTATAGCAAAATAAAAATGTCCAACGTTGGAAATATTGCAAGTTCATTATTTACATAAACAAGTAATTAGAATAATCATTTATTTCATCTAGACTAAATAAATTGCGAATCCCATACACCGCCTGCAAGGAGACGACATTGGCCTATCGCTACCCGAGATTCTCTCGATCGTGGTCCTATATTATGTAACTTTTTATGGGATATTAAATCTAGATATATCTGTTTTCGACAGTTAAATTTCTATGAACATGTGTAAAACAAGCAGTCTCAACTGCTATTCCGAGACCATAAAATGAAAATTTGGTCACCTCGGCCAAAACACAGAGGCACGCATATTATGACAGAAACGTTTACTAGTGAATTGATACGTATGTCATTTGCACGTGTATATATGACGTTTCAAGTGGCTGCCCGTATTATTTTTTGTGAAAAATGAATTATATATATGTTATAAAATTCGGTTGGCTTTTTTATTGTCATTATTATATACACTAGTATCGGTTAGCTTGTTACTTACATAATATATACTAATAATAATAAAAATACTGTTAGAGGTATCTTCATGATTCCAACTGTTTCGAAATCAGAATGATTTTTTTAGTGTTCCAGCAAAATTAATGAATTATATTTTTCTTACTTTTTGAGAAAATCAACTTTTTATGTTGATGCAAAAATTCACTTGGAAGGTCTTTATCACTACGGTGTTGATTCCGGTTGAAAACAAGCGTTCTGACGCCCTTCGAATTTGCGAATTCAAACTCAACAAAAGTAGCGGAATAATATCAATAAACCAGATATTTTCAGCACTAAATATCGAGATTAATCAGGCATAGAACTCGATACCAGGTAAAAAGAATTTCCTGTAACAGTTGTGTTATGAAAATATTGCGATGTGAGTAAATAAAGGATTAATTTCTTTATTCTGATTACCATTTCTAAATTTGACGATTTGATCCCGAACATTCCAATGACGTCACTTTTTAGTCCTCTAGGAGCCCGGGTGATTCGACCTTGCAAGTTGACGTTTTGGAGGATTGAATAAGCACTCATTTGCGGTATTATGGTGGCAATTTGCACTCATATACAGCTTAACATAGTTTAAAATAATAGTGTTACTCTATCTTGGAACATTTCATTATTTAAACGTCACTTTGACAAAAAGAAACAGTAGGCCTACGTAGGCTACAATGTAAATCTTACAGCGTTTGTGGATACAAGGCTTCGTTTAGTAGATGAATTTCATGAAATATTGCACAAAAAACATCATTAACATGCTTCTGACACATATAATTAATGAGTTGAATTGAATATGTTTCACATTGTGTGTAAAAAATCTATTTTGGTCTTTCGCCGTCGAAAACCGATGAAACCGCGGTACCACTGGGTTGCGAGCAGCTATCGTGATTTTTTCGTGTTTATTTTTTCTTATTCATTAAAAAAGCGATCTTTGAAGACTTAAGACTATCTCTGAGTCCAAAAGGTTTCGGCTATAGCATTCATTTTTTTTTTATATTTGAGTTGAATGCATCAAATCGGATCTGTTCCCGACATCGACTGTGCATTGTATAACATTAGGCCTACCTGTACCTGCAGTTATCGTGATTTTTCATGCAACTTAGTAGAATTTTACGATGCATACGCAGTAGAAAGATATAATCTAAAAAAGATTGTATTGTACAATTTCTCAATGCATAATATAACTTTGATATTCCATGGTATAAAATAAAAACTGTCGTTTTCTCCGTATCAACGTAACACGAGCGTGTGCTTCGTCTCGGCGAAATCTAACTCATTCCTCTCAGGGGGTGTCTTCAACGACGTTCGAGCATATCAGAAAAAAAATCAATAAAATAACAAACAAAGATTATCGTATACCAGGTATATTAAAGAACAACAAAAAACTTTGTGATTTGTGATCAATGTGTTATTATCCTTTTTTCACTATTCTTCATGCTGAAACAACAGCTACATGCACATTACATTTACAAATTTTTATTTTTCCTATAAGGAAATACTCTATCATGCAACAATGTTATCTGCTTCTTATAAAAAAAATCACTGTATATAAAAAAGCAGAAATCTGGTTTAGTGTTAACGTGCAGATCTTCTGATCTTTCTATTCTCACCACCGGTGGCAATTTTTGTTCGTTTTTTTTTTAATATATCATGCAAACATGCCTATTCAATTTATTCACAATATCTGGCGAGGGCTACATGTACATTTAGCTCTATTACTACAGAATAAATAATTATATATCTGAGGATTTACATCGGATATATACATGGCCAGTATCTTACAGTAGCTAGGCCAAGGACGTGTCCTTGAATAGGCCTGTTAGTTTTATTTTGGTGTTGACACGGAAAGACGAGATGACTCCTGTCTCCTGAACATTAAAACAAATCATTTATTTCATCTAGGCAAATAATAATTTGAAAACTCCATATACCGCCTGCAAGGAGACGTCCTAGGCCTATCGCTACCCACAATACACTTGATCGTGGTCTTATACATATGCATTATGTAACTTTTCATCGATAATTTGATCCAGATATAGCTGTCTTCGACAGTTATATTAAGAATTATAAATATGTGGAAGGAACGTATGTACAAGATAAAAACAACCCATCTCAACTGCTATTCCGGGACCGTGAAATGTAATATTGGTCACCTCAGCCCAAGCACAGGGGCACGCAAATTATTCATTACGTAAAATAATTCCTATGTACGTCATGTCCACATGACTGAAAATTATATATTATGTAAATATCGGTTAGCTTGTTACTTACATAATATATAATAATAATAATAAAAATACTGTTAGAGGTATCTTCATGATTCCAACTGTTCCGAAATCAGAATGATTTTTTTAGTGTTCCAGCAAAATTAATGTATTTTATTTTTCTTAGTTTTTGAGAAAATCAACTTTTTATGTCGATGCAAAAATTTACTTGGAAGGTCTTTATCACTACGGTGTTGATTCCGGTTGAAAACAAGCGTTCTGACGCCCTTCGAATTTGCGAATTCAAACTCAACAAAAGTAGCGGAATAATATCAATAAACCAGATATTTTCAGCACTAAATATCGAGATTAATCAGGCATAGAACTCGATACCAGGTAATAAGAATTTCATGTAACAGTTGCGATATGAAAATATTGCGATGTGTATAAGTAAATGATTAATTTCTTTATTCTGATTACCATTTCTAAATTTGACGATTTGATCCCGAACATTCCAATGACGTCACTTTTTAGTCCTCTATGAGCCCGGGTGATTCGACCTTGCAAGCTGACGTTTTGAAGGATTGAATAAGCACTCATTTGCGGTGTTATGGTGGCAATTTGCACTCATATACAGCTTAACATAGTTTAAAATAATAGTGTTACTTTATCTTGGAACATTTCATTATTTAAACGTCACTTTGACAAAAAGAAACAGTAGGCCTACGTAAGCTACAATGTAAATCTTACAGCGTTTGTGGATAACAAGGCTTCGTTTAGTAGATGAATTTTATGAAATATTGCACAAAAAACATCATTAACATGCTTCTGACACATATAATTAATGAGTTGAATTGAATATGTTTCACATTGTGTGTAAAAAATCTATTTTGGTCTTTCGCCGTCGAAAACCGATGAAACTGCGGTACCACTGGGTTGCGAGCAGCTATCGTGATTTTTTCGTGTTTATTTTTTCTTATTCATTAAAAAAAGCGATCTTTGACTATCTCTGAGTCCAAAAGGTTTCGGCTGTAGCATTCAATTTTTTTTATATTTGAGTTGAATGCATCAAATCGGATCTGTTCCCGACATCGACTGTGCATTGTATAACATTAAGCCTACCAGAGATTTAAATAGTATTATTTAAATCTCTGAGCCTACCTGTACCTGCAGTTATCGTGATTTTTCATGCAACTTAGTAGAATTTTACGATGCATACGCAGTAGAAAGATATAATCTAAAAAAGATTGTATTGTACAATTTCTCAATGCATAATATAACGTTGATATTCCATGGTATAAAATAAAAACTGTCGTTTTCTCCGTATCAACGTAACACGACCTGTGCTTCGTCTCGGCGAAATCTAACTCATTCCTCTCAGGGGGTGTCTTCAACGACGTTCGAGCATATCAGAAAAAATCAATAAAATAACAAACAAAGATTATCGTATACCAGATATATCAAAGAACAACACAAAACTTTGTGATTTGTGATCAATGTGTTATTATCTTTTTTTCACTTTTCTTCATGCTGAAACAACAGCTACATGCACATTACATTTACATTTTTTTTTTCTATAAGGAAATACTCTATCATACAACAATGTTATCTGCTTCTTATAAAAATAATCACTGTATATAAAAAAAACAGAAATCTGGTTTAGTGTTAACGTGCAGATCTTCTGATCTTTCGATTATCACCACCGCCGGCAAATTTTTTTTTTTTTTTTTTTTTTTTTTTTTAATATATCATGCAAACATGCCTATTCAAACTATTCACAATATCTGGCGAGGGCTACATGTACATGTAGCTCTATTACTACAGAATAAATAATTATATATCTGAGGATTTACATCGGATATATACATGGTCAGTATCTTACAGTAGCTAGGCCAAGGACGAGTCCTTGAATAGGCCTGTTAGTTTTATTTTGGTGTTGACACGGAAAGACGAGATGACTCCTGTCTCCTGGACATTAAAACAAATCATTTATTTCAACTAGGCAAATAATAATTTGAAAATTCCATATACCGCCTGCAAGGAGACGTCCTAGGCCTATCGCTACCCACAATACACTTGATCGTGGTCTTATACATAATGTAACTTTTCATCGATAATTTGATCCAGATATATCTGTCTTCGACAGTTATATTTAGAATTATGAATATGTGGAAGGAACGTATGTACAAGATAAAAACTACCCATCTCAACTGCTATTCCGGGACCGTGAAATGTAATACTGGTCACCTCAGCCCAAGCACAGGGGCACGCAAATTATTCATTACGTAAAATAATTCCTATGTACGTCATGTCCACATGACTGAAAATTATATATTATGTAAATATCGGTTAGCTTGTAATAATAATAATAAGAAGAAAAAACAGAACAATAACAATAGGAATTTCCATCCTGAATGGAAATCCCTAAATATCACATTGACAGCGAATGGCCCTGTCTAAACACAGAAAACGTACGAAAAGCACTATGTTTATGGCGTGCCGAACGTTGCAAAATTCAATAAGTTAAGTAAAATGTGCAAAGAAAAAAAATGTTTTGTAATATATCGTTATATGCGTTCAATATGTTTAATTTATGTGTAAAAACAATAAATGTTTTTGTATTTTTTTAATATTTATATGTAAAAATAAAATATTTGTTCAATAATTTTTTGTGTGTGTGAAAAATATACATTTGTGTGTAAAAATATATATTTATGTGTGAGTTTCACACACAAACATAAAACAACATCACACACAAATATATTTTTACACACAAACCATTTTTTTCAAACACAAATATAGAAAAAAAAATACACACAAATATTTTTTCACACACAAATAAAAATAATGAACACATATAACGATATATCACAAACACATTTTTTCGCACAAATGTTTTTACTTATTGAATTTTGCAGCGTTCGGCTCGCCATATATGTTCGTGCAAGGACGTCCTTGGTTCGTGTATACTACCAATTCTACTACGAGCAAAATCGCTTCGATTTAAAACTTTGGTCAGAAGGTTACAGAAAAGTACAGAGCGTTGCAACACAACTAAGGTATCGGTTTGCCTAGAATTATGTATAGCATATGCTCGTCACTATAAAATGCCGATACAAAGGGTATTTTCAGTGACTTACCTTCTTTTCTGGCAAAACTGCTGGCGGCCGCCATTTTGATTCGTGTAACACACAAACTACAAACCACGTGATTCCCCACCATGGTAATAGACACTTTGATTTTGGAAATGCTGAAGATCGTTCCTCACTTCCTACTAACACCTGCACCATTGCACCAGTACCCTTCTCTCTTTTACATACCTAATTATAACCACTTGCAACTTACACATACTTTTTATAGTATGTTTTAATAATATTCTTGCAAAACGATATATTTGACTAATTCGATTTTTTCATTTTTTCTATCCATTATAAGTAGTATTAGTTATCTGTTAAGATCTGTCCTTTATTTCTCTCAAAAATACATTTTTCTATTTACTAACAAGCGTTGACGTAACAATAAATATATGCCCTGTTCTGACCTAATGCCACGCTTACTTTTAGATTAGATATCCGTACTTACTCCATGTCCCTAACTGCCGAGACCCATTTCATAAGTGTCTCCCTTGCTTATGAAGTGTTGATGTGTAGATGTTTAATTAACTAGTCACTGATATTATATTTGCGGTTCTATAGACTTTTATAATTCGACTACATATATAACTTCATTCGTATGCCTTTATGTTTAACCTTCAGAAGCATCCATAACAATCATCCATGTTAGATCAGTATCAACGAGAAGCTTGCAAAGCATGTGATTCTTGCGCATGCGCAATAGGGCTGGTGCTTAGACCAATAACCCTACAGGACGCTTTTATTGTATATTGACACGAACAAATGACTTCCATTTACAATTTCTGTTATTGCGCTACGTCAAAACAGAGATTATTTTCACCCGTTCGTATGTCTCTTACATTTTTCAAATCCTGAAAGCAAGAAACAAATACAAATTGTAAATGTGTTTCTATGATCTCTATTGCGTAATGTCTAGTTTTTATAAAACCATAGTCATCAACCACAAATCATGTTACACTGTAATTTTATGGGCTGGCACATTTTAACTTGTAAAAGCACGCAACAAACACACCTAAACATAGGGTGCAATCGGAGGGCCTCCACGTGGCGCACCTGGAATTACTGGACATTTACACCGATACAGATTTTCTGTAGCAGGTTTTATGTTAAGTGGCTAATCTCCATACAAATGTCCTTTTAATTTAAATTCAAATGTAACTTCTTGCTTAAGTTTGATTTAACTTTGATCTTCTATCGCTCTTTTTTCTCCATTTGATCTGTGACATTCCGTTAGGTGTCACCCCACTAATTAATGAAGAAAATAACTAAATTTTCCATAAACGATTGATATATATCGTTGTCGGATTGTACACATGTCATGATGTAGAGTACATATATATGGTACCCAGAATCTTTCACACCTAGGTTTTGTATAAATTGAATCTTCAGTATTAGGTAATCTATACAATTTTAATGACTTTAATTTCATAAACCTGCGTTTTTCAGGCGATCGCGATCGATTTATTAGTAAAGACGAACCGCCATCCTTCCATGAAGCGTAATCACATGGCTGTCGGTCAAATTGATCATGCATCATAAGCGTCTCTGTTAACCCATCCTCGATATTCCAGGGGTTCCGATCATTACGATCTCTACACCCCTGGACTATATAGCTATCTCATAGTAAAACTGGAGGCAACAGAATAGAACATGCAATGTAGTCATTTGATGTACATCAAAAGAGCCGTATAACGGTACACTGTGGTTGACTGTGGCTTTGATGTTAGGCGTCGCTCTCTCTGTTGTCTTCAAAGGAAATCTTTGCTGGCCTGTGATTGGTCAAATGTTTTCAGCTGAGCTGCCTTCAATTTCACTATGAGATAGTCCAGGGGTGTAGAGATCGTAAGTGATCGGAACCCCTGGAATATCGAGGACGCTGTTAACCCAGAGCGGTCTTCCCCGAACACCAACTCTGGGTAGGGTGGTTTCATAGGGTGTTATAGTCTATCTCAGAATTGTTCTCAGTGCAAGATCACAGGTAAATCTCAGGTAAATCAACTCACCTGGTAGGTGATCAGCAAATCAGTAACTGTTAAATACATGTATTGTCAAGATGCTGCAGAATGGTGTATAAAACAGTGGCATACTTCAGAAAAAACCATATTTGCCATGATATTTGAATTGAACGTTAAATTATCAACTTGACATGTATTTGTAGACTTTATTGTCTTAGTCTTAAGCTATACATTTTTGTGCTATTTCTCAGCGTTATAAGTGTAAATATTTAATAGAAATACTATACTAGATCATTCAATGTCTCATCGTCTTCTTAAAATTTCTGACTTATTTTAGTTTTCAGATTTAGATTAATATATACTTTGTAAAACATTTGTACTAGAATTGTCGAATTTACAGTTTCTTAGTGATCTATACTTGACTGTGTATTTTTTTCAATTTTCAAGGATGGGAATCTTCCTCTGTAATTCAGAGGATTTCTTCTGATTGGACAATATTTAGGAGAAACAAATAATGTCAGATTTATCATAAAATGACACTTAGTGGAGGGATTTCTCTTATAAGTCAAGATGTTTCCTCCCTTTGTTGATAGGATCAATCACTATTTTCATCTGTTTTCTGTGATATAAGTAAGGCTTTTGATCGAGTATGGCATTTAGGCTTAATGTATAAGTTGAAAAAAAAATATGAAATTAAAGGTAAACTGTATGATTGGTTTGAAGCCTACTTATCTGACAGAAAACAACTCGTAATCATAAACAAATATCAATTAATCCGATGAAAAACCGATAAATGCTGGTGTACCGCAAGATTCAGTGCTTGATCTTTTCTTTTCCTATTGTTTATAAATGGCTTAACACACAGATAATATATTATGTAAAAATATTTGCTGATGACACATCTCTATATTGATAATGACGATGACCTTTTACTGACAGTAACACATGCAGAGTTCTTGAATGATGATCTATCGTCAATTTCTTCAAGGGCTGATCAAAAAAGGGATCATGGTCGGATCACATCTTTAATATTTGTGAAAAACCTCCATCAAGACAGAACTTATTAAGAACATTGAAACATAAACTCTCTCCTATATCAGACTAATTTTAGAATATATAGACATTATCTGGGATACCAGAATAGAACAGTTGACTTGATGACATATGCCGACTCATGATCAGCATCACAGCTGCTGCACCTTGCTTAAATTGGCAGGAACTATTTTGCATATCAATCCAATTAAAATATTTTATTGTATATAAATTATACATTGTTTGTTTGATTAATTAACGTCCTATTAACAGCCAGGGTCATAAATTATAAACAATGGAATTGGGTAACAGGCAGTGCCTACATAAATGCATATCAAACCTTTCCCTTTTCCACTAATGTACAACATTTATACAAATTAAACTTCAATTAATTAATATACACATCCTTACACTCTCTCACACACATCCTCACTTTCCTACGTTTTGAATTATATTGATGAATCAGGGAGCCAGTTGATTAAGTAAAGATAGTTAATTATATAGGGAGATGTATAAATGAATGTATCAAGATACTAGGGACTCTGGAATTGGGCGATCCTCCAGTATTAGAAGCAGTGCACGAGAGCAGTTGTGCTTGCCTGATACGCTGGATGAAACTTCAGATGGTTTGCGTCAATTAGGCAATATACGTCCTTGGAATGTATTTATTAATTAATAATTAAGTATATGAACTATTTTGCATATGAGCAAGCTCTAATGGTAAATTCCTTACTGTTTTAAAATACGACACTTTGGTAATATCTTATTATTATATGATTATTTCGGAAAATATTGAATTACATGAGTGCTAGGATATTTTAATTACTGTAAAATATATACCAATTAAAATATCTAATTAAAAAATACACATTCTGTTTAACTAGTGCTTCCATCAATTACTATTGTAAAAAATGTGTGACACTCTAATAAATATTGTACAGTGTGTTTTTATATAATGATTTAAAAAAAGTAATAGTAATTATATAATAAATTTTTATATAATGATTTAAAAAAAGTAATAGTAATTATATAATAAATAATATAAAATATATTAATGAGTACTTGACCTTCCTTAACAAAACTGTAGCATATCTTATGATGTATCTTATCATAGGTACATGTATGAGTATAAAAATTACCTGGTTAAAAAGTTACCTGAGTTAGTGTTAGAGTTTGAATCAGACTATAACTAAACTTCAAAGGGTTCCCTATATTTACACCTCCCATTGTATTAACCAGAGTTGGTGTTCGGGGAATGATCCCGTATGGATGTTATAGCTATTTACTGTCATACCCTTGCATTTCGCCCATGGAAACGACTAACTCACATGACCTGATATCATTACGAGTTAGTGGATGTATACAGGTATGAATATGGATGACTGGTTAAGACATTCATACAATGTAATTACTGGTGTTCAATCGCCTATGGCATCCCATTAGCTATCAACTTAACATAGCAAACATCACATGGACATGAAATGGAGTTTCTATATTCTGTCAAGGACGTCTCAGATCAAGGACGTATATGAGAAGGGTTTGTTCCTCTTTCTCCCACTTTTTCGAGATCAAAGGAATTTTAAAAACACTGGAGAACAATGACACACCAAGTCACAATGGGTTTTGGGGGAGTACAAGGCAGGAGCTTTTGTGTTTGTGCACTGACCGAGACGTTGGGCGACGACTGATTTTCCTTTGATATCCGCCGGCGCAGCCTTTGATGTAGCTTGCGGGTGCGAGGGTTACCGTCTTACTTTCTGAAGCGAGCCGTCATTTCATGAGCTGTCGTATTTTTTCAACGAAAGTTTAAGACATAGCCTCTAAATCTTCCGTCCTTAAAACAAGTTATAAACGTTGTGAAATCGAATAAACTTTGCATTGGTGTTTCGTTTGACTCGATAAGACAAGTATTTGTTGAGAAAAACGGTTTGTATTCCCGGTTCATAGGCGTCTCGCGTGGTGTTTAGTAATGTAAAGAGACAGACACGAATCCTTCTCACTTATAAATCCTTGACTAGATGTAGAAAAAAGTCAGTCATCTATTATTTCCGAAGACTGTCAGCCATAGTCAGCTAAACCTGCCTAGATATTGTTAGTCTTTCTATTATATATTAGGTAAAAACATTTAAAATGCCTAATAAAGCGGACTATGCCAGTCATCCTCAGAGATGATGCAATAGCAACAGATACACACACATATATATATATATCATGGTTCTTAATAATAAAATGTCATCTTAATAAGATGGTCATTTCAATTCATATTATCTTTGAGTTTTATGTGGAGCAAGCATTAGTGTATCTAAAATTTCCGGTATTTAATTTCTCTTTATGACTAGTATTGAATTAATGCTCGAGTCTCTGCCATTTATAAGAAAGGGGACAAAAGTGATGCAGGAAATTATAGACCAGTTTCATTAACGTCAGTAATATGTAAAGTTCTAGAATCCATCATAAGAGAACATATAACTAAATTCATGAGGATAAATAACTACTTCTCGGATAAGCAATACGGTTTTATATCAGGGCGATCAACATCTTTACAGCTACTTGAAGTATTCGATAAATGGACTAAAGCTTTGGATAATGGACACTAAAGCTTTGGATATATGGATTACCAGAAAGCTTTCGATACGGTTCCTCATAACAGATTAATCAACAAACTACATTCTTATAATTTTTCCAACCAAATAATCTCTTGGATTTCGTCATTCTTAATAGGTCGACAGCAAAAAGTATCGGTAAACGGCATAGATTCCGAATGGACCAACTTAACATCAGGAGTGCCACAAGGTTCTGTACTAGGCCCTTTAATGTTTGTTATTTACGTGAATGACCTCCCTGAAACAGTAGACTCGGATATGTACTTATTTGCTTATGAAATGCTAAAAATATTTTGAATAATTGAAAGTAATCAAGATAGCCTAGATCTTCAGAAAGACCTAGACACTATGTGTAAGTGGAGCGACACTTGGCTGCTAAAAATGCACCCTGGAAAGTGTAAGCATGAGGATAGGCAGAAGACGTAGCAGGAACCACAATGAAACTGAATGATTTTATCATCTCAACGGAAACAACATGCAGAAAACCATCCAGGAAAAGGACATAGGAGTAAATATAGACTCGGAATCAACTTATGATGAACACATATCAGAAAAAGTAAAGAAAGCAAATTCTATGTTCGCACTTCTCAGTAGTACTTTCCAGTTTATTTGTAGATCTAAATTCATTATTTCAAAATTATACTAAATCCTTCCTTAGTATATTCATTGTCGATCCTTTTGTATATCCGAGATTTAATAATATGATATATGAACATTTATCGTATAATCCAAAAAGTAACCACATATAGTGTTCAAATGAAAAATGAAATTACTTGTATACAGCCATTATAAATAGATATAATATCTTGTACCTTTTTAAAAAATATACTTAGTGATATTTAAATTAAGTATATTTAGTGTGGTAATGCTGTAACCCTTCTTGTATGACTATACATGTAGATTCGAAACGGTGAAAATGCATGCTTAGAATTTTTAATAATACCTTAGAAATTACGGAAGATTGCTATATGCAGAAACATATATACATTTATGTACATATGTATTTATGTTTCTGTTATATGCCACGATTCCGTAATTACAGTACTAAATTGGAATAATTTGTAAGGTTAAATCTTTATAATTAGTTGAAATAGTTCTTATAACCATTTTTGTTTCTGAATAAGCCAACTTCCATTATTGTTTTATCTGTGTACGACATATATATAATATATATATATACATAAAAACAAAACACAACTATAAAACAGTTTTTTCCTCCCTAGCGCTTTCTCGGCTCATGCCGGTCTTCAGGGGTTTGAAGGAAAAAACTGTTTTATAGTTGTGTTTTCTTTTTATGTATATGGAAACCATCACATGGACACGGTTCTTTTTTACTTATATATATATATATATATATATATATATATATATATATATATATATGTATATATGTAAATATATATATATATATATAATATATATATATACATATATATATATATGTAATACTTGTATATATTCCTAGGTATGATCAGAGATATTTTATTTCTATTTGCTTTTACATCTTCATTTTAAAAATGGAGGTGACAATAAAAAAAACCTAGAGCATAGATGTACGGGGTGTCCATAATTCAAATCGAAAATCCAATTAACGGATGTCCTAACCTGATTGACAGTAAGACAATAATAGCAAATACCCGATATAGTCCACCGAATAGCATATTGCCCGCGGCCAGGTAATTACAGGTGAGTTCGATGATTGGCGTTGTGTACAGATAAACAACATCCTGGTTCAGGTATTACATAACCATCAATTTCTTTCAATTTGTTTATTTCCGTAAGCCTTGCGGCTTATAAGACACAAAGTACAATTTTAATACATATTGAACAATTTAAACATGTACAGGAGAGTGATTGTATACAATAAAACACAAACATTAGTACACAATTATCATACATCAGATACTATACAGTTACTGTGTATAAGAGACTGAGAACGTTTCTGGAATGCAAGTTTTAAGAATTTTCCGAGATTATTTAAAACTTTAACATTATTTACACTGAGTAATTGAACAAGTTTGAACACACTTGGATGATAAAAATAATAAGGTTTAAGATATCTAACTCGTAGTTGGGTATAAAGAGGACATTTAAGGATGAAGTGAAACTCATCTTCTATATCATTGGTATTACAAACTGTACAGATTCTATTAGGTCGTGCTACATTTTGAAACCAAGGACGTACTTATAAATCCTTGTTGAAACCTACCACTTTCAATATTTAACTTATGACTACTTAATCGTATACTTGTAATACTGTTTTTATACTTTTGATCAATGGGTTTCTTTAAATAATATTGTAAACCAAAATTGTCTACTAGATGTTGATATAAAATTCCTTTTGAGGAATTCTGTATCCTGTTTAAAATTTCTTGAGTACATACATCATAAAATTTTTGTTCAATTAGTTTATATACAATATTACTCTCATACGTACTATTCCACAAATACCCCAATCCTAGCTTATTCAGTTCGGCTTGTACATTCATGATCCAATCATCATTATCTAATATTCTTTGCTCATAACATGCTTTTAAATATACAATTATCGGTTTCTTTAAGTTTTACCCAGTATTTCAATATTTTCATTTTCCGGATAATATGCATAGGCAATCTACCTAACTCATAGCTATGTGTTATGTTGAAACCTGTGTGAAAGCCATGAGGAAATGGGAGGAAGAAGAAGGAAACGAAGCAAAAATTCTGGTGTGACCCCACCCAGTAAGTCACGAGTCGGAACACACGTGAGTACGAACGATACAGGTACGCAGCACGTGAACATTTCTGATACAGGTATACAAACCGGAATGCAGACATCACAAATATTATCGAATGCCCACTGCTCACTATTCGGTTCACCAAATGGAAGTTTACCCATTTCGCATAGTTTTGACCCAAACTCGCCAGTTATATATCATGTACCTGTGGAACCAGGTACACAGGTAAGTGCACGTGAACCAGCGCGTGCATTCCATCATAGCACTCCGAATAGGACGAGTGAGACGGGGACCGCAACAACAGGACTCAATACACCGCCTCCTGCACAATATATATGTTAATCCTGTCCCAATCCCGTACCACGTACCCTACTCCACACCGGCCCCGCAAATGGCCAGCATGGAACCGCCTCCCCCCGCGCCTCCGCCTCCACCGCCCTCGCCTCCTCCTACGCCTTCGATGTTTCTTATCAATGATCTACATACTAGACTCTCACAACTAGACCAAATTCTCCCCAAACTGGACATTCTAGATCAGATAAATGAAAAAATAAATACGTTTGAAAACTGTATAAGAAATATCCAAAAAGATTTGGGTGATGTTAGGGAAATGGCGGAGAGAAACAAGGCTACAAACGATAAATAGGAAGATCACCACTGCAACCTGGAATTCCGTGTAAGTGAGTTAGAGATAAAAAATGAAATGTTACTTCAAGAAAACCACGAACTATCTGAAAACTTCCTGAGACTGCAGACACAGTCCATGAAGTACAATTTGCTATTCTCAGGAATCCCTGATACTTATGACCAGGCTGAAAACGCTGAAGATACGGTGAAGGACTTTCTCCGCGATTCCTTACAAATCGAGCGCGCGGATGAGATAGCATTTGACAATGTTCACCGACTCCGACAGAGGAGCGACCGCAAACCTCGCAGCATCATTGCTAAATTTTCAAAGTACAGTGACTTAGAAAAAGTACTCCAGGCGGCGCCTACTACTAAACTACGGGATAAACCGGAGATCAGCATACAAAAACAATTTCCTCAAGAAATCGCGCGAAGGCGCGGCGCGCTATACCCAGTGATGAGGGAACAGAAACGCCGTGGTAACCGGGCTGTGCTTAATTACGATACTTTGTATGTTAACGGAGAGCCATACCGCGACGCACCCCCGAGATATCTTGCAACCGAACGACCACCTCCCGGAAACAACGGCCGTCACTAGGGACGCGACACAAGGGGTCATGTGACCAAGGACTTAAAATTTACCTACCTCAATGTATGTGGTATCAAAATCAAAACTGTTATTACCTGAATTATTTGTAGATGTTATCAAATCAAATGACGTCTCTATTTTTGTAGAAACTAAAACAGATGACTATGACGTCCTAGATTTACCCCAGGGATTCAGTTATATAGCGAAAAACAGATCACATGCTAAGCGTAAGTCAGGTGGTATAATATTGATCTATAAGAACGAGTATAAGTCATCATTAGTGTTTCATAAAACTCCTTCAGAGTTTGTTCAATGGGTAGAAATAAATACCTCTAAAAACTCGCATAATCTACTGATAGGCTGTGTTTATGTACCGCCAGAAACGTCAAAATACACTTCGAATGAAGCGTTTGACGATATCGAAAATGAAATGACCAATCTGGTTAAGAATGAACAAAAAATAATGACTATTGGTGACCTAAATGCTAGAACACAATGCCATAATGATTTTGTTGTTCCAGACGGTCAGCTGGTAGAACTTTCTAATGCAGTTGAAAGCAATGATTTGAGAAATTATTTTTACGATTATGAATCATTAATTCGGGCTGGAGTCCCATTACTAAGAGTTAGCCAAGATCAAGCTAGACCAAATACATTTGGAATCAAACTTCTAGAATTTTGTAAAAATAACAATCTTTACATAGCGAATGGTAGGGCCGGTAAGGACATTAACATTGGTAGAAATACGTGTAAAGTAGGGATGTCACGGTTCATGATTTTTCAGCTCGGTTCGGTTTCTACTTTTTTTGACCGGTTTTCGGTTTACTTATACACTATTTAAGTCTATTTTCTATCAAAAGCAAGATTTTTTTTGTTTAAATTCAAACAAAAACAATTAACAGTTACATATCTTTTAATATGCAAGTTGTAAACAAAAAATAAAACAAATAAAAACAAATAAAACAAATGAAAACAAATAAATCACATCAGTCCACTTGACTAAAATGACTCTGGCTAATTAGTCAATAGTCATCAAACAAAACATTGTAGATTGAATTTTGGCACATAGTTCTTTTTCATTCAAGCTGCGATTGATATGATACTTTATACCATATTTTTTTTCAAAAATATCAAGCGATCAATCTGATCAGAAGATAGCAAGGATCTTTGTGCTGACACAAGATCCCCTGCTGTTGAAAACACACGTTCACTTGCCACTGATGTGGCAGGGATACATAAGTATCTCCTTGCTAATGTTGATAAAAGAGGGAAGTTGAGTTCCTGTTGTTTCCACCACAAAAGAGGATCAGCATCAAGAGGCATGTTCTGTGTTGACTTATAATTGACCAGTTCCAGTTCAATTCTAGTTTTCAGGGACACTGCAGGCTCAACACAAGTCACAAAAACCTCTCCAAACAGATCCTGCAGTGCTGATTTTGATTTTTTACAAGGAGTCGCACTGTCGTCCGAATTAGCATCTGAAGCCTCTGTATTGGTAAGAGCTGAGGTTGATGAAGCTGACATACTCGGAAGAGGAGGTGTGGGATCAAGATTGGGCTGCTCATCATCACCCATTTTCTCAGTCTTGATCTGAATTTAAAATAGAAGTTAGAAATATATATGTATATATATTATTAATTTCTGTGTTATATGTGTAGTGTTTGTTGAAATTATTGTGCTGTGTGATTTAATAAATTGAGATATTGTCTACAGTCTACACTCTTTTTAGTTGTTATTATTTCAAATATTTAACTCAGTAAAATGGATACCTATCTTACCTTAGAAATCATCTGAATCGTTTTGACAACTTGTTCAGTTTTCTGTGCCAAGGATTGTACACTTCCTCTTTTGCTGCATCATCCAGGTAGGGCATAGCTTTAAACCTTGGATCTATGCAGGAACTTTCATGTAGAAACAGCTTCATGGTATGGTCCGTATACCTGTAAAATGTCAAATGAATCATGTAAATACTTGCAATATTTTCATTCCTAATGCTTTATGAATTATATATGATAACATTTTATTTTAAGACTTCGATAATAAAGTTATATCAATAAAAGAATTTTGGCGTAAATGTATGATAATTAAAATCGTCTTACTCATCGGTAACCTTGACTAAACAGTAAACACTATAACTTAATACAACATAATTTCATTTATAAATTTAAAAAAAAATGAATTTCAACCAATAGAAAACTAATTACCTTTGTTCCAAGTCCTTTATCATGGCCTCTTTTGCTGCAGTAACAACATTTCCATCGTCATCCTGGATAACCCTTAGTTGTTGGAGCAGCATTTCCTTAAGGGGATGAATTAATGAAACTGTTGGTGATTTCTCTGCACATAGTATTGTAGTTACCTTCTTTATGGGTTTTAAAACCTCCATTACTCTGGATGCTGTTGATATGTCATCTTCAGACATTGTGTACACATCTTTGAAGTTTTTCTTCAAGTCCTTGCTCAGCAGGGTAGCTTCTATCGCTGGCTGTTGTTCTAGGAAGCGCTCCAACATGTCAAAAGTTGAGTTCCATCGCGTGGAAACATCCATAATCAGTTTATGGTGTGGCAGCTCCAGCAAGGTTTGTTTGGTGTTTAGAATGGCCATTGCTATGTTACTTTTATGAAAATATGTCACAACTCGTAGAATCCTTCCCAGGAGCCTGTCCAGCTGTGGAACTTTCAATCCCCGTTGTGTGGCCAAATTTATGGTGTGGGCAATGCATCCAATGTGTGGCTGAAACCCAGCAAGTTGTCCAGCATTGATAATATTCTTGGCATTATCAGTAGTGAGAGAAGGCATCTGATCATGCCGTTTCAAGTTCCATTCATTTACAGCATTAATCAATCAACAGCTCTGATAAATGCTCTGCTGTATGGCTTTAGTACATTACCCTCGTCTGTAGCACAAATGATTTAAATTCCCAGTTGTCAAGGAAATGCACTGTAATAGTGTTATAACTCTGGGTTGCTCTGGATGTCCATGCATCGGTGGTAAGGGCCATAAAGTCAGCTTTCTGCAAACATTCAGTTACTGGTTTTTTTGTATCATCATACAAATGCGGAATAACCTTTGTAGGAAAGTGTGTCCTACCTGGCATGTCATATTTCGGTTCCAGCACAGTTACCATATTTACGAATTCCTCGTTTTCTATCACCAAGAATGGTCGCATATCTTTGGCAATAAAAACACCAATAGCCCTTGTTATTTCTCTATGTCTTGTCGAGTTACGTGAAAACTTGTTTTTCGCCGAAAATGTGTCATTAATTCGCAATTGACTTCGGTCTGAAGGGGGGACGGCAACTTGAAGTTAATTCCGTAGGCTCCTTAGATTTACTGGAAACACAAATCCCGTGTTTTCTCGACAGATGAGCTGACATTGAAGACGTCGATCCTGTAGAGTATTTGAACTGCGTTTGGCAGATTTTACAAATGGTAATACTTTTGTCATTATTCAGAAATTCAAAGGAATCCCAAACTGCAGATTTTAGTTTTGCGCACTTGGCAGCCATTTTGTAAACAATCCTAAACAATGCGTACGTGATCACACTAACGTAACAACAAGCGGCACTACGTATGTGTATCGTTCAAGATAAAACAAAAACGGCACACGCCTTTGACGCATTGCAGATGATTACGACCTATTTTTCGAACCGAACCGAAACATAAAAATAGCGAACCGAACCGAACCGTATGATTACATATCTCGGTTAACCGTATTTTCGGTTAACCGTGACACTCCTAGTGTAAAGATGTAAGTCTGATAGATTATTTAATCGTCTCCTCAGATATATTTCCTATATTAACTGATTTCGAAATTCTGGATTTTGACCCACTTATATCTGATGCGCATTGTAGAGTATTGTATAGTATTCAATACACAGAGGCCATATTTGAAAATGAAAAAAATACTTCAACCTCGGAGAAAATAAGAAAATGGGTAAAAGTAAAACAAACTGATTTTGTTAACACTCTACAATCTGAGTAAGACGGTATCATAATGGAAATAAATGAGAAAATAACAAGACTTTAGCAGTCAACAACACCAGTACTAAAAACTGATATAAATGATATAGTAAATATGATTACGGACATGTTTTAAAAAGGCAGCTAAAAATGTTTTTGGTACACAAGAAAACAGAATTAATAGAAGAAAATCTACACTAAATTGTGACAAACCTTGGTTTACACGCGACTGCTCACGTAAAAGAAAAGAATTTCATGAAGCGAAAAAACGTTATAATATTCTGAAAAGTAGTGCAAACCGGAAAACACTAGTGAAAAAGAGCAGGGAATATAGGAATCTCTTGAAGACAAATTACAAGAAATTCCAAGAAAATATCGAAACTGAAATTAGAAGCACATCAGTTAATCAACCAAAAGTATTTTGGGATATGTTGAATAGACTTGATAAGAAGCATAATGAACTTAATGTTGATTTACCTATCGAAGACCTCTATACATATTTCAGCAATCTAAATTCAACCCAAGATAATGACACAGAAGAATTTGAAATTCCTATTTTTACAGATAACACATATGACAATATACTGAATAATAAAATTTCTTCCAAAGAAATTGTGGACGCAATTAAAAAATTAAATAATAATAAAGCATGTGGCATTGATAATATATATAATGAATACATTAAGAGTACTGTAAATGAAATGTTACCTGTATGTGACAACCTTTTTAATATTGTTCTCGACACTGGTATTATTCCGGAAAGCTGGAGTACGGGGATTATTAAGCCTATCTTTAAAAATAAAGGTGATCCCAAAAGATCTAGATAATTACAGGGCAATTACACTCGTTTCGTGTCTTGGAAAGGTTTTTACGTCTGTTATCAATGCTAGGTTGTATAAACTATCGGATGAAATTGATCTCATCAGTCACGCACAGGTGGTCTTCTAAAAAGGTCATTCAACCGTAGACAATATATTTATTTTACATGTAAATGGACTTATATCGTTGTACTTGTCTTCAGGTAAAAAAAAATGTACTGTGTCTTTATTGATTTCAAAAAGGCCTTTGACTCGGTTTGGCGTGTTGGCCTGTGGCAAAAGTTAATCAAGAGTAATATAACTGGCAAAATATTTAATGTTTTATATGCTATGTATTCGAACACAAAATCTTGTGTACAAAATGGAAATGAAAAATCAGAGATGTTCACATCCAATATCGGTCTAAAACAAGGGGAAAATTGCTCACCTTTTTTATTTGCCCTGTATCTGAATGATTTAAAAACTTATTTTGCTGATAAAAATGTTGATTGTCTAAACAAAATCCATGAGTTATGTCGAGAGAACCTTAACATGTATATGTTCGACTTTTTATAATTCTATATGCTGACGACACCGTTTTGATGTCTGAATCAGCTGATGGTTTGCAAACAATGTTAGATATGTTTCAAGATTATTGTCAAATGTGGAAACTTGTGGTGAACACTACAAAAACTAAAGTGATGATTTTTTCGAAAAGAAAAAAAAAACAGCAAATAACTTTTCCATTTTTGATAATAGATTGGATATCGTAGAAACTTTTTCGTATCTTGGAGTAATTTTCAATTATAATGGAAGTTTTAACATTGCTAAGAAACATTTATGTGATCAAGCTAAAAAGGCACTTTCGCCTTGTATCGTAAAATAAGGAATCTGCACCTACCTATAGATATACAATTAAAACTATTTGATTCATTGGTTAAGCCATTTTTATTGTACGGGAGTGAAATATGGGGTTTCGAGAACATAAATATGTTGGAAAAAATCCACCTACAATATTGCAAAAGAATTCTTGGTGTGAAGAAAAATTCTACAAATTTCATGATATACGGAGAAACTGGCAGATTCCCTATTTCAATCGATATTAATTAAGTTTACTAAGGTTTTGGTTTTCTCTCATCTCAAATGAAAAGAAATTGTCTAGCTCTATGCATAAATTAATGTATGCCCTCCATGTAACAGGGAAAACTGAATTCAAATGGCTTAAGTGCGTTAAAGAAATTCTAGATAATTCTGGTTTAAGTTTTGTTTGGATATATCAAAAAAGCTGTTTACCTGATATTAAGTATCTGAAGTCAACTATTACCCAGAAATTAAGGGATCAGTTCATCCAGTCGTGGTTCCAACATATTGAAAACTCTTCGAGAGGTTCTTATTACTCTATATTTAAAAACCATTTTGGACTTGAAAATTATTTAATACGATTGAATGAAAAAGACAGAAAAACAATGTGCAAATTCAGAACTTCAAATACTAAATTTCCGGTTGAAACCGGAAGATGGATAGGAGTTCAACGTAACAATAGAATATGTCATTTATGCAATACCGGTATTGGTGATGAATTCCATTATTTGCTTTTATGTTCAGATTATAATGTAAGTCAGCTACGTGGGGATTACATTCCTGCTTACTACACAAGACATCCTAATCACATTAAAATGAAAGGCATGTTCTCCATTTTTCATAAAAAAATGTACGCAAATTTATGCTTATTTGTTCAGAAATTATGCAATTTGTTATAGTATTAATTACAGCTCAAAATTATCTAAAATATATGTATTGTTCTAATGTATTAATATATATATACATATGAATAAGTCAATTATTACTATAATCAATACATGTATATTAATATCTCCTATGTTACCAATTTTAAAGGTGAAACAATTTGTTGGAAAAAATGTTATGACACACTGAATTTTGTTTGTAAAAGTTTGAATCTTTATACAAATAATGCATCTAATTTTGCCTGTCATGCTTTAAAATTGAATTATATATGTATGACCTCTTGTTATACACAATAGTGTATCTCAATTGAATTGAATTGAGTCATAGTATACAAGATCGTTACAAGTGTTTTTACCGACGCCTAGAATTCTTTTACAAAAAGTAACATGTACCTTTTCAACCTCAAGTGCTCTATGAAAACCCCATACTTCACATGCATAACCTAATACACTACTTACGTAATTGTCATATACTGAACACAATGTTTCGGTGTTAAAACAATGACTTTTTAATTTATTTGATAATGCAAAATATGCTTTTCTGCCCTTTTCAGCTACATGTTGTTGAGTTTTGTTAAATTTACCATTATAATTAAAAAACATACCTAGATAGTTAAAATCATCTACCACTTCTACTTCTTTATGGTTGTAAAACCATTTTTCTTCTTGTCTTACAATACCACCATTTCGAAAAACTACAATTTTAGTTTTTAGCTTCCATTCATTATTATACAAAAACATTGCATCCAACATAGTTTGTAAAGCATGCGGACTTTCTGCAATAAGCACTGTATCGTCCGCGTACATAAGTAAAAACAGGGATATCATACCAATTTCAACCGGTTGACAACTTTCTTTTATAAAATTCATTTCACAATCATTCACAAAAAGACTGTATAAAATTGGTGAGAGAACTTCGCCTTGGAAGAGACCGATTTTGTTATCAAAATATTCTGATATATGACCATTGTATTTCACACATGATTTTACATTTTCATAGAGAGACTTAATAATTTTTAAAAATTTTCCCTGAACTCCGTGTTTTATAAGTTTACACCAAAGTTTCCCTCTATCAATAAGATCAAATGCCTTTTTATAATCAATGAAACAACAGTACAAACGTTTCTTTTTATTAAGAGTTCTATTAATTAGTGATTGAAGGACGAATATTGCATCTACTGTTGAGTGACCAGCTTTAAAACCAAATTGAGCATCAGTTATAACAGAATTTTCCTTATCCCACTTAATCAGCCTTCTGTTTAACACTGCGGTAAATAGCTTTCCCATACGACTAACTAAAGTTATACCTCTATAATTATTGACATTATTTATATTACCTTTTTTATGTACTGGGACAATGGAGCCACGTGACCACACTTCTGGAAAGAACCCGGATTCAAAAATTCTACTAAAGAGTTAAAATTAGATCTTCACTGCAACTTTTATCTCTTTTCAGATTACGAATTGCAAAATGTATCTCCTCTTCAGTAAATGGTTCATCTAATTCATTAAATATTGTTGAATCTATATCGTTATGCGACAATTCGTCACTAGTGTCATCTGTATCAATGTTACTACTAATATTACTAAAATAGTCTAAAAATTCATCCATACTAATATGTGGTTGAGATACATGATTTTTACGCTTTGAAAAATATTTATAGAATTTCTTGGGGTTATTCTTTCTTAGTTTAAGCTTTACAACTTATTACTGGTATCTAAGAACACAAATCAGTTATCCTATTATGTAATATTGTAACATGTAAACGCTCATACACTAATACTACATTGAACATTCACACACACATACACACACCCATTTTAACACGGACGGACGTACGCACGCACACACGCACCCTCACACACACGCACGCACACCCTTACACGCCTTCAAATACATATACAGTCTCACACTCTCTCACTCATCCATATACAACATCATGGCATACTCTCTCTAGTTTCTAATTCTTAATTAGTAATTATCAATGTACATGTCTGAATGAATTGTCTACTACGAAAATCATTTAATTGGTAGGAGAGTGAAAAGGACTGTTCACTTAAACAATTATAACAGCAATGGCAAATTAATGTTACAAACTATAAGATAGTATTTAATCTAACTATCAATATTGTAATACTCAAAATTTCATAAAACATTTTCCCGGCGCTTAAATGCTAAGTGTAAATATTTGCCAAGGTTATGAAGCTCTTTGACATTATTCACGAATAATAATTGAACAAGTTTAAAAACACTAGATTTACGCAAGTAGTATGGTTTAATATATTTTTTCCGAATATCTGAATAAAATGGACATCTTAATATAAAATGAAACTCGTCTTCCACTTCGTTTTTGTTACAAAAAGTACATGTTCTATTTTCTCTCGGAGTGTTGATATATCTTCCGCTTTCAATTTTTAGATTATGTGATGACATTCTTATTCTAGAAATACACTTCTGATATCGTTGTTCAAAAATTTTCTTAAGATGATACTGTAGATCAAAATTATCTACTAAATGCTGATATTAAAAGCCCCTAGAGGAATTACTGATATCACTTGTCAGGTCTTGAAAATATATAAGACAAAATTTGTTTTCAATTATCTTGTATATTGTTTTCCCATCTAAATAACTATTATAGAGGTATCCTAAGCCTAACCTATCTAATTCTGATTTTATATTTACAATCCAATTGTCGTTGCTAGACTGTCTATTTTCGTAACAGGCTTTCAGAATGCAGTTTTCAGTGTTTTTGACCATAATGAGGAAAAACGGTATAAAGCTAGTATATTAATAATCCGAAATAAAAGGCCAAAATAAATAAATTCAAAGTAAAATCAAAATCATTTCTATGGAATATATATTCAGCCACTATAGGAGATTTCAGAAAAGATGGCGATGACGTCACACAAAGGTACATCCGGGCGCTCAAAGGTACAACTCTTATATCTGTACACATAAACATTGTGGGAACACAGCCGCTTGTGATGTTTGTTTACATTTTATTGTAATAAATAGTACGCCAATCAGAGAACTATTGCGTTATTTACATTTCAAAAAGTGTAAATAAAAATATTTTACAATAATATACAAATTTAAACATATAGTATTAATATTTTACTCTGTTTATACTCCATTTTCTACCGCTACGAGAACACACGGTAGCCATTACGTATAAACATTGACAGATATATTGCAAATATCAACTTGAAATTAAAAATTAAATTCAAAGTCCCTCAAAATATAATTATAAGCAATAACTGTTTTCGAAGTGTTTCTTGATAAAACACTTTACGATGTGTGATTAGTGCAAAATTCAACATTTGCTTTCGTAGATTACCCCAAGCCCACGGCAGCCATTACAGTACAGCCGAGAACCCGAATTTCGTCCATTTTCAGTGTCATTAAATTACGTATTTTGGTTTTTTTTTGTCATCAATTTTGGGATTTAGTTTATAACATACAAATGAGTCAGTTTGTAGGTTCTTTTTATCATATTTTTAAACAAAACTTTGAGTATTTAGGATTCTCGAAGCCGTGCTCAATGTATCGGCATTTACAGTACTACGATCTGTAATTTATATCAATTTAAATGAAGTCTACCTAATATGTATTCCAATTATCTCTAAAAGTAATACCACTTCAGTTTGAGACTTAACATAGCAGTCCATGGCATATAAGCGGCTGAAAATGAAATATCGAAAATGAAATCTGCAGCATGAAATTCACCATATTATTTTACGAGATCGGCAGCCATACTATACGTGTACGTGTAAAACAGTAGTTTAATTACTATTCGTAATTTTGTTATGATACAAGAGTATTTCATTAAAACAACATGTACATATTAAATAACGAATATATATCTTAAACAAGTACTTTTTGAGATAAAAGTGTTGGTATTTATAAATATGATTTATTTCCCCAACAATGCTGTGGCCTGCGGTGATCTACCAGCGACGAAGCCATACACGAGCGGCCGTAGTCTGGTCTGGTGGTTCACGTTTTGTTTATATCATATCGTATTGTGAACAGTTTTTCATGTATAACAGAAACATTATACATTGAAATAGATCATACACCTTTTCACAACCTGAATTTATACGTATGAACAAAATCGGGTAGGTCTACGTGTGATGGCCCGGAAGCGCTTCGATAGGTGGCTTCGACACTAAAATTTAGCAATAAACAAATGAAAATATAAAAATGTTAACATCCGTAACCTGTGAAACAATAAGAAACCATTTCAAAATCAGAATTTGCAAGTATGAAAGCGTAAACTTTTGACAAAGTATCGATTATGAAGCATGGATGTACGTATCTATTATTGTTTTTATCAGTCGCCATACTGTGTTTGTACCTTTGAGGACCCGGATGTAAACTTTCTGTGACGTCACGCCATCTTTTCTGAAATCTCCTATAGGGCCTTCTTCAGTCCGAAATAACACTAACACAACGTGTTCGTCTACATGTTTGTTTACATCTATTGTGTGCAGGTACGAAATGTCTCGGTCCGTTTGATGTATACGGCGAGTTATTTCGACCCAACATGCTATGTGCACTAAATCAACCCCAGTGTTTCAACCCCAGTGTTAGTGTCAGTGTCCCAGTCCCAGGCCCAAGTGTTTTTGACTTTAACCCAATATTTCAAAATTTTTAATTTTCTTTTATTTTGTAATAATAATCTTCCTAGTTCACAATACACCATATCATGACAAGTCTTTTTACCTACCCCTAAAATATTTTTGCAAAAGTTCGAGTGTACCCTCTCGACATCTTGTGCCTTGTGAAATCCCCATATTTCACTAGCATAGCCTAAAACACTAGCCACGTATGTAATAAAAACTGAGCATAATGTCTCTGCATTGAGATAATTATTTTTCATTTTATTCATGATTCTGAAATAAGCCTTCCTTCCTTTTTCGGCTACATGCTTTTGTGTTTTATTAAATTTACCATTGAAATTAAACAGCATTCCAAGGTAATTAAATTCATTTACAATTTTGATTTCGTTATTGTTGTAAAACCATTTCTCATTTTCTCTAACATGACCAAAATTTCTAAAAATCATAATTTTTCGTTTTTGAATATTAAAGTGAATAGTCGGGCAAAGAAAACCAGTCTAAATGCGTTCATTGTCCTTCCAAAAGTTCTCACATATTAATACGACGGTCAAGTTCTGCTTAGTTTCCCAGTTCTGACCATTAAAGTAAAGGCTGCGAGTAATTAAAGTAAAAGGAAAGCGAGGCTGCGTGGAAATGTAACCACGGACATAGTGAGCCGGGAGGACGTTTTAGAATTTCCATACTTTAAATTAATTTCTTCGTACGCAGACAGATTTTGACGAGAGATTTTATTTTTCATTTCATAAGAAATTATACTGGATACATTCACACCATTTTTACCGACTTTAGCCATCCTTGCCCGATTGTTCACTTTAAGTGTAAGCTTCCATTTATCATTGTACTTCTGCAATGCATCTAACAATGATTGCAGGGTACTTGGCGATTCGGCTAACAAAACAGAATCATCCGCTTACATTAGTAAAAATATAGTAATCATGCGTAATTCAATTGATGGACAATTTTCATTTATAAAGTTAATTTCACAATCATTTACAAAAAGACTATGCAAAATCGGTGACACTATTTCGCCTTGGAAGATTCCGATTCTATATTAGGGAAATAATCTGAAATATGGCCTTCGTATCTAACACAAGATTTGACATTATCATACAGCGATTTTATAATTTTTAGTAGTTTTCCTTGTATTCCCTGTTTAATTGATTTGCTCCAAAGGTGACTTCTATTAATCAAATCGAAAGCTTTTTTATAATCTACAAAACAGCAATACAGACGATTTTTATTTTTTAAAGCTCTATTAATTAATGATTGGAGAACAAAGATTGCATCCACTGTTGAACAACCTTCTTTAAAACCGAACTGTGCGTCAGTAATGACGTTATGTTTTTTTATCCCAATTTAAAAGTTGTCTATTTAAAATAGATGTAAATAGTTTACCCATACAACTAACCAACGTGATACCTCTATAGTTACATGTTTTATTGACATCGCCATTTTTGTAAATAGGTATTATATTACCACGTGACCGCATCTCTGGGAAAAATCCAGAGTCATATATTTTTGTGAATAGGTTTGTTATATGTGGAATGAGAATGTCCTCAAAGTCTAAGAAAAGTTCTTTTATTCCGATTGATTTTTCGAATAGCGATGTGGACTTCGTCTTCTGTAATCGGTTTATCCAATTCGTCGAAGACAGTGGATTCTACGTTTTCGCCTAAGCGACCTTTGTCAACAATGCCATCGTTACCCCTCCTAACATTTTAAAATGTTCCACAAAATCATCCATATTGATATTTGACCGAGGTATTAGGCCCTTTTGAAAAATACTTATAAAAATATTTCGGGTTAGATTTTCTTAGAGTTTCCCTCATGTTACCTTCTTGAAGTTTGTATTTCCTTTTAAGTCTACATTCTAATTTCTTATATCGTTTTTTCTTATCAATAAGTGTTGAGTGTTTTTCAATCGATTTACATTTATTATAATCTTTTAAAGCATTTTTGTATTCGATGTAGTTCTTTTTACATTGATCTGAAAACCAGGGTTTGTCTTCTTTATCATTTCTGTATTTCCTTTGCCCATCATTTGGCAAAACTTTTACAGATTTTACGTCACAATTTGGCAAGACGACTTCACTAATCAGAAAAGATTTCAATACAGTTATCAACATCCTCTTTAGAGTTAAAAGACATATTACAAACTTCATGTAAAGTTGCTACTATATCTGATAAATCATCTGCTATAACGTGATTATTTTCAATGTTCCATTTGATATTTCTGAAAACTTTCCCAGAATAGGGTTTAACATTATCTTTTGCAACAGTATCTTTACCAACTGAAAAACTGCAATCAATCTTAAAAGAGATTGGAGAATGATCTGACAGAGTATTAAATTCACCTGAGGTAAACGCTCGTATGGACGACATACATCCACAATCTACTAGTAGGTAATCAATTAGACTTGCTCCATTAGTGGTAAAAAATGTAAAATTGCCTTGTTTATCGTCCTGATGGCGACCATTTACAATGCGCATGCCCGCAGACTTACAAAAGGCGATCAGTTTTCTATCAAATGCGTTTATAGTTTTGTCCATATTGTTACGCTCTTCTATATCATTATCATTTTCGTAGTTCAAATTGTTTGTATTTTCTAACCTACCTAATCCGCCATTAACAATATAATCTGTTCGCAAACCCGTTCGGGCGTTAAGATCACCCATAACAAAAACGTTACCTTTTGTTTTGTAACTCGCTATAGACTCTTCAAGTTGATGGAATAGATCTATTTCCCGATTCTAATAAAAAAAAACCACTGTTTTCTGGAGGAAAGTAGCAAAAACATAGGTAAAATGGCTCAAGTAAGGCTTTGAATTTTAACCAAAAAATACAATCATTCAATTTTTCGACAATCTGTATGTTTGGACAATATATGATTTTATAGAAAATAACCACACCGCCTCCTTTACCCGTGGTTCTTGGAAAAATATGAGAAAAATAACCAGGTAATTAGATGACATCATTGCTGGAAATCCAGCATTCAGATAAACATATAATATCATGCTTATACACAATTTTAAGAAAATCATTATCTTTCAATTAGTAACTGAGTCCTTTACCAATGTTCCATGAAAGGATTGATAACTCATCACTCTCCTCTGGATCCTATCTGTTGTCTTGCTGTCCGTGTGTGTGACGCCGTTGGTGCTATAGCCTTTGGTTGCCTCTGTCAATGTTTTGCTCCGGGTATGTTGCATGGTTATGATTCTGATGACTATGCAGTACTTTCCTAGGCGAATCATGGCCATTCTGCCTGTCCGATGCCACATGCCGATTGGTGGAGGGAGGGGGTTGCTTACTTCCATTTCCGGTGGAAGTAGTGGACCTGTCGTTTCCAGATCTGTTTGTTGTTGCGTATGTCTTGTTAAGTTGTGAGTAATTGATGCTGGGTCCTTCGTGGCCATTTTCGGGCGGATGATGTTCAATGTACGGTCAACCATTGATGTATAGTCTATCCCGGACTAGCTTTGCGTCGTTGCCGGCCTGCTTATTATGTTTGAGAACCGGGTACAATTTTTTCCTCCTTTCCTCAATTTCACCAGGATACTGTTCATGAATACCAAATGAGTCGAAATGACTGTCTTTTCACATACTGTAGGTCCTGTTGGTATATGAACCTGGCCACAATTGGTCGCGGTTTCCCATTTGCACTTCTGCCAAATCTATGTACGTTAGCGAACTCGATTCTTTCTTGTATTCCAAGTTCGACGTAGATAAAGTCTCTGAGGAGAGACATAGTATTTTCATTACGAGATTCACCAGCTAACCGTGTAAATACTAGGTTGTATTTCATGGACCTACATTGAAGATCTAAAATGGTTTGCTTTATTTCATCCCGTTCCCTTTTGAATGCGTCCACGTCAGTAACTCTAGCTGTCAAACGAGAAAGATGTTGTTCAATTGCATCTAACTTATCTAACTTTTGAATTTTTTCAAGTATGAAGTCAAGTTTTCGACTTGTTTCTGCGTGTTGATTCTCGCTTAGAATGACATCCGCACTTTTTGTTTCAATGTCTTTCCCACATGCTGCCCTTGCTGGGTTAGGTGTTGATGTTACCGGAGTGTTCGTTGGCTTAGGCGGGCTTCCATACAACACACCACTTACAGCATTTAATATACTGCTTACTGTACTTGTCGAGTTATTACTACTCCCAGTAGAATCACCGTCGTCTGTATCTTTCTTCTTTCGCTTCTTACTTTTACTCTTGGTCATAGTTAGTCAGATACAATAACTCACTGTTTATTCACACAAAATAATCACCAAGTGGTTAGGTAAGGTGCGCGTCAATAGAGCGTGACGAATTCTCTGTCGTCACACGTGCGAAAAAACCTTGTGTCAGTACATGCGATAATAAAGGTCATAGTTCAAATTTTAGACATACAATAGATATAGCTTCAATATTTGCTTCGCTAATAACTACTAACGCGCATAATTATGTGGCTCAACTGGGATATCAAATCATCTCAGAGACGTGTATCCATCATGTAGCGCAGCGAATTCATAAAATATCGTGTAGAAATACCTTAGTTAGACCTTCTGAAAATGAGCTCGTCCGAACGAGACATCATAGGGCGCAGCCAAACCAAAGGCATGACTAATATATCGGAGTATCTACTCGTATATCGATTAAAAATTGAAAGCGACCGCACGGTCTGAAAAATAGTTTATTTTACTTAATATCTCAATATTTAGATTTTTTATAATATCAAAAATAAATTCTTTCTACCATATGTTGAAACGTTTTACGGTATCTCAATTAATTCGGTTAGCAACACACAACGCAATGATCAATCATCGGTGTGTACGTATGTCAATACTTTAATCAAGGATTTCTTAAATTGTTACGTAAAGTCACAAACTTTGTAATTTACAATGTATCAAAGATACAGACTACAGGGAAATATTATCTAATTAAAGCTTATTCGTTGCTGAACTCCTGGACAAAAAATCCGAAACTTTTATTTCTGTGTGGATTTTCTTTCATAATTACACGAAGATAACTGCTATTAGAGCATAAACTAGAGTATTTGAAACATCGAATTTCACTCTTTTAGTTATTTACATTCGAGCCAAAATTATTGTATTATTAACTTCATTCAAAAGTAATCATAAAAAATCGTTTATCGGCTTTTCCTGTGACCGTCGATAGCACATCAGTTATGGTACAGCTATAAGCCACGGACTATTATGACGTCACACGGTTTAGAGCTAAAAAATATGCATAATCGGGCGGTCAGAATTTTGGACCTCGATATCGACGGCTTACAGGTTATTCCGGTCGCGCGCGGCACGGATAGGTTTCTACACGTGCTAATAAATATCATTTTTGACTGCACAAATCCTTTAACAGTAACAAGTTATTATAATGACGGTTAGCCACTATGGGGAAGCGCATGTGATTCTATCTGTGGTCTCGGCAAGCTTATATATAATTTTGGCTCATTCCCCGATCACTAACTCTGGTTAATACAATGGGAGGTGTTTATGTAAGGAACCCTTTGAAGTTTAGTTATAGTCTGTTTCAAACTCTAACACCAACTCAGGTAACTTTTCAACCATGTGATTTTTATACTCATACCTATGATAAGAGTTTGGTTAATTAAGTTCGACCACTCACTAAAATGTATATTATTTATTCTATAATTATTATTATTTCTTTTTAAAATCATCATATAAAAACACACTGTACAATATTTATTAAAGTGTCACACATATTTTACAATAATTAAAATTTACCAATAGCGCATGCTCATATGCGAAATAGTTCCTGCCAATTTAAGCAAGGTGCAGCAGCTGTGATGCTGATCATGAGTTGGCAGTTGTCATCAAGCCAATGGTTCCATTCTGGTATCCCAAATAATGTCTGTATATATATAAAGTTCTTGGTGAATTTCTGTCTAGTTTATGTTTTAATGTTCGTAATAAGTTCTGTCTTGATGGAGCTTTTTTCACGGATATTAAAGATGCGACCCGACCACGTTACTTGTTTGATAAATGTTAAACCTAAGTGTCTATGAAATTGATGTTGTGATATTTGGTGGTTATTTAAAGTGAGTGGTGGGTGAAGATCTGTATGTTTTGTTGTAAGTGTAAAGGATATTGTTTTATTTAGATTAAAAAGAATTAGCCATGGATTGATCAGCCTATAAAGAAATTGATGATAGATCATCATTAATGAACTCTGCATGTGTTAATGTCAGTAAAAGGTCATCATCATTATCAATACAGAGATGTGTCATTAGCAAATAATTTTATATAAGATATTACATTTATCGGTTAAGTCATTTATAAACTATAGAAAAAGAAAAGACCCAAATACTGAACCTTGCGGTACACCAGCATTTATCGTTTTTTGATTGGATTAATTGATATTCATTTATGATTACGCGTTGTTTTCTGTCAGATAAGTAGGTTTCTAACCAATCAATTTACTTTAATTCCATATTTTTTCAACTTATACAATAAGCCTAAATGCTATACTCGATTAAAAGCCTTACTTATATCACAGAAAAAAAAAGATGGAAATAGTGACTATAGGACTAGACTTCCGGTTCCGGTCCTGGTTGGTTGTACTTTTCCAGCTGCTCCTCTATAATGTAAATGTATTTACAAACAACAACATTATGGAGTCGTTTTAAAACTAAATTTATTAACTCTCTAAAACTTCATTATATTGAAGTCTCCTCAAGTGGGTTTTGTTGCTTGACACGATGTTAGAATAATTTTCACCGTGAAAACCGATCACTCCTGGCTTGTGTCTCACCTTGGACTCACCTTGGAATCACCTTGTTTCTCCATGTATCTTGATTGTGAACCTACAACTGTTAGCTTACTTTTATTTGCTGTCCTGACTGTGTCTGATTCCGTTAATTCCGGTCATCATGGGAAAGAACTCCAACACTAATTCTCGTCGAGGTAACCACGACAATCAACAAGCTAAACGGCAACGCCAGGACGATGAGCAGGTCAGTGAGATCTACGACTCCATAACATCCATTGATAATAGTGAAAGCATGGACAAACTCATAGATAAACTGCTCAAAAGCATACATGCTAAACTGGATATTCCTAATACTCTGAAGGACGCAACTAAACCGCTCCTTGAACAGCTATCACACTTAATCCGTCGTGTCGACGACTTGGAACAGTATAGTAGGCGCACTTGTCTTAAAGTTGCAGGCATTCCTGAACAAAGTGGTGAGAATACAGATGACTTACTTATAAATTTGTTCAAGGATAAATTGAACATCCCGCTCTCTTATCAGAACATCTCACGATTCCATCGAGTTGATAGCTTCCGACGCTCCTCCAATCGTCCTAGAGACATTATTATTAGACTTAAATCCTTACAGGACTAGAGCTCAAGTCTATGATGCGCGTTCCCAGCTTAAACCTTCGCATCATAATACTGACACTCCTCGCATCTTCATAAATGAGGCACTCACTGCTCAGCGAGCCAGAGTTTTTGCTAAAGCTCGAGGTCTGGTACGAGATCGTGTGGCCCACAAAGCCTTTACTACGGATGGCTCCATCATTGTCCGAGATCTAAGTGATAAGAACCACAAATTAACAACTATTGAACAGTTGGACGCCTGATTTCCTCTGAACTCTGACGAAGCTCCTCGATCCTTTGCCCCAGCCGCTGCCCAGACTCTTCATCCAACTCATCTCCTGGACTCCAATCTCCAATTTCGCACAGTACTCCACGCTCCGTTAGTACACCTGTAGCAGCGGCCGTCAAGTAGTGTACATGCTATTCTTACCCTGTGACTTTTGGTGACTAACTCCTAGGTACAAGATTTTCACCTAGTTTCATCCATGATCGCTTGTGACTTTCTACGTTCTGACAAGCACGTGCTCGTGTTCTATAATCTCTAACCAAACGGTTTGATAAACATACAATTGATCGTTTCTCTTCTGAGTCATTGATCATCAATTTATGATAGATGTTGTTTCTTAGATTTTATAAGATCAATTGTTAATATGTTAGTCTAGTTTCTTACTAATGCATACTGAATCCGTGCCTTATATGAATGGGTTTTTTTAGATTATCTAGCCATCTGTGTCAATCAGATGCTTGATTGCATCAGTGACCTAGTTTTTGTGCCACAATAAAAGAATGGACCTGTGTCATCCAGGAACTGTTATTCAGTATGTAGGCCTATGTGCATGTTCTCTGTCTTCTATAGGCTTCACGTTTTATATCATAAGCTAATGTTTTACTATCCCAATCATCTGGACTTGTTTACATATGTTTATAAGGCCAATGCACAGCTTTGCTGTTTACATATTCTGACTCTGGGTGTACAGTCTCTATTACCGTAATCTAACTAGCGCGCCAACGTAGAGATGTGTGACTGATGTTACTTTAAAGTACGTATACATTTCAACTATTACTAGTCTATTATCATAGTTCCTCACTATATACATATACTGATATATATTAATTGATATATACTTACATGCTATTTTCTGAATCATTATTTTATACCTAAAACAATTATCAGACCAATCTTTCTCATCACCATATGATTTATTCTGCTCGTACACTATATGTACATGTATCATAAAAAAATATATCAATTATATAAACTAGTTACATCAGCGAGTTCATTTTCCATTATTTGACCATGTCAAATGAAATGACAAGACCTCTACCTACCTCTATAGCCTTATAAATTATACGACTTCAGTAAATTATAAATACAAGAAAGACAATTCGTTCGTAATAATTGTATTCTTGGTATACATTTAATGCATATGTTCCAAATGTTTCCTACATGAACATCATCAATCCATCTATCATTAGCTATTGTTACGTTTAAATCTAATGCCATTAATTCACTAAATTAATTAACTCCATAGTGTTTAATCCTGCTTAAGGATTTTGTACTTCATATTGTTTGAACTTTAGTGCTTTTACTTTTTCTTTCATTATTTTTGTGTTTTTTTGCCTTGTTTTTTTTTTTTTTTTTTTGTCTTTATTTATTTTTTCCCTTCTTTTTCGCTTATTTTCCATTATCGTAAGTTGTTGTTTACTTTTTCTTTTATTGTTTTTGTGGGTTTTTTTTTGCCTTTTTTTTGTCTTTATTAATTTTTTCCCTTCTTTTTCGCTTATATTCCCTTGTCGTAAGTTGTTGTGAATGTTCTCTCAATTTAGCAATGTTCTTCATAGCTACAAGTATAAGAATGTATGGTTTGAAAGTGTACCTTTACTCAGTGTTCATACTTATTTATATTCAATTATAATTGATAATACCAGCTACTGCTTATATATTTTGTTACTGTTATTATTATCAGCAGGTGATATCCATGTTACCCCTGGTCCTAACCACATTAACAATGATAGGTATATAACTGGAAATCTGTTTTTTCTTCATCTAAATGTTCGTTCTATTCGTAATAAAATTGACCTAATTGAAAGTGAGTATTTAGAAACTGATATTCTCTGTTTTACAGAATCTCACCTTAATAATTTAATCAATGATAAAGATCTGAATCTTAAGTCTCATCCCACCCTTTTTAGAAGTGATAGAACTGGTAGACCTGGTGATGGAATTATTATTTACACTAAAAACAATGTACATGCTGTTCGTAGATCTGATCTTGAGTCAGTCAGCTTAGAAACTCTGGTGCTTGAACTAAAAACAGCTAATAAAAAAATTCCCTGTGTTGTATCTATAGACCACCTAACTCACACGCTGAATACTGGAACCGGTTTGATACCCTGTCTAATGAGCACTGTAACTTGATAATTACTGGTGACATTAACCAAGACACACTGTCCCTTTCCTACCTCTCATCTTACTCGTATCCTTTCTAAGTACCAGCTTCACAGTTTAATAAATTCTGCAACCAGAGTAACTCCTACGTCTGCCTCCTGCATTGATATATTTTATGTAAACAATCCTAACATTATACAGAGTTCTGAAATATTATCACCATTGTGTAGTGACCATTGTCCAATCAGTATTAATGTTTGTTTTAAAACTTTTAAAGAGAAGTCGTATAAACGTATTATTCATAAGTTCAATTAAGCTAATTGGACTGAAATGAATCGCTCGCTTTCGTCAGTTGAGTGGCAGGCTCTTATTGATCCTAATGATAATGTTGATGATATTAATAATCTTATAATTGATGAAATCCACAGGTTAGCTGCCTTGCATATTCCTGTCAAAGTAATTAGAATTCGTCCTAATGATAAACCATGGATGACCCAGGAAATAAGGAGAAATTTGAGGGTTAAAAATTGATTACATAAGAAAGCAAGATCTACTAATAGGGAGAATGACTGGCTCAGATTTAGGATTGCACGTAATGATGTTATTGACCTGATAAGACAGGCAAAACAAAACTATTTAAATAAATTTCAAAATACCCTATCTGACAAGTCAATTCGGCCTGGTAAATGGTGGCGTATTGCCAAGTCTAATAGTAACTTCTCTAATAAGCCTTCTTCTTCTCAACTTTTAAAATTGGTGATAATATAATTATTCATCCTATGGGCAAAGCAGAGGCATTAAATAACTTCTTCTGTTCTATTTCAAATTCCACAGCTGAAGTTGATGATTCTGATCCTGACTAACCTCCCCTTAGTCCCATTAATTTTTCCAATATCAACATTACTGATCAAGATGTCTTAGATCAAATTAACCTAATAAAACTTAACAAGCCTGCTGGACCTGATAATGTTTCTCCTACAATAATTAAAAATCTTGCACCTTCTATACTTACACCTCTGAAATTACTTTTTTCAGAAAACTATTTTAACTGGTAAGGTACCACACTCTTGGAAATCCTCAAATGTTACTGCTATTTATAAAGGTAAAGGTTCTGTTGATGATCCCAGTAACTACAGACCTATTGCTATTACTTCCTGTCTAAGTAAACTATTACAAAAAAAAATGTTTTTAAATATTTATTTAACTTTGTAACGAAACATCATTTTATAAGTGAGAATCAGTCTGGATTTCAACGTAGGGACTCTACTGTCAATCAACTTATTTCTATTAATGATGTAATTTCCAAAAACTTAGATAATGGTAAAGATATTAGATTAGTCTTTTGCGATATTAGTAAGGCAGAGTATGGCACAAAGGACTTCTTTATAAACTTAAAAAATATGGTATTTCTGGCAGTCTTTATAAATGGTTTGAGAGCTATTTATCTGACGGGAAACAACGAGTTATCTTTGAAGGTTATGTGTCCAATTTTAAATCCATTTTTGCTGGTGTTCCCCACGGCTCTGTTCTTGGTCCTATCCTTTTTCTTCTTTTTGTTACTGACATCACTCATGAAATTAATACTAATGTAATACTTTTTGCTGATGATACATCACTTTATGTTATAGTTGATGAAGATGTTATTACCCCAACTTATGATCTCAACGATGACTTAGAATCCATCTATAATTGGGCAAAGCTTTGGAAAATTCATTTTAATTCACCAAAAAAAACTGTTGCTTTATTTGTTTCAAGGAAAAAGAGATACCATCCACCACTTATTTTTAATAACCAGATAATTAATGAACATGTTTTCCACAAACATCTTGGTGTTATTTTTAATTCAAATGGAAGCTGGGGTGATCATATTAAATATATATATGATACTTCTTGTTAAAGACTAAATATCTTGCGCATGCTTAAACACAAAATTGACAGGAAATCGTTGGAATCTTTAAATCTCTCTTCCATTCGCCCCATCTTAGAATATGCCTCTTCTGTGTGGGATAACTGTAATATTGGAGACGACAAACTTCTTGAATCTGTCCAAATTAATGCAATAAAAATTATTACTAGCCTCAGAAGTGGAACGTCTCATCAAATGTTATATTATGAATCTGGGTTTGGAAAATTAAAAGATAGATGTAACAGACATAAACTCATTTTAATGTACAAAATAATTAATCACCTAACTGCTGACTATCTATATCACACTATTGAACACTACATTAATATTAATGTTAATCACCGACTTTGTACTAATAGATTCTTTAATATTCCTCCATTCAGAACCTGCACCTATGACCGCAGTTTCTTTTCCGATACAATGCGCCTATGGAATAATCTTGACCATTCTATTACCTCTTCCCCTTCTCTTAGTACTTTTAAAAAGAATCTAAATAAAACTCAAACACACTCTAATAGTTATGCTGTTAACTTCACCTCCTGTAATCCAAGAAAACTTAATAAAATTCTATGTCAATTACGTAATAATGCGAGCAATCTAAACTTTCTACTGACATAAAAACATCTGTTTCCTTGTAAACCCCTAAAAGTTGGATTACTTGAACTGTCCTGAGAAGCTAGTTCTAATTCTTTCATTCTAAGTTCTGTTTCAGCTTGAATTTTATGCTTCTCTAGCTCTAACATCTGATCTCTCTCTTTTTCTTATTCCCCTTCTCTTAGTACTTTTAAAAAGAATCTAAATAAAACTCAAACACACTCTAATAGTAATGCTGTTATCTTCACCTCCTGTAATCCAAGAAAACTTAATAAAATTCTATGTCAATTACGTAATAATGCGAGCAATCTAAACTTTCTACTGACATAAAAACATCTGTTTCCTTGTAAACCCCTAAAAGTTGGATTACTTGAACTGTCCTGAGAAGCTAGTTCTAATTCTTTCATTCTAAGTTCTGTTTCAGCTTGAATTTTATGCTTCTCTAGCTCTAACATCTGATCTCTCTCTTTTTCTTTTAATTCTCTTTCAATTTCTTTTTCTCTTAAATCTCTTTCTATTTCTCTTTCTCTCATTTCCTTTTCTTTGTCTATTTCCATTTGTCTTAGTTTCATTTCATGTTCAAGTTCCATTTGTCTAATTTGAATTTCTGAACTGACTGTTTCCTCTATACTATCTAATGCACTAGAGTCAAATTTGCTATTGTCAACAAAATATCTTATAATTACATTCCGAATTTCAGCTTTCCTCAATTTAGTTTTGATAGCTAGGCCTAAATGTTTACTCAATAACAGTAAATCCTTCTTATTTACTTGCAAAAGAACATCCAGGGATGGCGCTTTAACAAACTGTTCTACCTGCATAGAAGTCATGTCTATCTAGCTGTTGGTTTCAAATGTAAATTCCAAATTTGTACACAAATTTTGAAAATTTCTTAATTAATTTTTCAAAGTTAGATTTCACAAATTAAATATCGATCCCGGACGAGCCCCCAATTCTGCTATGACCCAGAATAACAGAAATGAGAAACCAGCAGCTAAATTCAAAACACAATTTAATTATATACACAATATTATACAGAGATGATTTACAATATCTAAAGTAATTGGTGGTGGTACAAGAGTAATACGATGATTTAAAGTGTTACTTATCTGTATGCGAATGTCCTGGCATAATCCTTGATCCTTCCAGGTTTCAAATTAACAATAATCACAAATCCACGAGGAAAATGAAAGTCCACAGATGATTTGTAAAGTTACAGGCAATATGAATAAATCCACACAAAGTGTTGTAATAATCCACAGATAAAGTAACAATAGCTCTCCCAATAGAATCTTATATGGCGCTGTACAATTCTTGATATGTCTCATTACAGTTCTCATTGCAGTTCTCATTACAGTTCTGATTAGCCTTGGACAGCTGGGGTATATATAGCTAAACCCTAATTCAAGAATATTGGAAAACCTTCTACTTCTAGAAATATCTAACTAAAAACAGTAAACAAATAAACACACAGAACTTTCTAGAAATAGATCATTCTAGATCTCTACTTATAATCAACATGTTTACAAACATATTTGTTTATACATGATAATATTCTAGAAAGTTCTATAACCTGAATTAATGCTATGACCTTTATAGGCTGTATTGACATTTATTTCATCTTCTGGTTATATTTTCCATTGTGTCCCGCCAGAATCTCAAAAGAACAGAGGGAGAACTTGAGGAATGGATGATGAGCCATATATACTAAAACACAACGCGAAATACCATCTCCACTATACACGGAAGGCACACCCATTCGCTGAGACCCCCTCCTGCTACATAAGTACCCGGCCTACTACACCTTTCGGCCGGCCACGAATTGGTCCCTTTGTGTCGTAGTGAAGCACTGCCTCCGAAAATCACTCGGGTACACTTTTCTATACGTTTTTGTAGGTTTCCAATTATTTTATGCGTATACATGCATTTACACAAGGACGTAAATAAGATTTACATATTACTTTTGTCCAAAAACAAACATAACTTCGATTCTTAATATCTACCGTACCGCTCAAGACGTCAAATTCACAATTGACTTGCCGTATACATTCCCTTCAGAAAGACCTTCATATGCCTAGTAGGTAAGCGATATCAAACAAGTACGATAAAATGCAAACAAACGTTATATAATGGTTTGCATAATCATTACTTTGCTCCATTAGCAGCAATAGGTACCAATTGTTGCTCTAAAGACGACACCATTTCTGTCTCAAAGTCTTTTGATCTACAATATTGCAGCTACTTTAAGGTATGAACATTATATGGACATATTCTTTGATTGTTACAGGGAGGAAATATAATTTATCTAAAAATCCTTCAAATCCGGAATATTAAGTCATTAGGACTTATCTTTAAGCAACCATGGAAGGAAAAATAACTTTATACTTAAATAATAATTACTTTCTCTATCTTATTACTTAGGTTTTCATGTAAATCTAATATGTCAATTGTACTACTAAAATTATTACTAAGAGCAGGTGATATCCATACTAACCCTGGACCAACTACAGCATCTGATTATGATGATTTATCGGTATTAAATTTGAATGTAAGGTCTCTCAGGCATAAAACTGACATTATTTCTTCTGAGTTATCTGAATATGATATTCTGTCTTTTACTGAAACTCATCTGAATCCTGATATTGCTAATAATGATATTGAAATCAGTACACATCCAAGTATATACAGACAAGACAGACAGACACACTAGGGTGGTGGTATCTGCATATATACAAAAATAACATAATAGTTACTAGTAGAAATGAGTTGGAAACTGAAAATATTGAAGTTATGATTCTTGAACTAAATACTACAAACAAAACAAATCTTCTATGCTGTCTTTATAGGCCTCCTATCTCTCTTGTTGACTACTAAAATAAACTAGATAATATATTTGACAACTTATCTAATACCAACTTAAATGTAATAATAACTGGAGATATTAATTCTGATCTGTTGACACTTACTAAAACCTCTCATTTATCAAGGTTGCTAACAAAATATCACCTACAGGATGCAATTTAAGCACCAACTCGCATTACTAATACCTCTGCAACTGAAATTGATATATTTCTTACAAATAATTCTGATCTTATTACCTATGGTCAAATATTATCTCCCTTATGTAGTGATCATTGCCCAATTATAATACATATTTCTTTCAAAACATTCAAACACAGATCCTATAAAAGAGTTATATATGATTTTAGTAAAGCTTATATATGATTTTAGTAAAGCAGAATGGGATACCATTAACAATGAACTACTACAATTAGATTGGGACACCTTATTCATAAACTGCACCAATATAAATGACTCTTACTCTCATCTTATTAACACAATTAATGATAAAAACAAACATGCACATTTCTCATAAATCTGTTACAATTCGTCCAAATGATAAACCCTGGATCACCTCAGATATAAAACTCAAGTTAAGATAAAAAAAATAGAATACATAAAAGAGCTAAAACCCTCAATAGGGAACAAGACTGGTCAAATTTTCGATTAATCCGTAATGAAACTGTTAGTCTTATTAGGGAAGCTAAAGAAAACTATATCCAAAAATTACAAAATGAACTGTCTGATAAGTCAACTTCCCCAAAGAAATGGTGGAATATTGCTAAGTCAATAATTAAAATGAATAAATCTAACACACCCTCTAATCCTCTAAAAGTGAATGGTAAAATACTAACACATCCTCTTGATAAAGCTGAAGCACTTAACATATCACTGACACTAATCTTCCAGAATTACCTCCCTTTATGCCCTAGAAATTTCTGAAATAACTATTACTGAACAAGATATCAAAGACCAATTTAACATTTTAAGAATTAATAAGCCTGTTTGTCCAGACGTCATATTGCCAAGAGTAGTTAAAAACTTGTCGCCATCACTAATCTATCCTTTAAAATTACTATTTAAGACTTTATCATTGGGTGAAATTCCAGACATCCTTAAAACAGCTAATGTTAATGCCCTATATAAAGGTAAAGGTGACGTAAATGACCTAAATAATTACAGACCAATTGCAATTACTTCTATATCTATTAAAATGTTAGAAAAAAAATATTTTAAAATATACTTTTAATTATATCACTAGATATAACATGTTGAGAAAAAAACAATCTGGATTTCAACCCAAAGATTCTACTTCTAATCAACTTGTTGATATTTTGAATATTATTAGTTCAAATTTAGATAAGGGAATTGATGTGCGCTTTGTTTTCTGTGATATAAGTAAGGCATTTGACAGAGTTTGGCCTTCGGTTCTTTTATATAAATTACAAAAATATGGCATAAAAGGTAAATTACTTGACTGGTTCAAAGCTTACTTATCTGACAGAAAACAAAGAGTAATCATTGATGACTATAAATCAAACTTGAAATCAGTAAATGCAGGAGTACCTCAAGGGTCTGTTCTTGGTCCTTTTCTTTTTATATTATTCATAAATGACATCACAGATAATATTACATCCAATATAAAATTATTTGCAGATGATACTTCTTTATATGTAATTGTTGTTGCATCCTCGATATTCCAGGTGTTCCGATCACTTACGACCTCTACACCCCTGGACTATCTCATAGTAAAACTGGAGGCAACAGAATAGAACATGTAATGTAGTCATTTGATGTACATCAAAAGAACCGTATAACGGTACACTGTGGTTGACTGTGTGGCTTTGATGTTAGGCGTCGCTCTCTCTATATCTTCATTCCTAAGGAAATCTTTGCTTTAGCCTGTGATTGGTCAAAATGTTTTCAGCTGATGCTGCCTTCAATTTCACTATGAGATAGTCCAGGGGTGTAGAGATGATCGGAACCCCTGGAGTATCGAGAATCATGTAATACCAACATGAACAATACTATCAACAATTGGTAGTTTATTTTCATAAACTGTAACATTTCAAGAAACATTTGGCTTATTTTTGGAAGTAAATATGACAATCTTCAATTTAGAAGCGGAAAATATAAACCTCCATTTTCTATTGTAGTTCTCACAGATAGAAAGTAAGTATTGAAGGTTAGCTACATTATTGCTAATAACACATATGTCGTAGGCTTGGGTTGGTATATTTACCCGCGATGAATTAATTACCGAACCTTTACCGCTGAATTCTACTTCATTAACCAAGTCGTTGATGAAAACGAGGTACACTTTTGCAGATAAAGAACCACCCTGTAAGATTCTTCTTTCCATTATTACTTTTTCCGACATAAAACCATTAAAGACAACATTACTGGAGAAGCGGGAATACATCTGTTTTAGAATGATCCATACCTTTCCATTGATACCCATTTGATAAAATTTATAGAATAAGCCTTCTTGCCATACAGAATCGAAAGCCTTATTGCTATCTAAAAAAGCAACGAGTTCATCTGATCCATTATCTAGGTTATAATTGATACTTTCCTGTAGGTTAAAAGAGGTGCATAAACTACACGTTTTTTTACGATATGTTGATTGATGTCTATTAGGAAATGTCCGTGATTTTAAAACTGGACTCAAACGGGAAGACAGAAGTGATTCAAATATCTTGAAAAATATTGGAATTAATGTAATACCTCTATAACTGTTAGGGTCAATGTAATGACTATTTTTCAGTCTTTAGTGAAATTCGAGATGGCGGCCATCTTGATGACGTCATAACCGGAAGTTCATCCCAGTTTATACAATGTTTCTCGATTTCGTTATCAGTGGGTCTTAAGGCTTCAGAAAAACATTGATTCGTCAAGTTGTGTGGGTGGGGGGGAGGGGGGTGCAAGTGGACCCCCCCTAGATCCCGGCCTATTTGTATAATTGCCAAAACAGAGCTTGGTCTACTTCGCCTGATTGATTAATTTCTTCAAATTGACGTCTCATGTATTCGTTAAAAGCACATCTCAACTTTTCTTTTCATTTCTATTATATTTATATACTGAGACAACACTATCTATATTCATTTATTAATAGTTAATTAGTTTAGTAAAACCGGATTTCTGGAGAGGACCTATATAGGCTTTGCCTGTTGTCTAATCCATTTATCAATATAATAATATCTTTCTCCGTAATTCCTGTATAACTAGTATTGTTTAATAAAATATTTTGAAATGAAAAAAAAAGGAACAATAACCCGGTGACATATGATTTTTATGTTGTTTTTACAAGGACGTATGTCTCACTTATAAATCCTTGGGTTTTTATGATTAATCAAAATATCAAAAAATGAATAATAGGTTTGAAAAGCCGTTATTAATACTGTATATGTCTATGGTAAATATGTTTTAAGTAAGTATCATTTTGAACCCATGACCTCTACTACGTACACGGTCTTGGCGGTCAGACTGACCACAAGGTATATATATGTATATTGTGTTTACATGTATACGTGTATGTGTGTGTGGTTGTTCATAATGTAGCTTGGTCCGTGGCCTGACTAGTAAGAGGCCAAGGTCAGTCGGGTATAGTAGTAAAACCCGTTTATGAATTGGACGTACAGTAATGTACTGTGTATATAATAATTATCCATTGGAACTTCCTAATGGTTTCAGGTGTAGTAAAGTATACGTAGTCTATACATGTGCGCCGTAGAAATCTAATACAAAGAGTTCATTCATAGAACAAGCCAATGTCAATATCATTCTCGTTTATATCTGAAATCGATTGCCGACACACCTTCGGCTGTACTGTCTTGTTTGGAGCGAACCAACCATCCGTATCGAAGAGAGCTAGCTAGCACGCTGGCTGGAGATTTCACGATTTCGTTTCAACCAACGTTAACGAGAGTGGGCCTTATACGGATTAATGTGAAGTTTAAAAAATGTCGGTGTCGGTGAAGAAAGTGTTTGTGGGGCTACTGTCCATTGTGGCTTTGTTTCTTGTCGGATTATTAACCACGACACATGTTGGACAAGGTATGTTACGTTTGACATTATATTACACACATGTCAGACTAATCCATGCCCTAATTATAACCTGTGATGCTGTTTATTTGTAATCTATTGTCAATAATCACTCGCGACTATCTGTTGGTTTTTTTTTTATAAATTGTGTCGTTAATGGTAAGGGTCGATATCCGTGTTCACCTGTGTTATTTATTGAGCAAAACGTGGGGGGGGGGGCGTACAATATTTAATGTGAAGCTTACTATATTATCAAACCTCGGGAATATTCCATTTCCATAATGTGATCTAAAAGGAGACGAATTCGAAACGAAACGAAAAACGAGATGAAAAATGATGGTCATATAATAATCCATTTGAATATGTTTCTGTATGATTAAAAATTCACTAGGTTTGTGGATTTCAAGAAGCAGCATAACGAATAGCAAATGTCTTAAATGATATCATAGACATAAATTCGGAGGGGGGGGGCTAAAAGAACACTTGAGAGATTGAATTTAAAATGTATAATTTATTTATAGCTGTAAGAATCCCTCTTCCTTTTACAGCTATATATATGACAACAATTGCTATTTTAACAATCTTCAACAGTACATTTATTGGTCATATAGATTATCATTATTGGTATTATATAATGATCGATATTGACCAAAATTCACAACGAATTGGATATCTGAAATCTAGCAACAATCAGAAATATAAAAATTCTGACATTGAACATTATATTTGCATTGTTCTTTCTCGACATATCGTTTGTAGATAATTTTGTAGTTTCTGTTATAAAATACATTTACATGTAACCAGAAACATATATACAAGACAAATGTATGAGTCTTTATGAAATGTATACATCTAGTGATTGATACATTTGTTATATGTTATGTTCGAACGGTATATTTTACTGTAAACCAAGGATTTATAAGTGTAAACAAATATGACATTATACAACAATTACATGATGGTCCATCGCTAATTTACCTGCGATCTCACTATTGACACATGACGCGAACTAATCAACAAAGCGAGACAGGTCACTAAACACCATTCTTACGTAATCTGGTTAGCCACCTTATTAGTCTCGATTGACTACGCGTTTTAGTTACTGTAGTATACAGGTATAGAGATTAACGCAGCACGACATTGGCTATTCAGAAGTACAGTTCTGATTTTGTTCTGTACTTGATATCTACTACTTGGATTAGACATAGGCATGTTTAGTCTCATCTTTCTTGTCTCAACCATGCCTGATTTATTTTTCAATTAAAAACACTACAGTGCACTGTAATGAATGAACTTGAGCGAAATATCAACAAGTCGTCGAATGTATTTCGTCAAAAAACAAATGGATCGATTTCAGATATAACGCAATTAGTGAATGCATTTACATATATGCAAAAAAATTCTGTTTAGAATCATAACTTAATCGTATGGGTAGGTTTTATGAAAAAGTCAGAAATTTGTAAAGCTGGTTTGACCAGTAGACATTCAACGACCCGAGTCGGGTTTTGGATAACATAATAAAAAATCCTTGATAAAATATTCATGTATATGTGGCTCCAAACACCGCAGATATACAACGTACGTGGGTTATTATGTACATTTTATTGTATATAATTATGCAGAAATCGCGCAGAGATGTTCATTTATCTAAGACAGGTACATGATGATGACCGTACATCAATATGCATGGTATAAATCCCTATTTTCAAGCGTGTTCCAAACTCATATATGTGATTGAGGATAATATTAAATAGGTATCGGACATGTATACAAGTATTTGTGTCTTTAAAATCGATATTTACAAACAGATAGTTTCGCCACTCTATCTTATGGGAGTAGAGTACGTCCCGTTGTCCTCGTGACGTCACAGGTCAGGGGTCCCTAATCGGGGTCAATGACTTGGGGCTTCAGGTGTGTTCTAGAGAAAACGCTATGATACTCGTACTTTCTCCATTCTAAATTTTATCGAATGACACATTTATCAAGCATTGTATACCAAACCATTCCGTGTACAGGGCGCATTCAGTAAATATGAATCATTCACGGCATAGCAAGAGCGAAGCTCTACTTGTTATGATATTTTGAGTTTACATATCATAGATAGATGATAGGAAACCGTACTTTACATACTATATGTATATCAATTGTTACTTGTCTTACAGAATTTTAACTTGATCTCTGCAACTCATTCAGAGAGGGTGGGTGTGAAGGTTGGGGGAGGGGGTGAAACGTGAAAGAAAAATACATTAGAAGTGTCGTCGTTACGGTTTAAATGACAGGACTAAAGAACTGATTGAGCGCATGCGCAAGTAGTGTACATTCTCTAAATATTTAGAAAACTATACCTCCGTTGTTTCGTAGCATTGAAACAGAATTAAGATACAGTAACCCTGATGTGGTTTTGTTCTGACATGCATGACTGAAATGTTTGGCACCCAAGTAAACAAATTGAATACGGATTTAGCCCGTTGATTCATATACAAACTTACCGATATAGGACCATGAAGGACACACATTAAGCTTAAGGCACATGTTTATATATGGAGCAGGAAAGTAACTCAAACAGAAAATGATATTATCAAGGTAGTCTACCCATTTATCGAGCCACACATAAAACAAACCCGCGCACTTGTTATATATTACATGTATCAAAAATCAAAGTCAGTCTCTGTCACTTCGCGGACGGATCATGAAATAAGACAGTCTCTGTCACTCCGCGGACGGATCATGAAATAAGACAGTCTCTGTCACTCCGCGGACGGATCATGAAATAAGACAGTCTCTGTCACTCCGCGGACGGAGCATGAAATAAGACAGTCTCTGTCACTCCGCGGACGGATCATGAAATAGGACAGTCTCTGTCACTCCGCGGACGGAGCATGAAATAAGACAGTCTCTGTCACTCCGCGGACGGATCATGAAATAGGACAGTCTCTGTCACTCCGCGGACGGATCATGAAATAAGACAGTCTCTGTCAATCCGCGGACGGATCATGAAATAAGACAGTCTCTGTCAATCCGCGGACGGATCATGAAATAAGACAGTCTCTGTCACTCCGCGGACGGATCATGAAATAAGACAGTCTCTGTCACTCCGCGGACGGATCATGAAATAAGACAGTCTCTGTCAATCCGCGGACGGATCATGAAATAAGACAGTCTCTGTCACTCCGCGGACGGATCATGAAATAAGACAGTCTCTGTCACTCCGCGGACGGATCATGAAATAAGACAGTCTCTGTCAATCCGCGGACGGATCATGAAATAAGACAGTCTCTGTCACTCCGCGGACGGATCATGAAATAAGACAGTCTCTGTCATCCGCGGACGGATCATGAAATAAGACAGTCTCTGTCAATCTCCGCGGACGGATCATGAAATAAGACAGTCTCTGTCACTCCGCGGACGGATCATGAAATAAGACAGTCTCTGTCACTCCGCGGACGGATCATGAAATAAGACAGTCTCTGTCAATCCGCGGACGGATCATGAAATAAGACAGTCTCTGTCAATCCGCGGACGGATCATGAAATAAGACAGTCTCTGTCACTCCGCGGACGGATCATGAAATAAGACAGTCTCTGTCACTCCGCGGACGGATCATGAAATAAGACAATCTCTGTCACTCCGCGGACGGATCATGAAATAAGACAGTCTCTGTCACTCCGCGGACGGAGCATGAAATAAGACAGTCTCTGTCAATCCGCGGACGGATCATGAAATAAGACAGTCTCTGTCAATCCGCGGACGGATCATGAAATAAGACAGTCTCTGTCAATCCGCGGACGGATCATGAAATAAGACAATCTCTGTCACTCCGCGGACGGATCATGAAATAAGACAGTCTCTGTCAATCCGCGGACTTATCATGAAATAAGACAGTCTCTGTCAATCCGCGGACGGATCATGAAATAAGACAGTCTCTGTCAATCCTCCATGAAATAAGCGGACGGATCATGAAATAAGACAGTCTCTGTCACTCCGCGGACGGATCATGAAATAAGACAGTCTCTGTCACTCCGCGGACGGATCATGAAATAGACAGACAGTCGAAGAATACGTCTCTGTCAATCCGCGGACGGATCATGAAATAAGACAGTCTCTGTCACTCCGCGGACGGATCATGAAATAAGACAGTCTCTGTCACTCCGCGGACGGATCATGAAATAAGACAGTCTCTGTCACTCCGCGGACGTATCATGAAATAGGACAGTCTCTGTCAATCCGCGGAGGGATCATGAAATAGGACAGTCTCTGTCAATCCGCGGACGGATCATTAAATAAGACAGTCTCTGTCACTCCGCGGACGGATCATGAAATAAGACAGTCTCTGTCACTCCGGGACGATCATGAAATAAGACAGTCTCTGTCAATCCGCGGACGGATCATGAAATAAGACAGTCTCTGTCAATCCGCGGAGGGATCATGAAATAAGACAGTCTCTGTCACTCCGCGGCACGGACGGATCATAAATAAAGTACAGTCAGGGTTGAACTCGGCTGTCGAGGAAAACGGACCTATTTTTTAAAACCATGATATTTAATAAATGTTATATACAGTATTGACGGCTTAAAGGATTTTCTTTCCATTGAGTGCTTCATGAACAAAATGCCAAGTATTGACAGTTATGGCTCTGTCACATTTCCTGTCCGGTCGAATGTCGTCTCGGATCTAATGGGCACCTCAAAAACCAAGCCAAAACCATAAGTAAACAGTGCCTAACTGTGTCCACAACCTCCTTTGGAGGTGTCATGACCCGTACTTTGTAGAAACATGAATTTAAACATCGTGTAGCTCACTTAACATCCGCGGACGGATCATGAAATAAGACAGTCTCTGTCAATCCGCGGACGGATCATGAAATAAGACAGTCTCTGTCACTCCGCGGACGGATCATGAAATAAGACAGTCTCTGTCACTCCGCGGACGGGACGTAATCCGCGGACGGATCATGAAATAAGACAGTCTCTGTCTGTCATGACTCTCTGTCACTCCGCGGACGGAGCATGAAATAAGGCAGTCTCTGTCAATCATCGGACGGATCATGAAATAAGACAATCTTTGTCAATCTGCGGACGGATCATGAAATAAGACAGTCTCTGTCACTCCGCGGACGGATCATGAAATAAGACAATCTCTGTCAATCTGCGGACGAATCATGTAATAAGACAGTCTCTGTCACTCCGCGGACTTATCATGAAATAAGACAGTCTCTGTCAATCCGCGGACGGAGCATGAAATAAGACAGTCTCTGTCACTCCGCGGACGGATCATGAAATAAGACAATCTCTGTCAGTCTGCGGACGGATCATGAAATAAGACAGTCTCTGTCACTCCGCGGACGCAGCATGAAATAAGACAGTCTCTGTCAATCCGCGGGCTTATCATGAAATAAGATAGTCTCTGTCACTCCGCGGACGGATCATGATATAAGACAGTCTCTGTCACTCCGCGGACGGATCATGAAATAAGACAATCTCTGTCAGTCTGCGGACGGATCATGAAATAAGACAGTCTCTGTCACTCCGCGGACGCAGCATGAAATAAGTCAGTCTCTGTCACTTAAAACAAAATCTCATACCTCCCCAAAAGCAGGAGCATGAAGAGAAAACAAGAACAGAAATGGCGTTAAATTTAAAATAATGGTTGGCCTAACTTTCCTGTCTGTGGCCGTGAAGTGTGATTATAAGATTAAAAATACTGATGCAGAAGTGAATTTAAATATTTTTGAGTACTAACAGGTCGTAAAATGTCGTAGAGCTTGTTTAATGACGAATATCCAATGATTTATTTATATTGACGTAACGTTACCGTACACTTGTTTAGAAATGCGAGAAACTTTGGCTTCCACGAGTGTCACTGATGTATTAGGCATAGAAATATTGGCTGATCAGATTAAATTGAATTTTATTGAATTTTAATTATTATGTAAACAATTAACGTTCAATATTAAAAGGATTGGGGTTTTCAGGATTGTTATATGGTTATGAAGTGGTGTCTCCAATTCGGTTTCATCTTCAATGTTAAGAAGATCAACTCTAAAATAAATTGATAAATTGCCAATGTTTCCAAGTTCCCTACTCCGGCCATCGCCATATTTGTTCTTACACGTTGTTTGAGCGAGAATTCATGAGAATATGTTCTCGCTTTACCCATGGATAGAAAAAAGGCACCCCGTATGTATAAATACATGTAATGTGCTGCTTCAACAGAATTTTGATTTTACAGAAGTTTTTTTATGTTTCGATAATCGGGGGAGTTCACTTAAAACATTCCACTTCCAGAGCTTTTCCATGGCTTTTGCTGTACTATTTTATTAATGAAATACAAAAAAAAAAAAAAAAAAATGTCGCATAGGCCCACTTTCATTTGAGCGATGGATTTCTGTTTGCTTGACTAGATAAATATTGCTATATTTGTTGTAAACATGGTGTTATACACGTCCAATACATGTACATCTGTTCTCCGATTATTCAAGACGTAGTCGGTAGTGATCCATATCGACCGAAATACCACGATATGACAGTAGGCCAGTGATTTTTCACTGGGTACTCCAGATTTTCTCAACCATCTATACCAGATATTTCCCCAAATGACACTGGTTGTTAATATGACGTTAATCTAATCAAACCAAACTTTACTTTCCTTCATCCAACATTACTACTCCACTGTCAGCATCATACCTCCAGTTCCAACATTACACCTCCACTGTCAGCATCATACCTCCAGTTCCAACATCACACCTCCAGTTCCATCATCACACCTCCAGTTCCAACATCACATCTCCACTTCCAACATCACATCTCCAGTTCCATCATCACACCTCCAGTTCCAACATCACACCTCCACTACCAAGATCACACTGACACTGACCCCACTACCAAGATCACACCTCCACTGCCAACATCACATCTCCACTCCCAACATCACACCTCCACTTCCACCATCAGATCTCCACTTCCAACATCACACCTCTACTTCCACCATCACACTGACACCTCCAGTTCGAACATCACATCTCCACTCCCAACATCACACCTCCACTTCCAACATCACACCTCTACTTCCACCATCACACTGACACCTCCAGTTCCAACATCACATCTCCACTCCCAACATCACACCTCCAATTCCAACATCACATCTCCACTTCCAACATCACACCTCCACTTCCAACATCACACCTCCACTTCCAACATCACACCTCCAGTTCCAACATCACACCTCCAGTTCCAACATCACACCTCCACTCCCAACATCACATCTCCACTCCCAACATCACACCTCCACTTCCAACATCACACCTCCACTTCCAACATCACACCTCCACTTCCAACATCACACCTCCACTTCCAACATCACACCTCCACTTCCAACATCACACCTCCACTTCCAACATCACACCTCCACTCCCAACATCACACCTCCAGTTCCAACATCACACCTCCAGTTCCAACATCACACCTCCATTCCATCATCACACCTCCATTCCAACATCACACCTCCACTTCCAACATCACATCTCCACTTCCAACATCACACCTCCACTTCCAACATCACACTCCACTCCACACATCACACCTCCACTTCAAATGAAACCTCCAGTTCCAACATCAACCTCCACTTCCAACATCACACCTCCTCCAACATCACCATCTCCACTTCCAACATCACATCTCCACTTCCAACATCACATCTCCACTTCCAACATCACATCTCCACTTCCAACATCACACCTCCACTGCCAACATCACACCTCCACTTCCAACATCACATCTCCACTCCCAACATCACACCTCCACTCCCAACATTACACTGACACCTCCACTTCCAACATCACACCTCCAGTTCCAACATCACACCTCCACTTCCAACATCACATCTCCACTCCCAACATCACATCTCCACTTCCAACATCACATCTCCACTCCCAACATCACACCTCCAGTTCCAACATCACACCTCCACTCCCAACATCACACCTCCACTTCCAACATCACACCTCCACTTCCAACATCACATCTCCACTTCCAACATCACACTCTACTTCCAACATCAAACCTCCACTTCCAACATCACACCTCCACTTCCAACATCAAACCTCCACTTCCAACATCAACACCTCCACTTCCAACATCACACCTCCACTTCCAACATCACACCTCCACTTCCAACCACACACTTCACACTCCCAAATCACACCTCATTCCAACATCCACCCACTCCCACATCACACCTCCACTTCCAACATCACACCTCCACTTCCAACATCACACTCACTTCAACATCAAACCTCCAGTTCCAACATCACACCTCCACTTCCAACATCACACCTCCATTCCAACATCACACCTCCACTTCCAACATCACACCTCCAGTTCCAACATCCACACCTCCACTCCCAACATCACACCTCCACTTCCAACATCACACCTCCATTTCAACATCCATCCAACATACACCTCCACTCCCAACATCACACCTCCACTCCAACATCAACCTCTACAGTTCCACCATCACACTGACATCCACTCCAACATCACACTCCACTTCCAACATCACACCTCCAGTTCCCAACATCACACCTCCACTCCCAACATCACACCACACCTCCACTTCCAACATCACATCTCCACTTCCAACATCACACTCCTCCACTCCCAACATACCAACATACACCTCCACTTCCAACATCACACTCTTCACACCTCTCCACTTCCAACATCACACCTCCAGTTCCAACATCACATCTCCACTCCCAACATCACATCTCCACTTCCAACATCACATCTCCACTTCCAACATCACACCTCCACTTCCAACATCACACCTCCACTTCCAACATCACACCTCCACTTCCAACATCACACCTCTACTTCCAACTCCATTCCAACATCACACCTCCACTTCCAACATCAAACCTCCACTTCCAACATCACACCTCTACTTCCAACATCAACCTCCATTCCAACATCAAACCTCCACTTCCAACATCACACTCCTCAACATCAACCTCATTCCAACATCACACCTCCACTTCCAACATCACATCACACTCCAACATCACACCTCCACTTCCAACATCACACACCTCTACTTCCAACATCAAACCTCCATTTCCAACATCACACCTCCACTTCCAACATCAAACCTCCACTCCCAACATCACACCTCCACTCCCATCATCACACCTCCATTTTCAACATCACACTTTCATATCCAACATTATACCTCCACTTCCAACATCACACCTCTACTTCCTACATCACACCTCCACTTCCAACATCACACCTCCACTTCCAACATCACATCTCCACTTCCAACATCACACCTCCACTTCCAACATCACACCTCCACTTCCAACATCACACCTCCACTTCCAACATCACACCTCCACTTCCAACATCACACCTCTACTTCCAACATCACATCTCCACTCCCAACATCACACCTCCAGTTCCAACATCACACCTCCACTTCCAACATCACACCTCCACTTCCAACATCACACCTCCACTTCCAACATCACACCTCCACTTCCAACATCACACCTCCACTTCCAACATCACACCTCCACTTCCAACATCACACCTCCACTTCCAACATCACACCTCCACTTCCAACATCACACCTCCACTTCCAACATCACACCTCCACTTCCAACATCACACCTCCACTTCCAACATCACACCTCCACTTCCAACATCAAACCTCCAGTTCCAACATCACACCTCCACTTCCAACATCACACCTCCACTTCCAACATCACACCTCCACTTCCAACATCACACCTCCACTTCCAACATCACACCTCCACTTCCAACATCACACCTCCACTTCCAACATCACACCTCCACTTCCAACATCACACCTCCACTTCCAACATCACACCTCCACTTCCAACATCACACCTCCACTTCCAACATCACACCTCCACTCCCAACATCACACCTCCACTCCCATCATCACACCTCCATTTCCAACATCACACCTCCATTTTCAACATCACACTTTCATATCCAACATTATACCTCCACTTCCAACATCACACCTCCACTTCCAACATCACACCTCCAGTTCCAACATCACATCTCCACTTCCTACATCACACCTCCACTTCCTACATCACACCTCCACTTCCTACATCACACCTCTACTTCCAACATCACACCTCCACTTCCTACATCACACCTCTACTTCCAAAATCACATTTCCACTTCCAACATCACACCCCCACTTCCAATATCACACCTCCACTTCCAACATCACACCGCCACTTCCAACATCACACCTCCACTTCCAACATCACACCTCTTTTGAAATGAAGACGAGGCCTCCTCTACCTCTAGGTGTTGTGTAGTTGCCTACGTCACCATCGATTTGTTTTCAATTTCCGACACACCTCAGCTAACCCGACATCATTGGGGCGAGATGTTTTGCAGCATTGTTGAGAAATTGCATGCAGTCGGAGGTCTTTACATATCATGTTAAAATTGGCGAAAGTAGAACACAATTTGACTGTTTGAAATATGAAGACTCAGAAGAAAATGATCATGGCACTTCTGTCCATAGGGCCAGTGTTGTTTCTCGTTCAGACATTAACTAGACTGTATGTCGATAAAGGTAGGTTATTCACAAATTTGCCTAATATATTTGGTTTGCAAAGCCTTTATGTGACATTACCGAAAACAGTTCTGTGGTAGGAGGTCATACTACCGACACTGCTTACGTAATGGTAAGGCAATTCGTAGCTTTGTGACGTCACTTCTGAGTGTTTTCTTTTTGGAGTCAATTAAGAAATGTCTCGGGGATGCTACTTTAGAGCTGTTCCATCGACTGTTTCTCAGAATAATCCAAAAACGGTTCTGTCGCATTTCACTTTCTTTTGAGTAGAAAATATGGATATAGAATAATTGAGAAAAAAAATGTAGTGGTCATAGGTGTTGTGCCTTCACGCCAGTTACATGACCGTAACACAGAACAGAAGGGTGGTCAATGCTTCGATGATAAGCACGCGGCTGTCACTGGCACTCTAAACACAAGCGTTATCTGGGTAAACTAGGAGGGACACAGGTTGTAACCCTGTCCATATTACATTATACAGAGATATGGATTGTCAATGATGAGAATAGGTTATTGTTTTTACAGCTGGAGAGATTTCAGATTTCAGATTTCAGATTTTAGATTTTATTTCACTCTCAGACATACAAGTTTGTAACAGGAGGTCACTATACATATGTATTAGTGATGTACATGCTCAATCATTTTTTTCATTTTTTTTTTCCAAAAACTTACATATATTTTTCAGTTTTTTTTTTAAACAGGCCTTTCATTTTGATAACACGATGTTTTCTATAATAATATCTTGGTATATACATTTCTCGTAAACGTTTCACCATTTCATTACTGCATTGAAACAAATAATGATATTAGAGTGAAATCTACACCACACAACTGAATAGAGGATGGACACGGCATTGATATCAAACTAATGGACATGACATCACACATTAGCAATGCTTTCATCTTCAAGGCATCGGTGTACAGTGTATTTCGTTATGACTGATTCTCTTTCTAAAACAAATGCACAGAGGCCAAAGTATGAAACATGCATTGTCGGTACACTGCTCCATTTTGAATTTTTTGTAAACACTTTCCTTCTCCAACTGTATCATTAATTAAGCATTCTTTAACCCCGAGATATGCATATTTCGTTTGCGGGCCAGTTCAAAACAACATTATGCCCGTTTGTGTTGAATGAAAAAATCTCTGCGTCTCCCGACATTCTCTTTGAGATGATGTATATAATATTTAATATATTGGATTGACTAAGTGAATCTATCTGATTTGTTGGCAAGCAGACTGTCAGGTGAATAATCTATAGGGCCTCGATACCTACCCGATCTTCTATATAGTGAATATTCGATGAAATACATTGTACGTATACGTAAACGAGTATCCATCCGTGCATATCTGTATATGTTCCCCGTGGATGAGTACGGTTTACTTTTAGCTGGCTGTTTTTTCAAAGGTATATATTCTAGTTTGTAAATGTGCAGTCAGTCAAAACATTTCATTTTGAGCCATGGCATTCCCCCGTCACATACTTAGAATGGGCGTAGATCGACACACATGTTTTTCCTGCAACCTATACGATTAGAGGCGTAAACCTTTGTACTCTGGTTCATGCACGAATGCCTGGTAACATGTTTAAGATATCTCCTATGAATAATAGAGCGGTTTGTATGAAGTGACATTTGATCTATAGCCTGTACACCGCTATGGCTGAGTAGACAAATGACTGGTTAACCGGAGAAGAGAAAAGTGTAACGAACTCTTCCATTATGTAGATAATAGCACCTCGCCGCTACTCGACCAAACGACAATATCATGATAACATGACATGGGGTTAATTTGGTATCATTCCGATTCTTGTAGGAACGACGTAAGACTTCTTCCCTCTTAGAAAAAATGACACAAACTTATGTTTTTTCCTTTTCCTATCAGCCAAGTCTTTTCACGTCGCATCACCTGAGTTGAGTATTCTTAGGAACACCAACTCCTTGTTCTGGTCTAAGGCTGAGAGGCACTTTTGTCTTTTCTTAGGAACACCAACTCCTGGTTCTGGTCTAAGGCTGAGAGGCACTTTTGTCTTTTCTTAGGAACACCAACTCCTGGTTCTGGTCCTTGACCGAGACGCACTTGAGTCTTTTCTTAGAAACGCCAACTCCTGGTCCTGGTCCTAGACCGAGACGTACTTTAGTTTTTAGGTCATCTGACCTAAGGTCAGGATGACCTATTGTCATCGCGTTTCGTCCGTCGTCGTGCGCCGTGCGCCGTCCGCCGTGCGCCGTGCGTCGTGCGTAAGACTATTTATACAAAAGCCTACTCCTCCTTCATTCTTTGATGGATTTCATCCATATTTGGTTTGAAACATCATTGGGGAAGGACAATCATATTTTATATAAATGAGCTTGGTCCGACCCCTAGGGTCAGAGGGGCAGGGCCTCAAAAGGGCAAATTTTCTTAATTTTAGCTTTAAAATTTTACTCCTCCTTCATCCTTGGATGGATTTCATCCATATTTGGTGTGAAACTTCATTAGGGAAGGACAATCATATTTTATATAAATGAGCTTGGTCCGACCCCTAGGGTCAGAGGGGCAGGGCCTCAAAAGGGCAAATTTTCTTAATTTTAGCTTTAAATTCCTACTCCTCCTTCATCCTTGGATGGATTTCATCCATATTTGGTGTGAAACTTCATTATGGAAGGGCAATCATATTTTATATAAATGAGCTTGGTTCGACTCCTAGGGTCAGAGGGGTGGGGCCTCAAAAGGGCAAAATTTCTTAATTTTAGCTTTAAAATCCTACTCCTCCTTCATCCTTGGATGGATTTCATCCATATTTGGTTTGAAACATCATTGGGATAGGAAAATCATATTTTATATAATTGAGCCTGGTCCGACCCCTAGGGGCTGAGGGGTGGAGCCCCAAAAGGGCAAATTTTCTTATTTTAGCTTTAAATTCCTACTCCTCCTTCATCCTTTGATGGATTTCATCCATATTTAGTGTGAAACATCATTAGGTAAGGACATTCATATTTTATATATTTGAGATAGGTCTGACCCCTAGGGGCTGAGGGGTGGGGCCCCAAAAGGGCAAATTATCTTATTTTAAGCTTTAAAATTCTACTCCTCCTTCATCCTTGGATGGATTTCATTTATATTTAGTGTGAAACATCATTGGGAAGGACAATCATATTTTATATATTTGAGATAGGTCTGACCCCTAGGGGCTGAGGGGTGGGGCCCCAAAAGGGCAAACTTTCTTATTTTAATCTTTAAAATCCTACTCCTCCTTCATCCTTGGATGGATTTCATTTATATTTGGTGTTAAACATCATTGGGGAAGGACAATCATATTTTATATAAATGAGCCTGGTCCGACCCCTAGGGGCTGAGGGGTGGGGCCCCAAAAGGGCAAATTTTCTTAATTTTAGCTGGCCCACTTCCTGTTTTCAGGTTTCACTCTCTGATCTTAATGAAAATTGGTCTATAGGGGTTTTAATTGATGCCGAACAACATGCAAACATTTTCGTAAAAATTTTGGTATTTTAAGATGGCTGTTGGCCCACTTCCTGTGTTCGGGTTCATTTCAGATCTCAATGAAAATTGGTCTAAAGGGGTTTTAATTGATTCAGAAGGGGGAACTTTAGGCGAGGACAATCATATTTTATAAAGGACCAGGCTAAGACCCATGGGGATAGTACGGTGGAGGTCCAAACTGGGAGCTTAGCTGAAATTTGGCTTTAAAATCTGACTCCTTATATTATTCCTTGAATGGGTTACAACCATATATGGATGAAGGGCAACCAAGTTTGTTCAACAAATGACATTTACCTATTTCAGAAACTTACATATTCAACTAAGGAGTTCCTTGTATTATTTATATTAATTGTTAACCACTACTTTATACTGTGACTTTGTTGTTTTGTGCCATAAGTCAGATGACCGTAAAGGCCCATGGGCCTCTTGTTTCTTAGGAGCGCCAACTCCTGGTTCTGGTCTTAGGCCGAGAGGCACTTTAAATAGTCTATTTTTAGGAACGCCAACTACTGGTTCTGATCCTAGACCGAGACGGACTTTTGTCTTTTCTTAGGAACCTTTCGGGGACCTTCCTCAATATCAACACTGTAATATAACAAGGAGACAATATAGTGGGGACCTTCCTCAATATTAACACTGTAATATAACAAGGAGACAATACAGTGGGGACCTTCCTCGATATTAACACTATAATATAACAAGGAGACAATATAGTGGGGACCTTCCTCAATATTAACACTATAATATAACAAGGAGACAATATAGTGGTGACCTTCCTCAATATTAACACTGTAATATAACAAGGAGACAATATAGTGGAGCTTCCTCAATATTAACACTATAACAAGGAGACAATATAGTGGAGCTTCCTCAATATTAACACTATAACAAGGAGACAATATAGTGGAGACCTTCCTCAATATCAACACTATTACAAGGAGACAATATAGTGGGGACTTCCTCAATATCAACACTATAATATATAACAAGGAGACAATATAGTGGGGACCTTCCTCAATATTAACACTGTAATATAACAAGGAGACAATATAGTGGGGACCTTCCTCAATATTAAACTATAATATAACAAGGAGACAATATAGTGGGGACCTTCCTCAATATTAACACTATAATATAACAAGGAGACAATATAGTGGGGACCTTCCTCAATATTAACACTGTAATATAACAAGGAGACAATATAGTGGGGACCTTCCTCAATATTAACACTGTAATATAACAAGGAGACAATATAGTGGAGGCCTTCCTCAATATTAACACTGTAATATAACAAGGAGACAATATAGTGGGGACTTCCTCAATATCAGCACTATAACAAGGAGACAATATAGTGGGGACCTTCCTCATTATTAACACTATAATATAACAAGAAGACAATATAGTGGGGACCTTCCTCAATATTAACACTGTAATATAACAAGGAGACAATATAGTGGGGACCTTCCTTAATATTAACACTATAATATAACAAGGAGACAATATAGTGGGGACCTTCCTCAATATTAACACTGTAATATAACAAGGAGACAATATAGTGGGGACCTTCCTCAATATTAACACTGTAATATAACAAGGAGACAATATAGTGGGGACCTTCCTCAACATTAACACTATAATATAACAAGGAGACAATATAGTGGGGACCTTCCTCAATATTAACACTGTAATATAACAACTGTAATATAACAAGGAGACAATATAGTGGGGACCTTCCTCAATATTAACACTGTAATATAACAAGGAGACAATATAGTGGGGACCTTCCTCAACATTAACACTATAATATAACAAGGAGACAATATAGTGGGGACCTTCCTCGATATCAACACCATAATATAACAAGGAGACAATATAGTGGGGACCTTCCTCAATATTAACACTATAATATAACAAGGAGACAATATAGTGGGGACCTTCCTCGATATTAACACTATAATATAACAAGGAGACAATATAGTGGGGACCTTCCTCAATATTAACACTGTAATATAACAAGGAGACAATATAGTGGGGACCTTCCTCAACATTAACACTATAATATAACAAGGAGACAATATAGTGGGGACCTTCCTCAATATTAACACTGTAATATAACAAGGAGACAATATAGTGGGGACCTTCCTCAATATTAACACTGTAATATAACAAGGAGACAATATAGTGGGGACCTTCCTCAATATTAACACTGTAATATAACAAGGAGACAATATAGTGGAGACCTTCCTTAACATTAACACTGTAATATAACAAGGAGACAATATAGTGGGGACCTTCCTCAATATTAACACTGTAATATAACAAGGAGACAATATAGTGGAGACCTTCCTCAATATCAACACTATAACAAGGAGACAATATAGTGGTGACCTTCCTCAATATTAACACTGTAATATAACAAGGAGACAATATAGTGGGGATCTTCCTCAATATTAACACTGTAATATAACAAGGAGACAATATAGTGGGGACCTTCCTCAATATAACAAGCCGTAGCTATCATAAACGTGAATTAAGACAATGCTCTCTGATGAAATAATCGAAAATACCAAACTATACACACTGAACGTATCAAATGTTTTGGTTCAGGAAGGAAAATATCGTTTGTAACATTGTACATATACTAATTGTACATTATATAGAACTGTTAAAAGTTTGGTAAATGAAGAGAAAAAAGGTATTTTTTTATGTTACCAATTAAACATCTCAAGTTTGGTAACAGAAAAACATCATCTCATGTCATTTAATTAATATCATGTTTCGAGGCATTGGAATTGTTAACGAACAAGGGAGCAGTGTCATTCCACAATGTACAAGTTCTTCTTTCTTCTATACATCTTGGCCTTTAGCCATAATTAGAAAGATTTTAAAGGGTTGATGGAATACCTATGGCGTCGGTATTGTAAGGCCTTAAACAATTGGAAAGGTCTTGTAACCCAATGGGATTAAGGATTTTGGTGCACGTATTAAATGTTGATTTGCTTAACAGTATCGTTAAGAATTAGAACTGCTTTTTTTTTTTTTTTTTTTTTTTTTTTTTTGGGGGGGGGGGGGGATGAACAATCATTGTAAGGATTTTCATGGGTTTTTAAGAATTGCAAGAGGTCGTTGTTCAAAATGTTCTTTGTTCGGCTTTTATAAGAAGGAATGCAAGATTCAAACTTAACTGTTCTCAAACAGCTCATGTAACTTCTTCAAATTTCATACGTTTCCAATTTGATACACGTGTAACCAGGAAAAGACACGTAAGCAAACGGACATGGATCACACATAATCATTACGACATTATTAGTATCAATAGTATCGTTTATTTATAGAGAACATATTCAAACTCAAATAAATCGAACAGAGATTTCAATGGGCGATATTATGTAACTCGCTGGAAAACGATCTTGTTTATTGAACCACGTTGTTTCTGGTTCCAAATTGAGTACCCGTTAAAACGAGAAAGGTTGTGAAGTTTCCCATACAAACTACTTTCACGATGGTTGTAAACTAAATAAAAAGTATGAGTTTACCCCTTATAATTTGTCGTTTTGCAAATATTACAGAATAGAATTTTGTAGTGGTTCTGTTATGTGTAAATTGAAGGTTATTTGCTTTATCGTTAAAATGTCTACGAGACGTGCCTCTAATGGTACGTGTTTTACCATACAAAGTACAGACCTTTTCTTGCTATATATACCTCATTTTCGCCCATTGATTTTATCTAGTGAGCACAAACGTTACTGAGCAATCAAAGTACATTAAATAAAGGTAAATCAACATCAATTCAAAAATAACCACGCACCCCTCCAGTTCTCTTTAACCACGTTTTTTGTCCTGAAAACCACCGGGGTAAACTGTGTACATAGTTACATTTGATATAATACAAGGTATACATGGGGACACATCGCAACCTTTGTGAGGTGAGTGGCAAAAAGCCAGGGGAAGTCGATTTTTGTCAATATCATATTTCAAGCGTAGACAACATTTAATGAAAGCAGAGTCTGTGGCCTAAAAACGTGTATGAATACGCCTATCACAGTAATTAGAGACTACTGCTGTGCTTTTGGCATGTACACCTGTGTATTTTTGCGTTTTTTGTACACTTTATCGGTCTGGCCTCAAGGGTTCTTTTTCATTCATAAACATATGTTTCTTTCTTACACATAAACACATGCTTCTTTCTCACACATAAACACATGTTTCCTTCTCACACATAAACACATGCTTCTTTCTCACACATTAACACATGTTTCTTTCTCACACATAAACACATGTTTCTTTCTCGTAAACACATACTTCTTTCTCACACATAAACACCTGCGCTTTTTCTCACTCATAAACACATACTTATTTCTCACACATAAACACATGCTTCTTTCTCACACATAATTCATGCTTCTTTCTCAAACATAAACCCATGCTTCTTTATCACACATAAACACATGTTTCTTTCTCGTATACACATAATTCATACACATTGACACATGTTTCTTTATCACACATAAACACTTGATTATTTCTCACAAATAAACCCATACTTCTTTCTCACACATTAACACAGATTTCTTTCTCGTTAACACATACTTCTTTCTCACACATAAACACATGCTTCTTTCTCACGCATAAATACATGCTTCTTTCTCACACATAAACACACATTTCTTTCTCGTAAACACATACTTCTTTCTCACACATAAACATATGCTGTTTTCTCACACATAAACACATACTTATTTCTCACACATAAACACATGCTTCTTTCTCACACATAAATACATGCTTCTTTTTCACACATAAACCCATCCTACTTTCTCACACATAAACATATGCTTCTTTCTCGTAAACACATAATTCTTTCTTTCACATAAACACATGCTTCTTTCTCACACATTAAAACATGCTTCTTCCTCACGCATAAATACATGCTTCTTTCTCACACATAAACACACGTTTCTTTCTCGTAAACACATAATTCTCACACATTGACACATGTTTCTTTATCACACTTAAACACTTGATTTTTCTCACACATAAACTCATACTTCTTTCTCAAACATTAACACGTTTTTTCCCACACATAAACACATGCTTCTTTCTCGTAAACACATACTTCTTTCTCACACATAAACACATGCTTCTTTCTCACACATTAACAAATGTTTCTTTCTCACACATAAACACACATTTCTTTCTCGTAAACACATACTTATTTCTCACACATAAACACATGCTCCTTTCTCACACATAAACACATGTTTCTTTCTCGTAAACACATAATTCTCACACATTGACACACGTTTCTTTATCACACATAAACACTTGATTCTTTCTCACACATAAACCCATACTTCTTTCTCACATATTAACACGTGTTTCTCTCTCACACATAAACACATGTTTCTTTCTCATAAGCACATACTTCTTTCTCACACATAAACACATGCTTCTTTCTCACACATAAACCCATACTTCTTTCTCACACATAAACACATATTTCTTTCTCACACATAAACACATGTTTCTTTCTCATAAGCACATACTTCTTTCTCACACATAAACCCATGCCTCTTTCTCACACATAAACACATGCTTTCTTTCTCACACATAAACCCATACTTCTTTCTCACACATAAACACATATTTCTTTCTCACACATAAACACATGTTTCTTTCTCATAAGCACATACTTCTTTCTCACACATAAACACATATTTCTTTCTCACACATAAACACATGTTTCTTTCTCATAAGCACATACTTCTTTCTCACACATAAACCCATGCCTCTTTCTCACACATAAACACATGTTTCTTTCTCATAAGCACATACTTCTTTCTCACACATAAACCCATACCTCTTTCTCACACATAAACACATGTTTCTTTCTCACGCATTAACACATGTTTCTTTCTCGTAAACACATGCTTCTCTCTCACAAAATAGTGGCTGCTACTTCACAGATCCATAGCATAGTGTTCTATACCCAACATGTCGCCGTGCTTCAATTAAGCTTACGTTGAGAACACCATCAGGATGATGAGGATCACGGATCACGTGACGGATTTACCTGTCGGTCTATTGATTATTGTTCTGACGAGGTCCTGGTTTTATCTATATAACAATCAGTATCCTTGGCACCAAGTATATATTAGAATGCATCCGTCAATACTCCAACAGGCCCTAATACCTGTAAAATACCATTAGAGATTCACGACGGTAACGGATCCATCAATATGATAGAAATACTAATAAAAAATATATGTAGCAGGCAGCCCAAGAATACAGGTACTATGTAACGTGAAATGTTTGTGGGCATTTTCTTTTGTGGTGTTGAACTTTAAAATCATTTCGTGGGTTGAAATATTTGTGATTAACTGATTTCATATTGCTGTGAATACTGTAGTGTATAAAAACTAACTGTTTAATCATTCACGTGGTCATATAGCCCTCACGAAAACAACGAGCGGTAAACAGGAAACATCTTAAAACTGGGGTTCAGACTACTAGAATGAACGTCTTGAACGAATCTAGACCTATACAAAAAACGTCTTGAACCCACCAAAACCTAAATAAATGTTCAAACTATGTCTTGAACCTACGAAGACCTCTATAAAACTTCGAATTACGTCCCGAACTCACAAAAACCAATATAAAACGTTCGAACTACCCCCCGAACTCACAAAAACCAACATAAAACTTCGAACTAAGGATTGAACCCACCAAGACCTATATAAATGTTTAAACTATCTTTGATATCAATGCCCGTATAATTGATAACAGAACAATGCGATATACGATTTTTCGTAACGCGTACGTTATATGGTAATTCGTCTGTATTTTTCATTTAACATATCGACCATTATTCTGTTTCAGGCTTTACAGTTAGTCCCAAGCGTTATATGTAGGTTGGACTATAGAATATGGTATCGTCTACTTCAAACCGGTTTTTAATAGAATTTTTTGTTAAGTAAACAGGCCGTTATAATGTCAACACTAGTTGTAGATTTACATTAATTTAAAAGATCATATCTTGGCTGCAATCAATTTTATCCTCTACTATTGAAGTAGTACGGCCGTCTCAGTTTACGAACTATGGTTTGAGAAGGTTGAGATAATAAGTAAAGACATTGCCGATCTCATAATGTCACTGATAGAATACTAATACTTTGTTTGTTGTTTAAGGTGTATCATTTTTGTGAGTGTAGGCTTTCAAATTATTTTTGCTAGTAGTTATTAAATCTTGTACATTGTAACATATGACCATGATCTCATTATATTAAATTATAAAATAAATTTCCTTGTATTATGATATTGGTTTCATAGCAACGAAATAAACAACAAGATATTCTAGACAACGAACAAATTTCTCCAAAAACATGACTGAATGTTTAAAGATTTTATATGGGTGTACCAATATAGGGGTAGTGTAAATCATGAGATTTTGATACAAAGCTTTTTGTCCCCCGCTATCACCAAACGGGGAATATTAATTTAGGTCTGTTTGTCTCTCTGTCTGTAGCGCTTGGTTTCCGTGCAATAATTGCCACAAATCTTAAGCGATTTTTTTGTATCTTGGCCACATGGTTAAATGTGTCAAGGGCTCGGATGAGTTTGCTCGGTACTTTCATCGGACACTATTTGACTGAGTTATGGCCCTTTGATTAACGAAAAACGGCATTTCCCGCGGTTTTCGTCAATAACTCTCGCATATATTACCGGATTTTCTCGAAACATGATTAAATGTTTCGGGGCATTGGCCAAGAACGATCAGCACTTTTATATAGGACCCTATTTGGAGGAGTTATGGGTCTTTGATTATCGAAAGCGGGGGATATAAATTCAACGAATTTACTTGTCATGGAATGCATCAAGTTAAGGACGAAATGAGATCCCCGTGGAATATGAATGTAATTGAATATCAATTAAATTAATATAGCAGTTGTCTGTCTGACTATTACTGTTCAGTATACATTACAAAATATTGATTCGCCCGAGCTCGTAGTTATAAAAAGCAATGTTTTTAACTGAAAAACAAGCGTCGAATTGATTATCAATTATTCGCTTGAACAAGGGTTCAGAATTGCACCAGAATTCTCCTTCCTATAGTATGTTTGTTGTTTATGAAAGTTCAGAACATGACTTCCAGCCCTAGATACGAATCCTACATAACCATGATTTATCCTAACTTGCAGCTGTTGTCAAGGACGGCATTTGATTGTGTCTGATGATGACGGGAATGATTTGTTTTAGAATTCTGACATGTGTGTCAAACACTATTTAATGAAAGTGTCTTGAAACATTATAAATACACATATAGATGTATATACAGTCTGATAAACTGCAAAGTCTCCATGTCACTCTGATGCATATGTGTAAATATATACAATGGGACTGTCGGATATCCGTCATATGGATGCCTGTACGTACATATATTCAGTTATTATATGCACAAAAAACATCCTGTTAAGGAGTGCATTAACTGTGGACAGTCTCGTTATCGGTAGACTCCACCCAGTGTACCGGGTCCGGTTAATCAATCTTTCAGTTTAATGTTTGTTGCCTAGGCAACCATTTATAATTACGTCTAAGGTTCGTGGCGCGTGACTCCAGATCATGAAATATGTATGTACATTTATATTTTTGTACGCTCCCTGTAGAAGATACATTTTACATGTATATTAGCATTTTTTACGTAAAAGAAAAATGAATCGACAATGTACATGTGTATGAGAATAATTAGGGCGCAGATCTCACACTACCAAGGCAATAATATAAACTGTAATTGAATTGATTGTGTATATTTGTAGATTCTTCCTCCAAACAATGTTACGAACAACTTTACTGAGCGGATTAATTAGTCGAGTAGAAAAACATGTTATAACACAATGGACTTTTTATGTACATTCACAAGCCAAAGTATTTGTATTTTACTTATACGTGGTAGGCGTTTCTCTGTTCTCTGCAAATGTGAAAGATATTAAAGTTGAAAGTCGGAGTGAGACCCATTCTAAGTTCCAACTTTAATACCATTTTATATTTTTCACCGCATGAATGTTCGACCTGACTTTAGGACAAATGTCCGTCCTTGACAGGTTTGGGTTGACTCTGTATAATGTCCGTCCTTGACAGGTTTGGGTTGACTCTATATAATGTCCGTCCTTGACAGGTTTGGGTTGACTCTGTATAATGTCCGTCCTTGACAGGTTTGGGTTGACTCTGTATAATGTCCGTCCTTGACAGGTTTGGGTTGACTCTGTATAATGTCCGTCCTTGACAGGTTTGGGTTGACTCTGTATAATGTCCGTCCTTGACAGGTTTGGGTTGACTCTGTATAATGTCCGTCCTTGACAGGTTTGGGTTGACTCTGTATAATGTCCGTCCTTGACAGGTTTGGGTTGACTCTGTATAATGTCCGTCCTTGACAGGTTTGGGTTGACTCTATATAATGTCCGTCCTTGACAGGTTTGGGTTGACTCTATATAATGTCCGTCCTTGACAGGTTTGGGTTGACTCTGTATAATGTCCGTCCTTGACAGGTTTGGATTGACTCTATATAATGTCCGTCCTTGACAGGTTTTGGTTGACTCTATATAATGTCCGTCCTTGACAGGTTTGGGTTGACTCTATATAATGTCCGTCCTTGACAGGTTTGAGATGACTCTGTATAATGTCCGTCCTTGACAGGTTTGGGTTGACTCTATATAATGTCCGTCCTTGACAGGTTTGGGTTGACTCTATATAATGTCCGTCCTTGACAGGTTTGGGTTGACTCTATATAATGTCCGTCCTTGACAGGTTTGGGTTGACTCTGTATAATGTCCGTCCTTGACAGGTTTGGGTTGACTCTGTATAATGTCCGTCCTTGACAGGTTTGGGTTGACTCTGTATAATGTCCGTCCTTGACAGGTTTGAGTTGACTATATAATGTCCGTCCTTGACAGGTTTGGGTTGACTCTGTATAGTGTCCGTCCTTGACAGGTTTGGGTTGACTCTGTATAATGTCCGTCCTTGACAGGTTTGGGTTGACTCTTTATAATGTCCGTCCTTGACAGGTTTGGGTTGACTCTTTATAATGTCCGTCCTTGACAGGTTTGGGTTGACTCTGTATAATGTCCGTCCTTTACAGGTTTGGGTTGACTCTGTATAATGCCCGTCCTTGACAGGTTTGGGTTGACTCTGTATAATGTCCGTCCTTTACAGGTTTGGGTTGACTCTGTATAATGTCCGTCCTTGACAGGTTTGGGTTGACTCTGTATAATGTCCGTCCTTTACAGGTTTGGATTGACTCTGTATAATGTCCGTCCTTGACAGGTTTGGGTTGACTCTGTATAATGTCCGTCCTTGACAGGTTTGGGTTGACTCTGTATAATGTCCGTCCTTGACAGGTTTGGGTTGACTCTGTATAATGTCCGTCCTTGACAGGTTTGAGTTGACTCTATATAATGTCCGTCCTTGACAGGTTTGGGTTGACTCTGTATAATGTCCGTCCTTGACAGGTTTGGGTTGACTCTGTATAATGTCCGTCCTTGACAGGTTTGGGTTGACTCTGTATAATGTCCCTCCTTGACAGGTTTGGATTGACTCTGTATTATGTCCGTCCTTGACAGGTTTGGGTTGACTCTGTATAATGTCCGTCCTTGACAGGTTTGGGTCGACTCTGTATAATGTCCGTCCTTGACAGGTTTGAGTTGACTCTGTATAATGTCCGTCCTTGACAGGTTTGAGTTGACTCTGTATAATGTCCGTCCTTGACAGGTTTGAGTTGACTCTGTATAATGTCCGTCCTTGACAGGTTTGGGTCGACTCTGTATAATGTCCGTCCTTGACAGGTTTGGGTCGGTATAATGTCTATACTGGAGTTTTCAGTGGTAAATCGTCCTTATACACACGTACTAAAAGTAAATCCACGTGGAGATAAATATCGTGGTGTACCTTCAAAATCATGTAGCTCAATTGGCAATCTGATTAAAATACGGATACGTATAACCACATAAGATTTTTGCCAACTGTACTTCAGATCAAATGCATTGCTATATCCATTGAAAATACTATTTCGTCCCAGTATACATGTACATTTAGCTTTGTTGTGCTATTTCGACGACATGACTACATGCAAGAAAAGAATTCTGACAGCTTTTTCTTACTGTTTCGTCCCCTATCAAGATCCTGTAATTTCCAAGGTTACCAGAATGTGACCCCTAATGGGATGTTGTCAGATCATCTATAGTATAGAGGTCACCAGAATGTGACCCCTAATGGGATGTTGTCAGATCATCTATAGTATAGAGGTCACTAGAATGTGACCCCTAATTGGGATGTTGTCAGATCATCTATAGTATAGAGGTCACCAGAATGTGACCCCTAATGGGATGTTGTCAGATCATCTATAGTATAGAAGTCACCAGAATGTGACCCCTAATGGGATGTTGTCAGATCATCTATAGTATAGAGGTCACCAGAATGTGACCCCTAATGGGATGTTGTCAGATCATTTATAGTATAGAGGTCACCAGAATGTGACCCCTAATGGGATGTTGTCAAATCATCTATAGTGTAGAGGTCACCAGAATGTGACCCCTAATGGGATGTTGTCAGATCATCTATAGTATAGAGGTCACCAGAATGTGACCCCTAATGGGATGTTGTCAGATCATCTATAGTATAGAGGTCACCAGAATGTGACCCCTAATGGGATGTTGTCAGATCATCTATAGTATAGAGGTCACCAGAATGTGACCCCTAATGGGATGTTGTCAAATCATCTATATGTAGAGGTCACCAGAATGTGACCCTAATGGGATGTTGTCAGATCATCTATAGTATAGAGGTCACCAGAATGTGACCCCTAATGGGATGTTGTCAGATCATCTATAGTATAGAGGTCACCAGAATGTGACCCCTTATGGGATGTTGTCAGATCATCTATAGTATAGAGGTCACCAGAATGTGACCCCTAATGGGATGTTGTCAGATCATCTATAGTATAGAGGTCACCAGAATGTGACCCCTAATGGAATGTTGTCAGATCCTGTTATAAAACATAGTCATACACGTGTAATAAGGATCTGTAATTTAATCAGATTGGCTCGATTGGTATCATCCAGGGTCCTGATGCATGATTTCATTTTCCCATCTCCTGTTACAAAATTACAATGTAATGTCTCTTCGAAGACCTGTGCAGGCCTGCAGGGAGAGTGTAGCGGAACTCCAGGGGTTACAATCACTGACTGGAGGCAATAAAAGTCACAGGTATACAGTTTTATCCTTAGGTGTAAATCAAAATAAGTGTATAAAGGTATACCTTTTCTCTTAAACTGCCTCCAGTTTACTACAAGATAGTCCAGGGGTGGATATAAGGTCAGTGATAGTAACCACTGGAGATTCGGCGATGAGCGAAACAAAGTTAGGTCGATCATTATATGCGATCAGATGTATTGTAGATCAGAGAATACATGTACAAACCAGATCGGAGTGGCATCTTCATCTGTTCTACGACAGCACTGGTTTCCTATCTTATATACACAAAATTGTCGTAACAATTATCAGCATGAGTAAACGTGTTATTTTTAAGGTTATTATATCCTTACTTGTGTTAACCTTGTTATTGTAATATTTCAGATCGGAAGATGATTGCTGGCCTACTTAAACAAACGTCAATAATCACAACGGGTAGGAGAAACGTTCCACACTCTGTATTGTAGCCTCTATATCGTGTACATGTGTAGATACTAACACGATAAAGACTCGTACATGAAGATTATGACAATTTGAAGCTTCTATTACATTGACCAATTTCTCGAAACAAACTTAAGTAAAAAACTGACTTAAGTCATTAATTTTCATATAAGTTATATAAGGAGAAGAACTAGTTTTGACTTAAGTCTGCACTTTTGTTTCAAGAAATAGGGGTCAGGTCTTTGACAATATGAAACGTTGTTTGAACAAATATAGGAACAATTATAATGTCAATATGTGTTGCCATGTGGATGCACCGCTGGAAAACAGTCATACATACTGAACCAAACATACAATTATCCGGATCACTATGATACAAGCACATTCCAAATAACGGGGTACTTTACGTCTTGTTTGTGGTCAAGCTGGATATTCCTACATATCTTTTTGATAAGATGACCACACATTTAGATTTGTATCAATGTTTACTTCTATTCTGGTGACCGCACATTTAGATTTGTATCAATGTTTACTTCTGTTCTGGTGACCGCACATTTAGATTTGTGTCAATGTTTACTTCTATTCTGGTGACCGCACATTTAGATTTGTATCAATGTTTACTTCTGTTCTGGTGACCGCACATTTAGATTTGTATCAATGTTTACTTCTGTTCTGGTGACCGCACATTTAGATTTGTATCAATGTTTACTTCTATTCTGGTGACCGCACATTTAGATTTGTATCAATGTTTACTTCTATTCTGGTGACCGCACATTTAGATTTGTATCAATGTTTACTTCTGTTCTGGTGACCGCACATTTAGATTTGTGTCAATGTTTACTTCTATTCTGGTGATCGCACATTTAGATTTGTATCAATGTTTACTTCTACTATGGTGACCGCACATTTAGATTTGTAGCATTTCTTATTTCTAGTTAATCTTGTTGACGGTAACTCCTGGTCATAAACAGGTAGCTACACGGATTTTATGAGAAACATGATACACACAGAACAGGATGCTTTATGGCCATGAGTTACTGGTATCGCACGCCCTTCTCCTGACAAAGGAAACGTGTACATTTTGTATCTTTTAATGGAATTGACTCCTTTTTAAAACGAATGCTGCTTCCAAAATGAAAATACTTAATCGTTCTGAATGAACCAATTGGTCCTAGAAAATTCTCATTTGACAAACTGGGTACCGACAGGTAATACAGTAGGAGTCACTCAGTTCGCCGATATTAACTTTCCATTACTGGATATTAATACCTCCTAGCATTTCTTTCCTGAAAACTAAATTACTCTCTCGTATGTACTTGCATGCATCGTCGTAGTTTGTGTTTTTCATTACTATCATCGCAAGCCAAGACTTTTCAATGATAGCATTATGCTCGATGAGCAGAAGTCTTGGCTACCGAAGATAATGTCTGCTAACAATCTAATAATCAAGTACATGTATTCTTTGATAGCATATACTGCTAAATTGTTAATGGTGTTAAGTTATAACATGAAATTAACCATTGCTTACTCTGTTTTTGAAGGCTTTTCTTGAAATTTATTAATTTTGACTATTGACGTAATTATGTTATCATGTTCAGTCTACTGGTATGAATATTGGTACAGCTATCATTATGGTTTCAGAACAACGTACAATGAACCGCACTTCACAGAACCAGCTCATCTTTATATAACATTAAATACAACAGGTTTGATTCCATCAGCTGTTATCAAGTGAATTAGTCCACCACCAGCCTCACCTCCCAGATTCCAATCTATATTTTAATATATCCTCTCTTATTCAGTTTTCATATACCAATTATAATAGTTTAGATGTCCTCCACCTATTTTAATGCAGTTTTACTCAAAATTCCATCCATTCTGTCCAGTTGCCTCCCTTACTCATTCTGATCCAATTGTCTCGCCTACTCATTCTTATCAAGTTGTCTCCCCTTCTCATTCTTATCCAGTTGTTTCCACTACTCATTTCTATCCAGTTATGGCCCTTACTCATTCTTATACAGTTGTCTCCACTACTCATTTCTATCCAGTTATGGCCCTTACTCATTCTTATACAGTTGTCTACCCCCACTCATTCTATTGAGATGTCTCCCCTATCCATGCCTTTCGAGTTGTCTCCCTTATTCATTCTTATCCAGTTATCTCCCCTATTCATCTCTATTCATTTATCTCTCCTTTTCATGCCTATTCAGTTATCTCCCCTATTTATGCCTATCCAGTTGTCTCCCATAACCATTCTTATTTCCTTGTTCCATACACGTTTAAATCCTGCTGATCTTTCACATAGTGTGATGAGGTTTCTATGTTTTGCCATACAATGGTATTATTCGTTTTAGATTAGATTTAAATAACACATTATCAGATAACTGAAACGGTTTACAACGACACGGGATCAAACTACACATGTTGTTATTCTTAATCTGAATACCTAAATGCTCATTGTACTTAATCAAAATATGTCATGATTTTCAGGACAAAACTTAACGGACAAATCACTCACGCCAATCAGTAAGTTATATAACTGTTTTTACCAAAAACTGTCTGATAGATTTATATTGTGTTTACGTATAGAGAAACAAATTAATCAGTGTTTCAACACTATCGCTTAATTAACATTCATCCAGCTTTCCGAACTCTGCACTGAATTGATATTTCTGAGAGCCAATTTGATCATAACGAAGACAATTAGAATTGTCTTACTACCGTGTTAGAATGACAAATCTGACGTGAAATCTAGCAGTTATAATGTTAGCTGTATTCTAGTGTAATGATTATGGCTACATAGCTCAGATCAAACAGCCTATATTTATCGTTGATTATCTGTAGCTCTATATATTGTCCCATCTACAGATTATCGTTGTTCCTCCCCTGTTCAATTATCAAATCACTTTTAATCCCGTAGCCTATACAGCTACTGTTCCACTATCACTGATGATCCCTTATCTGAATTGTGTGTGTCACTGTGTCGTCTCTACCCTACTGTTCAGGGTCAAATATCGTTCCACTATCGTGTAACACAATACAGAAGACCGTACTCCACCTTGGTGTGTAGTTGTCTAGTTGACTTAAAAAGCTTGTAGCCGTTCTTATACAATGTAGTCTCTTTTCTTTGTAGTATATGTATCTATGTCACGTATATGCATGTACCTGACTATATGTTGTCATGTATAATCTGTATATATGTACCTGACTATGACATGTATAATCTGTATATATGTACCTGACTATATGTTGACATGTATAATCTGTATATATGTACCTGACTATATGTACCTGACTATGACATGTATAATCTGTATATATGTACCTGACTATATGTTGACATGTATAATCTGTATATATGTACCTGACTATATGTTGACATGTATAATCTGTATATATGTACCTGACTATGACATGTATAATCTGTATATATGTACCTGACTATGACATGTATAATCTGTATATATGTACCTGACTATGACATGTATAATCTGTATATATGTACCTGACTATGACATGTATAATCTGTATATATGTACCTGACTATATGTTGACATGTATAATCTGTATATATGTACCTGACTATGACATGTATAATCTGTATATATGTACCTGACTATATGTTGTCATGTATAATCTGTATATATGTACCTGACTATATGTTGTCATGTATAATCTGTATATATGTACCTGACTATGACATGTATAATCTGTATATATGTACCTGACTATGACATGTATAATCTGTATATATGTACCTGACTATGACATGTATAATACTGTATATATGTACCTGACTATGACATGTATAATCTGTATATATGTACCTGACTATGACATGTATAATCTGTATATATGTACCTGACTATGACATGTATAATCTGTATATATGTACCTGACTATGACATGTATAATCTGTATATATGTACCTGACTATGACATGTATAATCTGTATATATGTACCTGACTATATGTTGACATGTATAATCTGTATATATGTACCTGACTATATGTTGACATGTATAATCTGTATATATGTACCTGACTATATGTTGACATGTATAATCTGTATATATGTACCTGACTATATGTTGACATGTATAATCTGTATATATGTACCTGACTATATGTTGTCATGTATAATCTGTATATATGTACCTGACTATATGTTGTCATGTATAATCTGTATATATGTACCTGACTATATGACATGTATAATCTGTATATATGTACCTGACTATATGTTGACATGTATAATCTGTATATATGTACCTGACTATATGTTGTCATGTATAATCTGTATATATGTACCTGACTATGACATGTATAATCTGTATATATGTACCTGACTATATGTTGACATGTATAATCTGTATATATGTACCTGACTATATGTTGACATGTATAATCTGTATATATGTACCTGACTATATGTTGTCATGTATAATCTGTATATATGTACCTGACTATATGTTGACATGTATAATCTGTATATATGTACCTGACTATATGTTGACATGTATAATCTGTATATATGTACCTGACTATATGTTGTCATGTATAATCTGTATATATGTACCTGACTATATGTTGTCATGTATAATCTGTATATATGTACCTGACTATGTTACATGTATAATCTGTATATATGTACCTGACTATATGTTGTCATGTATAATCTGTATATATGTACCTGACTATATGTTGTCATGTATAATCTGTATATATGTACCTGACTATATGACATGTATAATCTGTATATATGTACCTGACTATATGTTGTCATGTATAATCTGTATATATGTACCTGACTATATGTTGTCATGTATAATCTGTATATATGTACCTGACTATATGTTGACATGTATAATCTGTATATATGTACCTGACTATGACATGTATAATCTGTATATATGTACCTGACTATGACATGTATAATCTGTATATATGTACCTGACTATATGTTGTCATGTATAATCTGTATATATGTACCTGACTATATGTATAATGTATGTATAATCTGTATATATGTACCTGACTATATGTTGTGAATGTATAATCTGTATATATGTACCTGACTATATGTTGACATGTATAATCTGACTATATATGTACCTGACTATATGTTGACATGTATAATCTGTATATATGTACCTGACTATATGTTGACATGTATAATCTGTATATATGTACCTGACTATATGTTGACATGTATAATCTGTATATATGTACCTGACTATATGTTGTCATGTATAATCTGTATATATGTACCTGATATGTTGACATGTATAATCTGTATATATAGTACCTGACTATATGTTGACATGTATAATCTGTATATATGTACCTGACTATATGTTGACATGTATAATCTGTATATATGTACCTGACTATATGTTGACATGTATAATCTGTATATATGTACCTGACTATATGTTGTCATGTATAATCTGTATATATGTACCTGACTATATGTTGTCATGTATAATCTGTATATATGTACCCTGACTATATGTTGACATGTATAATCTGTATATATGTACCTGACTATATGTTGTCATGTATAATCTGTATATATGTACCCTGACTATAATCTGTAAATATGTACCTGACTATAATCATGTATATATATGTACCTGACTATATGTTGACATGTATAATCTGTATATATGTACCTGACTATATATGTTGACATGTATAATCTGTATATATGTGTACCTGACTATATGTTGACATGTATAATCTGTATATATGTACCTGACTATATGTCATGTATAACTGTTATTGTACCTGACTATGTTCATGTATAATCTGTATATATGTACCTGACTATTATGACATGTATAATCTGTATATATGTACCTGACTATATGTTGTCATGTATAATCTGTATATATGTACCTGACTATATGTTGACATGTATAATCTGTATATATGTACCTGACTATATGTTGTTCATGTATAATCTGTATATATGTACCTGACTATGACATGTATAATCTGTATATATGTACCTGACTATATGTTGAATTCATGTATAACTGTATATATGTACCTGACTATATGTTGACATGTATAATCTGTATATATGTACCTGACTATATGTTGACATGTATAATCTGTATATATGTACCTGACTATATGTTGACATGTATAATCTGTATATATGTACCTGACTATATGTTGACATGTATAATCTGTATATATGTACCTGACTATATGTTGTCATGTATAATCTGTATATATGTACCTGACTATATGTTGACATGTATAATCTGTATATATGTACCTGACTATATGTTGACATGTATAATCTGTATATATGTACCTGACTATATGTTGACATGTATAATCTGTATATATGTACCTGACTATATGTTGACATGTATAATCTGTATATATGTACCTGACTATATGTTGACATGTATAATCTGTATATATGTACCTGACTATATGTTGACATGTATAATCTGTATATATGTACCTGACTATATGTTGTCATGTATAATCTGTATATATGTACCTGACTATATGTTGACATGTATAATCTGTATATATGTACCTGACTATATGTTGACATGTATAATCTGTATATATGTACCTGACTATATGTTGACATGTATAATCTGTATATATGTACCTGACTTATGACATGTATATAATCTGTATATATGGTACTGACTGACATGTATAATCTGTATATATGTACCTGACTTATAATGATATATATGTACCTGACTATATGTTGTCATGTATAATCTGTATATATGTACCTGACTATGACATGTATAATCTGTATATATGTACCTGACTATATGTTGTCATGTATAATCTGTATATATGTACCTGACTATATGTTGTCATGTATAATCTGTATATATGTACCTGACTATGACATGTATAATCTGTATATATGTACCTGACTATATGTTGACATGTATAATCTGTGTATATATGTACCTGACTATGACATGTAAATCATGTATATATGTACCTGACTATACATGTATAATCTGTATATATGTACCTGACTATGCATGTATATCTGTATATAATCTGTATATATGTACCTGACTATATGTTGTCATGTATAATCTGTATATATGTACCTGACTATATGTTGTCATGTATAATCTGTATATATGTACCTGACTATGACATGTATAATCTGTATATATGTACCTGACTATGACATGTATAATCTGTATATATGTACCTGACTATATGTTGTCATGTATAATCTGTATATATGTACCTGACTATATGTTGACATGTATAATCTGTATATATGTACCTGACTATATGTTGACATGTATAATCTGTATATATGTACCTGACTATATGTTGTCATGTATAATCTGTATATATGTACCTGACTATATGTTGTCATGTATAATCTGTATATATGTACCTGACTATATGTTGTCATGTATAATCTGTATATATGTACCTGACTATATGTTGACATGTATAATTGTATAAATATGTACCTGACTATATGTTGTATAATCTGTATATATGTACCTGACTATATGTTGACATGTATAATCTGTATATATGTACCTGACTATATGTTGACATGTATAATCTGTATATATGTACCTGACTATATGTTGACATGTATAATCTGTATATATGTACCTGACTATATGTTGACATGTATAATCTGTATATATGTACCTGACTATATGTTGACATGTATAATCTGTATATATGTACCTGACTATGTTGACATGTATAATGATGTATATATGTACCTGACTAATCATGTATAATCTGTATATGTACCTGACTATATGTTGACATGTATAATCTGTATATATGTACCTGACTATATGTTGACATGTATAATCTGTATATATGTACCTGACTATATGTTGACATGTATAATCTGTATATATGTACCTGACTATATGACATGTAATAATCTGTATATATGTACCTGACTATATGTTGACATGTATAATCTGTATATATGTACCTGACTATATGTTGACATGTATAATCTGTATATATGTACCTGACTATATGTTGACATGTATAATCTGTATATATGTACCTGACTATATATGACAGTAAACTGTATATGTCTGTATATATGTATCTATATATGTACCTGACATGTATAATCTGTGATATTATGTACCTGACTATATGTTGACATGTATAATCTGTATATATGTACCTGACTAATCATGTATAATCTGTATATATGTACCTGACTATATGTTGACATGTATAATCTGTATATATGTACCTGACTATATGTTGACATGTATAATCTGTATATATGTACCTGACTATATGTTGACATGTATAATCTGTATATATGTACCTGACTATATGTTGTCATGTATAATCTGTATATATGTACCTGACTATATGTTGACATGTATAATCTGTATATATGTACCTGACTATATGTTGACATGTATAATCTGTATATATGTACCTGACTATATGTTGACATGTATAATCTGTATATATGTACCTGACTATGACATGTATAATCTGTATATATGTACCTGACTATATGTTGTCATGTATAATCTGTATATATGTACCTGACTATATGTTGACATGTATAATCTGTATATATGTACCTGACTATATGTTGTCATGTATAATCTGTATATATGTACCTGACTATACTCTGACTGTATAATTATATATATGTAATATATATGTTGACAATATTTGTACCTGTACCTGACTAATTGTGACATGTATAATCTGTATATATGTACCTGACTATATGTTGACATGTATAATCTGTATATATGTACCTGACTATATGTTGACATGTATAATCTGTATATATGTACCTGACTATATGTTGTCATGTATAATCTGTATATATGTACCTGACTATATGTTGACATGTATAATCTGTATATATGTACCTGACTATATGTTGTCATGTATAATCTGTATGTACCTGACTATGACATGTATATTTTTATATGTACCTGACTATATGTTGTCATGTATAATCTGATATATATGTACCTGACTATATGTTGTCATGATATGTATAATCTGTATATATGTACCTGACTATATGTTGACATGTATAATCTGTATATATGTACCTGACTATATGTTGTCATGTATAATCTGTATATATGTACCTGACTATATGTTGTCATGTATAATCTGTATATATGTACCTGACTATGTTGACATGTATAATCTGTATATATGTACCTGACTATGACATGTATAATCTGTATATATGTACCTGAACTATGACATGTATAATCTGTATATATGTACTCTGTATATGTACCTGACTATATGACTATGACATGTATAATCTGTATATATGTACCTGACTATGACATGTATAATCTGTATATATGTACCTGACTATGACATGTATAATCTGTATATATGTACCTGACTATATGTTGTCATGTATAATCTGTATATATGTACCTGACTATATGTTGTCATGTATAATCTGTATATATGTACCTGACTATGACATGTATAATCTGTATATATGTACCTGACTATATGTTGACATGTATAATCTATATATATGTACCATGATCTTATATGTACCTGTGCATGTATAATCTGTATATATGTACCTGACTATATGTTGTATGTATAATCTGTATATATGTACCTGACTATATGACATGTATAATCTGTATATATGTACCTGACTATATGTTGTCATGTATAATCTGTATATATGTACCTGACTATATGTTGACATGTATAATCTGTATATATGTACCTGACTATGTGACATGTATAATCTGTATATATGTACCTGACTATATTTGCATGTATAATCTGTATATATGTACCTGACTATATGTTGACATGTATAATCTGTATATATGTACCTGACTATGACATGTATAATCTGTATATATGTACCTGACTATGTCATGTATAATCTGTATATATGTACCTGACTATATGTTGTCATGTATAATCTGTATATATGTACCTGACTATATGTTGTCATGTATAATCTGTATATATGTACCTGACTATGACATGTATAATCTGTATATATGTACCTGACTATATGTTGTCATGTATAATCTGTATATATGTACCTGACTATATGTTGTCATGTATAATCTGTATATATGTACCTGACTATATGTTGTCATGTATAATCTGTATATATGTACCTGACTATGACATGTATAATCTGTATATATGTACCTGACTATATGTTGTCATGTATAATCTGTATATATGTACCTGACTATGACATGTCATGTATAATCTGTATATATGTACCTGACTATATGTTGACATGTATAATCTGTATATATGTACCTGACTAATGACATGTATAATCTGTATATATGTACCTGACTATATGTTGACATGTATAATCTGTATATATGTACCTGACTATATGTTGACATGTATAATCTGTATATATGTACCTGACTATGACATGTATAATCTGTATATATGTACCTGACTATATGTTGTCATGTATAATCTGTATATATGTACCTGACTATGATATGTATAATCTGTATATATGTACTATGACATGTATAATCTGTATATATGTACCTGACTATGACATGTATAATCTGTATATATGTACCTGACTATGACATGTATAATCTGTATATATGTACCTGACTATATGTTGTCATGTATAATCTGTATATATGTACCTGACTATGACATGTATAATCTGTATATATGTACCTGACTATATGTTGTCATGTATAATCTGTATATATGTACCTGACTATGACATGTATAATCTGTATATATGTACCTGACTATGACATGTATAATCTGTATATATGTACCTGACTATATGTTGTCATGTATAATCTGTATATATGTACCTGACTATGACATGTATAATCTGTATATATGTACCTGACTATGTTGTGTATAATCTGTATATATGTACCTGACTATGACATGTATAATCTGTATATATGTACCTGACTATATGTTGTCATGTATAATCTGTATATATGTACCTGACTATATGTTGTCATGTATAATCTGTATATATGTACCTGACTATGACATGTATAATCTGTATATATGTACCTGACTATATGTTGTCATGTATAATCTGTATATATGTACCTGACTATGACATGTATAATCTGTATATATGTACCTGACTATATGTTGTCATGTATAATCTGTATATATGTACCTGACTATGACATGTATAATCTGTATATATGTACCTGACTATGACATGTATAATCTGTATATATGTACCTGACTATGACATGTATAATCTGTATATATGTACCTGACTATGACATGTTGTCATGTATAATCTGTATATATGTACCTGACTATGACATGTATAATCTGTATATATGTACCTGACTATGACATGTATAATCTGTATATATGTACCTGACTATGACATGTATAATCTGTATATATGTACCTGACTATGACATGTATAATCTGTATATATGTACCTGACTATGACATGTATAATCTGTATATATGTACCTGACTATATGTTGTCATGTATAATCACATGTATATATGTACCTGACTATGACATGTATAATCTGTATATATGTACCTGACTATGACATGTATAATCTGTATATATGTACCTGACTATATGTTGTCATGTATAATCTGTATATATGTACCTGACTATGACATGTATAATCTGTATATATGTACCTGACTATGACATGTATAATCTGTATATATGTACCTGACTATATGTTGTCATGTATAATCTGTATATATGTACCTGACTATATGTTGACATGTATAATCTGTATATATGTACCTGACTATGACATGTATAATCTGTATATATGTACCTGACTATATGTTGTCATGTATAATCTGTATATATGTACCTGACTATATGTTGTCATGTATAATCTGTATATATGTACCTGACTATATGTTGTCATGTATAATCTGTATATATGTACCTGACTATATGTTGTCATGTATAATCTGTATATATGTACCTGACTATATGTTGACATGTATAATCTGTATATATGTACCTGACTATGACATGTATAATCTGTATATATGTACCTGACTATATGTTGTCATGTATAATCTGTATATATATATATATGCATGTACCTGGTTCTTTTGTCATGCATCTGGCAACTATATAAAATTGTATACATATGTATGTATATAAAATTATATATTCTATTCATACATAGATATGTACAGTGATAATGAATAATGCGCCATTTAACATCGCACCTCAATATACTCCATACTTCTTTAAAGTTAGTAATAATCAGTATATGACGAATGGATAAATTACTTCAATATCGATAAAAAAAATCCAAAGGTATAGGTTTTAACCTATTCGATATGTCAAATGTATCAAGCATTGTCTATTAGACTAGGTGATAATCTCATTGTGGTTTCAGGCCAACCGACGTTTAGAGAACCAGCTCATCTACATATGTCACTAAATACGCCGGGTATGAGTATATTACTTGTTATGCACGTTCATGGGATATAACTAACTTTTCTAGCCCAGGTCCCCTCTACCAATTTTAACCCACGTTCCCTCTATCAATTCTAACCCAGGTGTCCTCTACCAATTCTACCCAGATGGCATCTTCTGACCAATTTTACCCCAGATGGCATCTTCTGACCAATTCTACTCTAGGTGCCCTCTACCAATTCTAACCCAGGTGCCCTCTACCAATTCTAACCCAGGTGCCCTCTACCATGTCTAACCTAGGCGTCCTCTACCAATTCTAACCCAGGTGTCCTCTACCAATTCTAACCCAGGTGCCCTCTACCAATTCTAACCCGGGTCCCCTCTACCAATTCTAACCCAGGTCCCCTCTACAAATTCTAACCCAGGTGTCCTCTACCAATTCTAACCCAGGTGCCCTCTACCAATTCTAACCCAGGTGCCCTCTACCAATTCTAACCCAGGTGCCCTCTACCAATTCTAACCCAGGTGCCCTTTTAACCTATTCGATATGTCAAATGTATCAAGCATTGCCTATTAGACTAGGTGATAATCTCATTGTGGTTTCAGGCCAACCGACGTTTATGTCCTCTACCAATTCTAACCCAGGTGCCCTCTACCAATTCTAACCCAGGTGCCCCCTACCAATTCTAACCCAGGTGCCCTCTACCAATTCTAACCCAGGTCCCCTCTACCATTTCTAACCCAGGTCCCCTCTACCATTTCTAACCAAGGTCCCCTCTACCAATTCTAACCGCGGTCCCCTCTACCAATTCTAACCCAGGTCCCCTCTACCATTTCTAACCCAGGTGCCCTCTACCAATTCTAACCCAGGTCCCCTCTACCAATTCTGACCAAGGTCCCATCTACCAATTCTAACCCAGGTCCCCTCTACCATTTCTGACCAAGGTCCCCTCTACCATTTCTAACCAAGGTCCCCTCTACCATTTCTAACCAAGGTCCCCTCTACCAATTCTAACCCAGGTCCCCTCTACCAATTCTAACCCAGGTCCCCTCTACCATTTCTAACCCAGGTGCCCTCTACCAATTCTAACCCAGGTGCCCTCTACCAATTCTAACCAAGGTCCCCTCTACCAATTCTAACCCAGGTCCCCTCTACCATTTCTAACCCAGGTGCCCTCTACCAATTCTAACACAGGTCCCCTCTACCAATGCTAACCTAGGTCCCCTCTACAAATTCTAACCCAGGTTCCCTGTACCAATTCTAACCCAGGTCCCCTCTACCAATTCTACTCTAGGTGCCCTCTACCAATTCGAACCCAGGTGTCCTCTACCAATTCGAACCCAGGTGTCCTCTACCAATTCTAACCCAGGTGCCCTCTACCAATTCTAACCCAGGTCCCCTCTACACAGTTGCATGTGTACGCTCTACCAATTTTAATCTAGTTGCATGTGTACCCCCTACCAATTTTAATCCAGTTGCATGTGTACGCTCTACCAATTTTAATCCAGTTGCGTATGTACGCTCTTCCAATTTTAATTCAGTTGCATGTGTACCCCCTACCAATTTTAATCCAGTTGCATGTGTACGCTCTACCAATTTTAAATTTCTTAAACTTTTCGTCTTCTAACCTTAAGTAATCCAGGTTTTTTCCCCTGTTTCCTTCCTTGTCGTTTACTTGTTGACCAAATTTGGTCTGAAGGATCCTTGGGTGCTGGGAAACCAATTTTGAATAAATGATGGGCCTGTCCCTCTAGGAGTCTGAGGGGCGAGGCCCAATACTTAGTAGTGGGAATGTGACAAATCCTTTAAGATCCTTCTGTATGAATAAAGGGATTTGGTATCGATTTGGTGTAAAGCTTCCATGGGTAGAAGGGAACATATTTTGTATAAACGGAAGGTCTGGTCTCCCAGGGGCATGAAGGGCGGGTCCATGAGGGGAAATGTAGAAATTTCTTTAAAATTCTTCTACTGTAATTTGAATGAAGGGATTTAATTCTTATTTTGTGTGAAACTTCCTCGGATGAACGTGAACCACTTTTGTATAAATGATGGGCCTGGTCCCCCAGGGGCCTCAAGAAGAAAATAGGGCAAATATGGAAAAATCTTAAGAATCCCTCTTCTGTAGGAAGAAGAGATTAAGTTCCAATCAAAAGCCTTTAATTACTAGTCTGTGTTCTTGGTCAGGAACATGCGAGCGATACAGGCCCAATGGAACTCTTGTTATGCATTTCCATTTTCTTCGGTTACCCCCGAGTATTCCTGTGTTCTTATTTTTCAAATCGACCGATTGTTCAAGGAATTGTTATGCTGATAATTAATGCATATTGATATAGTATGATTTACTAGAATATGTCATAATTTTCAGGACAAAACTTAACGGACAAATCTCTCTCGCCAATCAGTAAGTTTGCACTGTTTTAACTACGAAACAGTCGGACAGATTGTTTCTAGAAATCTCTTTAATTAATTTTCAATTAATATTTTTGCTTAATTAGCATGCGTTCTGCTTTCGAACTCTGTTTTTATGGTTTTTTTAGAGAGACATGACTACGATTAGAATTAATGTTGTGTTACTGTTAGGATGGACCATCTCTGGTTGTCATATCTTGTACTTCAGGATTCCATAAAACTTGTTGCTAATTCCCAACCCTTGCTCCACAGTAAAATGATTATTCCTGCACCTTGTAGTGTTGCACTGTCAAAACATTCTTAATCCATTTTCTTATTGTCCAGCTCCATCTTTATTTCTACATCCTATTGTCCCATAATCGAACTATCACTAATTATTAATCTTATTGTTGAAATACCAAATCATCCTTGTGACGTCGTTGTTTTGTGATCGAAACTATAGTCTATAGTATTACCTGACTAAGTACCAATTCTCTCCGCTTGGCTGCACTCATGAATGCTAATATTTTTGGAGCGAAGCCTAGCAGAAATAAGAAAAAAATACGGCAGGCAACCTGTCTACCTAAACTAATGTCGTTTTCTAAAAAAAAAAAAAAAAAAAAAAAGGGGTGGGGGGTGGGGGGGAGTATGACGTTACGCTCTCAAAGACATGACGTCACAGTCGTAACCTACCGGCAAGGGCAGCTTACGTTGTAATATGTAAATACAGAACATCAAATCGACATTCGTCTAACATTTATCTCTATGAAACCATTTATCGCTGATCTTATTCTTTTTCTGCATTTTAATTTCTGTTGTCATGACTATGCTGTTTCATGTCCTATCACTTTACTGTTATCTTAGAACCTTGTGGGTCCGGAACATTTCCGTTGTTATGACTAAGCTGTTTCATGTCCTATCACCTCACAGTTATCTTAGAACCTTGTGGGTCCGGAACATTTCTGTTGTCATGACTATGCTGTTTCATACGGTGGCTGGGAGCGGACATGAAATAAATAAAATTATTGCGTGGGAACGAAATATTATTGCGTTCGAACGAAATATTATTGCGTGGGAACGAAATACTATTGCGTTCGAACGAAATATTATTGCGTGGGAACGAAAAACTATTGCGTTCGAACGAAATATTATTGCGTGGGAACGAAATACTATTGCGTTCGAACGAAATATTATTGCGTTCGAACGAAATAATTATTGCGTGGGAACGAAATATTATTGCGTTCGAACGAAATAATTATTGCGTGGGAACGAAATATCAACGGTTTACCTTTGGCTATTTCAAATGTGGCCGTCTGCAATTTCATATCAATATTCTTTGTAATTGGTCATTTAAAGTGTTTTTTTGTAAACCTTCTTAATAAGGTATATTTTATTAAGTATATTTTGCTTCGAAACCATTAATTTAAAGTTTATTGCATGTATTATTTGGATTTGTATTCTATTTCAGTATTTGCCTTCAATGATTTGCATTAAAATTGTAGAGAAAGTCATGTAAATTCATTGTTTTACTTTTTAAAATAGTTGACTAAGTATTGATACAAAACAACTTTCGTTGTAACACAATTGCACACATTCAAATGGAAATATTGAAGCATAATGTATTAAAGTCATATACACAGTAATATAAAAGCACATATAAAAGCACATATAATGCTTTTATTTAAGGCAGCGTGTTAGGACCAATATATAGTTTTATTTATCATGTCCATACAGATTATTATCTTGTACGTTTAACTTAGTATCTTTTTAGTATCTATTGTTACAGTATCGTGTACATTTGTACGTACGTATGCACAAACACTTATCTTGTACGTCTGTACGTACATCGTTGTATCATGTACATACAACCTAGTATCTTGTACCTACAAATTATTATCTTGTACGTACAACTTCATATCTTACAAATTATTACATTATCTTGTACGTACAAATTATGATATAGTACATTCGCACGCACAACGTAGTATCTTGTATGTACAAGTTTATATACTAAGTTGTTCATATGTACAAGATACTATATATATATATGCTGTACGTACAAAATAGATACAATTATAGACATGTATAGTGTCCCCTGTACGCCATCATAGGTACGTGTATTTCATTAGATATATAAAGTATGATACAATAAACAAGACTTTAAATCATTAAAAATAAGGAAAACATCTTTTTTAGATAAGGTGCCGTTTCATAAGTTGTAGGCCATATCTTAATCATATTACTACGGTGGCATGATTACTGTCATATCATCCAAGTATGATAATGAGTTCAATAGTTATTTCGTTTGAACGCAATAATACGGTGGCTGTGAGCGGACATGAAATGAATAAAATTATTGCGTGGGAACGAAATATTATTGCGTTCGAACGAAATATTATTGCGTGGGAACGAAATACTATTGCGTTCGAACGAAATATTATTGCGTGGGAACGAAATACTATTGCGTTCGAACGAAATATTATTGCGTGGGAACGAAATACTATTGCGTTCGAACGAAATATTATTGCGTGGGAACGAAATATTATTGCGTTCGAACGAAATAATTATTTCATGGGAACGAAATAATTATTGCGTGGGAACGAAATATCAACGGTTTACCTTTGGCTATTTCAAATGTGGCAGTCGGCAATTTCATATCAATATTCTATGTAATTGGTCATTTAAAGTGGTTTTGTGTAAACCCTCTTAATAAGGTATATTTTATAAAGTATATTTTGCTTCGAAACATTAGTTTAAAGTTTATTGCATGTATTATTTTGATATGTATTCTATATCAGTATTTGCCTTCAATGATTTGCATTAAAATTGTTGAGAAAGTCATGTAAATTTATTGTTTTACTTTTTAAAATAGTTGACTAAGTATTGATACAAAACAACTTTCGTTGTAACACAATTGCACACATTCAAATGGAAATATTGAAGCGTAATGTATTAAAGTCATATACACAGTAATATAAAAGCACATATAATGCTTTTATTTACGGCAGCGTGTTATGACCAATATATAGTTTTTATTTATCATGTCCATACAGATTATTATCTTGTACGTTTAACTTAGTATCTTTTTAGTATCTATTGTTACAGTATCGTGTACATTTGTACGTACGTATGCACAAACACTTATCTTGTACGTCTGTACGTACATCGTTGTATCATGTACATACAACCTAGTATCTTGTACCTACAAATTATTATCTTGTACGTACAACTTCATATCTTACAAATTATTACATTATCTTGTACGTACAAATTATGATATAGTACATTCGCACGCACAACGTAGTATCTTGTATGTACAAGTTTATATACTAAGTTGTTCATATGTACAAGATACTATATATATATATGCTGTACGTACAAAATAGATACAATTATAGACATGTATAGTGTCCCCTGTACGCCATCATAGGTACGTGTATTTCATTAGATATATAAAGTATGATACAATAAACAAGACTTTAAATCATTAAAAATAAGGAAAACATCTTTTTTAGATAAGGTGCCGTTTCATAAGTTGTAGGCCATATCTTAATCATATTACTACGGTGGCATGATTACTGTCATATCATCCAAGTATGATAATGAGTTCAATAGTTATTTCGTTTGAACGCAATAATACGGTGGCTGTGAGCGGACATGAAATGAATAAAATTATTGCGTGGGAACGAAATATTATTGCGTTCGAACGAAATATTATTGCGTGGGAACGAAATACTATTGCGTTCGAACGAAATATTATTGCGTGGGAACGAAATACTATTGCGTTCGAACGAAATATTATTGCGTGGGAACGAAATACTATTGCGTTCGAACGAAATATTATTGCGTTCGAACGAAATAATTATTGCGTGGGAACGAAATATTATTGCGTTCGAACGAAATAATTATTGCGTGGGAACGAAATATCAACGGTTTACCTTTGGCTATTTCAAATGTGGCCGTCTGCAATTTCATATCAATATTCTTTGTAATTGGTCATTTAAAGTGTTTTTTTGTAAACCTTCTTAATAAGGTATATTTTATTAAGTATATTTTGCTTCGAAACCATTAATTTAAAGTTTATTGCATGTATTATTTGGATTTGTATTCTATTTCAGTATTTGCCTTCAATGATTTGCATTAAAATTGTAGAGAAAGTCATGTAAATTCATTGTTTTACTTTTTAAAATAGTTGACTAAGTATTGATACAAAACAACTTTCGTTGTAACACAATTGCACACATTCAAATGGAAATATTGAAGCATAATGTATTAAAGTCATATACACAGTAATATAAAAGCACATATAAAAGCACATATAATGCTTTTATTTAAGGCAGCGTGTTAGGACCAATATATAGTTTTATTTATCATGTCCATACAGATTATTATCTTGTACGTTTAACTTAGTATCTTTTTAGTATCTATTGTTACAGTATCGTGTACATTTGTACGTACGTATGCACAAACACTTATCTTGTACGTCTGTACGTACATCGTTGTATCATGTACATACAACCTAGTATCTTGTACCTACAAATTATTATCTTGTACGTACAACTTCATATCTTACAAATTATTACATTATCTTGTACGTACAAATTATGATATAGTACATTCGCACGCACAACGTAGTATCTTGTAGTACAAGTTTATATACTAAGTTGTTCATATGTACAAGATACTATATATATATATGCTGTACGTACAAAATAGATGCAATTATAGACATGTATAGTGTCCCCTGTACGCCATCATAGGTACGTGTATTTCATTAGATATATATATAAGTATAATACAATAAACAAGACTTTAAATCATTAAAAATAAGGAAAAACATCTTTTTTAGATAAGGTGCCGTTTCATAAGTTGTAGGCCATATCTTAATCATATTACTACGGTGGCATGATTACTGTCATATCATCCAAGTATGATAATGAGTTCAATAGTTATTTGTTTGAACGCAATAATTATTTCGTTCGCACGCAACAATTATTTCGTTCGCACGCAATAATTATTTCGTTCGCACGCAATAATTATTTCGTTCCCACGCAATAATATTTCGTTCCCACGTAATAGTATTTCGTTCGCACGCAATAGTATTTCGTTCCCACGCAATAATATTTCGTTCGAACGCAATAATATTTCGTTCGAACGCAATAATATTTCGTTCCCACGCAATAATATTTCGTTCGAACGCAATAATATTTCGTTCCCACGCAATAATATTTCGTTCCCACGCAATAATATTTCGTTCGAACGCAATAATATTTCGTTCCCACGCAATAATTTTATTTATTTCATGTCCGCACCCAGCCACCGTACAATAATTATTTCGTTCGCACGCAATAATTATTTCGTTCGAACGCAATAATTATTTCGTTCGAACGCAATAATATTTCGTTCGAACGCAATAATATTTCGTTCGAACGCAATAATATTTCGTTCGCACGCAATAGTATTTCGTTCCCACGCAATAATTTTTCGCTCCCACGCAATAGTATTTCGTTCCCACGCAATAATATTTCGTTCCCACGCAATAGTATTTCGTTCCCACGCAATAATATTTCGTTCGAACGCAATAGTATTTCGTTCCCACGCAATAGTATTTCGTTCCCACGCAATAGTATTTCGTTCGAACGCAATAGTATTTCGTTCCCACGCAATAGTATTTCGTTCCCACGCAATAATATTTCGTTCCCACGCAATAGTATTTCGTTCCCACGCAATAATTTTATTTATTTCATGTCCGCTCCCAGCCACCGTACTAAGGTGCAGTTATGTTGTGACAGCAGTTATTCCTTTCATCTCGAAAAAGTGGGAGAAAGAGGAACAAACCTGTATAATATAGCATTACAGTCATAAATGTCGGATCAAGTCAATGGGATAGTTTATTTAGATCATATATATAGACAATATTGTATTATTACATCAGCACGTGAACAACAATGGCAGCTCGATGGCAGTGGTCAAAGTGTTCAGATATTCTACGTATAAATAAAAATACTCGTCAGCTTATCACTGGTCTTCACCAAAACGTACATCCCTGAGTTTCTCTTCGAAGTAGACCCCGTGCAAAAATTGGAACATATTAAAGAGTTTTCTATCATTCCCTATGCAATGCCCACAACAGATGTTTTATGTAGTTTCTTTAAAACGATTTGCAAATGATGAAGACTCATGGAATTGGTTACACGGCCAAAATTTGTTCCAAGAAGTTCAAGTTATATGCATCAGTTCCGTACTAAAGTGGTAACTGCTATTATTTACCAATCGCTGTAGTTTCTGGATATTCCATGTATAGACTAGTAATTAATATACATGTCGCAGTTTCAATTAAAGTAAGTATCCTTAGAGTAACTACAAGGACGACTGTCATTTCCTACAGGGGTTAATAGCTGTTAATAGGACGTTAATTAATCAAACAAACAAAGGTTAAATTACAGAGTTATGGCCCTTTGATTATGGAAAAAAAAACACTGAAACTTATACTATAATGGTCTAGGCACACGACTACCCGATTGTGCTAACCCCAATCAGGTGTATTTTTATAAACGCGAAGGATAGATAATAATTTTCCAGGATTTTTAACTAAGAAATATCCAACCAGCAGAGTTTTTTCTATCACACAGAAATGTCACGTCTTTAAATGTATATGGCGAACTACAGACAAATAAACAAGGAAAATTAGCAATGCACTATGAATAACTAATTTATTAATACGTGTAATTCATTGGGTTTTCTTGCGCTGAATGTTTCGAAATATACGATCGATGGAAATTCCCAACGTGCTTCCAATGGTAAAAGATGGTCCGGGTTAATCATTTATTGATGTGGTTTCTCTATCATGACGCACTTGTTGGCGGCAGCCAATATATTACCACAATTATCATGATTGTAGTCTGCTTTGGTATGTTCGATTACAACAATGGCGAACAGAAGGTGCATTCGATGAACGTGTATATCGCTGTTGTTGCCTCATTAATCAACAGCCGTTGCTATGCACAGATGGTTACCTGTATATATAAAACAAGGTTTTATGTTGTGAAAGAATCTATATATATATACTGTAATTTTGTATATTTTATGTATCTGCCATTATTCTGTTAGAACTGAATTTCAATGTTTCTACATGTTGTATATTCTTTCAACAAATGTCACATAACTACATGTCTTTGTTCTGAAAAACAACACATCATAGTGTAATAAAAGATAAACAGTGGGCCGACATTTACAATGTACACAAACCATTCATAATATTTTTCAGTACTAATTGTATCTGGGAAAAGCTCTATAAACGTATATATTTTAGCATAAATCTTATTAAACTGTATTTTAGCACAAAAATAACGCAAATACCCGTTCTCCGCTAAAGTTGAATTGTGCCAAAATAAAACACATCTACCATACAGTTGTATATTAGGGCTATGTCTGTATAATCACATGAGCGTGACGTTCTATCAATATATACAAATGTAGCATAACTATATGAAAATACCTCTATATATAAGGTATTTTATACATGTATGTCTCCTGTTATTTATAAATTAGTTATATTCATTGTACAGTGTTTATATAAATCGTTCATCAGAGTTGTATCCCTTCCTTTCACTCCGTCGGTTCTAACGCAATCGGAAACTGTCGCCACTTTCCGTAAAAGTAAAAATTTTCTCCAGTCGCAACATCTCAAACAAATTTCCGGTTCTAATATTTCCGAAGATTGCCGAAAATTTCTCTAATATATATTTTGCGATGCAATTGTGAAAGGAAGGGAATTAACTCTAATAGACCGAATGTGTACACATTTGCTTCTTCTGCCATCCAGTTTGCACTACCAGTCCATTCATCTTAATTTTAGCCAGCACCACGTACTATTTTACACCAGTATTTCAGGGAGACCTATACATTGTCATGTCATAAGCCTGTTCAATCGTTCACTAGAGCTTTCGTTCAGGACCTAATCTCGTATTGTTAAATACTCTGTTTAAGAAATTTTGAAATTATGTTTTTATACTACTGATCAATCACAAGAAGACATTTAGAATATTGTTCGTCTTATTCACTGTTTAGAAATCATTAAGTAAAAAACTATGTTTTTCTCTGTTCCATGTGCAGAGGTGCGTCTCACACATATCAACAGACTAAAGCTGTTCACTAACACCTCCAGTGGCGTGACGGGATACCACGAACAAGTTATTGTTCCAACGCCGACTTTAACGATGGCACAGATTCTGGAGGCTAGAACCACAGTGGTTAAAGAGGTGTGCGCCAGAGAGTTCAACAACAGCGTTAAAACTAGAGGTCGAGGCCCGATCTTTTTCTATTCTAAAACTGCTAGGATGACCTGCTGTAAAGCTCCAAAGACAGGGAGCTCATTTTGGGGGACTGTTGTTTTAGCTATCGAGTCACAACAAAACTCGGACAAAACATTCCATATCAACAGAAATTCCGTCCACGGTAGGAACGAGATAGCGGTACCAACATTTAAAAATGTTAGTAGGAATGCATTGTCCGTGATGGTATCCCGGGACCCTTACACTCGGCTTTACTCCGCTTTTGTCGATAAATATTTTCTTCTCGGGCAGCTTGGTCGAAGTCTTCAAAGTGCACTTAAGAAAGGGCCATTTAGAATGAATGGAGGAGTATGTGGTTATGACGTCACGTTTTCAGATTTCCTAAATCACGTGACAGATTTAGCACTGAAAGGCGTGGAACTGAATGAACATTACATGCCAGTAGTCAAATTGTGTGATCCTTGTAATTTACATTATGATGTCTATAGCCGACAGGAATCTCTCACAAAAGACACGAAATACGTTTTAGAGCTACTGAAATTCTCTGAAGCTAAGAAACAGGACATACAAACTAGCTTAAAAAGGGGACTTAAAAATACCATATATTCACTGGTATCGTCGTATTTGAGTGATTACAAAAAGTATCGCACAGACTGTCCTGACAGAGTCAGCCATTTTGAAAAAGTTTGGAAAACTCTTCAAGTTCAGGGATATGTTAGTACAAAAAATGATTACCCCAGGAGGGAGTTTCAGAAGATGTTAACCTTTGACCCGGATGTTATCACACTACTAATCATAAAGGAGATCGAACGTTTTCCATTGGGAAAGGAAGAGAAAATGCTACAACGACAGTCGGCCGTATCTATAGCATATCAAGATGTAGGACAAGCAACTATACAAAAGGTTCAGAAAGTTTTTAAAATGGACTTTCTTTTGTTCGGCTATGACATGACCCCGCCGGATAAACGACCCGGCGCTGTAACTCTTAGTTAGGTCATTCTAAATGAGGGATGTCCATTGGTGTTCCAGAGAGAGTGGTATTATTTGTGTGTGTGCAAAGGCACTGCCATGTATCGAAAGGCATGATTTAGTCATGGTATTTACTCTGACCATTCTAAATGAGGGATGTCCATTGGTGTTCCAGAGAGAGTGGTATTATTTGTGTGTGTGCAAAGGCACTGCCATGTATCGAAAGGCTTTGTTTAGTCATGGTATTTACTCCGAACATTCTAAATGAGGGATGTCCATTGGTGTTCTAGAGAGAGTGGTATTATTTGTGTGTGTGCAAAGGCACTGACATGTATCGAAAGGCTTTGTTTAGTCATGGTATTTTCTCTGACCGTTCTAAATGAGGGATGTCCATTGGTGTTCCAGAGAGAGTGGTATTATTTGCGTGTGTGCAAAGGCACTGCCATGTATCGAAGGGCTTTGTTTAGTCATGGTATTTACTCTGACCATTCTAAATGAGGGATGTCCATTGGTGTTCTAGAGAGAGAGAGAGTGGTATTATTTGTGTGTGTGCAAAGATTCGTACATAAAATGGCCTTATAATTAAGGTCGTTTTTTCCATGGTTCGCTGCTCTGGTATTTTCTCCTTTTTGCTCTTTTCTTTGCCATTGAAAATAGTGCACTACCTTAGGTCCTTTTCCAAACTTGAAATATCTTTATGACCATGCCTTATAGTATACCGATTCGTGCCCGTGGGGAATCATGTGGTCCGTAATGGTAGGTTTGATTTACATACAATGGCGTCGGAATCGACCACCTCTAACGATATCTTAATTCAAATCAGCAAGGATTAATAACCAATTATTGCAATCTATACTTAAAACAAAAGCCATTACATTAAATGAGTGTTAATCTTAGCTGCTTTAAGTGGAAACATTGCTCGAGGTCATTTTCCGCGAAACATATCAATCAATTATACAAGTGATTCCCAAACCTTGTACATGTCAGTTTGTTAATTAACTAAGGACTGAAAGGGTCCCTACGCTATGACAACTTTAACATTCCATCGAACCGAAGTGAACGTTATGACCGCGTAGGCCTTCCATATAATTATGAAAAAATGTATAATTTGTATTCCCGTCCAACATGTTTGGATAATGAATTTACTGGAATGGGATGACTAGAGAGTTATGTCCCTTTATGTTGTTTAATAAAGGTGTAAGGACAGAGTGTTCCGTCACATTCTGATGTTAAGACGGATTCCCGCCGACAGGCTTTCCTCTCAGGGTCGTTAGTTCGAATCCTACGTGGAGCATTTCCCAGGTTCTGGTCGCTGGTTTGTGGGGTTTTTTCTGCGACTACTCCGACTTTCCTTCACCAACAAACATGGCACGTCCTTAAATTACTATGGTTGTTAAATAGAATTTTAAACTAATATATCCCATTCGTGTCGCACTTTGTGGCGGAGAAAAACGAAGGGAATTAACTCTGATATATGACAATGATGTCGCCGTCACAATCAAAATTATTGATAAATGTTCTTTTTGTTCATATGATGGATTTCTATCTTGATATTGATACATGCATTATTGTTATGATGGATATTGATTTTAATTTCTATCTAGATAGTTATACATGCATAATTGTTATGATGGATATTGATTTTAATTTCTATCTAGATAGTTATACATGCATAATTGTTATGATGGATATTGATTCTATCTCGATATTTACATATGCATAATAGTAATGATGGATATTGATTCTATCTTGATATTTATATATACATAATAGTTATGATGGACCAACAGACCGACTATCTGTTAATTGAGATGCAATATTTATGTACATACATTTGTCTTTTTATTAATAAAATGTCAAATGAAACGTCCTTTAATAAAATCTTCATTTGAAGCAGAAAACTGCATATTTAATGTTATATCGGTTGTTAGGTCACAAAGTATGATTAAGTTAAGTAAATTTGCCGGATAGCTTTGTATTTCCATTTGTACAAACCCAGCCCTGATGTTACATACATATCCATAATAAGATAGGAATTGTTACAGATGTGTACAGTGATAGTATCGTTAAGTGTATGATATCTAATAGCTATATATTTTTTATGTCTATTGATGAGGTTTACATCAGATTTATTTCTCTCACTTACAGCTGTCCCTGACCTGTCTGATATATATTTTTATATGAATGTGTTTATGTGTGCGTGGGTCCGTATTATTAACTCTATCTGTTTGTCTGTTATATTGTTTGGCTGCTTTGGATGTAAAAATTTTCGTAAACTATTTTCTATCACTACGCTAATATTAAAATTTCGTTTACTTGTACTGCACATTTGTTCGTTGTTTTGTGATCGTAATGTAACTCACAATACTACCCTTCAATAATTTGTGGGAATGACGGATTATCTAACCTCGACTTACGGAGTTACGTAAGATATTTCCGCTGTAAATAAACCTGAGTTACGATCGATATTTGATATATCAGATATACCAGGCTCCAGAATCATGAAACACATTAAAGTCCAAACCGTCGTAATTTTAGACTTATCCAGTAAAAGATAACGTTGCAAAATATTAAATCATTTATGATTGGCTAATCAAGTAAAACTTGTAAAGTCTTAAATTCTTTCGTGATCATGGAGCCAGGTATGATTTCCATTGACTAGGTAAGAAAACACAAAACATGTACTTAATGTAGGTCATTTACAACAAAGGAATGATTGCAACTAAGGAAAGAAAATCGTAATGGCTATAACGATTTGAACGAAGATTCACGATAACGTATATTGTATAGAATTGAATCGAACCAAGTGTTCTGAGAGGTTAAGCGTCCTCTGCTGTGAAGAAATATTGCCTGTGTATGGACTAAGATATCCGTGCATCACATCTGAATTGATTTTTTATCAAAAAATAAGTAAAAGGAAGAAAACCGATTCCTAACTAGTATCTTAAAGAGCTATACAAATCAAAGATTGCCGCCAAACTGACAATAGATGTAATGTTATGATTATGTAATCAAAGAAAAACGGACCATTTCAAGCATTTTGGTGGGCAAATAATATCTGAAATGATTATCACTTGTCAAAAAACTAAAGAGACAGAACCATATACAGACAGGACCGCATGTTTTCAGCAGTATTGGACATCTGTGCAAGTATGAAATACTTTATGTCGGCGGATATCACCATAACCACAGCTGTAGAACTCTCGTTATTAATTTTCTCCCGTTATATGATTCGCTAATCAAACATATGTATTGACTGCCGGTAACAGATTTGGATATCTTGTCACGATCGTATGACGTGTAAGAAAATATAAGTGCAGACACATGACGCCTACACGAGT